>NC_139766.1:58589061-59254061 GCF_965231275.1 Zosterops lateralis | reverse complement strand
TACACCAATATTACCTCAACAAGCAAAACACACCTAAAGAGCACGTTGCAGTCTCTGCTTCTTAGCAAAGCTTCTTAAAAGAGAGTAATGATATTTTGAAATCCAGAGACACAAACAGATGGAATAAACCACAAGGTACATACTCAGCAAAATGACAGATGTACAAAGTACTTAAAGAAATCTGGTTTTCCACAATGGTAATACATGCCTTACTAAAAATTCTTGGAAATGTTGAAATAAGCTATTGGGTTTTTTTGCATCCTCATCATTTTTTTCTTAAACAGTGTTTTTAGATTTAAGCATAACTCGCTTAACGAAAGAGAAGCAGCATTAAACACTTATTTCAACTTTTCATTTTTAACCTTATAAGCTAGAGCCCAAAATCCGTATTTACAGTATGTTTGCAGACAGCCTATGCCATAGTATGATGACCTTTAATTGGAATACTTCCAGCTAATTTTATTCATAAAGTCTTTGTTATGTTTCTTTATACTACAGAAATTTTCAGTGCTTGGGAATTAATTTTTTGTTTCCAGATGACGAGTAGTCATTGAACAATGAATAAAGGTTACTTGGAAAAACAGTTTGTTGTCTGCTCATGTATTTCTCTCGTGCTTGTTATTCCATTACATTCAATTAACAGTATCTTGATACATGAGCATATTCAGCTACGTTCTGGCCTAAATATGGTCCAGTTATTTGTAAGCATTAATTAAGGTTGTACTACAAGGACTTGAACTTGCATTTCAAATTTGCAGGTGAAACTCAAGCACAAGCCCCAGCTAAAGAAGTTAGATAAGTATCATTGTAATGAAGGGACGTGCTGAGAATTCCAAAAGGAGTTAATCTGGCAGTACTGCTTTTACTTTGAAATTACTGATACAAATCTCACCATTTCCCTGTAACTCAAAAAGATGTTTGTTTGTTTAAAGTTTGGCAGGAAAGAAAACAAATTACTGAGTGGTGCTTCAACCTTGAATCACATAATGCACTAAGAAGAAAGCACTTGATTTTAAAAATTATTTTTCAAATAAACAATAGGGCTGGAACATTCAAAATAAATTGTGTCACACTTTTATAGCAAAGTTGAAAGTCACAAGAGACTCATCCTGTTTTTCACTGCTCTAACAAAACCAGTTCTCTGGCATTCACCCATACTAAACACTGAGACATTAATTTTACCCTTTTCCAATTACTTTGTTCAAAAAAAAAAAGCTTACCTCTGACCATATGTCAAACCACCAGAGCATCGCTGCACAAAAACATTTTAGAACACCCCAAAAACTCCTTACCTTGGTGCAGAGCTTCCCCAAGCTCCATGCTTGTCTGTCAGGATGTTGATAATTTTCTGTATGAGTTGTGTTGCAGTCACCTGGTCCCGGTACTTGGCTGCCGTGATCAAATGATGACACATTTTTTCTTCTTCCCGTTTGTCTGCAGAGTACTGGGCACACAGTGACTGGCAAGAAAATAAAAACTTTATTACTCTGCATTTTAATTACACCATCCAAAGGAAGTTTGATGCACTTCATAATTAATTACTTGTACAAAACCCTTGAGAGGGAAGAACTGACCCCATTTTCCAGGTCTGAGATCTGAGGCCCTGCGCAGCTGCCTACAGGAAATTCGTCTGGAGAGCCAAGCAGAGGATTCTGTTTGCCATGAATTTTTTTACCACATCACACACACACAACTCTCATAATTTAGCAAAAGCCAACACGTTAGTGGTCAGACTGCATAAAAAAACATATAAAATGAAAGTGGTTATGCCTATAACAAAGTCAATAGCTTTATAAAAACAATGGCAGATTTCAGAATAATGAATGTCATCTAGCTCCACTCCACTCCCATGACCCTTGATTAGATTTGGGGAGCCAACTGCATAAATATATATCTATGAAAGTTAAGGAGAAAAATCCAGATTTTTTCAGATAGACAGAAAACAAAATACATCTGAGGACTAAATCGATCTTTATCAGGTGGCTTCTCAAAGTTGAGCACATTTGAAGGCCAGCATGAGAAAATCAGTAACTTTCCCAGCACTATTACACCTGTTGTATAAACATCTTCTGCTTGCCCACCTGCTCAAAACAAAATTCTAGCAAATAAGAACTCTAAGTCACACCTACAAACTGAAATCCAAACTATGAGAGATTCTTTGTTACAACATTGCCTGATAGTTTTGGATTTTGTTGATATGAGAATTTGCCTGTTAATAAAGAACTCAGAAAAAGAGCATCAAATTTTTATCATCCTCTCACCAAAACCCCATTTTGCTGTACATAAAAACCCACAAGAAATTCAAATATTGGTAGAAACAATAAAGGCTTTTCTCCACTTCAGCACCCTCTCTTTGTAATTTCAGTTTTCATCTGACAATTCCACAGATCACATATGCCAGACAAAGCATTTCGGCCTTTGTCAATGATTGGATTATTCTATGATCTAGTTAGTGGAATGGACACAAATGTCTGCCTAACAACAAAAAAAATGGCTTTTTCTTTGGAAAGCACAGCTGATGCAGACACTAGTACAATTATTTTTTAGAGGTTAGATATCAGCACAATATCATATGCTTTTTATGTTTAAAACAGTATCAACACTTTATCTATACATATGTACAAGCCCTAAAAACTTGCTGCAAATAAAAAAAAAAAATCAGCAGGCTATGAATGCTATTCATGCATGTGTATATATAAATGTCATATAAAGTGACAGAAAGAAAGAATGTGAAAAAAACCACAGTATTTGGCCTTGTGCAGATTTTCACAGATACCGGACAACAAAAATGTACTAACAGATGAATAAATTTTAAAGAACCATTTTAACAATTTTATTATATTTAGGTATTTCCTCAGAATTTCCCCACATTTTACAGCAATGCTCACCTGATGAGCAGACATCCAGGAGGACTGAAGAATAAGCAGCTGACTTTCCAAGTCAATGAGACACCAAAAACTGTCTTTTGTATTCCTACATGAAGCCCTTTACCGTCCCTCTTCACAAAAATGTAAGATGACTAAATCATACCCAACATTAAACTGGATTTTTCCAGCCCTTTCTGAACACAGCTGTCTTTTCCAATACATTGAATTATTTTGCAGCCATGATGATTCCGATTTCTCTTCAGCACTTTGCAAATGTTTCACAAGCTGTTATTTTTAAGTTGCTTGAAAGGGCAGAATTCTAAAAACAAGTGAATAAGGTAAGGTAAGTAGTAAAATGTTTTAAAGTGCTCTTTAATGGGTCCTCCTTTACAATTTGAACAGCAACTTTTCATATCTGACATAAAATCCATAGATATAAATCACATTAGAGGGTTATTCTTTCCCCATTATCAATCTCTGTCTCTTTATGGAACATTAAAGTCACATTTGACCTTAAAACATGATAAAATGGAAATCAAACTAGAATGTTTTGTAAAAGATATAATGAACTTGTACCTCTTTTAAAAAAGTCTCTTTATGATGTGATTTTGAACACATTCTTCATTAAATACCAACAAGGATTTTCAAAATGTAGCTGTGACAAACGAAGAAAGAAATGGTATTTTATTGTCCTGACAACTTCCATGAAAACATAACCAGCCTGTTATAAACTGGAAATAGAAATCCATTTTTCAAGAAATTCACCATTTAATATGAATAGAAATTTGCAATTATATACCAAAACTGGCAGCAATCCCACAAAATTATAACATCACTCTAGGAAGAACTCCTGAACATTGCATGCTCTTTACAACATATATTTTACAAACAAAATCTGAAAGAAGCCAGTTTTGCCAGATATCTGTCACGAGCATATATAGTTACTAACCCTAAGAAAGTTCGGCAAAAATAACCTTCTCTTTGATCATACAGGTGTCTCATCAGTTGTTTAGTGGTTCAGTTTCTACCCTCAATATATGTCAAATATACAGCAAAGTAGAAGTAATTTTTCCACCTCTCTCTCTCTCAAATACTTTGAATACAAGAGTGAAAGAACCTCTGGTTCCACCAAAAGAATCAGAAAAAACCCCAACCTAAAGTAGCCAATCACCACTAGACTATTCTGAAAGCACTAAAAGGTCCCTATTTCTCTTCGATTTCCATTTTCCAGATGGCAGGTTCACCTGATGCACCACTTCCAAAGATGCAACACCAGGATAGAGAGTGGTACACAGCCAGTACTTCACACTAAATCCCCATCATTCTATTTATGTAAAATAGAAATCCAGCTTGATTTCTGTTTGTGCACAACCTCAAAAATGTATTTTTACAGTTTGATTTCTTTATCCATGTTTGATCTCTTGCACCTGCAATGTGCACCCTGTCATGCCAGAATATGGTTTTATAATTAAGATACACAGTTAAACAGAGTTGTCAAACCTTCCTTCCACTGCTGCCTTGGCCTACATGATTTTGGTTATCTGTTTAGGCAAGTGTGCAATGGAATTGTAATTACAAAAGTAGTGCAGTCACACTTAGGATGAAACAAAGTGTTGAAAGGAGACAAAAAAATGCATTTGCATATACACACATCTCACAGGTAGTATCCAAAAAGTCTTAAATTCAGTGAGTGTTGAAATTTTTAAAAAGGAGAAGTGTATTAAGCATGGAATAGAGGCAAGACTCTTGTTTTCCAGCCCTTCATCCAGGATAGAACAAAATCCTTTGCCATTATCACAGAACAGGGCTTTTCCTCTCTCCTGCCCTGTGCCTTGACAAGACTGCAGGCAATTTGAACACATAGGTTACCTAAAGACTCATTTTTAAGGAACTGGAATTCTGAAGGGGCACAAGGTCGTCCAAAAGGCAAGTTATATATATGAAAATACACTACATTCTGTATGCAGGAAATATTCCAGAAATACTGGCAGGGTGAGTTAGTCTATTCTCCCTGTCTATATGTCAGTGAAGAGCAGGATTAACCTAGTTTTCAGAACTATTTTATCTTTGATCTTTACAAAAATGTCAAATAAAATATTTTCTCTACATAGTACCATCTGCATCGTGCACCTCTGCAGCCCCAAAATTGCAGTTAAATGCTTTCTACAAGCAATTCAAAAGTTTAATAGTGTAGGGTTTTTAAAAGAAATGTTGCACCTTTTTACTTTTATTCTTCAACTCTGAGATCATTGAACACTTTTACATGTGCCAGTTCCTTTGTCTAATTTAGCTAAAAGCTATTGGCTTTGTGAACAGTCTGTCTCAGAGGGTGTCACTTAGGAGGAAAAGTCATCCATAAGATAACCCACGGTCTTGTCACTAATGCAAATTCTCTACAAATAAGGATATTTTAGTAAATGAAGGAGCTCCTCGGTCCTGTGCTTTCACAGATCTTTGCACTTGACCTCTGACCTGAGGTTTAAAGTCTGGACTAAAAATGCTACCCAGGGAAATCTTACAAAGACTCCTGAATAAGACTTAGAAAAATGAAAGCTTAAAACCTCAACAGCGAACAAAAGTCAACCAATGACAACGTCTGACAGGCACCGTCAATTCTGAAGTGATGCCTCTGTCATCCAACGACTCCAAGTATTGATTTCTCTCAGCATGAAAAAAGCTTAAGCCAATGAAATAGATATAGCATCATCCCCCCGATAATAGCCATCAAGGTTAACACCAGCAGAACACTTATCAAAGTATCTCTTCTATTTCTTCTTGTTTTAATGGACTGAACACAATGCAATGGCTTCTCATCTCTCCAACCCATGGCTTTCCAAACCTCATTTATCCACTTTTCCAGCCTTTTATCTGATTTCAACATTAAAAAGAATCTGCATCTAAATCAACTGTTTGTAATACAAATGGGGCACAGGGAGGGAGGAAAAAAAAAGGTAGGTTTATAGCCAGACAATCCTGAGGGGGGAAAAAAAAGTGCATTTAAAATAACAAGAGGAAGAAAAAAAGCACGGAGTTGACTTAGATCACACCAAACACAGACTGGTAAAACTATGGTCATGACCAGAAAAAAATATCTACCACAATCAATTTGGGTTTGTGATTAAAGAGAAATGCAAGGATCTCAAGAGACATCTGGTTTTAATCTGTGCTGAGTCAACAGCTTTATTTTTTACCTTCAAGTCTCAAAGAATTAAGCTTTCGTAGGTCCAAATAAACACTAGGCAACAGCACTTTTATGCAGATTGCATCTTTCAAATGAACCCAATTTAGTACAGTAGGTAAATGAGACAAACTAATGTGAGCTCAACTTGTAAAAAAGCAGCTGTCAGAATAAAGAAATAGTGAAGAGTAGAGACAAATAAAATCAGATTTCTTCTACAGTGTCCACTAGCACCACAGATCTTTTTTTTAGCCTTTTTCTTTGATGCTTATCGAGTTGATATTATTTGTGTGACAGTAGCATCCTCAGATCAGAATCAAAGCCAAAGCTCTGCACAAACAAGTGAGATCTCTTCCTTTTTGCCAGAAACTGGGATTTGCTACACTATTCCAATATTCTAACCCTCTAAGCATCACTGCTAACCACTGGGATAAACAATATGCAGGGAAAAATGTTCTTTTCAAACCCAAGGACCTGTTTTTACTGTATTATGTCCATTTTACATTCAAATCACGCACTAGGATAGGAACTTTCCTCCCTTCCTCTTTTGCAAATCCAGTTTGTCAGTAGTTCCTTCATGCTGCTCTCGTTTAAAACAGTCTTAAGTGCCTAAAAGCGACACACTTCAGCAATAAATTTAACATTTTTTGGGTTCATGTCTTCCAAGTACAAGGCATTTTTCAAGCTAGGAAGAATGCGAGTACCATTCCCTATGCTCTAGAAACAGAAAGCTCAGCACTCCTGCACAGGCGGCTCTGTGCTCTCAGATTTGATATTAAGCAATGGAGCCAGGGATGATTTCTTCAGCCATTCCCCAAGCACACTGTATCACCCTTGTGACATTCAGTGGCTTCAACATCACCACAGAGATTAGTGCTGTGTTCACTGAAGAGCTTCTAGTCCAGTACAACAAGCAAATCAAATCCACCAACAGCCTCTGGAACTGACACACTCCCTAACTTTATGAGGAACAGTCATTCTTTCCAAAACTGACATATACTTACATAATCTAAGAATTTGCTCTACATTCTTAGTGGGGGCCAAATTCAGGTCACTGGTGTGTTATTTCACAGGTGTTGGACACTTGGTTTTTCTATCTTTTCATAATGTTCTTTCTACGCAACTTAAGTTTAGAAAAGGGGGTAAAATACCTTTTAATCAGTTGAAAGCATGTAAGTATTGAAGTGGGCCAAATACAAAGCTCTGGAATGTCCTCATTCATTCCCTTACCGAGAGGTGACCACTACCTCTCCAACAGCCTCATTCCACCGAGGCACAGGAAGGATTTCCATTGCCTTGAAGGTGGGAACAAAGCAGTTGAGCAATTCTGGCCTCGCAGCAGCTTCCCCAGGATTCAGATTTCCAGACACCCCGCTGCCAGCATAGTTCTTTTACAACTCACAGCACCAAGACTTGGCACAGGAGTGACACCTGAACAGATTGAAAGTCACAAGCAGTTCAGATGGCACAGCTAAACCTGAAATGAAGTCTCTAAGAGCAGGCAACACATGCCAAGGAGGATTTTTGAACACCACAACTTACTAGTTAAGAAGCCCTTAGAGGTATCACATAAAAAGCAATTTTTCACAAGTTCTGCATCTGATTAATTCTGAATAGTTCTTCATACTAGTGACAAAAGGTGCATTTTTTAAGTGGGGAAGCAGTAATACCTTAAAACATAGAAAGAGTGGACATACTCAGTGAGTGGGAAAATGTAGCCAGAATGATTCAGAGAAGTAGATAAACCAAAGGATAATTTGGAACCTTATTACAAAATACCTTGTACCCCTCATAAGTGGTATGGAGCATTTTGTAATAAAGTTCCAAATAAAGTCACTATAAATGT
This sequence comes from Zosterops lateralis, assembly GCF_965231275.1. Lineage (NCBI taxonomy): Eukaryota > Metazoa > Chordata > Aves > Passeriformes > Zosteropidae > Zosterops > Zosterops lateralis. The sequence goes on along the minus strand of NC_139766.1, from coordinate 59,246,170 downwards.
GGCTTCAGTCTCTGCCTATAAGAAAAAGTGAAAGGCACTTGCATAAATTAAAATTCTTTAACTTCTATAGCAATCAAAGAGACAGCTATAAATACTTAGGTATATCAGTATTTAACACCTGACTTACATTAATGGTCTCAACACTTACCTTGGAGAAATGTGTATTTCTATATAGGATTTGTTATTATAAGAAGTCCCATTCACACTGTATGTAGAATCCTAAGCAAAAATAATCAATGTGCCTCTGTTGATTTTGTTATTTATTGCTTGATATTCCTGCTACATCACACTTACTAAATTTCCTTATAAATTTGCAAAACACATGCAAAGAAAATTCATTTCCAGCCAAAAACTTCTTCATAAACAGTTTCCAAGCCTATGTAAAGTTCCAGCTTTGCAAAAGGCAGAAAGATTAGCCCCTTGAGATATCCCTGCAGTCTGGGGTCTGTGTTTCTGGTTCTATTTTCTACACAGCTCCCCTCGAGCACTTTTCAGCTTTCCCTGTTTAGTGTCTTGGATTCAGAACACAACTCTGATTTTAATCCAGGAGTTTGAGAGTGTATCAAAGTCTATCAATTCATGAACAAAGAACAGAGAGATCACATTCACTTGAGATAAACAGCATTGAGGAATAATAATTTCCTATCTTGCCATGACGGGTTGCATGCCAGTGACGAGCCCATCTTTAATAAGCATCAGTACTTTGGATACCACATTGTTTTCAGACCTGACTGGGGTCCTAAAGATGTCACTTACGAGGCTGAGTGGGAAAATAGGGAAAAAAAATTAAAACATGTAATTGTGCTTGATTTCTGACAGTTCAGGACCACTGCAGCCTCTCACAGTGGAGAATCATGATCCTGCCTGGCACATACCCTTGAGCAACACTGCCAAATAGAACAAACACAGGTTTGCTGGCAGAGTGTTTCCTTCCCACACATGGAAAAAAGCCCTTTAGTTACTGCCGTCAAGTCATCTTCATCTGCAGAAACATTTTAATTAATTACTAAGGAAAAGTATTAAGGTTGGGTTTTGGTTTGTTGGGGTTTTTTTGGCCAGAAAAGTTTCAAATTACTAGAGAGAATCTGTGAAAAAGGAGGATTACATGGAATTTTATTCCAAAGTCTTTTCAAGAATAACAGGTTCAGTGCTGCCAATCTACAAATTTCTAACTTACATTCCAAACTTGCTCTCTACCTCTTTGTAAACTAAGAAAGAGTCTTGAGAGGCTTATTCTTTCCAGGACCAAGTATCTTAAAAGCAAGATATTTTGATGAAGATGATGATGAAACGGTAAAGAAAGAAAGAACAACAACAACAACAAAACCAAAAAAAACCCCACTACAACACCCAACTAAAAACCAAACAACACCACACCACAGAAGCATAGAGAAGGAGTTTAAAAATATGGTCAACATGGTCTTTTATAGCAGCTATTCTTTAAAATCATTCCTAGTCACTTAGTTTGGAAACATGTAAAGAGTCACAATCCCAGCTTTGGCTTAACCTCTGCCTTATCTTAAAGCCTCCTGTCAGAGTTCCTATAGCATCAAACTATGAAAAGCAAATTGTTTTAACTTTATTTTTCCCCCTCTCCTTTTTTCTAGTATTCTATGTTTTGTGTTTCATTCCACCTAGAGCCTGAGACTTTTCTCCTTATGACTGGTTCTCATGCATTAGGATAACATGATTTTTAATTTTAGAATAGCATGAGATGTGTATGAAGTTTTTTTTTAACTAACATTTTTGAATTTGGAAAAAGTTCTACCACTTTTGAAAGGTTGACATTTGGCTCCAAAAAATGTTGGGGGGAGGATAATTTAATTTCTTTCATAACTGGGTGATTTTACTAACCATAAAGAGACAGCATTTGAAATATTCCCATTATTGAAAGCATGAGAAGACAACAGCCTCTGAGTTTTTTACAGCAGCCTTAAGTGAAAAACACTCATTTATACAACTCTAGATCCTTATACTGAGCAATATGGAACACAGACTGAGAATATTGCTTTAAAATTTATATTTTTTTCTTGCTCTCTTGTTGTAAAAGAAAAGACTGTAACAATGCAAGACACAGTCCTGCAACTACCCCAGATGCTCCCTTCAGAGAAATTAACTACGCAGCACCAAGCAGTTTTTTACTGGCATCATCCTTTATGTTGTCAATTTTAATTAAAAAAAAATATATATATAATACCCCCTAAATAATTGGCTTACTCTTACAAAAGAACATGTAAGAGCCACTTCCTAATTTTTTCTGTTTATTTCTCATTTCAACATTACTTTTCAGAATTTATGAAATATACCAATTTCAAGGTTCTGATTTTCTTGTTGAGCTTTCATTTTGGCTCTGTTTCAGTTCAGCATGTAAGGTTTTTTCTCTCTGGTTGTTTTGGGTTTGGTTTTTGGGTTTTTTTTTTTTGATGGTATGAAGGCGATTTCATAGTACCCCTCAATACAGTTACCAGCATTTTCTACCAACAGCTGAACTCAGGGATGTTGGTGTAAGATCACAAAACAGATTACACATTCCAACTGCACAAATCCTGCTTAACTAGACTTCTCTAATTGACTTTAATTCAGTGAAAAACCCTAAATTCAATACTCGGAGCTCGTTATGTTTAGAGCACAATAGCCATGCAGCATTAAAAAAAAAATTCTGTGGATTTTTATAACACAAAACTGAGTTTTGGTGTGAATTACAGTTCACTCATTAAAATTATAGGTTTAGAAATAAAGTACAGTGACTAATCAAAATCAGCAGCTTCCACCAAGCATGCACAAAACCAAAAGAAACTACTGAAATGACATAAAACATTATATAAAACACATGTAAGCAACAGTTATTGGGCATACCAAAGAGCCATGTAACAACATCCCTCACACATTGTAACAGCTTCAGTTACACTCGGGCCAAAAATCTACTTCTAATATTCCAAATTTCTGAACAGCTTCAAACAACTGTGATCCAAAAAAACAACCCAGCAAACATTCCTCCCTACTCTCACGCCGACCATATGAAACTGCCTTGCAAAACAGCGTTGGGCCAGTGCCAAGATGAGTGATGCTGGCTACAGGGCTCTCAACAACTGCTCAGAAATGAGATATCTGGAGTTTCTAACAGGCAGCACAAGAAAAAAATAATCAACAATATTTTAGAAGTCAGAATATCTGTTCTGTTGGGTTTTTTTTCATTTGTAAATGCTCCCTTGGGACCAAGCATGGAGCCAGCACAGCTGAGGATGACCTAGTCCTGCTGGTGGTTGTGGAGAGAGGCCAGGGCCAACCAAGTTACAACAATGTTTGTTTCACAGGTTCCACACATTCTCTATAAAACAGCAACCTATCCAGTAACTGAGAGTTTTGCTTGCTTTGTTCATCAAGGATTGGCATCAGCCACAAAAGATGGAATATCAAACTGCTCTAAGGACAATTAAATCCTACAGACACATTAAATCTAACAGACAATTCAGGACAGTTTCCTAAGACTTGTATCTTGAGTTTCTGCAAGGATGGGTAGGGAAAATGCTTGAAGGAGCACAAACATCTCAAAATCTATCAGGCCATAATCTTGGCATTACTACTTAGACTTAGAATTTGTTCCTGTAAATCTCTGACAAAAGCCCCACAGTATCTTTGAAGAAAAAAACACGGATCGACGACCAAAGCACTTGCCCTGCTCATCACAGTCACTATCATCATGTTCCAAGCTCTACTTCCAAGAGATATCGAAATCTTTTCTTTTAAGATGGCCAGAAATCTTTGAAGATGCATTTTCTAATAACAGGGACTTGGAAATTTGAGCAGGAAACAGGTGGGAGGGAGGAGGGGTGAGAAAAGTAACAGGATTCTGCTTCTTGTGTGAAGCAGAACAGTGAGGACAGTTTGGTTTTCTGATTGGCAAATCTTTTTAAGGACTGATTCTGCCACTTGCAGTTGGACTCCAGATTAACAGTGAAATGCAGAGGTTTCTAAGTCACTTGGAAGCTTCCCTGACAAAATAATCACCAGAAGAGCAACTTAACTCCCTGACATATCTTCCTTTTCAAGACCCAAGACCCTCTCAAAGGAATCGGCTCAGCTTTCTCCCATTTAGGTCAAAGAGAAAAATCAGTAGATCGACTCATTCTGTAAACACTTTGTTAAAAGAATAACATGAAGCAGGAAGGAAAAGATTTTTTAACTCTGTTATAGTGATTCCCACTTTAAAGCAAATACAGGGAAGTTAAGATAAAAACCTGGACTGCAAAGCAGTGAGGTAAAAGGGGCAATGTAAAAGGACCTTTCAGTTCCAGTTAAGAATTCTGATTAGTGCAGTCCTGTTCCTTTTCCTGGACTACCTTTAAGGCTACCTTTGTAAAAGATTAGGAATATCACCCCTGGATGGATGTAGCTTGACAGTTTTCCACCATTTCCACCTCCCTGGATCCCAGACAGCCTCATCTACTAAAAACTACAGATAATTTTATCTATTTAGCTGTAAAATCCTTATTAAAGCGATTACTGTCTCTTTTCAATCATTGCTCAAGGAGGTGTTTATTTCTGCATGTCACAATATTTTGCATTCATAATGCAGCATTCTCAGTGAAAGGCTGAGCTTTCAATGGAACAAGAAAGTAAATTTTTACACTAAAGGCAACATTTTGTACAATTTTCTCCTCAACAATATACTAATAGATAAAGGGGAAAATACTCTATGGAAGAAATATAGGTAACAGTAAAAACCTTAACTGTAAGTGCTTTCAGGAACTGCTAACAAACACCTTCAAACATTTTCTAAGCATCTCAGTATGTTGTCCCAAAGCTGATTTTCATAAGCCACCTTCATGAGCATCAAAAAATAAACCTACAGGTATCAACTTTGTCATGCCTCAATTAGGAGACTGCATTAACTACAAAATGAGACTTTTCCTACGAGGATTTTAGTCCAAACAAGAGAATGATGAGGGTAACCACAGCTAACTTCACCAAGAAGCCATAGGTCAAGACAAGCACCTACTCAAAAAATGAACCAGAATTTCAATCCATTACTCTATAGGGTCAGATATGCTGTGTCTTTTAGGCACATCCAAACCTGGTTTGGGGTTGCAAATCAGTCTAACATGGAAATACTTGCTCTTCCTTTCTTTTATAGAAATATCTGCGTGCACATGCTTGGGTATATCATCCAGATAAAAAGCACACTTTGCAACCCTAGTAAGATTCAGAGTTTAAAAAATAAAGTCTTTTTACATTCAGCTCTAGCCAGTAGTTTAGTGGGTCAGTAAATGAGGGTACATACTGCAGGTGTGCTCTTGTACATACAGCTGCAGAGTAAGCTGCCTTTGTAAAGTCACTTCTAAATTTTCACCTCAACCACCAGACACTATAAAAATATTATACAAGTAACACAAATAACAACATCCTATTACCTGTATGCACCAGTCTACCCCAGTAATTTTAGAACTGAAGAGCTTTTACATGAAATTCAGCTATAGTCAAGTGGATGGGCTTTAACACAATAGCCTGAACTCAGGTCAGCCATAAATAATATTTGTAACTTGGGTACTTTTGCCAGGAAAAGTCAAATGAGAGGAAAAACCATGCAGAGGCAGCATTAGAGTATAGGAAATAATTTTACAATTTTTGTGACCTCTTTCTTCAATTGCTGTTTTAAACAACCTTTTTACATAAAAACACCACTTTTGAAAATGAAATTGTATGTAGAATATTCAATACTACTGCCAACAGACTGTCAAATACATCTGGACAACAAATGATAATAAGCTGAATCAAAAGCTAGCACCTATTTAGCAATCAGATGCATATTTCATCCTTAATGAAGGCCTGAAAAGAAGAGTTCACTTTATTCTGGATGCAGGTATCAAAGCAGATCTCACAAAGCAACACAGGCGCATCATCTAAGGATCTTTTTCACATTAAGAATCCTATTAGAAGGAAAACACTAAAAGGTAATTGAATTTCCCTCAGTTATCTTCATCTCTGTCAGCTCCTGCTACAATAACTTACTCTCCAGAGCAGAGATAACTCAATTCTGTCCAGCAAGCATATGTTATGAATCTCCAAAGCAAACTTGTCTAAATCATTCTGGTCTTCTATCAAGGTTGGCTGTAGATATGAACTCTGACAGAAAGCAAACAAATTTATTTTTATCTTTTCAATAATTCGCTTCCCTGTGCCTTGATGGAAGAATCTTAAAGATATAAATGTTGCCACTAATTCTAGAATTATAAAGACTGGTTGAAAACATTTCATCTGAAAGTTAATGCTATTAAAAACTCTGATTCCCTATTCTGTTTTAACAGAAACGAAAAAGCAGCTTCAGGTTCCTATAGGCAAACAGAAACTAAATTATCATGCTGTAACTAAGACTTTTTTCAGAATGGTTCTGATATTTGTATTTTCACCTACAGTGGAAATGCAAAATCTACAAATTACAACAACAGAAGAATATTCTAACCTTTTTTTTCATCAAAGCCCTTAAAACATCAGTAAACAAATCCTCCTCTCACATAAACAAACTACTTTGATTCAAAAAGTCACATTTTGGGGAAAAAAAAAAGCATCCACAGAAATGGTAAATGACAAGAATCAGTAGAGCTAATTCCAGAAGGAGAGGAGAGAAAATACAAGATAAGAGCCTGGCCAAATTAATATTAACTGTACAATTCCTGTCAGTTTGTTTCAAGCTCTCCAACATATATGTAAAAAACAGTCTGCAGAATGAGTGAATAATGAATAGACAGAGTTTCCTGCTGACACTCAGCTACTCAGAATTGTCCAGTCACAAAGGAGAGGAACTGGAGGAGGGGGAGCTTGGAAGACCAAGTCATCATCATAATAAAACAACACAGAAGCTTCACCTTCAATAATAAAACACAGAAAATAATCTAATTTTAGATATAAAATTATGTCCAGTGTGTTCACCTTTATCTTTGCTCCTCTTTGCCATAATTTGGCAGCTATTGGAATTAATCCTTCATTACACTTGTTGGAGTCAGCCTCCCAACTGTAAGCATTGAGTGCAGTCATCAGCCGTTATCAGCAACAGCTTCATTCTATTAATTACAACAGTGTAATGAACAGAAGGTGCTCTAGGAAATACTGGTTGTGATCCACATCCCCTTGTCCAAGCTGACTCACAACCAGGGAAAACACATCTTAGAACTCAAGCATCACTTCAAATTGCAGAAGAGTGGGAGTGTACTCTGGAAGTGGGTTACTGCATTTTCCCTTTCACTAAACTCTTCCTTAAGAATGCACACTCTTGCACAGAGTAATAGGCTTGACAGTGAAGCCCAAAGATAATAAACACATAACAGGAAAGAAATAATGCTAAATGAAAATAAAAACAAGTTCAAGTTTTAAACTGAGCAGAGTATTTAAGTCCAACCTACTAGCTGAAATACTGAGAAAAAACACCTTCAAGTATATACAGACCCTGAAGATCTTCTGTGACCATGTCCACTTCAATATCAGAGATATTTTAATGCAACATCTTTCTCATTTAGATCAAACTGAGTTACAATAAAACACATAGGAGAGATGTGTACTGCCACCAGTGCTCTTTCTTCAAAGCTGAACAATTCCTAACCCTGTTCTTTTAAAAGGTACATAAGCAATACAAGTCATCTCTGGACAGAAATTTTAGAATAAAATATCCAATCAAGCCCAAACAGGATATTTGCTTTGTTAGAACCAGAAAATTAAATTCTATTTACACTGCATTACTTCAGTCTGGATTATTTAAGAATCATTACCTGGCATGAGCTACCATAAAAATCTGTATGTGAATAACAAATAAGGTAAACAATACTGATTTATTTTTCATGGACAGGTGCGAACAATAACATTTCTGATGGGAACATCTCATTTGAAGCAAGAAATTTCTTACCTGGCTAGCTTAATTTTCATACTATAAATATTAAAAGATGCAGAAAAACATGGAAAATGTTTTAATAGACAACACAAAATAGACAAAATCTGTATAAAATGATACAATATTAGGGGTTCAAAGGAAACATGTGCCATCCAAAAGAAGGCTTTTTTATAAACAAATAAACAATAAGCTGGAATTGTTAAGCTGCAGAAAGAAAACAGCATTCTTCAGTAAGTCTCCCCAAAGAGGGAAAACAGAAAAAATTGTGAACTACAGCATGATAGTTTTAAAAACAGAATGAAGCAGGTTAAAAGAGATGGAGAAACAATTGCGTAAAGCCATAAAAGGCAGTATTAAACTATTTTTCCAAACAAATCAGGAGGAGGAAGCCCATTAAGGCGTCTCTGTAGAGCTAATAGAAGATCAAAGGGTAAAAAGCACTCCTGGAACACATAACCACCACAGAACAGAGATGTTACGAAAGAAAACTGGGAAGAGAACAACTGCTGAGACCAGGCAGTGTCCACTCAGGTGATCCAGAGTAACTCAGGGATGAGCACAGCCATCAGCTGCATTGTTCTTGTTCAAACTGCCTCAGTGCCAGAGGAAAGAAATATGCCAAATGGACTCTGGAGGACTGCAGGGAGCAACAAAGCAACAGTCTAAAATAATTTCTAAAAGGCAAACTTGGAGCCGTGTTTAAAGCAAAAAGCAAACAAAGGAATAAACACACTGGCAAGAGCCATCACTGCCTTTGTAAAGGAAGTCAGGCTTCATTAGATTTCTTTCAACAAGCCACCCGAAACAAGGACAAGAAAGATCTAGCTCATCAAGTCTGAATGCCAAAACCATATTTAAAGAAAGGCAGGATAAGGTAGGGCAGATAGGAAAAATCTTATGATGGAGTTAAGATGTATTCCCACAGCAAAAGATAAGTTCACAGACCTACGGAGAGTAGATTATTTAAGATTACTGGTAATTTCTAGTGAACATAATAATCTGTAACAGCATTTACAAGAGGGGATAAATCGTTTTTAAAAGGAAGTTTATCACTCACAGGAAGAGAAAAAGAGAAAAATAAGTAATTGTGTTAAATATATAAAAGAAGTGAAAACGTACACAAAAATTTGAAATCTCAAACATTGTAAAACACTGTGCATGACTTTCCCAGACTTTTTTTTTTTTTTAATTACACTTAGTTAGTCTCCTTCATTTCACATGAGACAATTAATTCCAAAAATTGTCACCTCAGGAATAAAAGAAATTCAATCTCCTAGTTTGGGACTTACCAACATATTGCAGCAGAACAAAATTAGTTAATCCTCCCATGGAAAAAAAACATATTCTCCTATGCTCAGCACTCTGTGAAGCATTTATAATACCTCAAAAACATGTTTAGAAATAAAAGCCAATTTTTTCTTCCTTCTACCGACAGACAGATGGTGCTCTAACACCTAAACGTCCCAATGCAAAGGGCTGCACTTACTTAATCTAAATTTAAATTTAAATTTGAGAGAGTCAAGCCCATTCATAACAATATGTGTAAAGCCTTATTTTTCAGTGAGACAATACCTAACTTCCTTCATGTTGCCCCACTACATTTTTGCAGTCCTAATGATGACAACTTCTGAGTGCATTCCTGCAGCTTGCACTATCCTTTATCTCCATGTGTTCTGTGGAGAACCATTGCTGCTGACCCACTCTGAAAGAAAGACTCCCACTGAAATCACTACAAAATCTTTTGTTTTAATAAATAAGGACATTACTACTAAGTGTGCTGAAAAACACTTAATATAAAAGGATGTTGCAAGAGCCACAGAAAGAATTTTTGATGTACAGGTTCTACAACAAAGCAGCTTTTGTTAAAAACATTGGTAAACTATAGAGAATATGGACCCAGTCAAGGATTAAAACCTTCTTTCCCACAGTAACTTCTTACTACATATAGAAGCAACAAACATCTACAGAAACTACAAAAACACCAAATACCTTTCCATAATTCTTCCAAGGGCTCTCAAACATTCCTTTTGACTTAGGGGTATTCTACCAGAATTGACTTGCAGTAATTTTTAGTCACTTCCTCTGATACAAGTAATGTATTCTAACATTGAATGCTTAGTGCATCAAAGGGGAAAAGATGTGGGGTACAGAAGATTATCCATCAAGGGAAGCACTGGATTTTGCCTTCTGCCAAGGAAACAAAAAGCAAACAGCTCCATCCGAGTCACTACTGGAACGCTTGCCTAGCCTTGCATCCCACCTCTGTCAAGGCAATACCAGTTTTAAGATTCGCTTCCCAGCATGAGCTGTGAAGTAAAACATTCTGTTTATTACCACAGCCTGTAAATTGACACTGAATAAGAATTAAAACTGTGAGGAAGTCCAAGTCTTCCGCATGAAAAAACATAACTGAACACAAAAGGGCAACAAATTTTACAGCAGCTGGAAATGCTAGATTTAATTATTGAAGAGAAATCATGCAGAGAAGTTAGCTGCCTAGCATGATTTATAACAAATGCAAAGGGAAAGTCATGTGAAATTCTCAGTTAATCAACAGAAACAGCCAATAACAAGAATGCCAGCACTTTCTATTTCTATGGATGACAAGAATTTGAAAAAAATAAGACCAAAAATTCAAGGGGATGACACGACACAATCTTTCAAAAATGACACTTTGAGGAGGCAGGTTATTTTGCCAATTAGAGTAGCAGTAACATTTTACTGAAAAAGTACCAAGCGGTTTGTTTTCCTCAGAATAAAGAATCCTGGTACACTCGTTATAGGAAGTTGTCTGAAAATAATTGAGTGGCATGCTACACTGCTCTTCCACAATGTACAATATTATGAATAGTTCTGTATTGTGCATTTTTCCCCATCTTCTTAACTTCCCATGTGAATCATGCATGCAAAAAAACCCCAAAACACCAAAAACAAGACAAAACAAACAAACAAAAAAAAAGAAACCATGTTCTTGGGGCAATCATCAAAAGTACGTTACTCAAGCATTGAGACTTGCTATCCCAGATTTTTGCCTGGATCCAGTAGCGCCATCCAATCGCAAACTAAAGCTTCACTAGAAAGATGAAACACTGAACAATCCAGGCCGAAAAACCTTGCAGGTCTACTTATTTAGAATTCTATAAATATGTATATTCACCTAGAAGTACATCAAAAGATTTATATAAGACAGGAGGCATAGCCAAGGCAATGGGCACTCCTGTCATAAATTATAAAATAAAGTCAATTAGAGTACAAAATTCCCTCCCCCTCCTCACACCAAATCCAATTATTCCCATAGGCCCAACTCCACAGCAGTCTGCACAAATAATCTAAGACACAGTAAGAATCACCACATTTTTCAAGGTCATTTCCAGAAAAAAATCAGGGTAGTAGCATGAAACTACCAGAAAGGGGCTCCTCTTCAGGATTTTCAACTCTGCCAAATACCATGGGTGAGACTTTGAAAAATACCTAAGAGACACGTACATATAAGGGACAATGGAAAAATTTAAGGTTATATGTTAGAAATGCTCACTTTCCCACATTCACTGCAAAAAATGTGTGATTCATTGCTACCTCATTACAGAAATGAGCAGGATATTCCTTCATCAGGTTTCTGTGAGGTTCAATCACTGTAATATGAGTATGTCTCAAGTTTCTGGTGACCTCTCTATATGTCTACATGCATAGATGGAACTACTCCTTATACAGTGAAAAGACACTTGAAGTTTCTGAAAGAGAAAATTGCCTTGAGAAGGCACAAGTAGAATAGAAACTATTTATTTTATTTTCCTTTCAGTTTAAATCTATCCCACTGAGGCACTCAGGGCTTACTGTACACCCAAAGCTACAGCACAAACTGGAACAAGGAGCCACCAAAAATAAACCAAAGCCCAAAACTACCCTTGCTTCAGAGACTCTTCTCATGTATTTGGTCATCCCACTGTATGGAAAGGGTTCCTCTCCATGTTCTTGCCAATGCAGGGTCCCACCACATGGAGACAGAGCAAAGCCCAACCAGAACTTACAGAGCAAAGTTCACATGTGTTGCATTTGCTGTTGCTTATCTGCCTCCTCCTAGATGGGAAATAAGTGATAGGTGGACATTTCTCAAACCACTTCTGGAAGGAAAATATCTCTCCTGTACTTGCAATGAATTAAGGATCAAGCAGGAATGGAAATTTTTTAACTATCACCTGTCAAATAATTTCTTGCATCCTATTTCTATAAGATGCAGTTTTCAGCACAGCAGTGCCTTTCCTGTATTATCTGTTTTCCTTGGCTTTTTTTTCTTCTTACAATGACCATCCTTACCCCACTTATAACTGAATATATGCAGGTATACATAACAAGAGAGCTTCATTATGAAGCTTGCCTAAATTTCCCCTTGCTTTCTTCTGCCTCTATGTGCTCCAAATACCAGACTTCGTTTTTAAAAAGCAAAAGACAATTAAAAAATAAATTAAAAAGTAAATTAAAAACTAAAAAGTAAAAGACTTTTAAACTATCTTCGCATACATAGTGCAAACCTCTTCAAAATCTGACTCAGATATTGCAAGGCTCATCTTCACCATGACTTTTAGAATTGGAGAATTACGACTTTTAGAAATGGTGAATTACAATCAGGTAGCAGTAAACACATTAAAGATCTTTAAAAGAAAATTGGGGGTTGGATTGTTACTGACCCAGTGTTAACATGGATTATTTCCTATGCAATATGAAACACCAGATTTGCAAGTCTGAATAAAAATGGGTAATAGTTCTTTCCTTATTTCTCATCTGAGGACCTTTATCCCTCCTCAACCAGTCTCATCTCCTTTCTCCCTAGCACTCAGAGGGCAAAACTTTCTTTTGATCTGAACCACACACGCTGATCCCAACCATTTCTTAAAAAAACCTACTACTAGTAATTACCAGAAGCACTGAACATTTTTAAATGTGATCAAACCCACATTTTCATAGATATAATTTTCCTGGGCTAAATCTTATAGGATCACTCCTCTGCTCCCTTTCTCCAGCTATCACATGGCTGAAATGTGGTACACTGGAATTCCTGATTGTTAATGTGGTACCTGCAGACTTACATGGATCTGATTAACGGTTCCTCTTTCCACAAAGGAACACAGCACTGACTGAAGTCTGCCACAGACATCAGGTTCTCTACACATTTGGCAGAATACAATAGTTGTATATCCTCAGTTTCTACACCTGTGGAAGTAATGCTGGATCAAAGTTTTTCCAACACAGGAACAAAACTTAACTGGATACACAGACTGATGATATTTGAGTACACCATTTAAGTTCCACATGATGAGTTAAACTTCTTGAGCCACCACCACTGAGACAGGAGAGAGTCAAACCAGCATCAGCCTAAAATGTCAGCCAACTCTCATCCCAGAGACTTGTCACAGCAGAATTCAGAGCTCTATTAAAAATGTAAGTTGATGCTTTGTTTAAATTTCTTCCAGACACCATAAAAGGTATCTTGAGGCTGAGCTAAGAGTGCAGTTGTCGCTGAACAACTGCATTCACAGAGAGCCTGTATTTATATGACAGAACCCTCCACTTCTCTCACGTTTCCTACATACACACACCCCTCTTGGCAAATAGTTTGCATCTGAAGGAAAAAAAGTGGGCTGTTCATCTAATCAATAACACCATGTCATGCATGGAGCTCCTGCATAAATCCAGAGCAAAAGATGTCAAGCATGTCCCAGTCCAGTGATTATCAGGCAATGGAGTAAAAGGATGCACTTTTCATCTCCACAGGACTGTCGCCAAAGCCTTGATGTAATAAATGAAACATGCCTGCTATTCCAGCATTGCAGAAGGGTACTGTAGATACCTTCCAACATCTCTGTTTGCAGGAGGGGGTAACTAGCTCTAGATGAAGTGCAGATATGTTATTAGACAACGCACAGCTTGAATCCTGGGGCCAACACAGATGACCTTTAGAACATAAGCACTGTCTAAGACAAATATGCTTTCATCTTTGGGGAGTATTTTTTCAAGTAAAGATTTAAGAGGAAAACAGTTTAGAAGTACGTAAAGCACAAATGTGCCTTCAATCTCTTAATGCTTCATTTTAAAAACAAAACCACAAGTAATATCACATGTCAGAAGAAAGACAAAGTACTCTTTAAGTAGAATATTAGTGAATTGAGAGAGATTTAGCTTCATTTTCATTTACCCAATAATTAAAGCACAGGGAAAGCTGATACGTAATGTAACCAAGATCCTAAACTGGAGGTATGACCAAAGTGATTCAGAAAACAGGCTTGTATTTTTGTTCAAAGTAATACAAGTTTATTACAAAAACAGAGACTTAGATTCCCTTAAGTGGGGTGAAAATATGAAAACATAACTAAACCACACTGAGGCATGTAAAACATAAGGAGAATGGGTTTAGAGAGGGATTAGTTAAATAGCAGATGATACAAAAAGAAAAAAGAAAGTAATTTCTCATTTTGCACTTCACAGGCTGTTACCACTTATCTTCAGCAAAGTGGTTTTTTTCAGACCTGTATCTTGACTGTGATGCTAAGCAGCTTTAACACATACAGTGATATTTGCTAAATGGAAAAGAGCAGCATTGCTATGATAAAATTCTTTCCCCTACAATCTACGGTGGGTAGATTTCAACAAGTTCTGAGCTGCTCTGTTCAGCCTGTTTTTCCATCAAAGTTAGTGGCAAACTTATCAAATCACCCTAGGACTGCAAAGCACCTTTCAGAGTGGAACCTCCTGAGGCCTGCAAAGCCCATATCACAGCCTGGAATCCTTAAACACAGAGGGATGGTTATGCTTTTGTGTTTTGCTTTTTTGAAAGGCGATTTCCTTTCTTACCTCAAATTCTGCATGGCGGTTAATGTCCTCTGCCCTCTGCCTGCTCAGGATAAATTCTGCCTCATTAGCCACTCGTACCAGATGCTCCTTCATGGTTTGACTCAGCAACCTGAGGAGAGAGAAGATTTAAGAACTGCCTTAAGAGAATGAAGTCCAAAAATAAAAATCTGGACATACAGTGTGTATATATATGCAAATATGTTGGGATCTTATGACTGACTTTATTGTGCTAAGAAAACAGTATAAATAAGGTTGTAGGGTAATTCTCTGGCAACTAGTAAAATTGTATTTCTATAGTAAACCAAAGTAAATATTAAACAAAATGTAAACACTCCAGACAGTCATTTGTTTTACCTGAAATAGAGGCATGTAAAAAAAAAATCATCTTTCCCATCCCCCACAATCTAAAGTTTTTGCATCTAAACAACCATAGTTAAAGCTCTAACATAACTGATGTAAAATCTAAATAAAAAAATGCAATGCAATTTAATTTTTCCTCCAAATGCAAGATTGAAATTTTATGGCAAGTATACATTTAAGTAATATTTTCAGGATTATAAAACATTCTCAGTCTCACAAATGAAATGCTAAAATATACATTGTTCCAGGTTATGTACAGAATAAAGCTGTAATTCAAACTGAGATTTCTGAGGCCTTCATAAACCCTGAGTTTGTGAATGGCAGCAGAACTGACAGATTGAATTACAACCCAATTATTCTCTGAGTTCACATATTGTTACTAAAAACACTTCCTTTTTAATTGGTTACATTGGGATTCATAAAGTTAAAACTGGCTATACAGGAATCACACAGTTTTAGAAGGTGCACATTTCCACGGGATCACTCAAAGATACACCAGATAAATCCATTATGCGCTCTACTGATTAATTCTTAAAATATCTGTTATTAAACCTTTTTTTTTTTTTTTTTTTGGTAAGGCTTCCTGTAGAAAAAAGAGTAGCAGAACATAAAATCATTTGCTTTCCTTGCACATATAAACTAAAGTACATTTCAACAAGTTGAGAGTGTACTGAAAGGCTTTCTTTACAACCACAGGATTTATTATGCAGGATGCCTTCTAATGCATCCAATGTTAATTTTAACCCCAATAACTTATTTATCTGAAAAAAGGCTCTACCTGTCTCTTACTATATGTTTCAAAGAGTGATGCTTTACTATTTCTTTTTCTGTGCTTTCAGAATTCCACACTTGCAGGTCACATGCCTGAGAAGAAACCCAGAGGCAGAACAACACCTGAAGCTCTTTGTTCACTGCCCCCTCATCCCAAGGCTCAGAAAATTGCAGCACAGCAGCCACTTGAGGCCACGAGCTCAGGAACCAGCCAAGTTGGTGGATTAGTCTCTCCCCACGGATGAAGTCTTGAAATAAGAAATATGCACAATTCACTGTTTGAGGTGTGATTTCACCTTCTGTTTGGGGAGGCTTGTACAAAAGCCACTAGTTTAAAATCACATTACAATTCCTTTTATTATTTTTTTTCTATTTTTAGTCACTGATAGAATAGATGTAGCTGTTGAGCAACAAACAGACAATTCTGCCCATTTATCTGCATGCATTAGTGACAAACCAGCACCAAGAAACTATAAGCAATTGCATAGTCTGGGCAGATTCCATATGTTTGACTCTCCATGATCTCCCGTAGCACATTCAAATCTGGCACATAAGCATTTAAATAAACTTTTTTTTTTTTTTTTTTTTTAAATTGAACTAAGAGCTGTTTAAAAAATTAAGGGGATCACAAATGCTCACGGTACCACAATATCATGCATCACAAGTTGCATGTAACACAGTTGGACAGTATTCCATTACTTTCCCTGAGTTTGTCAATACCAACATCTTCTGCTAGCTTGACCAGACTTTGAAAAATACCAGCTATCCTCTAAAAGGTCTACTTTCAATCTAACACTAATTATACACTCTGAGTCCCACTTTTCTTTCATCTGTTTAAGAAATCACCCTATATAATAATAGTTTTAACACTTTACAACATGGTTTTCCTTTTTATCTACTACACATAACCAGTAAGCAGCCCAGCACCTGCTCTGCATGTCCAGAAAGGATGGATGTGTTCCAAACAAAGCAAAGAACTACATTCCCTCACACAGGAACAATGTTGTCCAAACAGAGCAGAAGTGTACCAAGTGAAAACAAATACACTTCAAGTTCCAGGAAGAGCTTTGTCTCTATGTCTCTTCTATCACTCCCAGCTCTTCTTACTAATCCCACGCACTTTCTTCACTTTCTCTGTGATACTCCACACAGTGGTAGGCCAGGTAGATGAAGCTAAGACATAACTTTTAAATTTTTTTTTTCTTTTTTTCATTCAAGAACTTTAAATTTTAATTTTTCTTTTCAGTTCAACCTTTTCCAAACACTGCATATGCTTGGATTAGGTTTCTTATAACAAACAATTCAAGTTGCATTATCATCTAGGGCAGCTTGGAGTTCCTTTATGAAAACAGTATCCACATACATGGCATACCACTCAGATTTCTATTTTGAATTTGCCACTTAAGTATGAAACTTTGCAAAATAAATATATAACTTTACATAAATGTAATGATGGCATGATATAATAGAGGAGTCTGCAGCCATCATTAAAAATCGAAGGCAAATATGAGCTCACAGCACCTGTATAAATGAACACACCTCTGCTTATGTGTTTAAAATGAAGTTTTAATCACCTACTAAACACAAATTTTGGAAACCTTGGCAGCTGCTAGTTTTCCATTTAAGGGAAACAAAATGCTGGACAGAAATTTAAGTGTAGCTCACTGCTCTCAATAAAACAACTGTTCCCAGGTGGGCAGACTGCTGCTGAGGCAAGGACAGGAATCTGACTCTTGCTGAAGGATGAGCTCAACTTCGAACTACACACAACACATTTTGGACATGTGGGCGAGCCTATAAACTGAATTACCTAGATCAGGTATCTTTGAGAGATGAACACTTTCTTCTTAAGAAAAATATGTTTAGAAACATCTGATTCTCTTCACTAAGACAGTAAAGAGGCATTTTCATGGATTTAAAGGATCATAATGGTCCTTGCTGGTTCCACTCTGGCCTCCCATGCAAATGGATCAGGAATGCCTTGCTGAAAACAATTTCATTTCCTCCATCAAGTCTGTACCTTCTGCTTGCACTACAGGAGAGCTTCCAGAAAGTTGCCCTTGTTTTTAGGCTTAAAACTTATAGAATCATAAATTAATTTCAGTTGGAAGGGACCTTAAGGATCATCTCCAACCCCACGCCATGGGCAGGGACACCTTCCACTAGACCAGGTTGCTCAGAGCTCCATCCAGCCTGATCTTGAACACTTCCAGGGATCCAGGGGCAGCCACAGCTGCTCTGGGCAACCTGTGCCAGACCAAAAAGATATTTTACACCATATTCTCCCATAAAACAGTTTTATAATAAGGCAATTACTGTCAGTTGAAACAAAGACAAAAAAAAAAAAAAAAAAAAAAAAAAAAAAAAACACCAACAAAAACAACACACAAACAAAATTTCCCTAACCATCTGTGTGCTTTTATGTAGATTTTTTCCCCAGCAACTAGATTATATTAGTTCTTTTTCAGTTAAATAAAAATTTCACCGAAAACACATTAAATACTTTTTTTACAGCAAAAGGACAGGTTTTCCTTTTTTTGAGTAAACAGATTGAATTTTTTGTCTCTTTCAAAGTATGCACACCCAAGCTTAAAGACAATCTCAAGTCTAATAATGTTGTTCTTGCTGATGCTTCATAATCACTGTATGAAAATCCATGAGCCATGCTTGCCTTATATTACCTCATATATCTGCTGATTTTTTTTTAGTACTATTAAACACCAAAATGCTGTTGAATGTGCTGATTTACACTCCACTTTCCTGACAGATTCTCTTCTTGTTTATTTATGACATGTATTGAATTATTATTTTCCTGATCTTAATACAAGAAGAATGTGGATGGAGCGTGAATGGACACATTTTGTAGAAGCTAGACATGATTATCCATGAGTGTAAAGACTCTGGATACTGAAAGTACTCTTCTGCTTGCAGTGCACACCAGATTCAAGGTCTCAAACAGACTTTTCTTCCCAAACACTTCTTTTCCAGACTGAAAATGTTTTAAAACATGTGCTTAATGTTGAAAAGATGAGCAGCCTAGTAAAAACAAGCAAGGGGATGGATTCCATGCTGGAAGTTAAATATATACTTGCATATTTTGCTGGGTCAGGAATGAAGTGCTAAACCACTGAGAAAAGGAGTTCCAGCCAAATACATGAGATAGACTGATTTTCATTTTTATGCTGGAAGATTATGAGACACAGAACTAAAAGTCTTCCTCTGATTTCTGGCTGCTGAATGCTTAGATGGGCAAGTAAAAAAGTCACGCTTCTCCTTATAACAAGCAAAAATTAAGAGGTACAAGAGGCAAAAAAAAATAAACATAAAACTGAGCAAAGCAAAAAAGCAAGTGAGAGACTGACAAATTCTGGGTTAGTATTACTGATGTCTAACAATTATCAGTTTTAGTCAAAGTATGAAAAAGCTTCTTAGGTGACAGTGACAGCAGCTGTTAAGGCACTAATCTATCACAAAGTACTGCAGGGAGAGACTGTAAGTTCCAGGTGCTCCACAACTTTGAGAGCACTCCAAGACAGCCAAGCAAGGTAACCTCTCCTACTTACACTCCTTCCTCATAAACCTGGCATGTAGCAAATTCTCTGACTTCAAAAGAGGGCATGTTCTACATGGACACACATGGACTTTTATGGGATCTGTCTGCACAACGTGCTAAGTGGTGGAATTACTGTTGCAAGGGTATTTTACAATTGCTTTGTGGAACACAGATACTTTACAGATACTCTACTGAATTCTCAAAAAATTACAGTTAGTCCATAAAGTCTTAAGGACTGAAGTTTGAACGAATTTATTGAGTTAAAATAGGAGACAAAAAACCAAATAAAATACAGAAACAATTTTAAAACAAACAAACCCAAAATAAAACAAAAACAAACAAATAAATTAAAAACAGAGTGTCAAAGCCATGGAGACTCACCAAAATGCTGACCTGGACACTCATTAGCATTAAATGAAACAGAACTTTGAAAAGGCAGCTGAGAGGGGGATGTGCCAATCCAATATCTTCTACCTAGGAGAGCCTCTTAGGGCATATCAGAGTCCCTTGAAAACAGTTGTGTTCACATTTCAGAGCCACTGCAAGTACTATGAGAGATGATTTCTGAAAATGTCCCATCAGATGGCAATACTACAATACATGTATGCACACACAACACAGCACAGATACCTTCTTGCTACTCTTGCAATAATTTAGTTTTTTAAAAGCAGATGTTACCAAAAATTTCTACATTAAGAACACATTTCAGAACTCCCAGACCCTCAAAAGTGGTTTATGAATTTCCCTTTTCACAGACCCAGCAAATTAATTATGTATTCTCACAAGTAAAACCTACCCTTGTCACATAAACATCCCTCAAAATTCAGTTGTGTACATCACAGTATACCTTAGTGCACACACCTGCACACAAAAAATAAGGTAGCATCAAGTCAACTTATCCACTTCTGAAACATATCCAGGCTACAATTCCTAATTTTCAGCACATTTAAAATGCTGTTTTAAGTCTAGCCTAATGATCTTATGTATTTAAAGCTGCTTTTTCTTTTCTTTAAACAAACTAAAACAATAACATCAATACTCATGAAAAAAATCTCTTTTTACAAAATGTACCACTTAAACAGAAAGGGTTGTTAAAAATCAAAAAGCAAGGAAATGTGGAAAATATGCCTTTTTTTCTTACAAAACAAGACTGAGGTGCAGGTTTTATGTCATCAGAATCTCAGGACAAGGAGGCTGCAGCAAGGGGAGCAGACTGGCAGTAATCAATTCTACTTTGGACCAGACTGAACTTATCATTTTTCTCTGGAGCCTTTTTTGGTCAACTATGCACAAAGTCTGTCAGTTATCATCCATTTCTTTCATTAATAGCTGTATTTTTTCTAACTATTTTTCCACCACAGCAGTTGCTCCTATGGCAACACAACCCTCCAACATCCATTCCTTGAGAGTGACCGCAGCGTTGCGAGTGAGAGACAATCGAATGGGGCAGCCTACATCTGTCCCCTATTTTCCATTCAGAAAGCATCCAAGTAATTGGCCAGCCAGCTTGATTGCCAAGTATTTCAATATTAAAAATATTTGCATCCATGATCAGTCAAAAGCAATACATACAGTTTTAAGACAAGGAACAGCAGGTGACGTATGTTTAAATTTTGTTAGTACAGCTCTTAAATTCCTCCCTATCCCCCTCAGCTATAGAAATATAGATGATTACAGCATTCCAGATTTTATACTACTAGATCTTATTTATTGAGAGAATTTATTAAGATAAACAAACAACATTTGGTTGTTTCTGGAGAGGTTTCGGACTTTTTTTTGGTTGGTTGATGGAGTTTTTACTTGCTAAGGATGTTAAATTTGCATTATGTTTGCCTTCCTTCTTCTTCCAATAACTTCTGAATTAATTGTATAGTTCCAACAAATATTTTTAATAGGCGGCTACAGTGTCTCAAAAATAGTAATTTTTAATCCAAGGGAACACAAAATCCCTTGCAAGTTTCCTTTGGGAAAAGAAAAAACCAAGTTGTTTTCAACTATAGTGAAAGACACATTAGAAAATGCTCTGATATAGAAGGGAGAATGTTGATTACATTTCATTCCTCATTAGACAACAAAGAATGTGGCAACAGAAAAAAGCTACAGAAAAACAAAAAGCTACAAAAAACAAAAACACACTTGTGTTTTGGCTTGCCTTGTTTGGATAGGGATTTGAAAAAGCAAAGGTAAGGAGAGGAAATTATACATAGATTCTGCTAGTTTAAAGAGATTGTCTTTAAACCAATCATTTTGTGACTTTTTTAGAGAACAGTCATTACAAGTGTATAAAAACTTAAGCATAGAACATTGTTCTATAATTCTTTGGATGGCCAAGAAAACTGTGCTTGAGAAAATTAAATTAAAATCAAGCATCTTCAAGAGTCTCTTCGACTGAAAATTGGAAAGAATAATTGCTGCAGCATGCTTAGGAGACTGATCCCTCAACCCCTGCCATGCCAAAGCCATTATCACCCCAAAGGGGATAATAACTGTCACGCCTGGTCTCGAGCTTGAGTACGTTTGTTAGTGCCCTGACTGATAGAGAAAACAAGATCCAGCATAAGAGATGCTTCACACTAAAGTGTGCTAATGAATCACAGCGACAGCAGAGAGTTTTAACCTTCACAGAGCACAGGAGCTGCTGGCTAACTGGTCAAGTACAGGAAATCAGGCCCTAGCAAAAGAGGCATTTGTACATGTGAGGAGATAAAACAAAGCTGAGCTTGTTTTAGTTCATAAATAATGGCTCCACCATCTTGTGCATAAGGAGGAAACTTAATTAGTTCCAGGGCATAAAAAAAGGAATCAGTCTGGGCACCTCAGAAGTCTCCAAAGGAGAGGGCTGGCCATGGCAGTGAACTAGATCCCACCTAAAGGATGGTTCTGGTGAACAAATTCCCTCACTGGTAAGTTCTCAGGTTCAAGCTCCAAAACAGACTCTCCCTAAAGGAGGACCCAAAGGTGAAAGGCAAGCACAAAGAATGAAATCCAGACTGACAGAAGTTCAGCAGGGTAAGGCAAACATTTCACAACCTATCCTTCTGCTGCACAGATGGCTCAGTACGTGGAGGAGCCATGGGTACAGGCACCTTTTTAACAAGGTTTCAAAGAGCATTAATAGTGTTCCCAGACACTACAATAACAGAGAACAATACTTAGTACTTTTTATTAAAACCAGATTAATGTTAAACGTAGCAATGTACTGAAACTGACATGTCTTTTACTGCACAGAAAGAGGTTATTCTCCACTACCTGCTCCTTTACCTTTTTACTTACATTCTGTAGCTTCCTGGATTTCTATGCTGGCTTTTTTCTTTTTACTATGCTTGTATCCTGGACTTCAAGACTTCAGCTGTGTATTTCAGTTTTAGGCAGGTTTACAGTTCTGTATTTCCACAAACCACCCTCCTATTTAGAGATTTTCTTGCAGTTCAAGACTCAAAATTTCACTGGGCACAAACTAATTAATTCTGCTCCACACATGAAGTGGGCATGACCTACCAGGAAAGGCAGGGAGGAACTCTTCTGTGGAACACATTAGTTACTTGTGAACACGAGGAAATTCAGACCAACACATTCTGAATGCAGCACACATACTGCAGATCTTACGAGTCCCAGAGGCAAACTTTCTGCACATATTTCTGTCCAGGGAATCCTAGCCAAAACATGGCAAGTCTAAACATAAAACTTCCAACTGCTGTGAGAGAGAGAGGTACATTCATACCTTTCACATAAAAGCAAAAAGTACATTTGAAAGCAAGTAGGAGAAGAGATTTACATCTCTCCTTCTAGACTTCATCCAGAAAGATTTTTCAGTCATCTTATTTGCCCAATTAAAAAAAACCAGTAGAACACACCTCAAGCTGAAATATCCTACAGCATCATTAGTCCAAAAAATCTAGTAATGAACACTGAGAATAAAACTCTTGTTTACAAAGATTACAGGGTGATCAAAGGCCCCCCCAACGAAGCAGCAGACAATAGTAATTGTACAAATTCTAGGCAGTTCTTCCAGTCCTTAATTTTATTTATTCTAACTCTCACATCATGGTGCCCTACAGACATTCTTCCCTATGTGCTGAACCAGTTCTGTCCTTCCTACAACTACCTTGACATATCTTCCCGCGCACTTGTAGAAACAATTAAAAATCCAGCTTTTATTATATAATTATGCAGCTAAACTCTAAATCAGTATCATTCAGATATTTTCCTAAGTTTCAATTAAAAGACTTCAGCTTTTGGAGTTTCCAAGACTGTAACACTATGGCAAAAATACATAAAAAATAGTAAACAGAATAAAATACAAGGTCTGAGATGTTTTAGTCCAAGTGTTAGCATATGTGCAAGAAAAATAATGTGCAAAGTGCATAAAGAGAAGGAAAGAGCAGTTCTGGAATACAGTTCCTATCATTTGAGGGATAATAGTTTCATTTTAGCAAATGCTGAAAAGCCACAAAGCACCGCAATTCAGCAGTAACTATAAAGGCTCCTATAAACAGCAAAGGAGGAAAATGGAAACAGATAAAAGGAGCCATTTTTAAGAAATTAATCCTCTCTCCTCTTCATCATAATGAATGTTATGTTCCCACTTTAAAAAAAAAGAACCTAAAAGAAAACCCAACTCTGCTACACGTCAGATATGAAATGAAGTAACAATTACACAGACATTTTCTGCTAACCAAAACCACACTTCCCAGTCTTCAAGGGATCATTTGTCCCTGAGACAACCACTCTGGCTCAGGCTAGACTCTAAGTTATTGATGTTGTTTATGGAGGTGGGGGAGTGATTCCATCTGTCTGTGATGGGCATTGCATGTTTTGAAGAAAAAATAGTCAATTCCAAACAGTTTACTGATAGAAAGCTTGACCTGGACAAGCTGAATAGCTACTGGGCAACTGCCATGCCCAGCTCAGTCTCAGCAACTGATCTGTCCATGATAATCATCTTACACAGATGAACCTTACATTGCAGTTTACATGTGTGTGGGATCTCTGTGTTATCTATGCTAATAAAACATTAATCAAGGGCCAAATTTATAGCAGGCATTTTGTAAGTAAGGTCAAGACAGGTCAGCCTCACATAATAGGAAACAACTATAGGCTAGATCTTAACACTGTAACTGAACACCCTTGTTACTTTACCTTGGCCCTTGGGATCAAGACTAGTAGCAAAATGTTTTTCCTGCCTCAGAACGGTGTTTCCCCTACCATAAACTGAAATGCAACCATTAAAACCCATTAAAATGTCCATTATTTTTATGTATCTTGAGAACATCTACATCTTAAGAAAAAAAATCTCAAATAGCCATCCCTACATTGATAAAAAGATATTTATATAGAATACTAATTTATGTGATAAATTATTCCAGTTTTAGTTCAGTAGCTGTCCTCATCACGTAAAATTTATTTTCTATTTGGATTCTCACTAGCTGAAGTTACTAACAGAAGTTACATTTAAATAAATGGCATTTCTTATAATACACCTTAGCTAACACCTTAAGACATCTTTTAAAAAATCCTTTAGAAAACTAGTAAATATTGCTCTTAGTCTGCCTCAACAATCAATTGGTAATGAAGAAAATATTGATGGTTCTGAACACCGACTACAAGTCAAAGAGCATGGCCTCATCACCTGCCCTGTCATTTTCTATAAGTTTCAATAATAAACATATAAAGTTATGGATAGAACATTAAACTAATTGGTAATATTAAGAGGGTTTTTTCCTTAGAGAGACTCTCCTCCTTTCTAGTTTAAGAGATAGATCAGAAATAAATGAGCAAACTGGAATCTAATTTTTGAGACAGAGGCTTATCTTACAATTCCTAGCAGTAATGTCTTTCAAATATAAATTCCCTTTCTCGAGAGATTAGCTGAATACAAATTATAGTTTCAACATTAACCAGTACACAAGGACAGGAAGAAAGAAAATCCATGACACACAGATAAGCAAAGTATTTAATGAAACTAAAAGAGCATTAAGATTCTGCAAAATCCTATATTCAGAATTAGAACTGAACCAAAGTACTAAAGAACATGAAACCACACTCGTAAAACTCAAAGAAAATTACACAAAAAGGAAGAAGAAAAATTATTTTTAAAAAGTTTCAAGGCACAGAACTCCCTGAAGGCTAAGGCAGAGGTTTTATCAAATATCGTGACTTACCTTCCTTCATTGACAAGCTCAATAAAGGCCAGGCCAGCATTCTTCTGTATAGAATTTTGCCACTCCTGGGTAAAGACAAAAAAGAAGAGAAAACTAGCTGTATAAAAACAAAACTTGGAAGAGGCCTTTTCAGATATCAAATTATACTCTTTTAGCTTTAGCAACTTACAGCACCATCAGCAAACACACAAAGCATTAATTGTGTGCTGATCAGGAAGCAATGAACGCCAGCATGAAGGAACAGGGCAGCATCATTTACTTAAGGTCATATTAAGAGGAGAAGAAAATCCAAAAACATCCCACAAAGGTTTCCATCATTTGCTTTTGTTATGTCATGTAATAATCCTGAAGTTGCTCTGGTTCACAGATGCTTTTTGCCTTATTGAACCATGATAGTGTTAGAAACTGTTTCACATTAAGGCAAGGCTCATTCCTTAGACACAAATGTCTCTCATAGCTTAAAGCCTAGGAGGCATATTTCCTCATAATAATCCTCACTTCAGCATCACATAGTCATCTCTAATCATTTAAAAAAAAATCTGTTAACAATCCAAATATTGCACCATTAACACACAATGTTTTTTAAAAATGTAGCATTTTTAGCACACTGAAAACAATGCTAATGGCAGATGAACATGCACTGCACATTCCTTAAATCCAGCTAAATCTTGAATTAAGCAAAACTCTACACCTCTTAAACATGTAGGTGGGTTTTGCCTGGCCCCCACAAGAGACACAGGGGAAAGCAATCAACTCAGATGACCTGTCACTGGGGCTTGCTACCCTCATTTGAAAGATGAGAAGGAAACAAAATTACTTAACAAACCCATAAAGTAGATTTTTTAATCCTAGACAACATAAGAACAAGTTAACCCAGGTAAAAATTAGAGCAGTAAATGTATGTATCTTATCTTTTGGGGAAAATGTAGAGGCAAATAGATAGAACAGGACAAACACAGGTCTTGATTTAAACTCTTCAAATCTTCTAATCTAATACAAAAGACTGATTCTGCAGCAGACAGATATTAAAGTTTCATGTGCTTTTCCACATCAACTTCTTTGATTTTTTTACTGTTTGTTCTATGAAATAATAATCCTATAGATTACTTACATGAGTATTTCTATCACTGAGGTTATTTTTTAAAAATCTCATCAGGTCTAAGGCAGGCAAAAAGTTCAAAGCAGGAAAAACATCTTAAACAAATTTCAGATTTTGGAATGTAGGAGATTTTTAATACACAGTGTCAAGGTTCATTTTTGGTGCTCAGTGTTGCAGAATTACCTCTCAGTCAGTGAGACAAAGGTTTGATCAGACACACACTGAAACAACATTGTTGTTTACAACTTAAATCCTGCCCCTCTGCCCCCACACACTCCCCATTAAAAAAAAAAAAAAAGCAGGGGAGAAATTATAACTGATTTCTCATTCTGGTTTTCCAGGCCTAACACATGCTTATGTTTATCATGCTCATCATGTTCAAGTTGCAACAATGTACTACAATTTTCATGGAGTCAGAATCAAAAGCAGAATAATTGGAACTTGTGATGCATTATTGATCACAAATTATAAATGTATTCTAGTGGAAAACAAAAAAAGCCTTTTAGTTGCTAATATTCTAAAGAAAATAGTATATGCAAATAATCCTTCTAAGAGGTTTTAAATGTAGTATCAGGTTCTAAATATTTAGCTTTATATAATGATAGCTGAAAGTATTTTGTTAGCTAAAGTGTGAGAAAACTCAAGAGAAGCAAAATAATTTTTTCCACTTATGACACTGTCCATCTGTTGTTCTGCTCGCTAAAGAGCTCACAACAATACTTGAAAATTTAATTGGTGAAGATGGAGGCTGCCAAAAGTGAAAAGAAAGTGCATTTATCATTATACTTTTCAGCATTTTTCTCTGCATAAGACATCAAAGAAGGTGTTAGTCTAAACATTTTCATAAATCACAGCTGAACAAACCCTAAAGCTTATTTTAATAGTTGAAAGAAAAGACTAATGGTCTTCATCTTTCATGATCCATTCAATATCTCCCCACAGTATATGTTCACTCTCAAACAATTACGCTCAGTATACATATTGCATTATTATATCAAGCATCTTAGTTATCCATCTCCCAAAGGTATTAGAGAAAAAACATGTTAAAAGCTTCAAACTCAACCACTAATGCAACTAAATAACTACAAAACACATTTCAGCACTTTTCTGAGGAAGGGCTGTAAGGGAAGATCAGCTGAGTCGATAATTTCATACCTGTTCTAAGCTGTAGGTAATTGACCATCATTTCCCGTGGCTGTGAATGTTCAGTGACCAAGAGACATCATCCACTCCTAATGCTTTTGGTCACTGTACACTCAACAGTGAGGTAAGGGAAAAACCAAGAAGCAGCAGACACGATCACAAATAACTCCAATGAAAAATCACCGTGACAAGGAGACAAATAAGAAATCACATTTTATTCAAATACTGTGTCTGATAAGGAAATTTCCTAACTCCTTATTGTGTCACTGATTTCCTTAATAGAAACTATAAGCAGCCCCATAATACCCTAGGCAAGGACTAAAAACTGAAATAGTGCTGCAAACCTCACCTGAATTATGATTTTGTATGGAATAACGTATTACATTTCTTTCTATACAGCACAACTCTGAAGTGACCAAAAATACATCCCTGTCCTCTACAGCTCTAATTTTATATCATCAACAAGTTTCATTAGCACATTATTACTGAGTGCACAAGGGTCATTAAAAGAAAACATTTAACAGTAGTGGTCTTAAACCTCTCCTTTCAAAAACTAATAATCTCCCTCAAGGTCAATATCATGACCTGTTGTCCCATTTCAGTAATGCTAGGGCTATTTAATCTATTTTACAGTGGGGTTTTTTAATTAACCTTAACTAATGATCAGTTGTATGACAGCACCAAATGCTCTAATAAAATTCATAAATTACTACATTTACTTTTTTCTAGGAAATACCCAGACCAAGAGCATGCATCAGACCATAACCAAAGACCAAAACACACAAAATACCACAGGCTGGATTAGACCACAACCAGCAACAAGATCAGTGTAGCAAAGAGTCTTCAGTATTTGTACATCCCATTTTATGTCACTGCACCAACTTGTGTATGTGTAACTATCTCAGTCTTCAGGTGCATTTAAAAGTCGTTCACACTATTTGATCCTCATACTTCCTTTCAGAAAAACAAGGTACATCTCTAAGCACAAGGCATGATCAGATAAGTGAAGTTCTTAAAAAATTTCTGCCTCCAATTTGATTTCTTTCCATTTGTTATTGGCTTTCTACCCATTCTGAGCATCCTGTTCAGATCAAATACTTCAGGAACCTCTTGTTTACCAAAAAGGCCTTTTTCTGCAAGCAGCAGACAGCAGGAGCCAGCTTCAAAACAAAAAATGCAGGTGGTTCTTTACACAATGTGTAAGGAATCTATCACCAAAAGCACATCATGGTGATTAAAAGTTCAATAGGATCAAGAGGAGACGGAATAAGTACACATCAAAAAAAATAAACACATTAATATTGGCTAAATGCACAGAAACTGCATCCAGAAAATACCCTCAGCAAAAGTTGCTGGAGAGTGGAAGAGTATCACAATTGTCCTATTTTATTCTTTTTGAACACCTCTTTGTGTCTACAGTTGGAGACTGGACAAGAAGCAAAGTGGAATCTTTATTTAGCCCAATATAACAATTCCTAAACTGTAATCACTCAAACAAATGCCAAGAAAATTTTGTTGATACAGATTTTTTGGTTTGGAATTTGAAGTGCTTGCCTGTAGGCAGCAAGTGGACATATCCCTCCTCAGCTGTACAGCCTTGCTAAAGTAATATAATCATATTTTAAACACTTATGGTGGAGTGTTGGACCAAGATGTTCTTTAAGGTCATTTTCAACTCAAACCATTCTACAATTCTATGAATACTCCAAAACATACATTCTTCAAGGTATATACAAACATTTGCAAGATCAACTCATCAACTAGTCCGATGGCTAGGCAATGAACCACAAAGAGAGTATTTAAAACATTTTCAATAGATGAAAACTGCTCTATTTCCAACCATAGCAAACTGTTCTGCTGCCCTCATTCGTAAATATACATGCATGCTCCTTAAAAATTCATTTTCCTCAGAAATTAAAAAAAAAAATCCTTCTCAACAGTTTAACATATTGTACAATTAAGGATTATATCTAGCAGTTGAAACACACACTCATCAGCAGGCAAAAAAGAGAAAATTCTTCACTAATCCATCCTTCCAATAAAGCTGGAGGAGTTTTGATAATTTATTTTGGTAATGAAACAAAGGAGAAGGATGACTTTGGTACTGACAACTATGAATGGGGCACTAAGGAGCAGAGTGGGAAAATGTGTTAACATACGACTAAGAGACATATTATATCCTAGAGTAAAGGTCAAATCTGCATGAAAAACTTGTTCATAGAGAGATACACTAATCTTTAAGTGCCTAAAGTAAACTATCAAGAACTTTTCAGCAGTGTTTGCACTTGGTGTCAGCACTCTCTCAGCACCACATCCACTACAGGCTTGAATGAACTCAGCAATAAAGAACATATAGTGAAAAGTAGATTATATCTCAGCTGGGTTCTTCATAATTAAAAAAAGTTAGACTGCGTGTTAAGCAGAATCTCTTCAAACATAAATTACTTTTAAAGGCTGAAGCATGCTTCAGTTATTTTAATCTATGAAACTCCATTAAAAAATTAAAAGCAACACAGAGTTATGGGAAATCATATCTAGAAACCATGAAGTAATTTAATATCGAAATTAGCACATGCCAAGTACTTACAAAAGAGGAACGTTTTGCAAAGATGTGACACAAATTAATATAAAAATAACATGAGAACACATTTGAGATAGTTATCCAGTATATATACACACATACCTGTATGCTCAAATAAAATTAAAAAAACATAAACAAATAATGGAAGAACTACCAGAAAATGGCTGAGGAAAAAAAAAGTCATTTCAATCAATATTTTCATGGCCATTTCTCTACAGAACATCACCACTGTTGCTGAATCTTGAAACAAAGTGAGAACTTGAAAAATATTTTCTAATATCCTAAAAATTTAGAACCTCCTGTCACCCAAAAAGCCTTATCGAACAGGCTTGGATTTACTGAAATTTAAACAAAGGCTTCTCTATGAAAGCTTTAACGTGGCATCAATGTAACAAGCCAAGCTACCTCACTAATCAATACAGAGGGTTTGATTTCAATAAGGGTGATAAAAGTTACTCTAACCCTGGCCAGCTACAAGCTCTCAACAGATGATCGTCATTAGGGCTCTATCGGGGTCCCACGTACTGGGGCTGTACAAATGTGTCCTATTAGTACATGGTCTGGCTGTTTGGCAACTCCAGGCTCAAGACAAATGGCAGCTGCTGCCCTTCAAGGTCTGAAGTCAAGTCCTCCGGGAATCTGAAAGCCCAACTGGAAAAATCAAGGCCTGTTCATTAGAGACTGCTCCAGGGGAAACTTGCAAGGCTGCCATTAGAACTATATAAAAGAGCTAATTATTTTTATAAGACTTTTAAAACTATCAAGCACACCCAGTTATAATAAAAAGTATTTACTGCTGGCATTCCATTAAAAAAAGACATTGCTTTTTGTCAAAAAATCTGCCAGTGACAGTACACAACTGAAGTCTTTGTATTGAAAATTTTAATAAGTCTTCTTGGAGAAAGCTGTGTAAAAATTAACTAGATGAGAGAGCTTCTCAAGTGAAGGCATAACACCACAGCCACTAATGTGAGAAAATATCCCAAACACACTCATATCAAACTAATGAGGCTGAGATTGTGCATTGTGTGATTATCCAGCCCTGAAAATAGAAGGAATTCAAGAAACACATTCAGTGTTGCAAAGGTGACTGAAAAGAACAAACAAAATCTTGTTTCAAATCTGTGCTGCTGAGGAACAACCGAACATGCTGCAGTACTTGTGCATTGATAAATCAGTCAGAATGGCACAGGACTCATGTGGCATCAAACATTAAGAAATGAAATAATTTTCAATAAAAATGAAAATTAACACTGTTTCAGTATTTTCCCTCTGTTTTATCAAACATTGAAACAAAGACTATAATAACGATAGCTACTTTCATAAAATATACTCTGTGGAAAAGTTGGAACATGACTTTCTTTTTTTTTTTTTACTATTCATAACCACAAAATTCTTTACTATTTTAACTGTGAAACCAAATCGAAGTTTCTTATACTGAAATATTTTCCCAGCTGCACAGCGTGACAACACTGTATTGAGTTCTAATGTTATAACAGATCACCGCTACGGAGTATTTATTACAAATCTTTTAAAAGTGCTATATGAAATTCATTAATGTTCCTTAATCAATTCTTGGACCAACACGCACATTAGCTTCCGACAGCCTAATTCAAAAAAGCAATTACAACCCTAGTCCTCATGTAAAAGGATGACAGAAAGAAGCTATGTTAAACCAGTTTAAAAGAATGAAAATGTAAAGAAAACAGATTAGGAATGATTTATATCAATGCCTAGTGCTGAAGTTAATTACAACTAACCCAATAAAATAGTGCCTTTATTATTGTACAGCAAGTAATAACCTTAGACGCAAAAAACAGAACTCTTTGCTGACTTTTGCATGCTCAATTCCACAGCACACTACATTAAGAATTAAAGAAGTAGTAAATAAGCCATACAGAAACAGCAGGTTTTTAACTAAAAGCAGAAGACTCCCCTGCTGTTTAACCATGTGGGTTATTCCATGTAAACAGAGCTTCCTATAAACTAGTATTATGCTGTTAGTGGTAAATGCCTAAAACTATAATGAGAGTTTAATTTCAATACTTAAAAGTTAGAGTTTAAGCTTTTATAGATTCTGAAAATAAATTACACACATGTAAAGCTGGAGTTACAAACTTAACTACTAGATTCTTCAGTAAAAATACCACAGAAAAAACTGTCAGCTTGTCAGACAATGCCTTTGGTGCTATAAGATTACTCTCAACTGTAACCTTCTCTACAAATGACACAAATCTATCCTAAAAAATACAAATATTGTTATGAAAGATACACTGCATAAAATGTTACACCATATACAATCTAAAAACTGCACACAGCCAAAAAATCTTGAGATAGCTTGCATTTGCCATAATTTATGGTGACACCAAATATTCTTAAAACAGCTGCAAAAGAAAACTTTAGCTTAATCCAAAATTCATACAAAATTATAAAAACATCACTGTCTGCATAAATAAAATTAAATCAGTAATAATTTTCATAGCATAGAAGCTGCATATCTCTCTGATCAAAATGCATGGATTTCATTTTTGTATCTAGTTTCAAAGAAGTATGAAAAACTGGGGAAAAAACTGAATGAGTAGATCGCTGCTTTCAGGTCCCCAGTTTGTGATGGAGGAATCAATTTCCCCGGGCAGCTTTTCCCTTTCTCTCTCCCACTAGCAGGCTGTTGCCATGACGCCTCATGAAACAAAATTAGGGGTCAGGTTTGAGTTCATCTAGCAGCAAACCTTCTCCACTGCAGTTTCCTCTCCAGGTTCTTTAACCATCGGCTATTTTCAATGCCAACATGAAAGACTAGCTTCTGAAAGAATATGAACAGGAATCTTAAAAATTAACTGAGAAATCAAAGTACCAAGCAACAGGAAGCACAAAACTCTTAAGTCAATGGAGATGCGTCAGAAAAACAGACATGAGGAAAAGCAACAACATAAGATTAACAAAGGGAAAAGATCCAAATAATCAAGTTGCAGTGCCAGCATCGTTTTCATGAACAAAGGCGAACAAATTGAGGAATAGTAGGAGCATAACACAACTGACCTTGATTTCAGTGCTTTTTTGTTTAACTGTGATTGTAATTTGAGATTTTGTAAAACCACTGAACAGGAAGGAAAATGCCTTTCAAGGTAGACCACAAATTACAAAAACAAGAAAATCAGAGCAAACTCAGTGCTGCACTGGACTGGTCCCACTGATGGCAACATTCATCATTACCATCAAATAGCAGCAACCTTCCTTCTCAACATTCTTAGCTTCAAATAAATAAATTTAACTAATAAAGAAATACTACATTGGTTTTGGAACCATAAGCCCCTTTACATGGCAGTGAGGTTGGAACTAAATGATCTTTAAAGGATCCTTCCAACCCGAACTTTCTATGATTCCATGATTCTAGTATCACCCTTTTCCTCAAATGTAGCCTGGTTTCTATTTAAACTCTCATAATGAATTCACAAACATGATGAACAAGAGTCTTGCTATCATGGTACCTTTGAGGGCATGAAACTCAAGTATGTAAACCAATCCCACCTCTTCACCCAGAACACAGGATGTCTGAACCTGTCCCTTGATATTCCCTTAGACAATCCTATCCTAATGCAGATCTTTTCTTAACAGATTTAAAGAAAATTAAGCTAAATCAATTAAAAAAAAAAAAAAGGCAGGAAAACTAATATCTCTCCCATTACACTACACTTGCATACTCTGTTCCCTTTCTCATCCTATGTCTATTGTCTTACACTAAAATATATACATGTTGCAACAAAGGTCTCTATTATCATCTGTCACTACAATAAACATGATAAATAATAATTTTCTGCTCCTTTCACTGCGAATCCTCACCTACACTCACCAAGCAGATTTACCAAAAGAAAAATATATCCATTATCACGAAGATAAATGTCTGCAGAACTATTCAAAGAGCACTGGAAAATCCAGCTGTTTCTTCTGAATCAAAATTGACTCTGAACTAGGATCTAAAACCTAACAGACCTCAATATCATGACTGCTGCATAATCTGAATTTTGAGCTTTTATCACTTAAGCTATCACAAAATACTCATGGAGAAAACAGTGCAGTGCCAACAACCCTTGGTGAGACAAATGTTTTCCCAGTTGCAGAAATAGGCAAAAAGCACAGATGCACATAAATAAGAGTGCAAGTTAGACAATAAATTGAACCAAGTTTCTCTGGGTAGAACTTCCAGTAAATAGCACAGCTCCCCAAATCCTGAGTTCCCCAAACAATTCTGTTTGGAAACAGAGACACATTATTTGGTTTATTAACATGAACAAAGAAGTTCCCATATTTGTAATTAGTACTAAATCAGCAACAAGTATTGCTGCTCACTGAACTTTCCACAATCTCATACCCCTCCCCTGCACTAACCCTCTTTCCATAGTCTCAAATTAAACAGACTGGCTGTAAAACAGCAGGGCGTCAAATTAAAGCACACTTTATTTTCAGAGGTCTCCACACTTCGCGGCTGACTTCCTGTCAGGAAGAGTTCCATTTCAGTGCAGAGCCCCACCAGCAGGGAGCTCACAGAATTAAGTGCCAGTTGATATTACTTTGTTTTGCATTTACCACCCATGAGAATATTGTTCAAAGATCTAGTTATAAAGTCAGCATGGTATCATCCTTCTGACTAGACTGCCAAGCCACAGGGTGTGCTCTTGTTGCACAAAACTCACCTTAAATGGTGGTGTTTTTTTAAGTCCTAGTGTGCTGGTGAAGCAACAGGATGCCTTTTTTCTTTAGGAAAGTCTTGCTTCTGTAGTTAAATTATGTTCCCTCAGTTTTGAACATCTGCAGCACTGTACATTAATAGAAATGAAGCTGTCCAGTTCCCCTGTCCCACTCCCAAGATTCACATTCACATTAGACAATCCACTCTCCTCCAAAAGACATAAAAACGTATATATTAATCAAATATACTCTCAGCAACTTTAAGGGCTTTAAGGGCTAATAGTTTTAGCTGTACAGGGTGTTTTCCATTAAACTCACACCAACATCATTTGGTTCTGAATTTCTGACCAAATGCAAATAATTTTTAACTCACAAGAGAATCTGTCTTCATATGAGCTTATAATATATGAGAAGTCTATAGAACTACTAAAGATTGTACTGCAAAAAAAAAGAAAATCAGGAAGGAAAAATCTGCACTTTTGCCATAGAATTCTGTTTTACTAAGAACAACTTAAGAAGCTCGTATCTTTACTCCAGTGTAGCAAACTATTTCCAAGAATGGGTTTGTGGTCAGTAACTCTACCTTTTATCCATGTCTCTTCTAAAAGCCTGCAAGACATGTTGAATCCTCCAACTGGATTGTCCCAAGAAACAATGCTTCACATCAAAATGTCACAGCTTTACTACACCTATCCACTTGTACCTCTCTGGACACTTTCTTAGTCTAATATATAGAACCCATCTTGAGTTTTTTTCACACTTCAAAACCACAAAGCTCACAATGCCTTCCTAGAAAGCAGATGTGTAACAAACTAAAAAATTGTTTGGTTTTGCTCAACTTAAAATCTCACATACATTTCATCTCCAAACTGGAGAATGAGTAAACCTTTGAAACATCCTCCTAGACTAAGTATTATGGAAAGCTAAAGTAAACACATTTGAACCACTGAGACCACCACCTGCCAGGCTAGAACTACTAAGTACTTATTGCATCACTAAGTCAAGAATAAAAGTTATTATTCATGCAGTATTGACAACTAATTCTCAATACATTCCAACCTATTATCACACTTAAGGCAAAAGGAAAGTTATAAACTTCTTTGATTTCTACTACTAAGCAAATTGTGAATATGCAACCATTCACTTCATGGCATATTGTTTCTTGTATGAGTCTAACACAATTTTTTAATTGTTTTTAAAATTTAGCCAGTGACTGACATAGGCATTTTACAGCCTATCTATAAGCCATAATAAAAGCACAATATTCCTGAAGCCACCAACTATACCTAAGAGAAAAGACAGATTTCAAGCAGACCTTAAGTGTAGTGAAGTGTGGACTTTAGCAATTTTAAGAATAGGAGTTTGAAAGAAACTCCTACTTAAATATGCTAGGTTGGTCTCCAAGCAATTCCATGGAACTCAACTGGCAATTAAACACTCAAACAATTTAGAAAGAAACAGGAAATCAGAGCAGGGATGAAGTTCCTATAGACAGGTTTTACATTATCCTGAGGTTTCACACAGAATATATTACAATAATCTAGTTCTGGAGAGACAAAATCTGCATACTGCTTAAGTCAAAGAAAAGAAAATACATGCAGCTAATTTAAATGTCATTTCAACATGCTCCAGTTCAAAGGAAAGGTTTTCCCAGCTGTTTCCATTTATTTCAATCTTATCAGATTTGCACTTCAGACAGTTATCTACCAATCTGATCTTCAGTTTCAGACACTTCAAATGTATAACATAGTTCAATGAAGCAAGCAGCAAAATATCCATAGCACATGTAATCCATTTGTAATTATTCCAAGTACTCTGCTCAGTGACAAATACCAAGCATGAAAGTTGTCAATAGCTATTTTCAGCACCCAAACTGAAATCTCAGATTTCAGAGAAGGAAGAAAAACTCTCACTCAGGAAGCAAAGAAGTTATACTATGTATAAACCCCCAGATATACTGGTGGTAAGGGAGAATCCCGGTGTTCTAGAGATCAGATTTGGCAACGTAACTTTCTGTTTCAATAGAATGAAACTTACTGACAAGACAGTAGCTAAAATCCAAGCATCAAAGAACAACATATAAGGAGCTTAGATTCCACAGCCAGTGCCCACCCACACCTTCCAGGATTTTCATTCACATTCTCCGAAGTTAATCCTACTGACCACTAGCCAAACAGCTCACTGTGTGTATGTCAAGTGTCTCGCAATGCAGCAGAATGCAGAAACCCTAAATCACAACAAAAAAAAGAAATGGTAATTGAGGACAAACAGATGAATCACAACGTTGCTTTTACAAATTGAGAGGGCTTAATTTCTTTCAAAACTGGACTCTTCTACACCACTGCTGAATGCCCTTAAGCTCCCGGACTATTAGCTGCTTTGTGAGGAAATGTTGAAACTTTTCAGACAGATTATTTTACCTGGTGATAATAATTGTTACCTGAAACATTAATTGAACTTAAATCTCTTCTGCCCCAGGAGAATACTTTGATAGCATGGCCTTTGGCTACTGTGGGATCTGCTTTTCCCTCTCCCTGGCTCTGACCACAGTCTCCCTTCCTGCAAAACTAAACCACTGTAGATTAAACCAAACATTCCAGGGAAAAAAAAGAACTTCTGAGGAGAAAACAGTTTATAATATAAAATCTTTTCACTGACAATATCAGAAGTAGCACTAAACATGAAGCTCAGACATTTCCCAATTACTTTTCACCCAGTAGCATCCTAAAAAAGATTAGGATGGAACTCTTCGATTTTGTTTTCCAGTTACAAGGACCATGCAATATTTGTCACTAAATTACACTACAAACATCCCTACTGCTGCTTGCATAACAATTAATAAACATGCTTGGCAATCCCGAATGTTAGGATTTACATTGTTTTATTAATGGGTCTGCTTGGTATGAAACAGATCTGAGCAGCTTAAGAACCTAAATAATCCATATAAGAGCAAGATGATCTTGAATATTCTCCCTTCCACAGCCACCTTCATCTCTACAAAAAGCTAGGCCACCAACTATTCTTCCACTCTTCAAATGCTTCAAAAGAGCACAAGCAATAAAAATAATTTTTAAAAAACCCCAAATTTTGAAAAAAGGAGACAAAAATACACTATAAAGTTTCTGGCACAACATTTCAAGGAAAGCTAGCAATATAAGGCATAAAGCAAACACCTTTGGGCACGATTAATGCAAAATCTTCCCCTGAACTTCTCTTTGGACTTTGGTAAGTTCTTTTTTCAATTTTTGTGTGTTAAGATCTAAATCATTTTCATTTGCCTGATAAAGTTATGTTTCTAACCATTTTATCAGGAAAGTAATCTATCACTGAAGCTTTTTAACTCAAATACAGCTGCATTAATCTTTGATACAGACAAAGATCCTATTGGCAGAAGTTCACACTGTATAAAAAGAAAACCTTTCCACTCCCACTATCTTCTAAATGGCTTTTAAAAGGAAATTAGAGCATGTATTACAGTTGATAGAAAAATCATCTGACAGCTTACAAAATCCCTACAAAATCTACCCTTTATGCCAAAACACATATATTTATTTTTGACCACATATCTAGAGGATTATCAAATTCTTTTTAAGCTTATTTTCAGCTGTTATAACAAAGTGAATAGATGGAAGAACATTATTGTGATTAAAATATCATCATCTAATACTTGGGGCACATCAAAAGTATTCCAATAGCATTTATTCTCTTCATATCTAAACCAGGATATTGCCAAAGAGTTTTGATGAATCTGTTGAGTTTGGCTGCCATGGTATCACAGTGACATTGGACTTTAGATAACCTATAGTCAATTCAATTAAAACTTTATAGCAATCACTATAGTTATCCATCACATCAAATTGCACTTAAAAGTAAATTAGAAACCAGTGCAGATCTCAGAACATCAGTATAATGTGTTCTCTCAACCAACACTGAAAACCTGCCATCTTCTACATCAACTAAAATCTCCAAGCCATTCAAAGGCTTGCCACATTTTAGAACACACTGCAGAAATCCATTCCTGAGATAATGAACTTGGGTCATTGATGCAAAGCTGTTTTCCTGAGCAGAGGATACTCATAAAAGCCTGAAAATCGCACTCCATTCCACAAATACTTAAGCAATGGGGTGGAAGAAGAAGGAGGCTGTGGAAAACTCTGCTGAAAAAATCCAACTCCTGTTGCTCTTCCTTAGGGAAAATAATGGAATCATATGGTTTGTATGGGTACACAGAGCATGTTGGCATTGCTCAATTAAGATTCGTTATCAAAGTAATAGAGGTGAGACAACCAAGGTGCTGCCCAAGCAAGAGATGCACACTGACTTCTATATGAGCACCAGAATCCACCAGCAAAGGGATTTGGTAGAATATGAAATATCATGGTAAAGAAATACCTGTGGCAAAAACCTCACCACTTAACCAGCAACAACTAAGTTAGACAAGAAAAAAAAAAAAAAAAAGAAAGCAATTTGAAGACCTCTAAGTCTGCCTATAAGGGCAGTAAGACCAACTTTTACAGTGTAGTTTTTTTCTGTCTTAGTCATACTAATCAGCCTCTGCTGTATTATTTAAATACACATGTAAACCTCCAAAAACTGCCAGAGCTGCACATGACATGTTCAACCATGATTGTATTTCACTGGGCAATATGAGGAGATGCTATCTCTGCACATGAAAAATATTTGGAGCATTAATTAGGGTTCATGCTTCCCTCTTTCATCTCTCCATGAACATACTATTTTATCAAGGTCCAGTATGCATCTAATAGTTATGGTTATGTAGTTATATGGCAATATATCATATTAGTATTTCCAGAAGATAAAATATCTAGCAACTAAATGTATTGAAACATTGGTCTTGGTTTTACATACACTATCAGCTATCAAGAATGTGCCTTTAGTCCTTTTGAAGAGTCACTGGATAGAGGAAGGACGAACCAAGAATCAGAATACCTTGAACAAGCACATGGGGTGCATGAGTGGGCAGTGGTGGTGGAGGGGTCATACAATTGCTGCAGCATTCATTAATTTTCAGTTGTAACCTTTTAAATAGGTTGGGTGGCATTCCATCAACTTTAGAAAATTATCCAAGAGCTGAACTGCATTTGAATCTCTTGTGTAAGATTATTTTGTAGTCTAGAACACTTCGATTCAGTAGAAAAATGCTCCTAAGTAGAAGATGAATCTGAGAAGAGTCACCTAATTAGTTCTCTAACACGAACTCCACTGATGATTCAGCTGACTACAGAAAGCAGCCTCTTTCAAGTGCCAGAAATTCTGTAAATCCAAAGGCATCAAGGAAAATTACAGAACCTATCTCACCTGTTTCATACCTTTTCACCTTGGAGCTACAATAATCAGACAAATGCTTCATGCACATGAGCAAGAGATAAATATTTTTAATTCCTTCACAAGAGAGGAGGGGAGACCACAGTTTTTCCTACACAGTCAAGTATTTCAAGAAAATATCTGACAAATGAAAGGAAGCACAGTAGCATTTATGCTTTATGGACATGCACTCCGTTCATCCATGTCCCTTTGAGATTTAGGCAAAGAGGGAGAGCCCTTCTAGACAAAAATGCTTTCTTCAGGGGTGACATCAGTATCCCCCTGCAGAAGTCTTGTCTCACAACTGCATGTGAGCACCTCCAACATCCTGATGTCACTCATTTAGACGGGAGAACATAAAGAGAACTTCTCTCTCTCGGCTGGTTTAATTACCCCAACAGGATGCCAGGCCAGACGAGATGGTGCTTCCAGGTTCACTGTACTGTATGCATTTCTGATAAATGGGAAAAGAATAGATGACCTGGCAGAAGGCTCAGACAATAACATGTGATTTACAGGACATGAATGCAGCTACTATAAGATTTATCTGACAGCCCTCTCCGATAGTGGACTGTTGAGTATCCGATGGAATGATTTCTAGTCTGGAAAGTCTGCTACTGAGTAGCCATACACATTATTTATTTATTAGATGTTTTGGGTTGAAACCATTTTTAAATGATGCACTTCACAATGCTCAGCCATAAATTTAGTTTTAAACCCTAGAAGGGAGGTAGTGTTATTGGAATGTGTGTCAGACTGAATTAGGATGAGCAACACAACGCTTTTATAAAGTGGCCTTGAATGCAACGTCGATTCCTTCAAAAATGATATTAATGTCAAATAAGCAGGAACACTTTGCAGTAATATTAAATGAAAGATTCTTTATGTTGTGATAGATTTATAGAAATGTAAGTACACACACATAGACATGTCTCAAAATGTAGCGTGTCTATCAAAAAACACAACTGTTTTTGTCTTAGAAAAAGCCTTTTGTCTGTGCCTCAAACCACCTGTTTCTCTTTTCACCTTGTGTTAAACAGAAAGCAATATATCAACATGCAAACACAAAAACATTAAATAAGGGTTTTTCTCCATATGCCTAAATATATGAATTTTAAACGAGAAAAGAAATTAACCAGGTGTCACAAATAGTTTCAGAGCATTGTACCCCTTGAATTTTTTTTTTAATTACTTCACCCATCAAAGAGCTTTATTTTCACTATTTTATGAAAAAATTATAGGATACTATTTCGTTTTCCACTTCTGAGAAAGAAAAATATAATTCAGCCACACATCTAAATAAACATCAGAAAAATGTCAGGCGCTTCGGAAAAACAATCCAAGTACTTACATCATACCTACAATGTTTAAAATGAATTTTGAGAAGAGGTTATCACAAAAACCACCAAAGATTAATCAGAGCCATCTTTCAATTTCATAGAATGATGGCTGACAAATTTGTGAAGTTTTAAATCAAATTTGCAGATACTTACTTCATAACTATGCCACATTATTTATGTGATTAAAAACTGTTTTTTGACCTGATCTTTTGATCTTTGGCACTGCATCCTCTCCATCTCCTCTTAAAAATTAATTAAAATTTTAGCAAAAGGATATCACTTCATTTCCCACCCTATCTTGCAGGGGGAAAAAAAAGAAAATAAAAAGAAGGAAAAAAAAAGAAAAAAATCAATCAAGCTCAACCCCATCTCCTCCCAGTATCTGTAAAATGTCGGCTTGAAATTCAATTTCATATCTCTCAAGCTTTCATGTAGCAAAAGACAGTTCACTTCTTAACAAAATAAATCACTTCTGTGATTGCCATGCTGACCTCTTTGAATTAGGAAAATTCAAAGTGAAAAATGTAATTATCACCCCAGAACAATCTGTATACATCTGGAGCTAATTTTAGATTCATTTCTCACATCATTTTTCATATTCTGCCAAAAATTACAGC
This sequence comes from Zosterops lateralis, assembly GCF_965231275.1. Lineage (NCBI taxonomy): Eukaryota > Metazoa > Chordata > Aves > Passeriformes > Zosteropidae > Zosterops > Zosterops lateralis. The sequence goes on along the minus strand of NC_139766.1, from coordinate 59,203,809 downwards.
TGCTATGTAACTTTAAAAAGACTTTGAGGTCTTTGTGACTTTATTGGTTTATTTCTGCTACTCCACAAAGAACCACCTCAGCCTGTGCAACTTGCACTGCTAAGCAATCAGCGTAGCTTCAATTTGATTAGATTAGCATTAAGTGGCATTGTGACACATATGACAAATAGATGCATTAGAGCACGTCATTTATTCCTTATCCTTTCCGCTTCCCAAAACCAAACAAGTGACGTACAGTACAGAGCACAACATGATTTTAAGAAAGATTAGATTACCTTACCCCCCAAAAAATGGAAAGGTTAAGCACTAATTATTGATACAAGAAGCATGGATACCAAAACTAATTTTTCTAAATGGTAATGCCAAGTTGTCAGACATATTTAATACTTGGATTAGTTTTTACTTTAACACATTCCTGAATGAACAGTAAAATTTGTTATATGGATTTCTCAGTAGCAAAGATTCTTTTCTAATTTAAATCAGCTGCAAGTTCATATTCTAGAAGTTGTGAACAACGTTCACTTCCAGTATTGCCACATGTAAAATAACAATCTCTAAATTCCAAGAGTTCCATAAGGAATATTAAATTCCTTTCAGGGTAAAATGATACTGTATTTCCTGAGGAAGATGGAAAACTAGATGAGCAAAGTTCTGGTTACATTCATTAATAATAACCACACTGGAAAACATAACTACTCTTCACTAGTTCATTGTAAAATCTATTAGGTGTAATCTCCAGAAGTAATTGTTCTTATTGCACTTTATTGACAATGTAGACTATCGATTTTTCACACCTTCTATGATTCTTTCATTTGTATTCATGAAATGTCTATCAGCACACTCTAAATAAATTTGGCAATATAGGCACTAAAACGAATAAATCGATGTGAAGAAACATTAATTTTGCATTATCCTTATTCGTCAGGCAAGCAAACCAGAGGGGTTGTAAATGAAGGTCAAAGGTTTTGAAATGGGTCAGAACCCTTGACCTCTAGACCAATACCATTCCCATTAAAAAAGGCTATTTTAAAGTTTTAAGTAGGGGAATTTACTACCAGAAAGGTATAATTTTAAGGCACCAAAGGAAGGGCTCAATAAAAACAGTCTTCCATTTAATTGCAAAAAAAAAAAAAGAAAAGGAAAAAAAAAAAAAAGGCAAGAAACCCTGAAAAAAATCCAATTAATATAGCAAATACAGCATACATAATTTTAAGGAAGTTCCTTAGGCTTGGTCGCTTTTCCAACCACAGGAACAGGCAGTTCTCAAGTCCTTCCACGTCTAAAATCACTTTGCCTTTAGGAATGTAGAATGTCCCAAACTGATGACAACCAGGGTTGCTTTCTTAAATTTTTCTCCAATCCTTAGTACTTGTCAAATCAATTAGGAATGACAGGGTTTCAAAAGTATTTATCACTCATTTCATAACCTCTACACAAAAGGAAAAATTCTATTTATCCCAGAGGATTCAGCATGTCAAGATTCAGGAATCAATCTGTTTCTTTAACTTCAATATTTATTGATCCTATCTCATCTTACAAAAATGACAGCATAGAATTACTGGTGGTAGGTACACTATCTTCAAGGTTATGTAAATGCTCAATAGCAAGGTAACAAAAAGCCCACTTGAATAGACATATTTACTATGGAGTTTTTTTAATCAAAAGGCCTTGTACATTATCTTTTTGCCTATTACACATGAACTCATATTTAAAGTAAAATTTTATCTGTAATTTCCACTGTGCTCAAACAGATCAATTTCAGACATTGTTACTTAAACCTCACCTGAGAGCAAAGGAGCATCACCAGCTCCACAACTGAACTGCTAGATTTCATGCACACAAGACCTACAAAAAGAAAAAAAAAAAATACATAAATGCATGCTTATATGGCACTATGAACACAAGCTATTTTGAAGTGCAATAGATTAGAAGCATTTTGACAAACAAAAAACCGAAATTTTCATGCCACTTCCAGTTCAATTTCGTACTTTTTCAGCACAAAATAAAAGTACATATGTGAGAGGGAAATCATAAATTCCATGCCTTCCACCTAAAAGAAGCAGCTAATAGTAATTCCTACCCCCATTACTCAGTTTCATAAACATTTGTATGTCAAAATGATCAGAAGTGTGGTTAACATATGTTATATTAATCCACTGTATCTACATTTTGCTATTTCTCGAAGGATTGGGTCATTATATATGCAGAGAGGGAAATGGCTTTATGACCTCTGCTTTCTCCATTGCGCCTTCTCCTTTCAGCCCCCAGCTATCAATCAAGTTTCCATTTTGTTTCATGGCAGCAGACATCCCAAACACTCTTATTAGTACTTTGACCCTTAACCCCACACTAAACCTAAGCAGAAGTGCAAGCACTAACCTATTATATATTTTCAGTTGTTTACAAACTAATTTGAGTATTATTTTTTGTACCAGCATTTTGTTTGGGGTTGGTCTATAACTGCAGTTTAGAACCAAAAATCAGTTTCATGTGTTTATTTTTGTCTACACAGCTTATACACTCCCAGTGATTATCCAGCTTTTTTTTTTGCTCATCCAATTTATGAAATACTCATCTATTCATGCATATAACAATACTACAGTCAAAATACTTTGAAACCAGATTTTCTTATATCTTCAGAGAAAAAAAATGTAACTAAAATAGGATCTTTGGTTCCTTAAAAAACAAAGCTTTGAGAAAATGTGCTCTTCTATTTTTTCTTATTAAATGAATGAAATAAATTTGTTCACAAGGCAGCTTCCTTTAAAATGTTTATCAGCTAAAATGATGCCCACATGCATAAACAAAAGTAGAATCTCATTTTTTTTGAGTCTTACAGAAGGCAATTCATACACTTCTTCTTTCCATTTCTTCTTACCTCAAATGGTAAGCTAAACTCCTAAACTAAATAACTTTAATTTGTGAAGTTTAATAAAGTCTTAATTTTGATATCAGTAGTCTTCAGTGAAACAGTCAGCAGTGAAAATCGTGAAATCGTGAAAATGCTCATTCAGCACTACAAACAGGATGACTCTCCTAATCCAAGAAACCAGTAGTTTCGAAAATGTTTTTAAAAGAACTTTAATTCCCTAGGAAGAAACTAGATCTGTTAGTGCAAACACAGCCCATGTATGAGTGACCTGCTCAAGTAAAGCAACCAGGGGATTCTATCGTGAGTGCAATTATCACTGGAAGCTGAAACAAGCTCTTCTTGCCACTTCTTAAACAGTACAAAACCTAAAAAATTCACTTTAAAAATCAGTGGACAAAGCAACTTATATGATACAGCCAAATTTTGAGAAAATTGAAAAGCTGGTGCTTCACTGTTAAATTCAGTCTTCTAATATGCACAATTTTTTGAATTGAGAACACTGCTGATGTGAGCCTCATTTTTAAGCAGAGATAAAGCCATCAGTAGAAAGAAAACTTCATCATCTCAATTTCGACCATTTCATGCCAATCTTCCACCAGGAAAAGCCATGATCTCTGCTGTGCACAGGAACCCCCATCTTCTCAGACGTGCTAGAGAATTCTCCTCCGCACTGACAATATATTTCTCATACCTGTATGACTCCCTTCCAGTTAGAAACCAAAAAAGCAGAAGCAGACTCATGTGTGAGAGACAGACCAGAACACACCCCATTGACATGGTTCCCAAGAAACCCTTCTGTTACAACATCCCAGTAAAAGTGTCAGGTCTTTCTTCCCAAATCTCTACACTATATATATCATAAAGTGTTGACCCTGACACCAAAATTTCTCCTAGAGCCTGCAAAACACATTTTATACACCAGTTTCTATAGGACAAATGGCCAGCAGAGTTGAAAAACAAAGGAAGATGGACACAAAGAGGTAGCAGAGATGGCAAAGATGAGGAGGCAATGACCTCAGAGGGATGAAGACAGAAGGAACAGGAGGCAGTGAAATCCAGTGGACAGCACTGTTTGGGAAGGCAAGAAGAAAGTTTCTAAATAAAGAAATTTTCAGTCTCCAAGGTAAAACAAGAAAACAAACCCCCCGCCTTTTTTAAAAGGAAACTTACTTGTACCTTCTATCAGCAACTCCTGCCCATGGCTGCCCAAAAGAGTCCGAGAAAGAAAGGGAGCAAAATCCACAAAAATCTCTCTCAGAAGTGGGGCAGCTTTTTCCAAAGCATGCTCAAGCCTATCTGTAATACTAGTAGAGAGATACATGTGATTAGAAATGAAAGAAGGAAGTCACTGAAATTTTATAAAAAGGAATACAGATTTTTGGCAATGTTTAAGTGATATACATGTATAATAAGGAATTAATTATCCAACACTCAATAATTTCCCAAACCTTCATTAGTTATTGAAAATCAGCAAAAGGATGTTCTTAAATTATGTGGTATGAGAATATCAATTGTAATATCAATAACATAAGTCACAGCAGAGATGTTGAGATCAATTGGAAAAGTTACCTCATATTAGAGGCAGAATCCTCAGGCACTGAAGAAACTGCAGGAACAGATGGCAATTTTGAATTAGATGATCCCCTTCCTATAAGAGAAAGAAATAATAAACAAATTATATAAGAAAACATTCCAGGGATTAGAAAAGCAGACCAGAAACTAAAGCCTTAAGTTTGAGCTCTGAGAAACCATGGTTTTCAAGTATTGTGTGAGGACTAGGTGAAACCCTTTCACCTCTTAATGCCTCAATTATTTTTTTTAATAGGAGTCCTATTTACTTGCATTCTTATTCACCAGGTATGCCATGGCAATTTTTTAAATGTTCCTTTAGCATGGACAAAACGTAATTCAAGGAAGAATTGTAGTTTGTTTTGTGAAGGAAGTCAGGCTAGGCTGCAGTGATTCTTTCTGGTCTTATAAGCCAGGATCCTCTCTGAAAAAATTTAGTAACACTTACAACCCTAGGAGTGAATACAAACAATGTATTACACCTTTAATACTCGTATAGTATGCTAATATATATAATAATACTAATTTATAATAATATACAGCCAAATGGTAATGTTTTAAAGCCATCTCTTTTGGTTAGTGGAAGTGTTCACCTAATTTCAAGTAACTTGTACAGAAAACCCTTAATATTTTTGCCTAAAATTAAAATACATATTTGAGTCAAAATCACACAGAAAACAATGAGTGGGTATTTTCAAGAGCCAGGCTTAAATTTTTGCAAAACTGAGACTCTGACAGAGGCAGCTATGATAAAATTTTCCATTGCACTGCTGGTGTCATTAGCATGATGGCAGTGGTATAACCTCATTTATGAGTTATTAACTTTGCCACATCAATTATTCAAAGGTTGATAGGGAAGACTGGGTCATTTATGTATCCTACACTTAAAGAAAAAAAAAGCAGTTGTGTTATGTCAAATTGACACTACATGGCTCTCATCAGCACAGGAGGAATCTGTAAATATTAAATTCTGCTGTTCAGTATATAAAGAGAAATACAACCTCCATAGTGCAGTATGGATTGGTATTAGCAATGATGAACAGGGGGCGAGCAAGACAGCCAGAGACTTCACAGATATTTTCTGCCAGGATAGGAATGGTGACTCACAAATCTTACACTGCATTCCAAGCTATAGAGAGGAATGAATCTTAGCAGACAGGTTTCTGTGCATTTCCCAGGAGCATGACTGCTCCTAGTCCATCTGCAATCCTATCTCTTTCCACCCTGAGACCCTGTCCTATTCTCTTTTCTCTCACCTTGCTAGTTTCAGATTTTTATGCTGCTGGAAAGGAGGGGAGGGGAAAAAAAAGAGGAAAAAAGCCTGAAATAAGAGAGTTTAATCATTTTAGTTCTCACATCTATCTTAGCAAAGACATGACCCTTCTTAGAACTGTGACTGTAGAAAAATCCCTGATGGTCCCACCCACAATGGAGTTTGTTAATTCAGTTAAATGCAACCTGTCTGGAAATCAGCTGCTGAGATCTTGAATCTATCCACCAAAATGTGTCAACTGCAACTTTTCAAAGATTTTCAACTTGACAGAAGTGAAATAGATTTGGAAAGAGACGGCAAAGATAGATCCCTGAGATAGTGAATTTACTTCTCCTGTCAAATTTTAAACTTCTGCTCCAAAACTCGGGCACACAGAGCTTCCTCCAAGGAATATCAAGGGTTTCTGCTGGGTGAGGGGTTTTTTGTTTTTCTATCCAAGCAGGGTGGTTTTTTCTAATCTAGTTTCAAAGGCAGCAGAGAAACAAATAAAATAAACTAGGATATCATAACTATGAAACATTTTGCTCCCATCTCTTTTTCCTTCTCCAGAGATAGGAGATATCTTTGTGAATGCGATTCATTTGTGCTTTTCATAAATTCAACCTGAAGCTCTTATGCTAACTGCTCTATGGGTATGATAGAATCAGAAGGGAAGTGAGCGGACCATACCGAACGAAGGATAAGAAAGTGGTGAAAAAAATGTTAGCTGAAAGCAAAGGGAAATGTGAACCTTCTGGGCACTGTATCCTAAATAATTTATCTAATTAAGACTAGTCAAATATGTATTTCTGAAAGTTTCAATGGTGATGGCAAGATTTTGTAAATGTTCTCCATATTTTCATGGGTATAATTCCATTTTTTTAAACAGCTAGTTTTCTATGGTCAGACCATCAAAAAGTATTTTGAGTATTCCCAACAGAAAAGCTGTCAAATGATGTGCCGAAAATTACAACACAGCCTCCTGCACAGAAAAACAAAGCCCACATAAGGCAACAAAGCCACATGAATCAGTGGTTTGTCAGATACTTAACAGCTGCAATATTTTCTTTTTTTTTTTTCAAATTAAGACTTTAAAACTACAGTCATTTGAGAAACTTCGTATTTAAGTAATTTGACTAGAATACCTAGCTTTCTTCCTAAAGCCCAACATCCCTATTCTCACTTAACAAGTCCCTCTAACTCAAAAATACTCTGAAATCCACGTGTCCAGAAGTGGATTTACAGGCACACACTGCCCATAAAGGGAAATCAGCACACTGATCTGGGTAGTCCGATGCAGTGCCAAACTGAAATGGCACACAAAGCCTTCAAAATAACAAAATCCTCTCAACACACAGGTTGTGGAAGCAGCATGCCTTGACACAGAATTGCTCACATGCTTTTTACCATATCTAAAATCTGTCACCAGCAATCCATTACTCACTGGGTATGGTTATATAGTCAATAGTATATACAACTAAAATCCTACCCTATCAAAGCAAACACCAGGATAAAATAAGACTTAACAGTGAAGCATAGCAGCATGAGTTTTTAAATTAAATGAGACTAAAATGATTCTGTGCAGTGTTTAGACCATCAGCAAAATAACTGAAGGTAAAATTAAGGAAAAAATAAAATTAAGGGAAACATCTGCAAGGACAATGAGAGAGCATAATAGTCATCAAGACGCTAATAAAGAAACATTCTCAGTCTAGGGTAACTTGGCTTTTTGGTTGTTTGTTTTATTTTGTTGGGATGGGTTGGGACTTTCTTGGTTTTCCATTTTTTCAACAAAACTGGCAGAAATATTTTGAGGGGGAGGCAAAGGAAATCACTGACAACACAGGTATGATTATTTTTTCTTCTAGAAATAAAAAAAACCTGCACAAAACAGATTAGGTATAAATGTAAAACTATGAAATTTTAAGTAAATATCAACTTTTAAAAATAGACATAACAGAAAAAGCACTGATAATTTGAATTTAACAAAGCATAAGGCAGGCATCTATATAAACTGATTTCCTTTTTGAAGATTACATATGGATATTTATGGTCTGAATTTCTTCATGCTCATCAACACCTAAAACCAGATTCCAAGCTCACATATATTTCACAAAAAGGGGTGAATCTCAGATTTATCCCAGCTGAGATTTTCAGGGTTCTTTCAATGGGATTAGGCATAGAGATTTTGCATGCAGATTCTGTACAGTGAAAGTACATTTTTTACATTATTTAATTCAGAGGTAGCTTTATATTACACTTTTTTCTTGCTTTTAGTGAAAAAGATGAAAATACTTCAGTAGCATATTTTCATCCACAACACACATGTGGGTAAGTGCAGTAGCTACTTCAAACATGTGGAACTAAACTGACTTATCTCTTCCTTATCCTTTCACTGATAAACTGGCTCCTTCAAACTGACAGTTTTACAGACATTTGCAAGAACATAAAAGAAAATGCAAATAGATCATCTGTCTAGCACCCTTACAGTGAAACCTTATTGTTTATTCAAGGTCCCCAAGGGTCTAAACAAATAGTGTCTCAAGCAATAAAATATTGTTAAAAAAGTCCTTGTGCAAGATCCTCATGCTTTTGCATGTACACTTACAAAGTGCACTTGGCACAAGCAGTACATGATAATTTATTTTGTGAGGCGCTGGAGATGAGGTATAAAAAAAAAAAAGAACAGGGTTGAATTAAATAACCATATCTCTTAATTTTGTACAACAGACCTACCCTGCATAAATGCACCAGTGCCCTTGGTGGAAGAGGTACCCAGTAAAATAATGAGCTCATTCAAATATACACTTCCCGGGCTGGAAGTGCACAATGCAAGACTACAATGAAAGGTTTTACAAGCTAATATAAGGGAACTGTTACATAAACACATCTGTGGGCTAAACCAAAACAGATTTCATGAAACAATGGTGAAAACTACTTTTGAGAAGCAGCTTTAAAACAGTTTTTATACTGACACAGTATCAAGCCATTTCCATTGCTTATCATCAGAATCTGAGGGGTATTTTAAGTGTCATGGTGCTTTGGTAACCAGCCTTCAACTTCTGTCACCGTTAAGTTGGAATTCTCTTTGAAATAATTACTATAATCCAGTGAATTGCTTGAACAACCTCTGCACTGATGGCAACTCACTTCAGGATCATTTTTCTTACTTTAGCTTGTCTCCTGCTAATTTATTTTATTGCATGACTTCAAGTTCATTTTCACCTGTGTATAAAAATCAATGAATACCATTCATCTTTGCAAAACAAGCCAACTGTCGCAGAAAACTTACATTTTCGTATGGATTGGCCTAGAATTCAGGAGTCCCAACTCCATTTTTATCCACTGTTACTGCTTATCCTCATGCTTCTTCCAAGCATTCACTTCTTTTTCATCTCACCCTTTGACATGGCCTTGTTTACAACTTCACAATTTGAGGAACAGCTCGTCCACAGAAGGAGAAATACTGTAACTAACTCTGTGTCTCAGAGGCAAAACAAGTGAAATTCAACTTCAAATAGAAAGGGGAGGAGGCAGGCAACAGAAACTGAGTGGAACCTCTCTGTTTTTCTACATTCAGAATGCCAGAAAGGACAAGAGACAATTCACTCCTGCTTCCCTCGGACTTTTCATATCTCCCCCTTAATAAAAATTGTATTTGAACAACCATTTGAAAAGTGAATAGTGAAAGCCTCAAGACTGCGTTCTTTGGAGGGAAGCACTAATAAAACACATGTGAAATCCTTCGAGTACATAAACAGAGAAACTCAGAGCATCAGAGAAAACAGTGGGAGTGCAAACTGTAAAACATTTTAAAATATTCTCACCACTTCAGGCATTGTGACTGTAATGGAAACATTTCAAAGGAAAACTGACTGACAAACAAAAATACAGGCGCCCCACTGGCATGTTCACTATAGCTCAGGCAGCTCTGCCAAGTCCTGCCTGTCCAAATATTAGTCTTGTCTTAGCAGTAGCCCTTCCTGAACACAGCATGTGTAAAACCTCTGCATCACATCACATATTCAGCCTGTGAGACAACCCAAGAATAAAACAACTCCAGCGAATTCACCCTCCCTACATTACTACTAGCCAAGATGCTCTTTTGTTCAGTACCACTCTAAGGAGTAGGCATGGAATGACTAGTTCAAGGTGGGCCACCAGGTTTATCTTCTCCCTTCATTTCCAAGATTCCAGCAAACCAACAACCCAAACACCAGCCAGCGGCAACAGACAGATGGGAAAGTTCAGACTACAAGAGGCACATTTGTGCTCTGGAAAAGCTTGAGTGAGTAAAGGTGGAGAAACTTCTGCAAAAAGGCCAGAGTGTCTGAGGCCAAAACATGTTTTCATTGTCTTTTAAAATATCAGAGGAACAGAGTGAGCTTGGATGTTCCTTCCAACCTGTCTGTATTTGGCAGGCCAGGATAAGTCACAATCCATATGATATGGGAGCACCTTAACCATCAAATATCTGAGATGCTCACCACCCTCTAGCTACAGGCAAGATGCAAACTTCAGGAAAAATTATTGGGAAGGAGCCTGATGAATTCTGATTACACACAAATGGCAATGGAGGCATCTGGAACCACACGGTGATATTTCAACACAAATCCTACCTTGACCAAGCAATTCTGACATCACATGTACAGATGGAGAATGACCACATACTATGTAGCACTTATTCCCAAACTGAGTCTTTGTACACATTAGTATTAGAACACTATTACCTGCTATTTAATCCTATTTCAATGTCTGCATACCACTTTCTCCCCTGTTTTGGACTAAATCTGCTCAAGTCTTCATCATAAAACATTATGTATAATTCATATATTTTACATGTAATATATTATATATACTAAAATAAATTAATTTTCTCTATATATAATTATATTCAATACGTTATCAATTTTTAAATGTATCAAACAAATGTATATAAAATTCACTCTAAAAAAAACCCAGATGAGATGTGTTTTTTAATGTAGAAATAATGCTTAACAGCCTTCATATCAAACATGAAATAGCCCTAAATTTATATTCACTAAAAAAGCCCCTAATCTCAGCACCTTTTTTTAAAAGGTTTAATTTATTTCTTAATCACAAAAGTTAAGAGATTTACAATGAGCATTAGCTGGAAAAATGAGAAAAATGTATTGATTCTCTGCTGCATGAAAATAAGAACTAGTGAAAGAATATGTGAGTTGATCTCAGAGGAAAATTATATTAATTATATTTTTGTTTTATAGGAAGGCTGGTTATTACTACTTCCATCCTCTAATAAAAAACAAATTAAGACTTTATAAAGAATTTTATTTCAAACTTAAATGTGTGCAATTTACATGAGCAACACTGGATGCAAACCACTCCAATTCTGCAAGATTTTTGTTTCCATGCCATTATTTTACAGGGGCAAAAAGGAACAGTCTCATGTTTTAATCTGTTTAAGGCATGATTTCATTTATCCCTTTACTTTTTCTTTTAATTAATTATATTGCCAGTCTAAACATGTCTATTTTTAATCCTGATTAGTTTCTTTTTATGCATATCAGTTCAGATTACATGTCCAATTTTTGCCAAAACTTCCAGACATGATGGAAGTCACACAGTTACAAACTACATTAGTATTGTTTATTGTCTGGATTTCTTATACATTCTACAGGCACAGGAGCACTTTTTTTTTCTCCTTTACATTCCTAAAAGATTGACTAAATCTGAAAATCAATGTTCATCTGGGGTTTTTTTTATTAAAAACAAGTGTATACCTACTTCAGAAATTGTAATAATTAAGCCCACAACTAAGCCAGGTAAATCAGTCAGAAGTTAACAAATTAGCAATTATTTCAAACAATTTCAATGTAAGTGAGGTTTCACTATTTTTAAAACAGATTAGCTGCTCAGAGCCAATCCTCCCCCAAAGTATTGTGACATTTCAAAATACAGCTAGTTCCCCTACTTCAAATATTACTCCTACACTAACATAACACTACCTCCTGCACTTAGGGTGGCAAAATGGGTTCTCCCTTTCACAAAGAGTAAGGCCACACTGTATTTCAATAGCTCTTCTTTTCCTTTGGAATGACTGGAGTAAAATCTTTGTAATTTTCCCCCAGAAAAGGAATGGGTAGTTGAAGATGGGAACAAATACCTTCCAGACACAGGAGTATGAGAGGACAGGCTAACAGACCACATTTTCTTCCCCATCTTTGCAGTTTGGATGTAAGTTCATAAAACCAGGAAGTAAGAAACTCAAACATTGAAAAAAAACCCACCAATAATCAGACGTAGTTTGAGATTGCCTTGATTAAGATCCGAATCACTTCTAAGTCTTGAAGTCAAACTTCATGGGCACAAAGATCCTACACAGCCTTGTGATTCAGACATGGCTAAGTAGAAAAGCATGCCTTTGACACAGCATTTAAGGTTAAACATCATTTATCTCACACAGAACAACCGGAGAGACTGAGGGTTCAAAGGAACACTTGCTTATAAACAATCTACTCAATTTTGTCCCCACTGAAAAAACTGTCCAAAGCAATTAGTTTAGCATCAACACTGAATTTGACCTCAGGCTAAAGCTATTGGAAACACTTGGATATAATTTCCAGTTCTACTTAGCACTTACAAATATACCCTTGGTCAAACACCCCAGAATTTATAAATAAGCTTACACTTTACATTATTAACCTGTAATAAAAAGTAGTCTTTAGAATACACCACATTTACACTAAATACAAGTTAATACAGCACGATTGTTCTATCAAAACAGCAAGAAATCTTGAAATTAAGATAAATATTGTTCAGACATTTGCATTTGATACAAAATTGGGGTTTTTTTCTAATACAATACTACTTTTGTAATTTTTTCTTTATTTTATAAGTATTCAGAGTGAATGGTGATGTAAATAGAAGCAACAGAAGAAGTGGTGGTATTTAGGTTGTTTAATTTAACCCTTACTTACCAGGAGAGTCTCCCGACAAATCTGTGGCCTGGGCTGAATCTAAAGAAGAAACCACACTGACAGCATTTGTAGGAGCACCAATAGGAGCTGCAGAAGAGGAAATGCTTGATTTCTTTGTTGGTACAACAACACTCCTAGGTGAAGACAAAAAGTTAATAAAAGTTAGTACATCATACTGTATGTGAAGGCTCACACTACTGTGATGCTTTTTTATATACATCTAGTACCTAACACTTCCACATCCTGCCGAAGTTCCTTTGATTCCCTACTTTCTTTTTCCATCATCTTTTGTAGGCCACCTTAACCTAAGGACACTTCACTTGTTGATGGTAGACTTTTTTGTGCTACACTTTAATATCTCATCCACTTCTACAGAACCCCTGACTAAAAGCACAAAGTTAGGTGGTCACCAGGAAAAGGGTTCCACAACTAAGCTTATCTTTGCATCTCAGGTTTCCCCAAGATATGCTTTTAAACTTCAGGCAGCTATTTACAAAAGATGTTGCAGTATGCAACTTCAAGGTGAATTATCAGTGCTGAAGGATGCACTGACAGTCTTTTACTCCAGGTATTCTAATGCAGAACAGAAGACTGATGGAAGAAGGATTTACCATAGCTAAAAGCATCCTAACACATCTGCACGCACATACAAATGTTCACACATCTTAAAAATATGGCTAAGGCATGAATTTAAGTATATCTTGCCAATCAAATTTTATTTATATAACAAATCAAGACATTCTTTGGAGTTAAGAGAGAACCTCCATCTTTTATACAAGCTAAATGTCAGGCCTTATAGTCAGCATTAAAGACTACATCAGAGGAAAAGATGCAAAGTGACAAGTTAGGCATGGAAATTTATCTGACATGTTACAAAGACATGTATTTATGCTATACCAATTTCAATTAAATTGTAGTACTTCATTCCAAACACCTAAAAGGCCTTGTTAAGCATACGTTAAAGGCATTTTTAATTGCAAGTTAGCTCCATAAACATGCAAAACCCCAGCTAATGAGGTAAAGAGTACGGCTGATATATAATGTACTCCCACTGCAGCGCTTACTTTTAATTACCTGGTGTTAACCATAAGCCGAAAATCTTCAACATTCAATTTATTTAATCACATCTTTTGTTGACAGTAATACAACTACACACTGAAAGTATTCCCTTAATAGCTTTAAAATATTCATTTTCTAAATAAAGTAACTCAGAAACTTGACCTAAATTCAGGTGTGAGAACAACCAAAGAAGTTCTTTCAAATATTCTTAAACAGTTCTTGCTGGAATGGGGAAAGGAGGACTGTATTTGACTCCCTTCTTCAGTCACAGGATGTCAAAGGATGTCACAGGAGCTAGACCACGTTACTGATTAAATCAGCCCTCCTCAGTGGCCAGAGTAGGAAGGCACCACACTTGGAGGCAGTACATGTCATATCATTATAAGGGTGACTGCTAATGTTAACTACCCACTAAAAAAATAGAAGCAACAACACCTGAGCCCCAAGTCAAGATATTGTGCCTAAACCATGAATTTTGCTCATATGTGCGTGTCTGTTTCCTTGAAACATGAACAATGGGCTAAGAAATAAGTCATATATTTAGAGCATTTTTTAAATTATTGTCACATTACCAATTAATTTTGCATCACCCAGGTATAAGAAGGGGATGTCTCAATCAAGATTCTGTGACATTCACTGCCTGGAAATTGTTCCTACTATTCTACAACAGACATTCAAACACCTGGAAGGGGTTAGGAAATGAATACATGTTGACAGAGTACAAATGCATCCACATACATTAAATTTTGAGATATTTCTGCAACCTTCACAATTCAGCACTGAAGCCCAAGTGTATTCCTTTAGAGATTTTAAGTCCTTTTATTGTATAGATAAGCAACTCAAGAAATACTAATCAATAATATTAAACCCAAAAATGTATAACTTCTCATTATAAATATTTGTCTATTCAGGTGGACTCCATAAGACTTTGATGTGTGAACTGCAGAAATTTCTTTGCACACCCACTAAGTTACAGAAATAATCATCCATTTGCTGCTAACTAATACAGACACAATTATATTGAATATAATAGATGGGATTTGGGAGAATCTTTAGTGACAAATTTCAGTGCACATATAGATACAAGTTGTGCACACACAGGTTGTGTCTGTTCAAAAACATAAAATTCATGTAAATAATTTTAAAGTACTTTGAGGGTGAAAACAAGTCCTTTAGAGAAGCTTTCTGTTTCCAGGGCTAATAGTCAATCAGAATTCTCTCAAAACAGCAAATCAGAATGGGTGTGTCTTCTGAATGCCTATCAATGTTCTGGTTTTACTGTCTGACTCTACTGAGAGCCCCAGGAACTACAAAACAGCTGGTATTTAAGGCATAAAGAACACACCAGAACCACCTCTTAAAAAATAAAACATATACATGGCAGAATTTTGACCAAACTTAATATTAGAAAATACCGATGAAAATCAAGAAATTAACATGCTGGGAGGATTGAGAAGGAGTTTTAGAAGAGGAGTAAGCTCTAGCACTACTAAAAGTAGTTCCCCACAGGGCAAGTGACAGCTCTGGAACTGCACAGGAGCAAGGATGCCTGGCCTGGAGCGAGGATGGCCATGTGCAGACAGAGCTGTTACCTTAACAGTGCTCATCTGCAGCCAGCAACGAGGGCAGGCAAAAGAAATCCCAGCTCCAACAGCCTTCTGGCACAACACTGTAGATTATCATTCCTTCCTGTAAACTCCTACTGACCTTCGGTGTGCTTAAGTGGAGCTGCACCGAGGGAGTAGTTTCAGCAAGTTGTCAGACTCTCCAGCTACCCAAGGAGAGGTGCATTCAAGCAAAGGAATTAAGACCTTTTTGGGTTTTTCCCCCTGGGCAGCAACAGACAGCAGTAAATGACCAGAACAGTCCTTTCTGCCTTTTCAGATCTTTTGTCTACCTCCTCACCTTCAAATGTGTACAGGTTTGGAAATACAAATATAGCTGCTAACCTAACCTTCATTAACTTACTTTCCATGAAGTATGTAAAAAAGGAACTATATTCTAACACTCACTTCCAGTATAATTTTCAGCATCTAGCAATGCCATTCACTACAAGGAAAATACTCAGATTACCAGCACCAGAAATTTGCCACTTATTCTATTCACAGCTGCAAAGCAGAACTACTGTTTCTATTTATTTTTTTAACTACCCATCATCATTCCTTTGGCTTTGATTCAAGGAATAAAGAATGAATAACTACAACTTTCAGACTTTGAAATACAAGAGAACGTGCTACCTTATAAACAGGACACAGGAAAGCGCCTGAGTATTTCAGTCACCGCAGGCTTCAAACAAGAGACATGGACTCTCACAAACTCTTCCGAGAGATACACATTTTTTACTGCATCCCACTGAAACAGAAGCTCTAGCCTTTAGCTAAAGAGTAAGACTTCAACAAATCTACTTCATAAATTAAACAACAAAAAAGTCCTGTTGGACACTGGACTCTTGAAAGAAAAGAGAGGTTTTGATCATCTCACTGTAGAGCTCAGACTGCTTCTGAACAGAATTTATTTTAGATAGTAATCTGGAACAGTCAATTGAAATTATTGCTATTTTTGAGCCAAAATAAAATAAAAAGTATTTCTGGTGAGGAAAGGAGGTCCCTTCCAAGAGCTGTGTCAGTCTGATGCACACAGCCAAAAAAAAAAAATGTAGATATTGTTTAAAAGCATGATGCAAGAAACCCCCAAATTGTGAATGCTCCTTGTCTTCTGGTCAGTTGCTACAGCCTCTTGATGCAAAAAATTCTTAAACTAGTTCAAGAACCACAAATCAAAACACCCAAGTATCTTGACACACTGACTTCCTAGCTCTGCACTGCTGCAGTATTGGTAATATCACATTAATTGCCATGGATGTCTTCCCTTTCAACAGGGCAACCAACCAATGTTACAGCTGCAGGATTTGTTTTAGGAGTTTCCATGTCCAGACCTTCTTCAAAGGTATGAAAGTGCAGCTCAGCAATCACATACAAATTTTCATATTTACCACATACTGGAAAAGCAAACTAAGATTTTTGAAGCATAAACATAGGTCATGTTTCTTTATTTACATTCTGAAATTCCTACATTTTTCCTTCCTTGGGTAGTATAATGGTATTTTCTTTGAATATTTAGGTGGAATTGCAAATGTGTCCCAAAGAAATATTTTTCCATTAGCTACCAATATTCCTTTGTGTTCTTCTTTTGAAGGATTATTTAAATGCTAATATAAGAAAAATGAATGCAACTGGCATAAAGAATGCAAGATGGTGGGAAATTGAGTTTAAATATCGTAGCAAATAAACTACGTAGAAAACATGAAGTGTTCAGCATATTATTAAATCAAGTAAATTTGTCAGAACTGTCTTAAAAATTAATGTGCTTTCAACCTCCCTTAAATAATAGGGCACTTGCTTTTAAAGAATACACAGATAAGACAGTCCTTTTTCTGCAACTAAACTGATAAGTGTTTTCTGAAAAAGCTGAGTATTGCTACCCATATGAATAAAATATTCATCAACAAGCTGCTTCATATAATATTTCCTCAGATCTACAAAAATAATATATTTTACAAGACATCTGTAATCATGCATTAATTTTATCAGAATACATACATTAAGCAACCTCGCACAGGGACAGAGATGCATCACGTGGAAAAAAAGCATCAATACATTTTACTCCTTAACATTCACATCAATTAAATTATATTTCAGGGTTGCATTTGTATATTTAAACATCCATTATATTAAGTTTCAGCTGCAGGATAAATAAAATTTTAAAACTGCACAAAAAATATGTTTAAGGTCTCCTTCAAGGAGACCTCAAGCACCATGGTAAGAATGACACTTCAGCTGCCTCATTTACATGACTATATTAGATGTTTGCCTGTTTTCATTTAAAATCAAATATTTAAGCTTTAAAACAAGAATTTACAGCAGGGGAACTGATAAACATAGGCCAGGCATAGTGAGAACCAGGCACCATAAATACATCTTTAGCCAGAAGGTCAGTGCGTTATTAGTCCCAATTATGCTGAAGTGTAAGAAGTCTTCGTGTTGCAGACAATTATTCACTGCTGAATGAGCACAGACCACTGAGCTGAACACTGACTTCCATCACAGACAAAGGCTTACACAATAATGATCTATTCTGCCAAATTCCATGAGGATTTACTTATTGAACCCTTCCTTGGTTTCAGTTCACTGATTCTTCTGTTTCAATATAAAGATAGAAAATATCTACATCTCCTAAAATTTTAGTGTTTTCCCTAGTATTTACTTTTCATTAAGTTGGCAAGTGCCCATTTCATTTTAAATATATTTCAAGTTACAAATTTTCATTGGGTGCAAGTCAAATATTCCTAATACATGAGGCAGCCCAAATGGATGACCTCACTGTAATTTAAAGATATTTACATGAGCTCTGATTCCTCTTGACATACAAGAATTTATACAGATTTAATTCTTAGCTTTTTTTCTTTTTTTAGCACTGAAAAGCAATGCAGGTGACAGTTTGTCTGTACCCCTAAAGGATAATGGTTTTAATTCAAAACCAAAAGAAAATAGCCTTGTTCCAGGCTACCAAAACCATGGCCACTGCGAGACTCCTGTGCAAGGAGCAAAAGACCAATAAAGAGGATCAGAGACTTATTTTTACCTCTATTTTGTGAGCCAGGAAAGCAGCCTGCCATGTCAGTGTCCTTCTATGGGCTCTGCTGTCTGTGGATAATACCCATTCTCTCATGTCTCCCTTGAAATATTCAAGGAGAAAGGAAGAATAAGAGACCCTCAAAACCATGAGAGATCAGAGGATACGGGGAGGGGAAGAGAAGATATGATAGAAAGAATACAATCAGTTTTGCAAGAGAACTTTAAAATCAGCTTGGCAGGGAGAAGACTTCAAATGGTTTGCCTCTTTGGTCCCTGCAGAATGCAAATTTTTGGTGTGCTGAAAGAGCTGAGCTTTCCATCACAGCACACGTGCCTTTATCTAAAGATTCCCCATTCTCATATTCTGTCTCTACCTACACCTGGCAGATTTAATCTTGTCAACAAATAGTTTATTCTTTTGGCATTTGAGGCCCAAATCAACGAAGTCTAAGATGTATCCATTCCATACAAAAAGGGACTTGGATGAAATTTAAGTGAAATTACCACAACCAACCAGTACAAAGGCATATACACACCACCGACTGACAAATGAGTAAACACAGGCTGAACCAAACTAAGCAGCTTACAGACAATGTTCCAAAAAGATAAACAAGCTTATTAACATATCTGCTCTGCAAGTTACAGCACAGCTGCAGATTTAAGCTCTATGGCACAAGATCATGATTTAAGAGCCTATATTCCTCTGAACCCTCAGCACCAGCTTCCCATAACGACATGGTTATTGAATGTTTCCACAAAGAGCAGCAGAAGCCAGGAGAGACCGAGGTTTTATTTTAAAGCACACAGTAAAAAAGGCTAGAGATAGGTTATGGGTTTTATGAGACTAACTGAAAAGAAATGTCATCTCTCTTTTTATCCCAAGCTTTGGTTATTTTTATTTCCATTTTATTTGAATTTGCTTGCATTAGTCCCCTCCTCTCTTCCTACACAATCACTACTAAATAAGAAAACTGCTGGTTTAGGACGCCCTGAAATCGGAACACTAATTCATGTCCCTGTGGATCTTGGGAAAAAGCCAATGCAAGTCTTGAACTTTATCATGATAAACCCCTGGCACCCACTAATCACAAGATTGTATCTTCCCATAAGATAAGGGGTGGATTTTTGGCATGGGAATGAACACATACACCTAGCTGTTTGCAAAGGCTTGCAACCTGGCAGCCTTTCAGTAAGGTTTCACTCACATAGCTGTTACTGTATACTCTCCAGCTATGGCTGGGAAGTTGATAATCCTTAAGATATGAGGAGAGTTTTGATTTCTGACACAGCATTCCTGAGATAAATGCAGGATCAGAGAGATGCTTTGAAATTCCCAGAGATATCCCACTGGTAAACTGCTACATGGGAACAACTTTTAACAAAGTGCCTTCAAAGTGAAAAAGAAAAAAAACAACCCAAAACCTCACAGAATTTGTGTTTGCCATCAAACAATATATTAAATGTAAACCAGAAACAGAAGAGAGCATCCCAAAGTCCGTTTTCAAAAAAAAAAAAAAAAAAAAAGCAAAGCACAGTGTAACTTAGTGCTTTTGCCTACCACAGAGACGAGACCTATTATTTCCAATACTATTCCAGTTTTTTATAAAAAGTGTGAGTTCTTTTTTATCCCTGGCACAATTCCTTCCTGCTGTGGTAACTAAGTGTCATTTCAGAGCATAAACTTGTATTTTAAGCAGTCTCACTACATAAAGATACAGTCACCTTCAAGTGGCCATGAAACCTGCCTATTTAACTCCTGGTGTTTCACACACAGTTATTTTCTCTTTTTAACTTTAGCTAGTCAGCAACATGCTTTATAATATACCAACATATTTACCATAGATGCAAGATTATGTATGTCATTACCAGATCATAACTGATTAGTAGCAAGACTTTTATATCATTAAGTACACTTTTGTCTACCAGACACACCCACAAAAGCAAGGAGATGAAAAATCAATCCACCAGAGAGCCACAGACATGCTGAGGGCACGTGAAACTGCTGAAGGACAAGATATTTTATACTACTTCATGATTTTTTCCTACTAAATTTAGCCCCATCTTCTAAACACAAAATCTTCAGAAAGTAATGCCTACAAGTTATGACTGTGGAGCAGTCCAGACAGCTACAAAAACACTACAAAAATCTGCTCTTCCATTCAGAAGCACAGTGCTGTCTACTGCTTCAACCCATGCATGCTCCTCATAACCCTGCATATATTCCTTCATCAGACCACCTGGCTTTGAGCAGCAAGGCAGTAATTAAGCCCCAAGGTTAAGTGAAAGAATGTTAAGAATCATTACAAATGGCTGGCACTTCGGAAGTGGAAACAGAACAGGTCCATGGGGCAGTGGAAAAGTAAAAGGGCAGAAAAGCAAGCAATTCAACTTTTTAGTAACTCACTTTATAAAACACACCACAACTTAAATGGGTTTTTTGGTTATTTTTTTGAGTGACTTTATAACTATACAGGAAAAAGTACACAGAACTGCAAGTGACAGAAGGGCTGCTATCAATGCCCAGTATTTCATTAGTGTACATGTTATCAAATTAAATTGTACAGCTTCCTCTGATAAGGTTTTGTAGGTGTAATCTACCTAGGTCAGCCATCAGGGCTGCAAGTGGCCAATTACTTCCTGTCTAGTTAACCTCCTGTACACCAATTCAAATCAGCACAACCACCACAAACCTTTGGTGTGGACAATAGCTAAAAAATAATTCATAAATGCAATGGTCACTTCCATACCAGATTTCCAGACAAATGTTATTTATGTGGCTGAAACCATGCAGCAATGAATACTAAGACTTTCATGAGAAAAAAAGCACTAATCATAAACTAAAACATTATGTTATTTGACATCAACTGCCCACTTGAAGCAGAGAGCAAGGAGAGGCCTCAAAGGGGATGTGCCAAAAGCACTTGCGCAGCAGGAGGGAGAGAGGAGTGGCAAATTCTAACTCAGTGTCTCCCTTCTACCAATCTCCCCCTCTGCCTCCATCCTCCTCCTGATCCCAGAACAAGTCCTCCTGTTCAGCATCACAAGGAGAACACATTATTTACTTTGAGACAAGAGCCAGGGGCCAAATGCTGGCACACCCCATCTGTGTCTCATCTGGCCAGACACCACTGTCTCTTCCCCCAGCAGTGATAGGGCAGTGGGAGTGGAGCAGACAAGCTGTGACAGCTGCACCCACACCCCTGGCACCACTGCACTCCTCTCGTGGAGCAGCTGGGATTTAAAACAAGGCATCCACAGACTGCAGAGACATCAGAGCCAGAGGAAGGTTGGGAATCAGCAGAGGATCAGATACTGGTATGGTAACAAGGGATCCCCTTGCACCAGACCGACTGCAGGGTTTCTGCAAATAACCAAGGCTTTCCTAAAGGCAGGAATGCAAGCGCTACAAGATTCTTTCTTTTCTTTTTTGTTTTGTTTGCAGTTGCTGGGAATGCTGAAGAGGTAATAGGCACTAAATCTAATAAAAGACAGTTTGGTTTACTATGCTTGGGAAAAGATAAGGAACTAGTGAGACTGAGACACAAGGGACACCGAAATTATTATCAGGAAAGAGTGACTTCATTCTAAAAGCAAAAGAGCAGGAATTGTCCTTTTGAATTCACTGCAGCATTTGAGTATTAAGAAATGTAGAAATTTATTTCAATGAAACAAAAAGCTGTTACAACAAAGCAAATCTAACAGCCGAGGGATAATATCTACCAAACAAATCATGAAAAGACTTAAAGTAGGCCTTTGGCACCAGAAGGCAGAACACACATCTATTTTCCTAAATGAATACAGGACTATTCTCTAGGTAGAAGGACACCTAGATGATTACTCCATTGCTTTTGAACCATTTGTAACTATTAGTAAACCGATATTCTTTTGCAGGCCCACAATAATAAGAGACTAGATACAACTTTGTGATGAATGCACCTGCTAATCTACGTATCATTATTTTAAGTTATTTAATGTCTGTTTTGTTTCTTCAGTTCTTTAAAGCCAACTAAATATGCACAGCAGTTCTCATCTGCCAGTGCTGCATTTAGTAATTCTGGTGAAGCATGGGTTTCCTTGTTCTTTACAAATACCTTAAGTAAAATCGAATTTTTGAGTATTGCATACATTACATTACCTGTCAAAGGAATGGAACTGCACAGGCTGGTCAGCAGCTCCCTCACCAAGAACTCCAAGGAAGGTTGGTGGGAGAAGAGCAGCATCCACTGCAGTCCCATCAGCTGGTGTGCTCACCAGGCTCCTCAAGATGTCCTTCACATTGACATTTTTTGCAGCTGGCACAGAAGCCACAGATTTACTCTCTTCAGCTCTTGTCTCACTTCCATCCTCCTGAGATTTATTGACCTCTAAGGAGAGTGTGCACAGGACTTCACTGACTGCATCTGGGCCTGCACTGACACTCAGAGGTGCTGCCTCTGCAGCACCACCTGAACTGTTTGTCTGTGCTGGAGCTGCTTCTTCCCCAAGACCAGAATCTCTTCTCTGCATAGATGCTGTACTTGCTGAATCTTCAGTAGAGGCTGAAGAACCAAGAGCAGCAGATGGGTTTTCCACAACTGTTCATACCAAAAGAACAGAAAACACTTTTTAAAGTCATTATTAACAGAGAAGCATTCACAACATTGGTCCTAAAAAAAATTTCTATATTTTAAGCATTTAAGATTTCTATATTTCAGTATTTTAAGCCACATTATTTCATTTGGCAAAATAATTAACAGTTCACCTGCAGCAGGAGCCTCATTATTTTCATTTTCTGATCCCTTGAGTGACTGGCTTTGGTTTGGTGGTCGTCTCTCATTCTGGGGTTCCAGTATATCTCTGTATTTCGAAACCATGAGCACAGAAATAAAATATACAACAGCCAAAGCCAAAAACTGAGCCTGTTTACTATCCTCCTGTAAAAAACAGACACACAGAGATTCTTCCATTACAATTTCAGCAGCATGCTTATTTTTCTGGGAAGTATGCCCCAGCACTACCATAAACAGACCAAGAGGAAGCTGATATGTCAGCAATGGAAGAACAATATTCTCAAGTCAGACTTTGTTTCACCTATAAAGCTAAGGAATAAAGCACTTGTATTCAAGTGACACTAATCTCTTCATTTTTCTTTTATATGACAGCTTTGGCTAAAGTTATGTGTTTTGACTTTATGTTTCAAATTAGTGTAGGGTCTAGGTCCCCTTTATTCATGGGCATTTCTTCTGTAACATTTCCTAAAAAATGCCAAGAAATCAACAGCATTTGCAAGACAAGCATACTCTACATAACTGGAGCATATTAATGAAAGGAGCAAATTCCAGAACAAGCATTAAGGTTTTATTTCATTATCAGATTGTCCAGATGGATGTAATCTACTACGTATAATTTAAGCAAGAATTGACCAATATGCATTTGCATTACACCTGTAACTTTATGAAGAGATTTTAAGAAAACCTTGAAAACAAATCTTAATATGAACTATGCCAGGTTCCTCTCCAGAGTACTCAGTCGCTCCAAGTGAAACAGAGGGAAAAAACTGTACATTAAGATTAAGCCTAAGCCTGTCTCTTCTGGCTACCAAAGGAAAAAAGCTTCATAAACTTTTGGGTCACTGGAGAATGGAGTATTTGGATCCTCACTGATCAATCAGTCAAAAATGAGTGTTGGGAGTTTTTTACCCCTCATTCACATCAGGGCTCCAGTAACACTCAATTTTTTTCCTCTAAGCAGTTCAAGAAACTAAGTTACACTACCGAGCTCATTCTATCATGATTGTAGTGCCCATCAAAGCTCCTTATTCCTTGAAGAGCTCTTTAATAATTTATTCTGGGAGATATTTATGAGAAACTTTCTATTAAGAACAGGTAACACAGGTGTATCCTATCTGTTGTACTAAAAAAACAACCTATCTTCCCCTTGGCTTGACCCAAAGCCTCAACCTTCATAGAATAATCAGAGTGTGAAATTGAGGAAAGTGCACCTACAATGGTAAGGATTATAAAGAATTTTCTTGCTAGATGAATATTAAGATGGTTTGTAACTCTACTTAATAAAGTGGTGATCCAGTGAATTAGAACTGATCCTTCCTTTTTTTTTTTTAACTATGTTTGAGGAACTGCTTGAAATAATGTTCATGTACCATGGAAGTACTGCTACTGGTGGGTAAGTGAATTCTGTCAGAATTTCTGTTGTAGAACTCATAGATGCAAATTATGCCATTCCTGATTCTAAGTGCTGAATACAATGTAAGAAAAGTGCAAGCAAATAAAACATTTAGATGCAAGTGTAAACAGCTCAGGCAAGAACTATTCCCAACCAGATCTTTCTAAGTCTACTTTTCCCCCACAGCTCAACATCTTAGCCAAAAAGCAGAATTATGGAATCGTTATTGTGAAACAGAGAGCCTGATGGATTAGACATGTGAAAAAATAGCAGAGGTTGTGGATGGGTGCTGTTTTGATGGTTTGTTTTAAAGAAAAAGGTTCACAAAACGACCTTGAAGGAATCATTAGGATTACTTTAACTGCCACCAGTATGGAAGAGTCACTTCCTTCTACTCTCCTGCACACTGATACTGAAGTAGTGGTTGACAGAAGCTTGCTTCAATCAATAATTACTGTAAAGATAAAACCCAAAATCCTTCACTTTTCTGGACAGAAAAAAAAGTCACTGTATAAATCATTATACTCACTAAACAGTCCAATTATTGTAAACTAAGTTGTGGTGTCCAGGCTTGTGGCCACCAATGACTCACAGCCATTACAGCTCCTGTATTTGCTTACAGAGGTGTTTTTTTCAAGCAATCAATCTCAATTTCCTCAATATCAGCTCTAAAGTTGCTGACACAGGGCAAAAATATTTTTAGTCAATTCAAGACTAAAAAACATATGCATACTTACAGCATATGCACACAAATTGGTTCCTCTGAGGGGAAGTAAAGGAATTAGAGATGACCTCTAATTTCTAATTAGCTAGAAAAATGTGACTTTTTAAAAATGTACAAACATGTTTATGATACATAAATAGCTTGTCTATGCACATATCTGTACTAAACACAACATAATTAACACACAACAGGCAGAATTCCACATAATCAATTCTTAGGAACACAAAGAGCCGGATCAGGAGACAGTTGGGTTTCACCTCTCCCTCTTTACAATCCCAAACACTACAACAGCTGCAGAGTATTATGAGTTCCTAATTATTGTGAGCAGTATTCCCTTTCTGTACATCCAATTTAGCCAAACTCTGTAAAACAGAGGAAGCATTTAGCAAACAGATACAAACAGAAATACAAAGAAAGAAAAGGACATTATTCACTTACTATATCTCTGAACACTACAGCTCGGAGGCGATTAATATCCATATCCTGCAGAAGTCTGTCATGGTCCCGTATCGGAGAAATGCCACCAGTCACAATGTCCACTGGACTCTATTAAAAAAAATCCAATTGTTTTAAGATCCTGTTTTTAAAAGCATTCTACCAAGAATCATCAAGCGTGTACAACCACTCACTGCATGTCATATTGTCATAACTTGAGCAGAAAGCTCAGACATGCATTTCATATTTCATATGCATTCCTCTCTTTTAAAGGAGAAAAAAATCTGATCGTTTCTTGTGACAGATTTAATTTCCAGCTTTTGTGCCACTCCACCTCAGGTCTGTTAAAATATCAGTGGTGCAGGTACAAATTTAAAAACTTATTCCTCTGTATAGAGTAATCATTATTGCCTTCTGTGTTTCTGAATGTGGTCTAAAACTTGCCTTTGCTGCAGACTTTCCTGGTCCTATAAAGCCTTGCACTGCTTTTTGGCTCTTCCCAGTGTCTCCAATAGGCTTCATCTGTGCATGCTGCTGACACTCCAAGCAATTTCTTACTGCTACTGCACATACTTGAGGGGAAAAGAAAAGTTAAGAGTTATTCTGAGAAATAGTATTGTTCTCTATTCCCTGACAGAAATGCATAATACAATTCTGTTCATCACTTAAAACTAAAATGTTTATACACATTAGTAAAATACTTTGCTTCCATAAGTTTTAGACAGTTGCAAAACAATGCTTGAATTTCTTTAATAATTTATAACTAATAATGAATTCTAAACTATTAGAACATATATGCTGTATCTAACAGATACTTCAAAGTGAGTATCCCTCACTGCAATTTTACCATGCATAAAACCATGGGGTGGGTAGGGTGAAGACAGCTAAATTTCACAGACTTGCAAGGGATAAGACAAGTGATACACCAGTGAAACAAACAGCAATGTTTGCTTCACAATACTCTGTTACTCTTGGACTAAATGTTCTGAAGTTACAGAGCTTTTTTTTCTTTTTTTTTTCTTTTTTTAGCTGCACATTTGTGCCCTGTTTCATCTTCTAATATTTATTTTCAAAGGAAAAAAGAACTACCCCACCTCTATACCTGTTTGCATCCCATAAATCTTGTTCTACCTGCACAAAGTTTTAATTGCCTAGAAAGGGAGAGGAAGGCTAGTTACTGTTGAGGCTCTGAGCTGCTCTGGCACTCATGCAAATTAAACTTTTCAATACAAAAAGTCTTAAAGCATGCAACTAAGCATGAATTCTCTCCTCCTGTATCAACTACCTGGACTCTGCTATGATTTCATATGCTCTCATTTTCAGAATATTTGTTACATTTTAGGTAACTTGATTGTTTTCTTTCCATCCAATTTGAAGCAAACATACTATAATAATTGGATACAATTACTGCCCAATTTGAACCTTTCAGAAATTTACACTTCTAGTTTTCACCATACCTTCATATACTGACCTTCAAGTGTTAAACCTCTTATCTAAGTATTGAAAAGGTTCATTCTTTCATATAGTACAAGATTACTTTTCTTAATGCTGTTATATTCTCAGCCTTGATTATTTGGGGAACTTTGGCAAAAGAAATATACTCATGAACAAAATGAAAACAGGCTATCAAACTTAATTTATATTATTTAAACTTTTAGAGAGGAATATATATATATATATAAATTTCAGAATACAATAAAACTGTAAAATATTTTAATATTTGACTATATTTAATCTTGATTTAACAAAACAATGAACAGGGGGGAAAAAAAAAGCTAACAGCTGCTAACTATTTAGTAACTGCAAGCTCCTATGCTCATTAAATGGTCTTATTTGCTTACCCAGACGAAGACATTGTCTCAGAATTCCTCCAGAAGACATATTTTTCTCAGACTCAATTTCAGTGAAACCAAGAGAGCTTGCAAAAATTAGTACATCCACAAGGTTGATCAATCTCTGGAGAAATGTTAAAGATGCTTCTACTGAAAGCCCTTGAGTTGGCTCAATATTCTCCAATTCATGCTACACAGAGAAAAATTGAAAGCACTATTTACTTCTTCACAAAGATAATATTCCTGCACGCCAAATGAAGAAAAATGTGCACTGGAAGTCCACTATCAGTCACATTCATAAATTATAATTACTCATATTCTAGGAACATTCATTATTATTGGGATTTAATCCTGTTCCAGACCACTGTGGAGCAACAGAGACAGGAAACTTTTTTTAACGTCTTCAGGCAAAGAAGGCAAGCAGCCAATTTGTCTTAGGGAAAGCGTGGAGGCAGCAAAGGGAGGAAAAAGATGCCTGTGGAAACACCCCACGTGCGTTTCCTGTTTCCCAAAAGGACATATATATTAATTAATACACTCCATTAAAAAAAGCATCCTCCCACAAATGAGGAATTTTCAAATAAAACCAGAATTTCTTACAGTAGCAGATGTGGCAGCAGAAAGTAATGGCAAGATACCACCACAGGCCATGATCATGTTGTCCATCACTTGAGAGATGAGGTGGATTGTGTTGTGCACAAACACCACATTGTCACTGCTATTCACAAAGTCCATCACAGTTTTTGTAGAATGGCTGTCCAAAAAGTTAAAAAAAAATAAAAATAAAAAAAGACATTCAGAATAGAGCTTTATTTTCAGGGTATTTTAATATATTTCTGGTTTTGCAAAACTAAAACCAGACCCTTAGCAATGGAGCAGCAAATAACACAGGGCTGTAAGGGTCAACTGATGTATCTCAATCTACACCTAAAACTACATTTCCTTTCCGTTCATGAACTGCTCAAGACCACAGGTTGCTAAAAAACTGAGATGACTGCTAATCCTCATTTGTATAAAGATATATTATAGACTGGTCTATAACTGCTTGCTAGCGAAAGTCACTGTATCAGGAAACAGAATAAAGTCTCCTGCAACAGTGAACTAGATTTGAACTTTAATCACTGGAAAACTAAAGCAAATACTAAGGATTTCTCAGAGAAATTAAAAATCAACAAAGCACAAAAACTTTGACAAAAACTTTCCAAAATGGAGGCTAAAACAGAAATATATTTTAGCTATATCTCATGATGTCCTGATAGGTTAACCTAAACATATCCTAAAAATTATAGTCAAATTATAGTCAGACAAAAATTCACCTCAGTTTAAATACTTTGAATCACTTAACTACTCTGTTTCTCCATCCTGACATTCCTTTTTATGAGGTCAGTACAGCTATATGGTTCAATTTAAATTGGACACTCATTACTACAAGTTAACAATGGACAGCCCTCCTATTTCAGTTATTAGACCTTAAAATGAAATCATAGAATTACTGCTGTTTTCAAAAATCTTCATGATTACGTTCCAGATCTCTGTTGGAAGTTAATCTTCAAATTAACATCTCTGGCTTCACAGAACCCTATCAAAGCACCAACCCAGTGTGTGCTAATGCAGAAACAAGGAATACTATTTTGGATATATTGTCTTTCTTATCCACATTTCAATAAGAATAGCAGACACAGGCCCTTAAATACATTAGGAAAATTAAAATCTTTGGTGAATAAAAATCAACAGCTAGACTGCAACTGACTTATATGTAGTCAGGATTTCAATCCAAATCTGTGTGCAGGCCCTGAACCAACACACATTTATGTCTGTAAAGAGCCTTAAAATAAAAACCTGAGAATAATTTGGTGTAGGTCAAAAAATAAGTCAGGCTATTGAATAATGAGTAAAACACCAGATTTCCATGAGTCTGAGTCAATGAGCCTTTTATAATTGAACACAGTCTGGATCATTCCACAGAAAGCACAGGATGTACCTTCTCCACATCTGAATATCTGTTTCTATGGAGAAGAGCAGGTCTGTGAGCAGGCGCTGGTGCATCAGTGACCACCTGAACTCGGGAATACGGAACACAGCCGACCTCGTGTCCCTCCTCTGCCCATCCGATGGAGCAGCCAGCTCCTGTCCTGAGGAAACCTGCTGCCTTGAGGCCTGAATGAGCAGTTTGCAGACAAAAAAGAAAACAAAACACAAAACCCACACTCTGGTTATTAGTTCCCATGGTACGCACCGGAATGCATTTAATAGACTTGAGATTTTTAGATATCCAACAAGTCCAGACTGTGTACACAGTTCCAAATAAAGCTAAAACTATTGCACAAATGCTATTTAATGGATATACCAAAACTATAAACTAGGCTACAGCTGCACTACCACACCTGCCAGTCTAGGTATTCACAAGCAGCCACCCAACCTTACCAGGGGGGGAAAATATGTTGCTGTAGACAGTGGTTTTCCTCCTTTAAGGAAGAATGGTGCAGATTGAAGAGCATCCACTAGGAGGTATCTCTGCAGAAGGGAAGTACTCAGAGATATGACTATTTAGCCATGAAAAACTGGATTAGAAACTAGACTAGAGGACTAGAGCACACACAGGATCTCAGTCTTAATTCATACTTAGACAAAAAAGGTAGGTCATCATGATGTACTGACAGATTGATGACTATCAGTTTTTATAGTTTAAAAGAACTGGGATGAAGTTGCCATCTAGCCACTCAGTTTATATCAGCATTCATATGTGGATGTACAAAAATCTTGGAGACTTCTCATTACACAAATTAATAAGAATAATCACTATTTTTACTCAGGGTTAAAAGTATTTTATAGATAACTCACAAAGATCACACACATTATAATCCCCAGAATGTTTAAGTATGCTTTTTCAAAAAATCATTTAAAAAACCCTATTATTTTTAGCTAAATGGATGAAGGACAGGTAGAACTCACATCAGGCATGGATCTGGGGGGCAGAGATGCCTCCAGACGTGTGCTAGCTTTCAGCTCCAATCTTTCTGTATCTGATGCAACACTGGAAACATCAAGCTTGGCAATTCTTTTGTCAGAGGCTCCAGCAGGCTCTGCCATGTGTGCATTAGTGTTTTCCACAGTTGTTTTGGTTTCACTAGTAACTACATTTCCTTCCTTCAGCTTCTTTTTTCCCGCTGAATCCGGCTGAGTTACTACTTCTGGAACTGCAGAACTCACCGTCTCTGGCAAAGTCAGCTCTTGTTTCTTCTCCTCCACACTTTCAGTACCCTCAGATTTTAAAAGTCCAGTTTCAGGTTGCTTCTCAGTTGTTTCTTCCTGCTCTGTCACTTGGCTTGCATTAGAGCCACATTCCTTGTTCCTTTCTGCAAGCTCTTCTGAAGGTAAAGGCAAACTACTTTCATCTTTCAAATCAACAAAGTCATCTTCATCCTCCACCTCTACTGTTGATTTTTCCAGTCCTTCTGGACTTGTGCGAGTTTCTCCTTCCACAGGAGTTTGCATGACTGAACAAGCAGGAGTGACAGCAACTGTTTCTTCCACAAGCTCATCAGCTTTGGTGGAATCTTCAATTGCTTCAGCTATTCCACTACTGATTTCTGAGACACTGGGCTTCCCTGTCTCAGGTTCTGAAGAAAATTCCACACAAGGCACTGCTTTCAAATCCTGTGTAGTAGCCATATCCTCCCCCACTAATTCCTCCTTATGATTAGACACTGAATGAGTTTGTTGGCCACCATCTGATGAGTTTTCTCTCTCTTTTTTTTCAGTTCTGCACTCCGTATCACCATCAGTAATGCAGGAAGGAGCAACAGCATTTTCTTTTAATTCCAAAGATTGTTGTTTTCCCTTGGTTTCAGCTTCTTTGCTAATTCCAGAGATTGTTCTAATTGGAGTTGAAGAAGGTACTCCACTCCCTTCAGCTCCTTTCCCTTGGTACTCCTTGTACATTTGGGAAAGACTATCTTTGTGCATTTCAAAAGTCACCTAAAAGAACAGAGTTCAAAGAACATTGAAAACTATAGGTTAATGACTCGTTTCTTGAAAAAAGAAAACAAACAAAAAAATCCCAAAATCAATGCTTAAATGACAAATTTATATTGGATATTCCTTTCCATTAAAAAAAAAAAAAAACAAAAAAAAACCACCACAACCTGCACATGAGATACCACTTCAACTGACAGCAACTTTTTCTTACATGTACCTGGTTTTCCAGGCTTAAAGGAAGTAAAAAAAGTAGAGCCAGTGTCAAAAAACCCCTAACTAGACTGATCCCAAGGACATCCTAATCATAAGATCCCCAGAATTACTAGGTTTGAAAACCTCAAATTTTTTGTGAAGGGGGAGGCTGTGACAAGTAGCAGAGCTTTCACATCTTTTTAGCACCTTTAATATGCTCAAAAATCCACAAAGATTCATAAACTTTTGAAAATTTTACACTAAAAAAGTACAATCTCAGAAAGTCAGAGCAGAGAGAAGCAGCTCGCAAAGATAAAATCTTGTGGATCCCCAAATGATACCCAAAATTCTTCAGAGGACATTTCCTCTGGTGAGGAAATCTCAGAAAATCCATCTCAGCCTGAGAAAAGCTACGCAAACTGATTAATATGGAAAGACTTCTCTGTTCCTCAGCCGAAAATATTATTGTTGTTTTTAGGTATTTTTTTTAAAATCCAGATAGAAAAATTCTTTATACATCCCCTAACAAAACTCATTTGCCCAAATTAATAGCTGTATTTTAAAAAATAAAATATCACTAGACTAACTTGACTTTTTATTACACTGTTATTCAATTTAGTTTATCCATACCTTTCCATTTAGGATTTAGATTTATATTCCATAACACAAGTGTTTATTTATCTGTAAGCTCAGTTCTCAAAATTTTCCCAACATAAGCTCCACTGGAGGTTTTTTTTAAAATCATTTTCTGTATCAAACATTTTCCATAGTGCATTCCACTAAATACATAAACACACATTTCCTTATTCTCTTACATACTCGGCTCATTCATTTGGATCTCATCTAAAAATTCTGTGTACATGGTATTCAAAGTGATGATTACTCAGTAGGAATATGCTCCCTTAAGATGACACAAAGAAGTCAAAAAAAATTTTTCTGATTAAAAAGATACTAGAAATCACAGTTAACAAATCAGAAATAAGCAACGAAAGAACAAAGTTTTTTGGCAGGTTCTGTTGTCAATATTAGCTTTTTAACATACTATTTTCTCCATCAATCAAGTACATTAAAGCACTGCAAAAGCAATGCATTATTTTAACATGATCTGAAGCATATTATTCATTCAAGTTGATTTAATTGAAACTTTATTGTCTAGAAACAGAACTGGGATATCTCACCCCACTTGTTTAAAAAAAAAAAGTCTTTACATACTAGTTTTCATTCAGTTATGCACAAAAAAAAAAAGAAGTGTAAATGATTACAAATGATCGAAAGTTCATCCATCTGTAAAAATGGATCCATAACTTAGTTGATTCTAGGATTTTGCAAAAAGAACATGTGGGGGGCATTATTACTTTAGAAATACTTCCTGAATTGCACCACAATCAGAATGTCAAAGGCAACACAAAACAGATCATTCTAATAGGCTGTGCCTTGCACTTTTTACTTGTTTTCCAAAACATGATTAAGCAAACCTGCTACTTTAGGTCTAATCACTACTCTTCTGAAGAAGGAATCTTAACAACTTAAACTTATCTCCAGCTAGCTTTCCCTCTTCTCTCTCTCCCTGTTTCTTCCTCCATTTCCAAAACTACTAAAATGCTTTGTTCCAGGAAGCACTAAAGAGACATTTAACAAATGAAAATGTCATTGTTTGATTTCAGCAAAACTTTTATGTCCTTTGCAGAAAGCACAATGCCCCACAATATTTAACAGTGTGAACATCTGCATTTTCACACACCATTCCAGTGTAAATCTTATTAAACTCATATGTAGGAGTAAAAGCTACAAAGATTATGGCTTCTCACTTTCCCTGAACACAGTCTGTAGGGCTGGCAACCACTTTTGGCACAACCTGAGACCAACTCTTTCACTACAATGCTTTTTTCCTACAGTGCTACCAAGCCCCATCCGCTTAACAAAAACCTATTGCAGCTTCAAATTATTCCTTATCAGCCAAACTGATCATCTGGTTCACAGCCTTAAATCAACCTTGCTTGAAAATAAGTCAAAATCTGTTCTCCATAAGTCAGGATTGTGAGCTTGCTTTTTTACTCTCCTCCCTTCCCTCATTACTCTGAACTCCACCATCTCATGGCCACTGCAGCCAAGGCTGCCTCTGACCTCCACCCTTCCAACCAGGTATGGTCAACATTTAAAAACACAAGGTATGGTAGAGGGATGCAACACCATTTCACAGCCAATTTCATCTGAAACCTGGAACAGACAATGCTTTGGAAGACATTACAGAACAATACTGAAAATGACACTGCAGGATTTTTATTGCCACTAAAAAGAAATAGAAACAAAGACCAGCAAGAAGGTCAATACTACCAGCTTATCTTCACAGATGGGTAATGTAAACTTATGGGCAAATAAATACAAGGAAAATCTGAGGAGAATCTACACTGATTTCAGAACAATGCAAGAAACCATAAGAAGAGAAACGTTGGTGAAGAAAATCAGGCAGTATAGAACTAAAGGAAAACATTACTCCTAAAAAAACCCAGAATCCACTCAATGAGGATAGCAACTTGTACTTTGACCCTAAACATCAACAAGAATTCATGTTACAATGAATTGCATAATGAAATACTCTCATTTAAATAAAACTCAAATTAACATACCAAGGCACAGAATTAGAGAGACCATATGAAACAGAATTTTTCTCACATTCATTTTGAGTCCAGAGGTTTCTCACATAACAAAAGGATGCAAATTTCAGAAATTCTGCTTTGAAAAATTCAAATTTTCAACAAGGCTGTATCTTGTTGAAACACTTCTGATCACTATATCAATCTGTAACTTGGTTTGTCAGGACACTAAGAAATTGTGGTACTACAATGGAGGGACTAGACAACTCTTCCCCCACATCTTCTATTGCATGATGTGACATTTATGGAGCACACAAGTACACAAGGCCAAACTACATGTACAAAACAAAACATCTAAGGTTAACAAAATCAGTACCAACAAAAATGCAAAATGAAGTAGAAATTATGATTAGTAAAAGGAAGTGCACAGTGTACATAGAGGTGTTAAAGATTAAACATTAGGATCTCCAAGCACGCTACAATCTACAAGACAACTGCTACCTTGAAGAACCTCAAATGTACATAAGTGATTTTTTACTTTCCTTAAGGCATTTGCAACTGTAAAGCTGATAATACAAAATTAATTACCAGAAATTGTTCTAAATTAGTGAGCTAAAAGGCCAATCATTAATCTTCACCATCATTTGATGGTTAATCCATAGCTGTCTGCAATGCTTGGAATGCATCTCTACACGCTACCAGTTGAAGACGCTTGTGAGCTAATAACTGCAACATTTGCCTTGGCCATTAATTTTAACTTAATTTGACATCCAACATTTACTAATTGCCAAGGAGAAAAATTAGCACACAGCAATGAGAAAGGGTAAGATGATTGATATTTGCATTAAAGAACAGAAAAAATATTTTAACTATATGTTAAGATTTTGGCCTTTTTTTCCATTTTCAAGTGGGCAATTTCATAGAGTAGAGAGAGGAAGGGAATATCTTCTAGACAGATCAGACAATTATATACATTGCTGTTTTCCTTATAGATTTTGCTCAGTGCAAACCAGCTCCTGTTCTGGTTTAAATAAACTCTTCCCAATAAATGAATAAACTCTTCATAATTCCAAAAAGCATCACAACTTTTTTAGTCTTAACTAGGATTTTATTGACCCGCTTTTTCCACTTCTCCTCAACTACACTAACTGTTTCAAAAGTGTAATCCAATCTCCAAACACAAACAGGCCTGTTTAGACAGAAGACACCACTATCAGAGAAATCAAAACTAATTTTCAACTCAGCACAGGAAAAGATCCAAAGGTACCGTGTGCACACACAATGAGTTACAGTCTGTAATCCACTGACTTGAATCCCTGGGCTGTTTCTGAGTGACTCAGAGAAAAAAAGCTAAGAAAGGCAAGTTAAAATATGCTTTGCAGGACACTACATATGAGAGGTTTCTAGGAGTCTAAACTTCCACCAGAAACACATTCAGTGATGTACAAGGGTGGGGGGAAACCACTGTTCCAAGACAGTTTCATGTTCCTACATTTTGCATTTTCACCTAAGTAGCAATTTTCTGCCTTTTTTTTTCACTCATCTTGAGGAAAAAAAATAATTTCTAGAGTAAGAAAGCAAGTACTAGTCAATATAATTCATAAAAGTCTGCTTATCTGAGGAAGAACTTTATATAGGTTTGCTTCAAACCAAGTCAAGGTACAGCTTGACTTGCTGCTACATCATCTTACAACAACTTAGGTAGTAAATTTAAACTGCACACCAAACATGTATTAGCTCATTCTCATTAAGGAAATTATTGCTTTTAATGAGTTTAAACTGCAAGACATGAGTACACACAACCGTCTCACAGTATGCATTTTCTCAGTATCTCAACCCCTGCCACCATTCCTATAGTTCAAGGGACTGTCAAACCCTATCTTGTACACATTTGATATTTAGCTATTAACAAAAATATTCTGTAACTAAATTCAGCACTTATCACCCCATTGCTGCAACGCCCAGCGACAGGTCTTGTGCACTGCTCACTTCTGCCATTCTTTTCCAGTATCTCCAAATATTGTTGGCAGCCCTACAGCAAAGACTCCACATCCATCATTTTAAATAACAGGCAGGAGACCTAATTCAAGCACCACAACGAGAACAGAGGTAGCTGCAATTATGGAGGAGGATTGCTCCAAACTGCAGCAACAGCAAAGAAAGCCACTAACAATTCTTGAGGCTGCAGACACAGGTCCCATCTTCCAATGATTTTTTTATATCAAGTCATACAGATGAGAACCCTCTCTCGAGTTTTCTTTACTTAGGAAGACTATTTCAGAGCTACTTGCCTCTTTATGCACCAGCTTTCTCCACTGCAAATGTTTCTATAATTCTTATTTTTGAAAGCTCTGGCACTTAGTAGCAAATCTCTATTACACTCTTCTTTTAAGGCTTCTCTGCAGCTTTATAAACATTTTTGCCTGCTTCATAAATTCACAGTTTATTTTGCTCCCTTCTGTTCTACTCCCTTTTATTTCAGTTTGGATTAGTCAAATGTTAGCATCCTGCAGCTTTATTCATTGCAGTCTCTCACACCAAGTCAATTATGAGATGGAGGAGCTCCCCATTAACCACACATGCTGCATGTGCAAGAGCCGATCACTGGTACACATCCCTGCCTGCTGAACAATGAAAATACTTTCTTCTCCCTGGGGCCATTGGTTAGAAAAGCCTTCCCACACACCTACTACAAAAGAAGATAAGGGACTGCATCTTCACAACACATCTTGGGGGTGCACAGTTTTAAAGGAGGGTGCACCTTCCAGTCTCCAAGCTCCTTCTGCTCTCCATATCTCAGGTGACAAGCTGAGAATCATTTCTATGTAGAATAAGTAATATTTATTAAAAAATAACTATTTACACCATTAGAATGAACGTAATATTGAATAATTTCAAGGGTACTCCCAGCTTTGCTTCACTGACATCCTGGGCATGGCAGAAGTGAAAACCAAAAGCCTGCAGCAGTACAATGACCCTCTGGGCCAGGTACCTCTGCTTCCCCTGAGGGCAATGAAGATACTCTTTTCAGAGGACTGAAGAATACCTGAAGCATTCAAAATTCCCTGGAGCTGAAGATATCTGCTGTGGGAGATGCTCCTGCCCTCATAGCAGGGATAAAAACCAGACAAAACCATCCTTAGCAAATCCTGGATGCCAGCAGGATTTGGACTTCAGATTCCCATGGCCTGTTACCTTCTAAAACTACTGAGCCACGTTCACTTCTCTATAAATTAGTTTAATTGCCACCATATATTAACTCCTCCACCACTCAATCTCTGCAGCTTTTTCCAGTTTTCCCTCATGAGACAGTGATGAAAACCTGGCAAACATAGCACACATAAATGCTCTGGGTTTTTTTCCCACCCTCTTTAATTGAACGAGGAGGGAACAAAAGAATATACAAATTTACTTAACAATTAAAATGTTTATTACAACTGCACTTCAGAATGAAAACTATCATTTAGTTAGAAATACACTGTAAAGTCCCACTACTAACATTTTAAGCTTATACTTCTCATTCAGATCAGTGAATAAAGTTTTTCCACTTAAACAGCAACAGAACTGCAGCTTACACGTTAACATCTCTGAGTCTTACTCACTGAAAATTTCATAAGCTACCAAAAACTAAAAATCATTCTCCACCTGAATAGATTTTCTTTAACAGAAAAGGAACATGAATCAACATTTAGGTAATAAAATATATGTAAGGGCCTGAAATAAGCAGATGTTAATCTTCCAGTAGTTTAAAACATTCAGATAATTTAGGAGTGTATTTTATTGTGTAAATAATTTTATTCTTTTAAAACTTTAGGAAGCTGAAAGGTTAAAAAGGGAGGTTGTCCATTCATTACTTGTTTCCTATTATTCTTTACTTGTTTCCTATTATTAACCTCCAAACCATAGGTCCTTTGTAAAAAGTAACAGGACTAGACAGATAAAATCTAAGGCCTAGTTAGCATAGTTGCAATGTTTAAAAAACAGAAGTTCTTGGATCCTTCCATAAATTCAATACTGGCCAGTCAGAACAAACTGGAGTTGCGATTTAATTTTTCCAATAATATTTTCATTGAACTAGAAGCAACAGATTAAACACCTTTGTATACAATAGTTTAATATCTGGAATGTATCAAAAAATAATATGGAAATTAACAAAATATGTGAGTAATAGTAAGAAATTTGGCTTTTTAAAGGGTGCACACACCTACACACCTTCTAAATTCTGAGTGCAAGGAAGCCAATGCAGTGCAATTATGCTGGAAAAGCCACTGCTGCTTATAAAACATTGTGCAGCTGTTGGAGGAGAGGGTTACAGTGACAAACAGCTTCCCTGCTACAAAGGTGGCAGGAAATCTATCAAACTGGACAATAAAATTGCAATTGAGTTTCTTTGGCTTTTTATAGCAGCTGCATGTATCTTGATGTGTAGCTCTGCAAAACCTATCCAATTCTGTAACACTGGTCCTTTATGTACTAGTTCTTTATCATAGAATGGTGTTATAAATTAGTGGCACGAATGGCACAGAGGGTTGTAAAAAGGAAAAATAAGCAGTAACCCAATACAATTAGAGATGAAATAGGAAAAACCCAAATTGGTTATTCTCTTAGCAATGCTAAGGAAATATTTTTGTTCCCATAATTCCCACATTACTTTGAAAGCATGCTAGAAATCAAAAACATCTGAGATGCACTTAGCATCGAACAATTTGCCCACTGAATTATGCCTACACCAGGTTATGTGTGAATCTCTATGAATCTCAATAGGGGTGTAACAGGATACAAGACTATTTAAAATAAGTAAAATTAACAGGATTAAAAAATCATTATAATTATCTGTTTATAAGGACAT
This sequence comes from Zosterops lateralis, assembly GCF_965231275.1. Lineage (NCBI taxonomy): Eukaryota > Metazoa > Chordata > Aves > Passeriformes > Zosteropidae > Zosterops > Zosterops lateralis. The sequence continues at coordinate 59,164,698 of NC_139766.1, read as the reverse complement.
TTTTCAAGAGCTTTTTTGTCATTTATCCTGATATATGTTTATGTAATTAACAGCCAGCTCAGTAGTATCATCTAGTTTTATATGGCTAGCAGCATGAATTGTATGCATGACTTTAAAAAAAGTTCAAATGGAAGGTGCATAATAAAGGTGAAATTTTAAAATCTTGATAATGGCATCATCATTCATATCAGTATTGTGAAGTTAGTGTATGACTGCTTTTGCTATCTAAACCTTCTTATTTTGGCTTCTGGAATGAGTATTAGTGCTGATGTCCAAACAAACTGAATTCATTTATGAGTCCTTCAATACTCCACCACCAAACTCTGCCCACACTCACGAACTTCTAAACTTGCCATTATTCAACTTCTTCTGAAATGGGTCTGAAGAACAGACAGATATTCTATGTTGGCCAGAAAGTCGACAAAGTTAGACTTGGGAAAACTTTGGACAGGGAGTTACTCCTACAACCAAGGACGTCTCCCTGCTGCAGCAGGGCAGGAACCAAAAATGAGGAACATAGATTCAAGTAGGTCATAATCTCATTCACTATGGCCTTTCACAAAAACATACAGCCTTTAAAATACAAATTAATAAACCAGACCAACATTATTTATATCTATTTTTTTGTCTTTTCTAAAACTGCAGGATTTTGATCTTGACATTTGGCCACAGCATCACAATAAAATATTGGGTTTTTTCTCTAGGATCATTGATCAGCCACATTAAGTCACTGAAAAGAATGACCAAAAATCCATATAACCTTTCTGACATAGATGCTGTTCAAACGACATTTCTGACATTACATTATCTTACAAAAGGAGTCTAGGAATAGAACTACAGATTACAAGATAATGTGCTAGCTAATTTCTGAAGTCAAGACACCAAAGCTCTGAATAAGAGTTAGAAAGGTGATCTTCCTTTATTCACCCCTCAATCTTTCCCCACGGACAATTCCCAGAGACCCCCAGCACTCACACATATGCTAAATTATGCTAGTTTTATACAAAAGCACATTAGAGATCTTCACTCTGGCTACAGTTTGCCATTGCACAATTCACCCATGTCCTCAGCATCTTGGGGCAAAAAAAGAGGAAACTGGTTTTTGAAGACTGCAAAGCCAAAGGAAAAAAATACTAAGAATGATCCAACACCTAAAATGTGATCTCTGTAAGGGTTATAATGTGGCCCTGGGTGCTTTGCACTGGAATTTCACTTAGCTAAGTGACTGTTTAATGAAGTTATTTCACCCATTTTTATTATATAGATTTCTACAATTGTCTCCTCATAGCCCAAGAATCCACCATCAAACCTCTCAACGCAATAAAAAGAGCTGCAAAATAAGAAGGTTCTTGCTGTCTGCAGAGACTGACCTTTCTTAAGACAAAAATTCATGCAAAATCCAAGACTTCAGAAATGCCAACAATTCCTTAGTATCATAAAGTGATCTTTTGGACTCACAGATGTCTTTTTCACACTGCTAAGTTGCACACATTTAGAAACAGGTAATTTATAATTTATTTCATTATAAGTAAATATTCTGATAACCAGAATAATTCTGAGGCCCACACTGGCCTAACTCTTTTGTTCAGAATAAGGCAGTTTAAAATACCTTTGTACTACTGTGCCTTATTCAGAGAACCATTAATAACTTTTATGATGTAACTCTGGTTGTAACAACAACAAAATTCAGACAGAACAATAACAAAAGGTAATAGTCTCATTCATACTTCAAGGATTTGCACTCTCACCCCATATTCCATGGCAGTTTAACAGCTGAAGCATCTGCCTTAACTTGGATTTCTTTGCTTTTTACTCATTTGTTTTACAGCCTTTTGATGTTACTAAAAGGTATTTTTGTTGATGAATAGCTATGGTGCGCCACCTTGTGTTCCTGCTGTTACCAAAAAGCAAGACCAACACCAAAATTTTTCAGAAACGCTCCCGAAATTTGATTCATCTCACCTTTGAATGTGTGATTGACAGTGTATCCACCCACACACGCCAGCCACCCCACTCATATTTTATTGCATGGTACAGCAAAATCCGAAATATGGTGTACACCATCTCAGTTATCTTCTGCTCCTCAGAGGTCTTTGGATTAAAACAACAAAGGGAAAGCATCCACTCCTGCCAGACAGAGCACTGCAACAAACTCCTGCAAAACACACACATGCTACTGAATCATATTTTTAAATATAGCTTAGAAATATATACAACAGCTAAATCAAGAATCCAACACCCTTAAAAAGATTGCTGCATGCAAGCTTCTCTAATTTTTCTTACAGAAGACTTTGCTAGAGCACAGGATTTGCTGAAACAGCAATGAAGCTGAAATCTGCCCTCATGAGTTTAATTTACTAGGAGACCTTGTTATTTATTTTATCTGCTTGTGCATAGAGCAAGCCACCTTACCTCCTGTTTTCTCTGCTGTTATTAAAAAGCTTAATCATATCCGAGAGAAAGGCTCGCCGGACCTCCAGAGTTTCCGGACACTGTGGAGAATTACGGATCAAGATTGCAATAACCTTCAAAATCTCTGTAAAACAGTTCATGAGTAACAAAATATTAGGACCAAGCACAGCATAAAACACAAGGCTTCTTTCAACAGTGTTTGTACAAGGAAAGTGACACCACATAAAAAAGTTTTATACTGAGAAAAAGCACATCTCTATTGGAGAAGAAGGTTTAAGTAAAACAAATCCTTTCTTCCAATACTTTTCAAACCTAGTCACCCATCAGGGGGATTTGCAGGCCTCTAAAGAAAATAGAATTCATTGAATTACCATGTTTAAGCAACACAAATATTACTGCATGACAATTGATAAGCTATCAGAACCTGTCAGAATAATTTTTACATGAGGTTCACATAAAAAAGCATCATTTAGAAAACAAATGTATGAAAAAAATGTTCTACTTTATGAGATTTTGCTTTGTCTTAATGATACTGAATTTTCAATGTATGTGACCAACTTCCAATTAAACTTAACAGTTTCAGTAATAAAAAAATCTTCCTAATATAAAATTTTCTCTCTGACAATCACAATGTTTTCTGTATTTTTAGGAGGTCAAAATTGAGGGTACATCACACTTTTGAAGCAGTGGGGCAACGTCTTGTTGCTTTAAAAGAAGTCAGCTTTGTAAATGAATTAGGGTTTAATTTGAACACAGTCACTGTGATAGTTGCAGTTCATCTTGTCCAACTTCTTTAAAGAGAAATTCCTTATTTGATAATAGTAATGATCTAAAAAAGGGCCTCTAGAAGTCACTCTTCCTACCAGACCTACATATTTTCAGAATTAACTCAGTCCCCATACACTGACCACTGCAGTGACTGTCAACTTCAATAATCTTAGGAGAAAGCAACAGCAAAGCAAAACATGCTCACATCTCTTGCTTCATACAGATTTACCAGAAGGAAAATGGCATAATGCAACCAGCTTTCTTTCCTCTCTATCTGCCTTTGCTTTCTTTTCTCTTCCCCCACTTTCCACCTGAAGTACACCTACAACTGTGACCTCCATTTAATGACAAAGCAGCTACAAAAGCAAAAAATCTGTTATTTCTCCAGAAAAAAGTTAACTCCCAAAGCTATCACTGTATTATGTACAGAGCACATTAATAATGTATATAGTTCAGGAAAGGACATCAATATTTTCTCTAAGTTCAAAAGACATCAAAAGTTTCATATCAAGATATTTCCAGTAAAGTAAGCTAACCAAAACAGTGAGCAGATACATTTCTACTATTTTCCATCTAGCATTGTCATACTGAATGTAATTTAAGATGAAAGGTGTTTCCATATTTCAGGTAATTTCGTCTGACATCACTAAATAATGCATTCAGAATTTTGCTGGAACCTTAACATGTATTAAATCAAAGTATCCTGTGTGTACAAGTCTTGAAAAACCATTTCATAATGGGACTGCATCACCAAAAAAGGTGAGTTATGAACTACAGACACATAAAATGTCTTTCAAAGAGCTATAGAGACATACTTTGTACATAACTCCAACTAAATACAAGTTATCTGTCTTTAAGAGTGGAAAAAAATGTAAAAGTGAGATTAGAAGACTGGTAGATGTAATTAATAAGGTTTTTCATTAGTAGGGTTCTTTTAAAGCAGACTTTTCTTAAGGTAGCACTTAAAAATGAGCATCATTCTTACGAGGATTTTGTATCTTCACCGTTGAATCTGGGTCAGGATGTTGTTTATGTATTACTTGAGTGCAAATCTGCTCAGTCAGAATCTAGCAAGAAAGAAGATGCCATATCAATGTATATGAAGACAGCTTACTGAAAAATAGTTGGATGCAGCACAATCATCATCATTGTAAAAATCATCCCAAAAAACCCCCATTAACTTTCTCGATGACTTATTTCAACCTGTTTCCAAAACTCGATAAGCTACTTTATTTTTTTATTTCTCTCTAAAGTGCATACTGTTATTTAAAATACACTGGAAGATGAATGTGAATCTAACCAAAGCAATTATCCTAAGGCAAGATCATTGCTGTAATAAAATTCCACATCTACATGAGCATCTGCTTGAGACATGCAGGTTACTCATTATCTAGAATTGTTCATAATGAGCATAACCAAGTTAAGGAGGGAGTAAATCCAAAGTAGTGAGCTTTGGGGGGGAAACAAAGCAGCATTCAGCTGCACCACACTAAGGTTTAATGTCATCTGGAACATATCAGCACAAATATGTAAGCAATTTTCTAACAATGTCTTACAAGTAATTAGAAAGATTGGATCCTAACTACAGTGTATGAGTACCTCAAACAGGACATTGTATGTGGTCATGGTGAATAAGCTTGTCTGAAGCATCAGTCTTTCAGCCAACAAAGAGAACAATCCGTGTCCAAGCATAACTTCAGCTTTTCTCCTAAAATGGTAGAGAAAGATAAAATAAACTCATGCATTCCATTTGCTTTAGGAGAAAAAACTGTTTAAAAACACGTGCCTGAAGAAATACAAAATCACTGGGAAGATATTTTTCTTGTTTGTTCCTTAAGTCTTTCACTTTCAGTGAAGGAAAGGGCAAGTGTTCAGATTCTGAAAGGACAAATCGTTCCCTGAAGGCAGCCACCTTTCTTCCGTCAATGAGGTCCACTCACCCATGGGCCCAAAAAGCTGAAACACAGCCTTGGGGATTTCTTGATAAACACTAAGTAAAGGACACCTTTGCCCTCATTTCACTCAAAAATGCAACCATGGACAGCAATCTCAATAGTTATCTACTGTCACAGTCAACTCAAGACATGTTAAACCTAGTTCTCAGTAACATGGGGTTCCATCTCGCCAGTCTAATTCTTACTATTCTTACTATTTATTTCACTGGGAAAGAGTGACTTTAAAAAGCAGGAGGCCATACTGCAAGTAACTATTCAATCAGCTTGATAAGGAAGTGATAATGCCTGGACACCAGCTGCCAGCAACAAGCAACCCCACCATATCAAAAATACATTCCTGACAAATAAACTGAGGGGTAGTGAAGAAGAGTAGCTGCTATTCAGTGAAGCCTGTTTAGTGATTAACCTCCAATATAGCTTTTTCCCCTTTATACACAGATGTGTATAAATACACCAAACAATTCATACACAAAATAACACAGAATGTCTGTGTCACAATCTACTTTTACTCCTTCCTTTCTTGGAAGGTTTAGTTTTAAGACTCAAATCAGTACTTACTTTGGAGGAAGATGCTTTAAGAAATATCCCATCACTTTCAGAGCCTGCACCCTGATGCCTTCACTTTGTGATGCTAAAAGCTTGTAGACAACCCTAAGTGGAGAAAATACATTGGTCTTCTGTCAATTTGAAGAAAAACAACTGAAGGTTTTTGGTCCGTGTAAACCTCCCATAAAAACTTTAGACATCTAAATATATTTATCAGGTACATCCAATGTCTTTCATCACTTACTTTTTAGAGAGTCAAGTGCTTAGGGCCACATCATTATCTGATCTAGCTGGACTGTGGTTCACAGTATTCAACAGATCTTTAAATCTGTGAAATATAATTTAACTTATCTACATAGACTACTAAGCTCTCTTTGAAAAAAGAAAATATTAATTTCCAAATGTTCCATGAAATCATATTGGAACAGAAGGCACAGCACTTATGCTTTACCATAAATATGTTATGATAAAATCTTTTAAGAAATTCGGATCACTTCACTAGGGGGAAGGAAAAAACCTACCTCATATAAACAAATATGGAGAGCCTTTCCAAAACTATTCCATGTTACAACATGGCATTTTAGATTTGGAAGTTTTAAAGAGTTCAAAGGACTTCAAGTTTTTAGGCCTTATCTATACATAACTGAGCACTCATCAATAGTTACATACTTTTATTTTTATATACCCAAAACTTATTCTCAGGACACCTAAACTAAGATCAAAGAAAAAAAAATAGAATTAAAATGCTGCAACCACACATCTATAGAAGGAAACAAATAAGTAAACCTATGATGCACTGGCCATTCAAGCAATAGAATCCATTTCTCTGCCTTCCTTTACAAAACACTATCAGGGTTTCCTAACTGTATAGGTAAAAAGCATTTCCTTTCTTCTCCCCACCCTAGACTGGTTATTTTAACATTTTTAATTTCAAGAGAACTCCAAATATTTATAAAGCTTTGGAAAATTATTTTCAAATTTCAAGATTATCATGTCTCAACTGCAAAAAGTAGATGTATCAAGAAGCATACAAACAATCCATTAAGTGACTAGAGACAATACCAGAGCAAGGAGTGGAACAAATGAGACAGGAAAACAAAGTGATTTCTTGCTGTGGACTCACTATTCATGCTGACTTGCTCATATGCTTGTTAACAAAAAAGAAAGCACCTACTGCTAGTTGTTAAATAAAACCAAATGTACTGCATTGGAGACCCAACCTGACATTCAAATACTTTATTATTTAGAGGTTTTATTAGTTTCCCATACATAATACATTACCATACAAACGAAATCAAATCTGATGAAAATAGTAAAAAAAAAAAAAAAACACAAAAAAAACACAACCAGTCTAGAACTAAAAAGGGAGAGAACAATTACAAATGTGCCTGAATGCATGTTTATCTCTTGAGAAAGGGCAACTGGAAAAAATACATATATAAACAGGGGTTAACCAATAGGCATCAATAAATGTATGAAATGAGACTCTGCCTTCACACAGTAAGAGAATCACTATTCCCAACATCCTTCTAGGAATTGTTCTTACATTTTTTCGCCTATACCAATTTTTTCCCCACTATGGTCAGGCAGGTTTCTGTTAAATTACAAAAGTTCAATACTGTGACCACCCTCTGAGAGCCACAAGAATAATCAGAGTCATAACTTAACTTTTCTAGCAGATTTTCTACTTGCACAAGTAGAATCTGCTACTTCCCCTACTTTTCTCTCACGATAGCATAAACAATTTTTTTCTGTTTGTTGGGAAAAAGATTGCAAACTGTGCATAGCACGAAGGGCTGCTCTTAAGCAAACAAAAAGTTTTTCTGGAAAAGTCCCACAGGAAAAAGAAAAGGGAAGAAAACCACCAAGGATCAGAAGATATCTGAACTAATTTTTGTCAGCCCCCTCCCAGTTCTACAACATCTGTCAGAACGGTGGGCTGAAGACAGAGCACCAGTAGATGAAGACATCAATGCACAGACTGAAATGGATCACCTCCTGTTAAAGTGTGACTGACAGCTTGGAAACATTAAATAAAAACACCTCATTGATAATAAATCCAACAGCACCTCTTGTCAAAATGAACACCTGGACCCAAAAATCTCCCAAGATGAGGAGTTTATGATTGCAACACACACACTGATGAGAACCGTTCAGATTTCTTGGGAATTCTTGCAAGCAACAGTACAGTCAAAACACTGTTTCATTTTTCCCACTTAGAAAATCCAAACTTACTGTAATCCATTCCTCTGATCAAATGCAGGGATCATAGAACCAGGATGCTCTGACATCAGAGCAACCAGCAACTGCAAGACATCCATTAGATTGTCATCCTGTTGGATAAAAGTTACAAATTTGAATTCACAACACATACACTGTTTAGATTATTGTTTTGGCTAAAAGAATCACTACAAAATATTTCAAAAGTATGTGGAGAATAGTAATAAACTAAGGACCAAATCATTTTGGCCAGGATCAAAAGAACTATAGCTCTAAAAGGCAAGTACAGGAGAAAACATTATGAAAAATATACTTAATTGTTTAGGGTGAAAAGTGATATATCAGTGTCTGGAATGTAGGGATTTGACAGGCAATGGAAATTTAGACTATAGTACTTCCTTCCACACACGTGCTCCTCTGTTTGCATGTGTTTTCCCCAATCCTTTCCTGCACAGGAGCTACAAATAAACTGCTGCATATTTTCTGGGGCACAGGGTGGGATTTAACGAAAAGTTTCTACTCAGAAATGTTCAAACCATGAGGAAAAAAATACTACCACCTGCCTCAGACAGTATTTTAAATGAGTAATTCAAGCTGCTTAGTAAAGTTTTCCATACTTTTAGTCCAAAGCATGCTAAGCTAAAGTTCATTAATTTGTTCCAAGTTTATTGTTACTAAAAATAACCTAAGAAATAACAAAATGCAAGTGTCCTTTCCCACACTCTGTAGTATTAAAATGAAAGTTTATTTTTAAAACAAAAAGAGCCCACAAATAAAACACTGCCCAAAATTTTCGAGGAAATACTCTGATTTTTTATTCTAGAGCACTTTGAACAAATACTCTAATACTCCATTAGAAAATCAGTTTTAAATCCTCAAGAACAACTCTGTTCACCTGATGAGGACTATCATCTGATAATACAGACTGATGATACTGATGATATTACAGACGCTATCACTATTTAGCCATATGGGAAGGCTAAATTTTACTTTTTTTGCTGATGTTTTTCTGAATTCACAGTTAGATTGTGGGATTCAGCATTCATGGATCTTTTACACTTGAGTATGCAAACTGCTAAGATATTTAAAACACCACATCCTCATCTGAAGGCTATATAAAGCTTTTGCTATTTTAGTTCACTCTTAAGATGTTACCAAGAGTCTTATTTTTCACTTCTCCACATAAAGTAGAATTGCTTGACTATGGTACTACCAAATAGTAGTAATCAGCACAGAGAATAAAAGGAAAATATAGGTGTAAGCAAAATCTAAAAAAAAAAAAATAAATCTATACTGCTTGAAATGAAGTTCAATTAATTCCTTATTTTTCCCATTTCAAGCACCCTTACAGAGATGAGATCAGTTAGATTTATGTCCCCATTTCCCTTGTCTTTGATGTTGCATCTGGCATAAAGTGCCTTTTCCTGGTGCTAAAATATGAAGATGCAGATGTATCAGTGGTAACCAACATTTTCTCCCAATTAAGTTTATATGCCTCTCTTAGATGCCATTAACATACATCTTTATTTTTTTAATGCATGTTTTCAATTTTATTGCTTTATTTAAGAAGCAAAATAAAAAAGAGAGGAAAAAACAAAACAAAAATATTACTTAGGCAGCCTAAAACAAGGTTTTGACTTTTTTTTAAAGTCAGTCTCACCATCTGTTTTCTGCTTGGTAAATTGGTTTGTAGAACAACATAAGAAACCATTTTGACTTACTAGCTTAATGAACTTCAATCTAACATGGAACATAGTGCTTAAATCACTGCAAGAATATTGGCATATCAACACACTACTCTAAAGAATTGGACAATGTTTGCTACTTCCTCTGCAGAGCCATCTTGTGGCATAAAGGAGGTTATATTTGAAATTATTCAAACATTTGTTGGTCACAAACAGCACTAATGTCCCACTCTTCATAAACACATCCCCCAAATTAAAAATTACCTCATGTATAGTGAGCAGATAATTGAGGATAGCCTGCAATTCATCTTCTTTTATTCCATAGTCCTTTAAAAAAAAATAGGTTTTAAGTATCACTCTTCAAGCATAGAATTGTTTCCAAAACAAGCATTGTGACAAGAAATTTTTATATCACAAAGCAAGTACCACACAACAAATTTGCTTTCACTTGATCCTGTAATAGTTTCATAGTTGCAAGGTGGCTTCTTCCCTGCCCCCAAAGGTATCCACTGAATGCCATAAAAGTGGTTTAAGGCAAATTCAACACAGGCATAAAAACAAGATAAATAGTAATATAGTATATGAAATTGGTAGACTAATACATGTTAATTGATACAGTCAATTTGAACTGAGAGCTTCCTGTTAATAGAAGAATTAAACTGAAGTAGCCAAAAGGACTCAAAAGCAGATCTGGAAGTTGAATTATGAGGCTCTTAGCTATACCCATATCTATATGTTTGCTGCTTATTTTCCACTAGAGAAGCCCATCATTAGTTGCTATCAACTTTGAAGAAATCTCAGTCATTTATGGCACCTATGTCAGCAATATGTCTTGAGGTATTTTTTGTGAAAATAAAATAAAAACAAACAGTTTCTAAGAATATGATGAGGGTAGGCAAAACCAGATTTCTCCACTTCTAGGGCTTTTAAGCAAGTCTTTCATTTCCCAAAAAAGATTTTGCACCACTATATATAAACAGAAAACTTGCTAAAGGATTAACCTTAACTTTTTTCAACAGATGTTTTATTTATTGTTGTGCTGGTTTTGGTTGGGGTAGAATTTATTTACAGGAGCCAGCAGAGAGCTATAGTTTGGATTTGTGACGGAAACAGGGCTGATAACACAGGGATGTTTTTTTATTGCTGAACAGGGCTCACGCAGCCAGAGCCTTTTCTGCTTTCCACACTGCAAGGAACGTGGGGGTGTCTGGGAGGAGACCCAGCTGGGACAGGTGACCCCAACTGACCAAAGAGATATTCCAGACTCTTGGACATCATGGTCAGGATATAAAGTGAGGGGAAGGAAGAGGAAGGGAGGACGTTTGGAGTGATGGTGTTTGTCTTCCCAAGTCACTGGTACTCATGATGGGGCCCTGCTCTCCTGGAGATGGCTGAACAGCTGCCTGCCCATGGCAAAGCAGGGAATCAACTCCTTGTTTTGCTTTCCTTGTGTGTGTGGCTCTTGCTTTCCCCGTTAAACTGTCTTTATCTCAACTCACAACAAGCTTTTGCTCTCATGACTCTCTCCCTGATCCCACTGCTGGGGGACTGGGCAAATGGCTGTGGGGCTCCCAGCTGAGGTTAAACCATGACAAACCTGGTGAAACTCCACCCAAAACTGTCCAAGTTGTAAATATTTGACAGAAATTTGACAAAACACCAAAAAATAGTAAGAATGAATCTAGAACTTAATGACAGTCTTTTAGAGTTCAATAGTTCAAATGTCCCTGATATTTCATTTGCAGCCTATCCAATTTAAAGAAAGAGTTAAAGAGTCAAGGGCAGAGCTTTTCTGGTAGTTACTCCTTCATGCAAAGCTCACTGGTCCATTAGCAACACAGGGGAAGAGTGGAAAAGGGAGGCAGATTCAAAGACAAGAAAAGCCAGCCCAGAGAAGGGAGAAAAGAGATGAAAACTTATGATGAGAGAGGGTCATGAAAAGCCTATAAGCAGTAGAGCTGCTGAATTAGAATATTCCTCTAATGTCCAAGAAACAGTTATGAAATTTAGTGATAGAGTCTTTCTTATCCTCTTCTGTCCCACTGACCCACAGCATACAATATCCAATGTTTCTCTTTACTCTTCAGGCACTTACGACATCGCTGATACTGCTCATGTTTAAAAAAAAACTCATAACAAGAAATTAAATACTTATTTCCTCAAAGGTAAACATTTCTAAGCTAGTAACAATTCCACTTCCGATAAAAACAGCTTAAAAGAGGAAAAAAAAATGCATTTTTAGCACTCCTGTCTGTGGCAAGAGCCCCAACAAAACGCAGCACCTTATGCAGCTTTTCTGTCTATTTACTATCACAAAATTCAGTATGTTTAAAGCATGTTAGGCATTTCTTTACGAAAGGAAACTCAAATATCCTATCATAATTGAAAGCTATCCTACCTTCATCACTAGCTGCTTAATGAACATCAACAAAAATGCCCGCAGGGATAAAATCTCCTTTTGAGTAGGCCGTGGACCATCTACAAAAGAAAAGTAGATATATAAAATACGAATTATGCTGTTATTAGCATAGACTGCATTTTCACAAAAAGAAAAATAAAATGCACTTTCTGGGTAAAGAAGGTACAATTCTAACTCTTCCCACCCTCTACTCCAGATCACAAAACAGCAATGTGTTTTATCACTTTTTATTAGCAGAATGTCTGATCAGTCATGTTCCACTAAGGCTTCATCTAAATTCTGATGATTTTAACATTTCCCTGTAGTGCTACAAACCAACTTCATGCAAGGAATAAGACTGATACCAGAACTTTATGTCAAAATTTTCAGATTTCAAATTTTTGCAGTTTACAGGTGTTTTTAAAGCTCTTCCATAGCTCAAAGGAAGAGCTACATGTCATTATTATACACTGAATAAATACATAAAAAATCAATCTTATAATGCTACGTACAAAGAGTACCTTGAAAGACATGACTTAATTTGTTAACTCAAAGTCAAAAAGGACTGACTTCTGCCGTCTCTATCTAAAGTAGACTTTCAAAGAAACATTTTAAATACTCCAACACTCAGTAGTTCCCAGGAGAGGCAAGGTTAAAAAAACAGGTGCAACCAAGTGTCAAAGTCAAGTAAAAGCTTTGGTACAGAAAGCAAATGAACTGTTGAAAACACATTTTGGGGGATAGTTTTTATATCTGCCTGTAGGGTCACAGTTCTCATGATCTTAATCATCACAGAAAAGTAAACCATATAGAGAATGAAAGTGATCATACGAATCTGGTTTTATAAAGTATAGGCCCACAGGCATATTTGGTTTAAGAACAGCTATTTTCAGTATAAACCAGCCTAGTCAAAATAAGCCATTAAATTGCATTACCCAGACTATCCTACTCATCCACTTGCCTCAGGCTCAAGAAATGACTTACAAAACTAAGTAAATCCACAAGAGACTAAAAAGAAAAGAGAAAACATGCATGCTTTGCTTCTTAAAGGATGAAAAATACAATCCTTACAGCCCTCCAACAGGAAGGGCTGGTTATTTTGAGAAGTTGGTGGCAAGAAGTCAGACACATCTAGGGAGCACTCACTCCCACCACCTGCTTCTCTCTCTGAAATTCCAAAAATTACAGAGAAAGACACAGGTAGAGCTCTACAGTTCCAACATCCGACCATTTCTCTGACCACTTCTGTCTAGTATCAGTTCACACAGGCGTCTGATGGCAGATGACATGACTTCTAAAGAAAGTTTCCTACAGGTTGTGAAAAAAATCTTTCAAGGACAAAAGAACTTGCACTGTTCCAGGGAATCCACCCCACTGAAGGGTAATTATTTCTGAAGAACTGACAGTTCCATTCTAAATATTGCACACAACATCAGATTGTGAGGGGAAAAAAAAAATCAATATATATATAGGTACGTACCTATGCCCTTGGGAGTTATCCCACTGCGATCCTGAGGGTTCACCACCCAGTAATAATACTTGAGGGTGTGCATGACCAAAAGAACTGTCCCAACACGCCGGATTGCTCCATAAATGTTAACAGTGGCAATGAACTCGGTAGACAGGTAAGTGTACAGGGTCAGCTGAACCTACACCACCGGTCAGGAAAACAAAAATCATCATACCTCAACTGCAGCACATCAGACAACTGAATTCTTACATTTTATCTACCAAAATGTCTTAAAGAAATAGATTTTCTCTGCATGGCTTAGTCTTAAAACCTCTGCAAACTGATGAAAAATTTCATTCTATTTCTGAAACTGCACAGTGCTGGTAAGAAAATTTCAGATAGCAAGTTGTGATTAAAGTTGTTCGCTGTCAGAGAACAAAGATTCACCAAAACAAAAATAGTCACTTCAATTTATATCAAGACTTAAAATCTGACAACCAAGATAATTTCCTCTTCAAAAATTGCTGAGTTTTTCCCAACTAACCCATCCAAACTTCCTTCCCAATCTGGGTCAAAAGTCAAAACTCTGTTCTGCAGAACACTGCAAGTTTCCCAACTCCCAGAAAACCCTGTGGGTCTGCAAACCTTGACAATTATATGCAGCAAAGGAGAGCCTGAAGAAAATCCCTGGATGATTTCTGTTGCGGAGCTGGAACTCCTAATTCTTTGGAGTCAATTCAGTTCAGTTTCAACACTCTCAAATCAATACACCATAAGACATCTTACTGAGAAGAATAAACAATTTTACCTGTGCTGGGATATGAATCCATATTGCAGGATTCAGGAGAACATGATCACACAGCTGCTTCAGCAGGGGCACCCCATTGTGTAAATTGCTCAGGTATTTCGAGAAGGCAAGGCAAAGTTCCAGCACAGCTCTGGTAACGTGGGCTTTGGAAGACTGCAAAAGAAGACCTGCTTAAGGAGAGCCCTGCAACAGTCTAGGAAAAGTATTTAACTTAAAAAAAAATTAAAATCCAGCATTAATGTAAGACATCAAGGACAATTTACTTTACCTTTTCTAGGCTGTATCCTATCACAAGGAAGCCTTTACAGGAAAGCATCTGTTCTTGCATAGCAATAGAGTTCTTCAACAACTCCATGATGAATGCCAGTAAAGTAGAACTGGAAAACATGGTTTAGTAAACAAAAACACATTAAAGGCTTACAAGAAGACAAAGTATTCCCAAATTAACACTCCCACCACACAACCCAGAGATATATGTTACACAAATGTTCAATTCAGAACTTTTTAAACAAAAAGACTGAATTTTGAAAGCTTGCTCCAAAAAACTTCATGATTTTGTTAATGCTTTTCTAACTTGAAATTCTGGATTTTGAGAGAACCACACAAAAGCAAAATCCTTCTGAATTATTGCAAAAAAGCAACAGTTAAGTTTGTACTTCTCTCTGCTTCATGTTTCAATTACAAACTTTTGCAGGATCAGTTACAATTGCCATTTACTTCTTAAACTATCAGATGAGCAGATATTTTTCTAGGCACAGCTTTGCTGTTGTGCTGCTGCCAGAGGGAATATTCCTGTTAAGGCACTAGTGCCTGTGGATCAAGACTAATCAGTTGAAAACCCCTGTATTGCTGGGCCACTTTGCAACTGCATCAAATTCCTGACTTATCCCTGCCCAAGTCTGAGCCAGCTGAGGAGACACTCAGACATAAATAGATGGGGTGCAGGAACATCGTGACCATCCCTTCTAAGCAACAGTATGGATACAGATCATCTTTAAACAGTCATGAAACTACAAATGTAATGATTCAGAGCAAATTACACCAGAATTCTAAAATCCAACCCCTTTGCTTTTACTGCTGTTCCTCAAGTTGGGAGCTCCACCAGTTTCTGTGTCTGGCTGTTATGAAGTTGGATGGAGTTGAAACGGAGATTAAACCCAGAGGAAAAGTCTAGCAGCAGCACTAAGTAACAGTAACTTCCAAAAATCTGAAGGTTAAAAAAAAAGTTCGAAGGAATGACTTCATGTAGCTGAAAAATTCACCCTTCCCAGAGCTTCTCTTGAAGTCTTCCCCACTGAATTCTCTCCATGACAAGCATAAGAGAATTATCCATAATTCTGCTACATACAAAGGAAGAATCGTCAAGGGTAAAATATGTGTACATTTTGATTCTCTATGAGCTTTCACAGAACACTTGGTACACTTTGAGGTCCTGGCTGTAACCTTTTTGTTGTTAGACATAATTCATTGCTGCACAAGACAATGCAAACTACTTTGCCATTTGATAAAGGAATAGGTAATTCCTCTACTTCAAAGGAACAAAGCCCAGGACACTGCAAGTACATGCACTCACCAAACAGTTGTGTCAATGTGGTCTGAGGAGTATTGCCTATAGTCCAACTGTGCAAAGAGAGGGAAAAGCACCTGAACTCCTCCAATGGAGTGCAGGGCACTTTGGATGGAGTGCGTCAAGACTGCTTTCACATCCTGACAGAGAAAAAACAAGAAATATTGAAACCTCCTTCAGAAACTGATAAAAAGTTTGTTAAAAGAGCTTTCAATTTCTTCAATATATAAACTGTATTATTACTAAATAAAAAGAAACAGCAAGAACAAACTGGCTGCCACAGTCACACTAAATGCCCAGTATGCCTGACCTGATGCTTCAGATACTGACACTTCTGAATACAGATCTACAGTGTAGATCCTCAGGTAAATCTACAGGAGGTAGCACTCAAAGCACAGGGAAGAAAAGGGTTTCATATTAACAGGGCAAAGGATGGGAGATAGGGAACATCTGTAGGGGAATGAACATGTCAGAAGTGAGGAAGAATGATTTTTTTCAAAGCTAACACAGCCTTTGTATTTATTCATAGAATCTTTTTTTTTTTAGGGTTCTTTTCCTGTCAAGAAACGGGAGGGCCAACGCAAAAAAACCCCAACCTATACAAAATTCCATATCAAAATCCCTATAAAACTAGATTTTAGGTTTTCAAACAGAAATCATTTGTACCCTCCAAATCTATAAAAATGCTGATTTACCTGCAGCATGAGGGCATGTGGTGAATGAACAAAAATAGAAGGGTTATCCTTAGGGGATGACTCTAGACACAGCTGTGCATCTGTAGCCCTTGGATTGTACATAAAAGCAATAGCACTGGAGAGTTTGCCATCATATAGCAACAATTTGTGATGTTCATCGAGGAAGAGATCACTTTCTGCCTTGAACTTGAATGTTCCCTGGATTGGGAAGCAAGGTTGAGGAAGGAAAGGAGAAATAAATTATATTAAGCACATTGAAGATACAGATCGGAACAATCACTGCAAAAAAAAAGATTAAAATATTGCTCCTTTAATCAAGCAGAATTTCATAAAGAAAGGTTCTCATAAGAACCAAAGACTCTTAAGACTCAAAGTCAATTTTACAGCATGAAAATGGCAGAATGTTTTTGGTCCCTGAAGAGTGTCATTGCCAGGATGGTGGGTAATGTAAAAGAACCACATCAGCCTGGAAACAGCAGGACTGTCAGCAATGTTCACTCAGAAGGAACTAATAATTGAGGAGCAGATAGAAAAGGAACCATCTTTTTTAGCGTATGTTTGTACAGCTGCTGGGGAATAGCAGCCTTCAATTAGTGCCCCTCAGGCTATGACAAAACAAATAATAAATCACTGCAACAAAACTAATCCTCAGCACTCACTTCACACATTAAAAAAACCCACTAGCACAAGCAACTATGAAGCCACATTTCTGAAACAAATATATCATAACTGATCTGAAGTTTTCAGCCTCAATGAAAAAGTGAACCCAGTCAGAGATAACAGTTGTGTTCTCCCTCTCCCAGCCACCAACATGGAAATTTTGAGAAGCAAACAGAAGCACCATGCTTCTTGTTTTACAAGAAATCAAGAAATTGAACTAATGCTTACTTGTACGGCCATACATAGGCTTACATAAGAAACATGGAAGAGTTTAATAAAAATATTACACTGTAAGATCATTTTTTAGGACACAGAGGTGCCACGGCATTCTTAGCATCTAGCATAAAGAGCCTTGGCAGAATTAAACTTAGGAAAGTCCGTTCTAAGGTACCTTATATCCCAGGCCAAGCTGATAAATGGCAAAGATCTGAGCAGCATTGAGAGCCTCACTAAAAAGGTAAACAGATGTCATCTGCCCACAAAACACTCGGTTGGCATCTGCTGTTTCTGAAGAACCCAGGAAACATTTGTCAAATGTCTGAAAACAGAAAACAGAACCCAGTAACAGGGTTTAATCCATGCTACACAAGCAAATCATGCAAAAAAATATGCATTTCATCAGGGAATATTTTTTACGTAAACAAGTACTTGAGGGCCTCAGTAGAAACAAGTATTAGGTTCTGAGATGCATAAAACCACAATTTATTCCTCTACCAAAAAAGTTACCATTTTTATTCCAACATTTTTTAAAAAATGCATAAAATGGGGGAAGTTTATGAACAGAGCGGCAAAGAATATCTATGTAATGCATCAAGATGATCAGCTATAGACGTGGGTGTGCAGGGATTACTCACATCACTGGTGTTGACAAACCACGTTATTTCCCCGTAGGACGCCAGCTCCCCGTTCACGTAACACCGGAGCTCGCTGTTCTTCCAGCGGTTATAGATGTGCACTATAGTCACCATGTACCACTAAGCAATAATAAAAAACAATTGATATAACTCCAGAAACACTTGGGAGCAGCTTAAGCATTCAAGTGAGGCTTGAAAGAACAAATTCAACTCTTTATGTGAATTAAATTAAGACTGAAAGATGTATTTTAAGTAGGAAAGATTAATAAGTCACTGGTGAGTTTTTTCTTGCATTGCTGTGTCAAAGGATAATGTGCCATTTCTTCCACACAGGAGCTCAAAAGGTATTTATGGCATATAACTCCAAAAATCTTTATGACAATACTGAACAAGATTTACACTGAAACGAGTCTGTAAATAAGTTCTAAACTGGGTTACTCTTAGCATGATGAACTACTACAAATGCCATTCCAAAGAGCAAGGATGGCTCCAGACTAAAGCCTCTCAAAGGCTGTGCATGTCAAATATCACAAACAGAATCCATATTTACAGCAAGGGATTACTGATAAGGAATTCCTGAGGAGGCCTGTTCTCCCACAAGATGTTTACACCAGTTCCAGAAACATTAGCAGGATATCTAAGCGAAAAAGGGAACATTCAACATCACATAACACTACCCAACAGGCAAGTCAGCCTTGAACACCAGTAATAAAATCAGCTCATGTTTTAGTTGTAAAATCATAAAGAAATAAGAATTCAGAACACAAATTTGTTTTGCTCATTCCAGTGTAACTGTTTTTCCACAGAAAGATGAGATTAATCAATAGCTATGACACAGACTCCCAGGCTACAATTTTAGATTCATGAAACACGTTTTAAAGATTTTATTCTTTTTACTCACCTTTTGTGGCTTGAAATCAAATTTTACACAGTGCTGGAAACCTTTTCCCTTTGATTTTATGGACGTTACAATCAAGCAGCCTCCAACAAAGTGAGCAGAATAACCAAGTCCTTTGTTTGTTCGAAAACTGACAAATCAGAACAAAATCAGCACATACACAGATGGATGCAGAAATTATTGAATAATTAACAGAAACTGAACACCAGCAATATCAGCTTTACATAATACTCACCAATATAAATAAGGCTTATCCTTATCCACATTAATATTATTTACAGGATCCATTCTTAGCCAAGTGTGGAAAGTAAATCCATTCTGGTATGGCCACTTGGCTATAGGAGGTAAGGCAATAGCCTGAGGAAAGCAAGAAGTTACTCATGTAGAAAGATCAACATAACAGTAAAAGTGTGCAGCTTAAGATACACTATACAAATATACGCTGATAAACAGAGACACTGCAAATGTATACAGCTCCTCTATACTAAAGAAAAAAAAAACTAGCCTAACTTCTGTTCTCTTTGTACTTGATTGTTGCAACATTTAATTAACCTAAATATTTAATAACTGACCTTTATACCTCAAAAAAGATTATTAATAGTAACCTATGCTTCAAAATTTAAATGCTTTAGTGAAAGTCTTATGGAATAACGACTTGCCAAAATGCAAATTCAGATTGGTTCGGTTTTATGGTAACCTGATAGAATAATAAGTTCCATTTTCACTTAGTGTTGGTTTTCAGGAAAATAACTGATCATGAAGGGAAAGCTGGCCATATTTCACTTAATAAATAATTTTCTCTCCTGAAATTCAAATCTATGTAGACTTACAGTGAGAATAACACAGAATTACAAATCTCCTCAAAAGAAATGTAATACAATCTCCACCAGACAAAATCTTCATATCAAACATTGTCTTTTTAGTGCAAAGCCCTTGAGTTACAAACCGTGTGGCAGAACCCTTTGTTTCAAACAGCTGGGGTTTATTTTTTGGATTTTTTCAGTTGGCTGGGTTTTTTAAACATTATTATTAACATTTTGCTGGTGTGCAGCCCAGATTCACAATACACACTTCAATTAAGAGTGTCATAACCTCTAATCAAAGATGCCACCCACATGATTAGTACCAATGAATAAAAAAAATCAAAGGACTCAAGTGTCTCCAGACTTGTAACTATGTTCCCATGCTCCATTCAGCTACTCCTGTCCACACAAAATGCTATAAAAATCCTTCTGTATGCCAGCTAACTAACCAGTCTCCATGTCTCTGCACCCAGCTCTTGGGAATTGGTAGCATTATGCCACTTGATTTAACTCACAATGGATCATAGAGTAACTATGACAAATAATTAATTTCTTAAACTTCTTAATTTAAATATATATAAATAACTACATAAAGGTTACTGAGGCACTCCAATCTCATAAAATATGTCTCAAGCATTCAACGTAATTAACAGAAGTTAAATACAAACCAGAAGTTAAACAGAAAACCATGAATAACTAGAATGAACACAAACATGTCTGTCTATTGCCAAGTTCTGCTGCATGTGATAAAACTGCAGGAGCACTTTTCTAGTAGTCTGCATTTTTCAGTCTCCAAAGTTTTCATTCAAAAAAATAATTCATTATGTCATCAAGTTGGTGAAATTCAATCTCAAGCCACCAAGGCAGAAAGCTAATGGGTTTATGTGAAGAAAACTGGAAAGAGTCATCTGATAAATCTTATTCAAATCCTATTCTGAATTAAGCATGAAATTTTGAACATAATTTTTCATTCTACAATTGTAGAAGCAAAAGTGTTGACATACTTGAATTCCATCAGAAGATTCTGCACAAGGTTTTCCAACTGCCTATTCAGTTTCAAATTATATTTAAAGTGAACACCATAAAATTTAGAAATGAGTCACAGGAACAATTACAAAAAGACTAATCATTGCTAAATTTAATCCTTTTCAGAATTGTTCAGCCTGTAAATGTCTAGGTTCAATGCTTTCTCAAAGATTTCTCATTAAGCATCTATAGTGAAAAGCAGATATATTCTCCTTGCAATGTGTTTTAACTGAACCAGTCTGAAAAAACCCAACAAAATACGGAAAAAGCAGCCTCATTTGTATCCATTCTTCATGTAATAGTATTTGTCCTTCTGCAGTGATATTTCACATCTATTATAAACACATTTTTTTCAGGCACTAGTGTAGGTGTCAGGCCAAGAAAAAAATGTTAAAACTCTATGACAGTGACAGATGAGACAAAAAACACCACGGATTAAAATAATCAAGGGCCTTAAGAGAACAATGAACAAACAAACAAGAAATGTAAAGTATCTACATACTGCAGCACTTTTTCCTGGAAAGTTGAAGAAGGCATCAGGTCCATACTTCTGAGGCATGTGTTTTAACACAGACAGTAACTTCCCAGCATGTGGTGGCTGACAAAGAGAATTACTACATTTGTAAATAAATAAAACAAACCCCTAAGAAAGAAAAGACTATACACACAGAAAGCAAATTCTAACACATTTTAAAACTTTGCATGTAACACCCTGCTAAGTCACTCAGCACTTTCAATAAAACAACATTAACAGTCAGGAATACCTTCACACAATATACAGCAGGTGCACTGAATTGCAGTTAATTAGGTAATTTCACTAAGGACTTGAAAGCCAGAGCCACTTGCACCCAATATAAATTAAACTGAGCCTGAATGCTGATTCCTGCCTCTGTCTGTTCATTTCCATCAGCTCTCTGTATGATTTTGCAGTAAGCTAAAGAAAATGAACTGGGCCAGATGAAAACTAACTCAGAGAAAACAAATGCAAACAAAATTTTAATTACATCTGTTCTGGGCTGTGGCTGAGTGAAACCTGTGCCAACACAAGGGAGATGGGGAAGACTTAGCAAAAGGGACAGGGCAGAGCAGCAGAAGGATTATTTTCATCAGGACTACAAGTATATATTAGATTAAATTGATTTGGTTTATACTTTCACCTAAGTCCATGGATAAAGATTCACGTCCCAAGGGCAGTTTAGAGCACTGAAACTGAGTGCTCAGTGTGAATACTTAACACTTTTCCACAACCCATATCCTGCTGATTTTATTGCAACAGTCTGCAATTATAAACTCCAAAACAAGTGTATGAGCTCACAACAGAAGAACAGCAAATACTGATCATAGTGACAGAACAATTTTGTGTGGTGTCTTTCACCACACCATATCTTTCTGGCAGATCAGTTTTTAAACTATGATTCTATAATCCTGATATTTTCATGAAAGTGCCCTTTTCACCCTGCAGTGAACAGCTACCTCTGAAAACTATGCATGATGCATTACAAGTATTTCAAATGTACCAAAGGTGCAGTCAGCTAAGCAGCGCTTCAAGAATCTGAGTTAAAATTGAGGAGGAAATGCTGAGAGCTGCTTAGATGTCTGCAGTGCTACAGAATTTAACCAGGTAAATCGTGTTGCAGCAAAATATTTGGTCCCCTTACAGTTCTGCTGATTTTAAGATTTATGGAGCTGTACAACTCCTTGGCAATCCAACTGTGGCATTTTTCTCCTGCTTTTCCCTGCATTTGGTCTTTAATAAGGAAAGGAAATTAAATGCAAATAGCAGAGAGACAGGAAATGAAAAAGTTAATGTTACAGGGACGACTTTAATTTGCTTACAGTTAAATATACTCTCTATGTTCAATTATTAAGTTGAAACCATCTATAAAGTTTAGAGTATTTTTATTTAAGGAGGTTAAGATGTCCAAAGTTATTTATTTCATAGGGCCTTTTAAAATCTGAAGTATTATGTGCGCATGTTTGCTTTTATATGGTAGACACTTTTTAAAAATTATATGAAGTCAACAGAGACACTGCTACCTTTCCCTTACACTAGCCTCTAGAAATAACAGGAGCTGAATTAAAATTGAAAGCAGGTAAAATTATTGATAAAATAGTTCCCAAGTCCAGTGAAACAATTGTGTGTTGAAGAAAACTTTATCAGGTGGCCTCTACAACATACACATTCTTACTTTAGGGAAGGTGGTTTCTCAGCTGCAAAAGGGTCCCTTTCCACTCCACACAAGAACAAGAGAAAAATTATACAATTTTTCATTGGGACTTATTTCCTTTAGTTCAATTTCTGCCAAGATTCTCACTTCTCTAACTGGGTATTTTTTTAATCTTCAGGTAAAGTATAGCAATGCGAAAATGGGAGCAATCAGAACTGCCTATGTAGGAATTTTTTTATTATTTCTCTCTTGTGATTTTAAAAAAAAATTAGGCCTTTTTCCTTCAATTTCACATAGCTGGAATCAAAAAAGCAAAAGCATGTGCATAAAAAGACTTAAGAATCACCTTATTATTCCCAGGTGCTCAAAAGGACCAATATAGTCCACAGGTTCAGGAAGAAATTTAACTTCATCACTGTTCTACTCCCTTATTTTAATTGCTTTCAGGTAAAAGGATTCTTTATATATATATAGATTCTTTATATATATAAGAAAGCTTCCCACATTTTTTGATACATTCCAAATTTGTTTAGCGTGAAGTTTATGGAACAGTCTTAACTTGCAAAAATTACAAAAAATAAAAGCAACATGATAAAAATTGCTTCAGTTTTGTGTTTTTGTTTTACCCATCTCCCTTTTTCTCCTTGCAGCTTGCTGAAGAATAACTTCAGCTCTCGAACTGTCAGGTTATAGCTGGCCAACACACCCAGCATGTCCACCAAGAGATCTGAAAAGCAAAAAGAACGGTGATGGAAGTGCTTAATAAAATGCAGTGATCAAATTTTTATCATCTAATCAATAACTGAGTCAATAACATGAGATTTTGCCTAGAAGCAGCACAGTTTGAGTCCCACACTGGGGGAGGCTGTACCTGCAATCATGTTGTCAGCTCTGTCGATCCTCCTGAGCACTTGCTCCACCAGCCCCACCTCCGTGCAGGCCTGCAGGTTCCGTATGCTTTTCTTCAGGATGGCTGTGAACATGCTCCAAACCTCAGCCTGGCAGGTCACGTCACACTTGTCCAGTAAGTCCACCATGCACGTGATGCCCTCTCCTTCTTGGATGATAAAGTTCATTTCCAAGTCAAACTGGCCCCCGACAAGCTTTCAGAAAAAATATTTAAAAAAAAATGTTTCAGGCAACTGTATCAAAGCATTACTCCATGCCTAAAGTTATTCATTCTGTGAGAAGAAAACTGTCCAAGATGTAAGGGAAAAAAAACATAATAATGGAGCCAGTATCAACCAATATGTTATTTTTCTTCTGTTTCAAGTTCTGTTGAGTAGCAAAGGTGCCCTTAAGGTGTCACTTACTATCAGACAATTGCTGCAGAAAAACACTTGGGTAGTTTAGGATAGAGATGCCCCAAGTTGAGCAGAAAAGTGAAGACACCAAGTGAGTGTTCTGAAACAGGTGAGCCCCACAAAGCAGTCAAGATATCTTAAAGGATCTGAAGTGACCCTAAAACCTTCCTTCTCATTTGTTTAACACATCTCCACTAAGAGGGCAATTCTAGCCAAAAGGACCTGATGCACATCAGAAATATTGCCACTTATGAACACTTACGAGGCATTCCCAAGACAGTGACTAAAGCTGATTAAGAATTAACTGCTAGGTTCATCAGCAGTCCCAGGTACTCAAAGGAAGCACAGGCTTGCTGTATTTGCAGGAATGTGGAACAGCAGCACTGTTCCAAGCCTTTGGCTGTGATTTGGCTACTAAATCCTATAATATTTCAGGTCTCCTAGAGGGAACTTTTGTTTGAACATAGACTGAATAACCAGCCACATATCCCTGTGCAGAGGAGGTGGAGGGGAGAAGGAAATAACCTGCTCCGCTCTCGCCTGCATTCTTAATAAAACAAAAATTCCAGCTGAAGGTAAAATGCATTATACTAAGTTAACTTCTTTATACCAACTCCCTCCATCCAGTCTTTAAAGTTCTCTTGGACTTTAGCGCTGTATTAACCTTACAAGTGTGCCATGCTTACCAAAATACCCATTATATGCCAGCACACAAACGGGAATTCAGATAGCATTGACTCAAATTATCAAAATGGACTCATGACCAGAAATATGTCAGCTTGTTCTGATTTCAGCAAGTTTGTGTCATTATTTCTGTCCTATGTGGTGTTCCTTTCACAGGCTTTGGCCATCAAGAGTTTCAGTGCTGTCACCTGCTGAAGTCACACCATGTCAAAACTGCCCCAAAATCCACACACTAACTTGCTTCCATACTAGTTCCAACAGCTTCTCTCAGCCAGTCAGGATCCAAAGATCAACTTACCCATGAACAGAATACACACTCTTCATTAACCACTGAAATTACCATACTTTTTTTTCCTCAAGTGTCTAAACCTTGTCACTTTGAAGAAGCAATCTTCGGACTTCTGGGCATAAATCAGTAGTGCCAAACACCACAGGAAGCAGAGAAAGTTACTGCTTTTATGACAGAATAGACAATGTCTCGTGGCAACGATTTCTAAACAGTAATTTACACTTTTCCATTTTCTCTTCTCTGGGTCATGAAAAATAATTATGCAATTTACTATCAGATGCTTCCATAGAATCTCAGAAAACAGCAAGAACTGAATGGGGTGACTTGAGTTATATTCCCAGCTTCTCTCTATCAACTCATGCTGTCAACTCAAACAAATCTATCAAATCATTACACCCTCCAAGCCTTAGTTTTACTCTTCCAAAAATGGAGCAGAGGCCTAACTCAAGAAAGCTCTGTAGGATATGCTAGGCAGAACAAATTAACACAGAATTATCTCAAAATAAATTAAAAGAAAAATATACACACACTCTCCCATTAAAAAAAAAA
The DNA here is from genome assembly GCF_965231275.1 of Zosterops lateralis. Taxonomy (NCBI): domain Eukaryota; kingdom Metazoa; phylum Chordata; class Aves; order Passeriformes; family Zosteropidae; genus Zosterops; species Zosterops lateralis. The sequence goes on along the minus strand of NC_139766.1, from coordinate 59,138,959 downwards.
AAAAAAAAAAAAAACCAAAAAAACAAACAAAAAAAAAACCAACACCAACTCTCAACAGAGCATTCAAAAATGCAAAATACATAATCAGTGTTATACCTCATTTCACACTGAATTTATCCTCTACAAAACTGAAGGATTCCTCAAGAAGCTTCTCTTCTTAAAATCAAGGTAAGAAAAAAAAATACTGTATTCTGTGTAGGGACAGAACAGCTGAGTGTTAAATTCTGGCCAGAAACCACCTGCTAATTCTTAACAAGAAATTCAACTCTTTATGCATTTGGCTTTAACTATCAGCCCACCATCAATTATCACACCAAAACCACATACAGCTACTGGAGGTGACCTTACCTTCACCCTATAGTCTACACCACCAATCTTTCATTTTTGGCTACACACACTATTATCAGAACCCACCCATCCAGGAAGCTGTCAAATTAGGTTTCCAATCTCATCTGCAAACATAAGCATTTCAGCAAGCACATCCTAGGAATAATATGCTATGGTAAAAAAAAAAAATAATTACCATTTTAACACTTCCTGTGAGGGAAGTGAGGACAAAAAAACACTGCCAGGGAAAGCAGAATACCCAAGGCAGGGTACACTGATGTACAATATGTATGCACACCCATTAGACACACACAGGCACACACACCCCCCACACTATGTCATATTAACCCTTTCTAATGGTGATTTGAAACTGATCAACCTTCAAAACACAAATTTGTTTCCAATGACAGGGATCATAATCCAGGTCCATGCATTGGCTAGTTATTATCTGAGCTGCAGTAATGGCTGTGCACAGCAAAATGTAATCTTCCCAAATGTCACAGTAAGTTATGAATATCTGAGCAGCTTAATGCACCTTACTAGCCATGAAGTGTGAGAATGTAATCTTATTACCTTTTTTATGGTTGTATTTTTTTGAATAATGTAGCCTTTGAACTGATGTATAGTCTTTCCTTGCACTTTAGCATGATTTGGTCTCCTGTGTCGCACAGGACATTTTTCAAAATTCTCCAATTCAACGTATTTTAAGTCCTGTGCTGAGCTGCATAAACAATCTTTATGGCAACCCACAGGGTGGCATAACGTTTTCTTTCTTCAGCATGTAGAATTAAGTACAAGCTTACAGGAATGGTTTTACAGGGCAGCATTCAAATACATCCTCACAAATTTTGCATTTTGCCAGTTATATCCACCTTCAAAAATATATATAAACTAAACCAATAGCTCAAGTTTCTCAGTAAAATGGTTCTACACTTAGCTGATTGAGAATAGGGAGAATACAGCAATTTTTGAATACACATGCAGAGAGTGTATTTTTCTCTCCTTAGAGAATTAAACTAATGAGAAGTCAACATAATAGCACTGATTTTTAGTATGAAATAGCAGTACAACGATTCTAAATAAAACCAAAAAGACAACTTAAACACACTTAACCTTTCTTGGCAAGGAAGTGATGTGAGATGTGAAAGAGATGGTTCACTGTTTGCATGAGCATCTACGAAACTACTGTGTGCAGAAAATAGCTCAGAATAAACTCCACTTCCCTGAAAGAACATGATCTAGATTATTAACTTAAATTATTTCTCCCACTAACAAATATAAAATACTTAGAGAGCTTGCAAGACAATCCAAGAAAAAATTATTTCAATGACTATAACACAAAAAGAAGAAACCAAACTCCAAATCAGTGTTTCTCCTGGAAAAGCCAAACTGGCTAAACTTGAGAGAACTACAGGTCTGGATCTTCATTTTTATCTCAAACTTCCAGAAGAGTCTTCACTTCTATAGTTTCCTCATCCTTCTGCTTGTTAGATAAGCCACACCTCAAGTACTTGCTTTGTTCCCCAAAGCCAGGATAAAGGACTATTGACCAACCTGTGACCTCCCTTTTCCTCAAGATGATGATTTTGTAATATCAGAATTGTTTCTTGAGTATGTCCAAAATGAGAAGTATGAACACCTATCCCATGAAGAAAAGAAAAATGCAGTCAAACAGGCTGGTTCAATCTCAGTGAATTTTTTTAAGTTTATGCTTAATAAGAACCTGCAAAGCTGAGCATTTATAGTACTCTTTGCCTATGTTTATTCTTATTTTCCACCAAAGAAATAAGCCACCTCCCTGACTCTGCCCTCTTTCACATACTCAGAAATATATTTCACATATTCAGAAACTCCTTGAATTTAGTTGATATTTATTTATCATCAAAAATAAATGCCAAAGATATTGGAAGCATAAGAATTAAAACCTCTTTAGGGTAAGAGTCTCACAGGATCAAGGATGATTCCAAGTTGGTCAAATTCCAAGGGCACACAATAAATAGGAAAATTCAGCACCCTGATACACATTCATGATGTGATAAAAGGATGGTTGTGATTTGGAAAGGCTTCTACAGAACAGAAGAGGAAAAACACAGGAAAGAGACTAAGTCAGGCACACTAATTTCCATGCATTATTTTCCATCACTAACACAACACCTGAGGGTGAGAACATTAAAATATGAGTCCTAAGAAGATCTGGCAGGAAAGCCTGTTGATAGTTTGGAGAAGTACATCAAAATGTGACATCAGCATGAATGTCAATTCAGTGAAACAGGGCTCAGGCCCAGAGTGGTTAATAGGGAGAGCAAGAAAGGGGCAGAAAAAGCCTGGATATCAACTTTTTTCTTCATTATATTGTTACTGTATCAACAATAATGCATGAGAAAAACTAGAGAAAACACAAAGAACTCTGGGAAAACACAAAGAACTTGAGTGGGAAGACCCTCTCATGAAAAGTGAGGTCACACCTTCCAGCAAGACACAGATGATTTAAGGTCATTTGGCACCTTAGTTCAAAGTTTAAAGTAAGTGAGACCATGAATGTGCAAGTGACCAGTGATGCCTTCACAGATGGAAAGATTCTGCTCCAACCACTTCTGTAAGTAGAAGATTCCTCTTGAATCTTACTCCAATTTTGGACTTGGTTTCTCCCATTTTCAAACAAAACCAGAAATGATCCAAAACAACCCAAACAAAAAAACAAGCAAACCAAAACAACATCATCAAAGAGCAAAGAGTTAATTTTTGCAGAAAATTGCAAACTTCTCCTGCTGATACCTCAGGCTGAAGTCACCAATTTCCCCCATCCAACACCAACAGTTCCCCCAGCACCACCCAACAGTTACACCACAAAAAATAATAATAATAATATTAATAACAATAATAATAATAATAGTACTAATCTACTCTACTTTCTAAAGGAAAAAGGATTGTAAGAAAGGAAAGGAAAAAGACCACCTCCTTAATTAGCTGCTTTCTCTCCTATTTCCAAGTTCATAACAAAGTCTACAACTTCATTTACCTGGCAAATGAGAAGTCCATTTTAAACCAGGCATATCAAAAGTGAAACTGCGCAACATCATTGCACCCACTTTAACCTTGACACTTCTGTGGGATTCTGTTCAACACTGTTATTAACTATGATCAAAGCTGGATCATTCAGGGAAAAACCATTCTCACTGCTTCCCTTTAAAGGAATGTAACCGAAATGCTTTGCATTAAAATAAAATTTCTTCAGGTCTGTCTCTCGTTTGGAAAACTGCCTGAATATGAATTCAACAGGCACCCACAAGGTGTTAAGAGTCTACTGCTGCCACCTAATGTTGTATTTGAAACCATTAGCCCAGAATTACACTTTTTTTATACAGTGTCTCAGCATTGCAACATCCTCTTCCTCCTCCACATACTTCTATCAGCTTTTATCAGCATGCTTTAACACAATAAAGAAAATAAGCTCAAGGAAGTATCTCAAGGAAGTAAGACAGAATAAAACTTCCAAGTAGCAGAAGAGTTTACACTTAAGGACTGGCTTCTATATAACCAGAGTTTCACCAACTCTGCAAAAGCTAGGTACAGAAGGCATACAACTTACCCAATTTACTCAGGAGAGACTGGCAAATATCTCCTACCCAGTTCATCTGGGACATAAACCAGTTCATTAAAACTTTTCTTTAAAAATGCACTTAGCTATGCATACATGAGAATTACTCTCTCAGTGAAAATAACAAATGCAAAACAGCAAAATTCTTGCCCATGTAGGTACAATACACCTGGTGTACGGCTTTCTCCTTCCCATCAGAAGAGGGGGTTGGGAAGGGAACAGAAACAATTTAAAAATACAATCAATGATTTGTTATTTACCCTAGCTAATAATCCAGTATTCTCACTCTAATTGCAAGCATTTTTATGTTAAATTAGTTTACTAAAATTATTAGTTCAGTTTGTAGCATGCAGCTGAAAGCCCAGTGAAAACACGGCAATGCAAAGAAGAATTACCTCTGCACAATGTTTTTTTAACCGTGGGGGCTGGGGAAACAGCTCTATGAATTTCAAATTTTATACTTCTTGTATACTTTAGAAAGAGCCATTAAATATCTTTTAAGTACATACCAAATACTGAAAATCAGTATCTTAAAAAGGGAGCAATCCCAGTCTTAAGTGGAACAATTAGCAAAGTTAAATTCTATCCTACAGAAACAAACGGGTTTGGGGGGGGGGGGGGTGGGATTCTGCATTTGTTTTATCAGTTTGGTTTCCATTCAAAAATGGATCTTATTATAAATAGCTCAAATTAAAAGCCCCATGCTTGAACTCAAAACAGCTACAGCATTCCAAGCTAGATGATATTTAAGACCTCTTCCAACCAAGCCATTCTGTGACACCACCATGCACTGTGCCTCTGTCTCCTCTTCCAGCAATTCAACAACAGATTCCAAAGATGAAAGGCATCTTGGAACGAGGTGCCTGAACAAGCCCAACGTAAGGCATTTTTCCCTTCTCCTCATCTGTACTGCCCCATCAAGAGGTGGGACAGCTGACAGACAAAGGACTGTCAAGAACACAAAACACAAGTCCCAGGGACCCACAATGGCACTGACCAGACAGTGGGTAACACCTAGCAAGCCTGCAACCATTGGAAAAGTTCAGGTGGGAAAACAGGAGACAGGATAAAACTGATCCCCTACCAGATTCTGTCTGACACACAACACTGGGTAGAAAGGCCCTTTGCTCCTGAGGAAGCTGCACCACTGAGCTTTATTTCAAATCCCTGAGGGAATAAGGAATTACCAAGTTGACTTTCTGCAAATCAAACAATTTCAAGACTAAATTTCAACCCTCTGCAAACAGTGGCTAAAGGTGTATATGCTACACATGGCAGTTTCCCTTGCTTGAACTGTATTATCTATTTCAATAGATATTACCATAGAAAATACCTAAATCCAGCTGAAATTCCCATCATTCCAGCACCTGTATTAACAGCATTAAATTCTCCTTCTGTTTTAATTAACTTTTTTCAGTGTACCTTAACCTATGATCCTGTTCAAGACATACAAGAAAGATATGACTCTGAGAGATCATTTAATAACATGCAAATTTGTAGCTCCATACAGGAAATGAAATATCCTAAATCTTTGCATCACATCAGATTCATATGTGCATTGAAAGCAAATAAATCATTTAAACTATGATACAGAGAACCTTTTTAAATTTGCATTTATCTACAGTAAATACTGCCATGTTCTTTAATAGCTTGCTAGTGCAATCTTAGCAAACTAATGATTTATGGTTTTGACATTTTAAAAATCAGAAATCTGTCATTTTATGACACCCAGTAGAAAGTCTGCTGGAGTTGGAGTTACATTACTCTGAATTTAAACTCAGATACATGAAACATACATAGCAAAGCACTGTACCAAGTGCACATTTCATTATTCCAGCACTTCCCTCCCTAGCTACATGTCTAAAAGTTATCTAATGTTTTTATTTGAAATAATAATAGATTTATTTTTTTTCATCACACAAGATACCTTTTTGCCATCCATCAGCAAACAAACCCAATCTGCTGTACACTGAGAGACCCACACTCCAGTCACAAAACCGTACAGGTCTGCATAATGTCCTACCTTAATCCCACCCCTCAAGGCAGGAGCCCAAAAGATAACATTTCTAATACCACATTAATCAACAAGTCCAGAGTAGCGAGCAAACCCCACAGTCAGAACAGCTTTACAGGGAATAATACCCTGCTTGCACCCACTTACATCACCCAGGACATTTATGCTCTAAGCAATTTTTTTTTTCTGCCTACAGGTTAAATAAGAAAAAAAAAAAAAACAACCCTGCCCAGCACTGACACCATGCCTAAGCAAATATAGCTGAGTTTACATATACTTAAAAATAAGGATCCACACAGAAGTTAGACAGCTAAAAAGGTTAAAAAGATCAAAGAGAAGTGATTCCTACTACCAGAGAAGAGTCTTCTCTGCCCATGGATAGTGATAGAAAAAAACTTCAACTCTGATAACACACTTAGAGACACCTAAAAAACAAAAGAAAACAAAACACAAAACAAACAAAAACAAACAAACAAACAAAAACCTGAAGCAATCTGTCCAAGCTTTCTTGCAATTAAATTACATTTTCTAATCCACTTAGTGTTCAACATCTAAAAAAACTAACAGCCTGCTGCTTTTTTGTTACTTAAATGTAAAATATTACCAAATATATGTTTTCTTTCAACCAAGCTGGTTTGCAAAGACAGCCACTATATTTCAAGAAGAAAACATTTTAGGATGCTTCATTTAAACATTTATTTTACTTATGATTTTATGAAATATTATATTTATTTCAATTTGCCAAGGGAAATCCCTTCCAATTATAAAGAAATACAAACAATTATAGGATTTTTCTTGTGTATGCCACTTAAACTGAACAGAAATGCTTCTAAATATATATAAAGACATATCCACAATAAGTAAATAATGCACAAAACACACTATATTTGAGCTTCTGAAAATTGCAGCTTCCTAAGCTAACAAAAATAGAAAGAATGCAAATAATTGTCAAAGAGTCTCCCAGTACATACAGAGAGAGGTATGAGCACCCAAGCAAGTCATTCCTCTGGAACATGGAAAGAAAATACTTTTTGAATCATTACTAAAAAAATTAGTATTAAAAAATTCTTATTTTCTCTTTAACCCGTTTTCACTCTTATTTTTGTATTTTTTTATAATATGATGTATTAATACAGCAGCAGGGATATAATTTATAAATAATAGTATATATCTATTGTGAGTGAATGATCACCTCATTTATTTTTTTTAACTGATGGTTTGTGCAATCAAAAAGGTTTGGAGACCATTTCCCTAGAAACCAGAGAACAGACAATGTATCCCCATATTTTTCTCCAGATCAGAAAACCTGTCTGGTATTTAACAGTGGGTTGAGGGCAGAAAGCCACCAGTCCTTACAGAATTTGAATTTTGCATCCTGCAAGTCTCATACAAACAATTCTTCACAGAACTTTGCAACTTTTGACTTCAATTTGATAGCCACTTTGTGATAGTGACAAAGTACATTATTTCAGAAGTGTGTAATAACAGAATTATGAGTTCGTTCTAGAAAACATGTTTGAAAGTGTTTTGCTGGCCTGTAGAAACTAGGGAATAACAGCTACAAGTAAAGGAGAAAGGTAAAAGATACAAAGGAAATCGAAGGGAAGTGACAAACCAGAAGATGCTCCAAACATGGAATTGTATACCAACAGCAAATAAACTTACAAGGGAAATAAACCAAAGCTCAAAAAGCCAAGAAAGAACACAAAATGAAGGGATGAATCAATTTACTTATAAAGCTCTGGCAGGTTTTATCAGCTTTAGCAAGCACAATGTTAAACATTTCCTCTTCTACTGGAAGACGCACCTCCCACCCCGTAGCTCCTCCGCTGCCATCACCTTTCACAGCTCTGCACGGAAATTCCTGGGAATTTCAGCACAACTAAAGGCACCAGCTTACAAATTCCAGCAGAAAGCAAGAACCAGCACATCTGTTTGCATCATTTCTGGCACTGCCTCCATCCAGAACAGCTGGAGAACACCCACCACAGTTGCCTGCTCAGAAATGGCAGCGTTTGCTGCCCTGGCTGCAGCAGAGACAGTGATGAGCTGGGATGTAAGGAACACTAAATGACATGCTATAGGAAATGTAACACTCAGCTTGCCCTCTTGCCCTTTTTAAAATTTTCTGTAGCTGTGATCAACATGGGAAAACCAAGCAGACAACCCTGGCTAGAATAGAGGGTGCTTACAATAAGTAACAATTTTTTGTTTATTCTTACCAAGTAATAACTTTTTTTTTTTTCAGATTCTGTTATCCCTTCAATTCCTTCATTTAAAGTTCAAAAAAAAAAATGGATTACTGGAAGCCAGTGTACAGAAATATTCCTAAACAGAAGTTTTCTACTAACCAGGAAAAAAAAAAAGTGCCTTTGTGAGAACAGATACATCAGTAAAGCCTCCACAACTAGACCATTTTTTGATTTATTTCTTTCAGTGTCCACAAGCAATACTGAAAGCAAGGACAGAATTGTGACCCTCACACTCAATGTTTGTTACAAGTGGCTTACATTTCTACGTTTGCAAAAACATCTTTAAGTTTTCCCTCCTCCCTGATTTACCATAACACAATTTTTTGGTTGGTTGGGGGTGTTTTTCCTCCTGATATAGAAACTTCTATTACTCTGTGGCTCTACCCCACCTTGATTTCCCTCTTGTCCCTTTTCTCAGCATACAGCCAATGACTGAAACCAATTGTTTCCAAGGAACAGGCACAACAGTAAAAAAGAGAAAAAAATCTCACAAAACCACAAAGAAATAAGGAAGACAAAGACATTCTCATTATCACCTACAAACACACTCTCTTGTTTACAGTACTGTGACCGAAGTAATTTTAATTGCTGACCAGTGCTGCAATTAAAATTGGACCTAAAAAGGCAAAAGCAGCCCCAATTAATACAAATCCAAATAAATTCTGTTTATTTAATTTGGCAATCAAATTACCAGCAGCAACTGCCACAAACTGTTCAGCAAACCTGGCAAGACTCTTCCATTCCCCACGACCAACTGCAGTTCAGACTGGAGGAAAGTAACAACTATTAAATAAAATGGGATTGAATTACATTTTGAAGCAAGCATCTAGCCAGTAAAGCCAGCATTTGCCTAGGCTTGATCTCTGCTGTTAACTTAAAAAAAAAATTTTTAAGAACATCAAATTCAAGAGATTTATCAAAAAAATTCTGAAAAAAACGCAGCATTAATGGAGTTCTGACCCTTTTTTCATCAATACTGTCGCATATATCTGCACTTCTAAGGCAAAAAGGCTTTTTCTGGAATTACTACACTTGCAAGGATTCAAGAATTTAGAAGGATGCTTAAACTCTGTCCCCCACAAAAAAACTGTGAATCAAAACTAAATTATTACCCACAAGTGATCATGCATATAAGCTGAAAAAGGCTACATCCAAATAATGTATGAGTTTGTGACATGGTGTTTCTTAGAACACTCTTTTCCCTGTGAAAAGTGTGATTAAGTGAACAATAAATCTTGCTTCAGGGAGATGGTGAAGGAAAGAACATCTGCCACCATGAAAAGCTACTCAACTTGAACACAAAGTATCATTATCAAGGGAGAGGTTAATGCCATCAAAACAAACAACAGTATAATCTTTTCAGAAAAATCTTCTCTCTCATTACATATCCAAATTATTTTCCTTTTTTCTTCAGTGCTAATAGCCATTGTGTTCCTAATAAACATAATTTCCCTCGAATCCTGTAAGTAATAAAGCTCTACAATAATAAAAGAAAAAGTAACCATCCTCCTAGTTTCTTAAAATCTCACTCCTATATGAATTGTATTTATTTACTAATCAAGTTCCAAAGAAAACATAAAACATCTACCATAGTCATATATTCTGGGGCTGCAAAGATTTTACAGATTGAAGAACATTTGGAAATCAGAGAGGACTTCAATATTTTTCATCTCAACAAATAAACAGAAAACTAACTTCATCTTTAAATAAATAATCTTGATTTAAACTTTAAAGCTAGAGATTTGGTGAAGCTTCTCTCAGATGAGCTATTTTGTTCTCTTTCCTTCTTCTGGCATGTTATCCCTAGCAATAAAGTTTTGCCAAGCAAATTTGGCACTATGAAGACCCACAGATGCATTCCTCAAGGTTTATCAAATCAAGCTCTAAGTAACAGCATTTCCTACAGCTTTCCATGCACATAAATATTTACTTATACAAGAAAGAGGCTTCCCAATACAACTACAGAAGAAGTAATTGCTACAAAAACCAAGAAACAAGTTTCAAGACAACAACCAAATCAACAGCATGAATTCTGTCTCTAAGGTGTGAAGCCAAAGTCCAGCACCAGTATCTGATATTTGCAGTGGGATAAGGGAGTATGTTGTGAAATTCATGGATACGTATGCCTTTAAGAGGAAAACAGAAAAAAAACCCTAACACCAACAACAACAGCCTTTAATCTCGGCGTTTCCTTTTCCTTTCAGCCTCCCATTACCCTTTGTTCCAGTGTAACCCGGAGAACAGAGCCCAAAGAGCATTACTATCTAGCACCTGCCCCAGCAGCAGCACTGGTGGGTCCACGCACCCTCTTCTGCACAGCTCACCACACTTCTCTGAGTAAAAACACAACTTTAAAGTGGTAGCTATAACTTGGTGAGATTAAACCACCATTAACATTGCACCAACTTTACTTATACACTGAGCTTTTAATGTTGGTCTTTTTTTTGTCATAGATTAAGTCACATGGCTCTGTTCCAAAGCTCCAGTGTCCTTACAGAGTGCACATTTCTGTGTAAGGCCACCAGTTACTCTCGGTAGTGGTTTGACCCTGGCTGGATGCCAGTCACACACAAAGCCTCTCCATCACTCCCCTCCACAGCTGGACTGGGGAGAGAAAATATCACTAAGGGTTCATAAGTTGAGATAAGGACAGAGGGAGATCACTCACCAATCTGTCACAGGCAAAGCAGACTCAAAGACATTAATTGAATTTGTTACTACCAAAATCAGAGCACTATAACGAGAAGTAAAATAAGACCTTAAAAACACCTTTCCTCTTTCCCAGCTCTACCTGCTTCTCCCCAGAGGCACAAAGAGACAGAATGGGGTTCTTCTCCACCCCTGTAGTCCCCCCAGTTACCAAACCCTGCCCACACAAACACAATACATTCTCACATCTCACCTTCTTTCAATTCATATTTCTCTACCCCCCCTTAAGTTTGCAACCATGTTTGCAGCTCACAGTGGCTGTAGTTTTTCCTCTCATTCTGTTTCTGCACAGAAAATGTATACTAAAAAAATAATCATTTCATCAGTACTACTTCTGTTGCTCTTTGGAATTCAGGAAACTCTTCCTGAAGCCAAGATAAATGCAAAAGGAAGTTTCCTGAAACTTCCATTTCCTAGGCTTTTAAGTCACTAGGGATCACAGAACAGTTCAGGTTGGAAGGGACCTCTGGAAATCATCCAGTCCAACCCCCTGCCAAAGCAGGGTCACCTGGGGCAGGTGACACAGGAACACATCCAGGTGGGATTTGGAATGTCTCCAGAGAGAGAGAGTCCATGACCTCTGTGGGCAGCTTGTCCCAGTGCTCTGCCATCCTCAGTGTAAAGATGTTTTTCCTTGTGTTGAGGTGGGACTTCTGAGTTTATGGCCACTGCTCCTCATCCTCATCCTGGTCCCTTCTCCCAAGTAACAAGCAATGGGACAAATTAAAATGCTGCCAAGTTGCACCAGAGGAGGTTTATATTGGGTGTTAGGAAAAATTACTTCACAAAATGGGTCATAAAGCCCTGGAACAGGCTGCACAGGTTGAGTCTCCAGCCCTGGAGTCATTTAAAAGATGTGCAGATGTGGCACCTGAGTACATGGTTTAGTGGTGGACTTGGCAGTGCTGGGTTAATGGTTGGACTTGATGATCTTAATAAGGGTCTCTTCTAACATTAATGATTCTGTGTATTCTAAACAGTCAGAAAATTCTGCCATTTGATTTCTTTTATTATTATTTACATTTTAAACTCATGAAAAGCATACTTTAATTGCTAGTGAAAGATTCCAAATCACATATTCGACACCTGCTTAACCTGATCCCTCCAAAAACTAAACAGGCTTGAAGTCAAAGCCAAGTCTGATGCCTTCTCCGCTGGTCTAGACAAGAACCCATTAATGCTGACAGCTGAGTGCAGGCAGGGTGCTTGGAATAGCTGAGAGCTGCTGTGTCAAGGAATAACAAAATACTAAATTTCAGGATACTGCCTTCAAAAATTAGTTATTTTACTATGGTAGTGATTAATTTCAAACAGTTGATTAAGAAAATAATTACAATTCGTTGTAACTGGGGTAACACTGTCCCACAACTGGTGAACTGGATGTGACTGCTTACTCCAAAACCTATTTTCATCTCAAATACAAGGTATTATATGCATTGTTTGTTTCAAATCATAGAACCATAGAAGAAAAAGCAGTTCTTAGTGCAAAGCAAATCCCACAAGTGCTTCAGCAATCATTTCAGTGTACAGCAGTTTCCTTAACATAAAACAAACAGCAAATGCAAAATACGTGTTTTGATTCTGACAGAACTTTGTGGTTTAAGCTTTATTCTTAACAAATTTAAGACAGTACCATTAGCTCAATAAAGAGTGATTTATTCAGAAAACCTGTTTATTGCCTATGGACCCAGAAGATTACATACAAGAAGTTTTTTGCTTGTTTGTTTCACATTTTTCTTTTTTCCATTTGTATGAAAATGCCCATACAAACAATCTTGTTTCTAAGCTGTGTGGTATTCCAAGCTGTAAAACATTCATTTCCTCCAAAAAATAACTGCTGTCTTCTTAGAATTATTATTACAAGACCTCTAGCTCTCTTTACACCCTCCTTTGAGAATGAAAATACTGATTCCTGGGGAACTGCACTTAAACTTAATTCTCCAAAAACGTACTCTCTTTGAATTGTTCAATGTGAGATTTGCACTGTGAGAAATACCAGCATCTGTTGAGAAATGAGTTTTTCTGAGCCATGAAATAAAAACACTTTTTGGAATGAAACAATTCTTACAGACATCACTTTTAAGAATTGTCAGAGGTTCAAAATTTGTGTTTTCGTCGTATGAGTTGTAGGCTCACGTTCTCCTCATTTATACTGGCCCTACTTTCAGCTGAGCTATTTTTTTCTGACACCAACACAACAATCTCTAGGATTTATTTAGTAGTCTATCTTGACTTCTTCCATTATCAGCAACTTCCCTGAAGCACTGCAGCATTATTTCTTGTTAAATGAAACATTCCAAAACAAGGCAAGAAAACCTGCAAAGAAGTGAAGGAGAAAACAAAAATCTGAAGGCACAAAAAAAAAAAAGGAATTATTTTTAAGGGATGATAAACAGAAGGAGAATTACAGACTATCATCTCAGTGAAATAGTATGGTGAGAAGACTAATCTGAAGCAAATTCTCCAAGTTCCTCAGAAAGAGGGAAAGTTTGCAGGACACAAAGGGGTTTCAAGGGAGCAATGCTCGAGTCTGAAAAGGAAAAACAAATACTGCTTTTGTATTGTAGAAATACGTACAAAAAAATCATATTCTGCTTGTTTCCTCTTCTGCATACACTGGTACTTTCTTCTCCTAGTTTCATTCAGCTTTTCCATAAATATTCTTAGAGCTGAAATCTCTTTTACATAGGTTTTCTTGCATAGTGTGGGCTAGGGTTAAAAAACTCTTTGTTGCTACCTTGCCATTTCATTCTTAAACCTTACCTGATCTTCAATTGCTGCTCACATACATCACCACAGAATCTCAGAATGGTTTGGTTTGGAAGGGATTCTTAAGATCATTTAGTTCCAAGCCCCCTGTCGTGGGCAGGGACATCATCTGCTAAGCCACGTTACTCAGGACCCCATCCAACCTGCCTTTGAACATTTTCAGGGATGCGGCTTCCACTATTTCTCTGAGTAACATCTTCCAGTGCCTCATGACCGTCACAATTAGAATTTCTTCCTAATATCAAATCTAAACCCGGTCTCTCTCAGTTGAAAGCCATTACCCACTGTTCTACCAGTAAAGCTGTGTAAGAAGTCCCTCTCCAGCTCTCTTGCAGCTCCTTTAGGCACTGAATAAAAGGCTGCAGTGAGGTTCCCCTAGAGCCTTGCCTTCCCCAGGCTGAACAACCACAACTGCCCCAGCCTTTCCCTGTGGGAAAGGTGCTCCATCCCAACCATCCCAACGCAGGTGACTCAGCATCAATACACAAATGACAGAGCTGCTTCTTTCACCATAATCATCAATTCAAAAATCAGCCAAAAAGACTTTCCAAATCCTCCTTGCCCATGTCTCTCAGCCTACAGTAGCTACTACACAACAATCCCAAATTGCAGTCCAAGATAATTCTTTCTAAAATGTTTGTCCTGCTCATTTCAGCACTTCCAGAACATGTGCAAATCCTTCTGTTCCAGGTGAAATTAAACATTCCAAAATTAAGACTGTAATTCCATTTTCTTAAAGGAAATTCAGCCAGAACTCACTCTTTTTTTCTTTTTTTCCTAAAACCAGAAGAAACTCTGCTTTTCAACAGATACTTCTCTTTTACTTACTCTCGTTTCACACTTGTCTTTGTTTACTTATGGTCTTGTCTCTATTTTTCTGTCAAGGTTCTCTTCTCAAGCACTTTCATATCTTCTATTCTATGCTGTCCTAGCACTGCTTTCAGCAATCACTGATAGAACTGAACACACAGCCAATTATAACTCACGTTGCTTACTTGATCAAAGCTACATTGATTTGAGGGGAAAAAAAAAAAAAAGGAAAAAAGTCTATAAAAAACACAAAAGAAACATTGACCATAGCACCATTCACAGAGTTTGGATTGGAAAAGAAGTTTCCAGAGGAAATGGATTCTTTCCTATGTCCCCTTGGTCTGATTTAATTTGAGCAGCCGTACAAAGGTTGTCCTTGTACAGAACCAATCTTTGAATACCTCCCTCAGATCAACTCATCACGTTTAAAGCTGCCCTCATTTTCAGAGGCCTGTAATCTCTGCTAATGATACTTAGCAGATACTTTCCTTGAGTGTCATCTTAGTCAATTACAGCAGAGGTGCTGGTCACTTCATTTCGTTTCTCCTACAACCAACCCTTGTTCAATATTAGATGGTGTACAACTACCCATCTATCAATATTGACAACTCCTTCCTTGGGAGTTCATCTCTGTCACTTGTGTCCTCTTCCAGATCTCCCAGGTTCCCCAGACCATTCAGGTCACAACCCTAGAAATAACAATAAAACCAGCCTGAAACAGAATGTAAAATAACTCAACTTTACTGTGCTGCAGCCTATTGCAACTGTTGTTGTAACGTTATTTCAAATAGAAGACTCTCTTAATTTCTGCCTCTTATTTTGCAGTTGTTCTCCCCATCTTGCAACTAAAATTATACAGTACACTTTCAGAAAACAGCACTGGAGATTCTAACACTCAGTCCAGCTCAAAGGAAGGCTGGATGAAGATTTGAGCAGCCTGATCTAGCAAAAGGTGTCCCTGGCCATGGCAGGGGCTTGGAACTAAAAGATCCTTCAAGTCTTTTCCAACCTAAACCATTCTATGATCCTCCCTGCCTTAGTTAATAGGAGTCTAACATTGCTCTCTTCTCTCTCTGTTATAGGCTATCTGCATAACTCAAGGAAAAAGCAAATCAAACAAATCAATCTCTCCCAGAAACATTACAAAACAGAACATACTGGTGTAGATTAGTAGCAGAATGTTTTCTGAATAATAAAGAAAACTTTCACAGATCTTAGAAAAAAATAAGAGTAAAAAAAGAAGAAGGAAATCAAGCAGCACAAAAAGGAGAGATGTCTAAACACTTTCCCATCCTTTGGCTGTTTAGAAACGCATTTTTACCCAAAAAAACTAAGTGCTAACCTACTGTTTGTGTAAACTAACATCAAATCCATCTGTCCAAAGAGAATCAGATCTCAACACTAGTTTTACACACACTTCAAAAAAGCATGGTAATGGGTATTTTGCAATTAACTCAAGGTATTGGCAGTTGGTTTTTGTTCTTTTTCTCTCTCTTAGAAAGGCAACAATGCCAATCACTGCATCCTTATTGGAAAGTCAGAACTATGCACAGTTCTGTTCCTACACAGAAACAAGACTGATGAGCACCATCTCATGGGCATTTCAGGTAACAGATTTGAAACAGAAAAAAAGAACTTAAGTGAATTCTCCAGTATATGAATATACCTTCCAAAATAAATACATTGAAATTGAATGACACACAAGCATAATTTCAAAGTTTCAGATGCTTAGATATAAAAATGTGGCTCAAATTAAGGATTTTCCTAAAAATCATTCACTGCAAATATATCTGAGAGGAACATTGTCACATTCACAGGAAGAACTTTAGAAGTATTTAGCCACTAAAAAAAGTATTTATAAGCAGTTAGGTACATAAAATTTACACCACACCTATCCCAAAGAATCCAGTTTGTGGCAGAGGAGCTCTAAAATAAGTTCTAAAAAAATAAGATAAAAGCAGTACCAACAGAACTCTTATTTCTCTTGTACGCACGTACGTAATTTTAAAAATAACTTCAAAAGCATGATTACACACTTGGATGCTTTCTTTTCAGCTGTACAATAATTAATGAGGTTCTAAGAGATTGCTTACATCCATTCCAGCAGATCCTAGAATGACTAAAACATGACTCCTTAAAAACAGTCTTGAGGGCCACGCTGCTTGGGAGTATTTGACATTCAACAATACGGTTCCTCTGTGGCCTGAAATTTTACCCAGCAACAGCAATGCCTCAGAGAGAACAACCCCTTTCACTTGTCTCCTAGTTCAGGTTACAAAGTTCCTGTTGTAGCTCATGACATTTTTATCTTTCTTCAGTTAATTGGGAAGTTAAATACCAAATATAAATTTATAGACAACTAACTTTCCTAAGCACATTTCTGATGGAATTTTGCTGACTATGGTTTCTGTAAGCTTTATTGGTAAAATATCTTGTAACAGTAACTGTCAAACCAGTTTTACTCCTTTGAGTGATAAATCTTACCAGTCCTGCACATCAAATGAAACTTTGTTTACTGCCTTTATTTATTGGATACCAGTAAACAAACAAACCAAGGACCAAACCAAAACAAAAGATTAATCACAGCATTTGAACCACCACTGCAGAAATTAGAGAGAATGCAGATTCTTCCAGCACATGCAAAGCTGCTCCAGGCGAGGAACTCCACTACAAAAACCAGACTTAATTCTAGAGCAGCAGCATGTTTTGAAAGATATGAAGCATGGTTGTGTCTCCTTTGCCCTGAACACACTCCAGCTCTGGGAAAGGTGTTCATTAGCACAGCATGGCTGCACCTGGAAGAGGAGGCCACAGCTCTGCAGCCATTGTGTCACCTGCCTGCACCACCTTTGCAATCATCCACTGCAGCTGAGTGAGGGTCAGGCCACATCTACTGTTTCAGATGCAGATCAGGATGACTCCAGTAAACCTTCCTAGCAAGCCCGACAGTGTTTCCTTGGCCTCCTTCCAAAACTCACTCCTTGCAGTGACCTCTGCACAGTCTCCCCAGCACAGAGGCTCGGCCAGTTTCACTCTCACCATGTATCAGCAAATTTGCCAGTCTAGATCCTCCCCAGTCGATGAGGAGAATAATAGGTTATAAATTCCTGCTACACAATTTGTCATGTCACAACACGAATCTCCATAAAACTATCAGGATGCCTTTTCCCGAGTTCACTTTTACCAGGACAAGTGTATCAACTCTCAATCAGCTGAAATAATTCTCCTAGTTATGGCAGGATGCAGCAATCCACCTGTAGAAATTCACCACAGAAGCAGCCACATTTGGTCACCAGCCCTGCCAACTAACAAGGGTTTCCTGCCTGGTAACAAATATTCCAGCTCCATCCCATGAATCCTGTCTCACATCAAAAAATTAACACCAGGGCAAGATACATTTTGTATGAAGCAGAAGATAATTATCACAGCCCGGATGCTTCAATATCTTTCTGTCCCTGACTCAGGCAGGTCTGTACCAACTCAAATATCATCTTATTCAAGTTTACAGAGTTTTCTAATAAAGATTAGAGATTTCTACAGGGCCAAACACAAAGTTCCACCCAATGTATCAAGTCCATTTCATCATCTTTGGATGAGCGTTCATGAGAGCATTGAAATTTCTTCCCTTTACAATCAAAAAGTTTATGCATCATGTATTGTAATAAATACCAAACCCAGGCTTTTTTAATTAGTCTACAACGCTGATCTGCATTCTATAAGACTCCATGGAACTAATTTTAGTACACTGTTCCCAATATCTTCAAATCTCTAGCAGAACACCTCATATAAGGAACACTTGGCTGTTTTTAAGTTTTTGCACTGTTAAACTTACTGCCATTCAAACCTAAATGACTCCAGGCTTATTGGCAATTGTTCTAAGCTGTCCCCTAATCCACTTTGCCAAGATTTATTATTACACTTAGTCTGCTGACTAACTGCATAAAATATTAGCTGGCCTTATGGCTGATGTTATGCAGGAGGTCACATTAACACATTGATCCCTGGGTCTTATAATCTATACTTGACACTCTTTCGAGGGATGCTTTTATTGGCAACTGTAAACTTTTAAGTGCTATTCCAAGATTAGCCTTTCAGTAGCTGAGTCTTAGGAGGAATGTTGCTCTTCTCTCAAACATTGGTATCTTTTTTAACACTTGCACTTCCACTGTTACTGCCTTCTACATTTTTATTTCAGACACCACAATTATGGCACAGAGCACTACACTTCTAAAGTTGGACCACTCTGATTCAGTGGAATTCTAATAACTGGTTTTGTTCAACAATATTATAGTTCTCTTACACTTCCATGTAGTACAACAAATTTTAAAAAATCCATAAGCGTATATGTAGATGCCACACGTGTACAATACAATAGAGAATAAGACAGCATCATATGCAGGTGAACTTAAATAAAAAGCTACAAAAAATCTGCAAAACATTAGGTTTTATCTTAAATTTAAAGAGTCTGAAAATAAACACTTTTCAGTTGTAAATTGCTACGTCTTTATGCACTAAGTACATTGCAAATAGCCTTATACACTTCCCTGGAAACCCAACTCAGGCTGGTCTCCAAATGTAAACATCCCTATTGTGTTACCCAGACCGAGTTAATATAAAAACCCAAAGTAAACCTCTCCTCTCCTCCTACTGCCATGACAGATGAGCACACAATCTGTACTACAGAACACTTCACTTTCTGTAACTGAAAACTGAAGCAAGAAATACAAATACAGGTCTTGGCACAGCCACCGCATTATTTTAGCTCTATCAGCTGCTGAGTTACAAAGAGTAAGAAAGAAAAACTGTCTCTATTTACTCAAACACTTGCAGTAAGAGCAATGAGGTCTTGGAAATCCAAGTAAACTTATAAACCCTAAGTTTTCTGTAATACCCTTAAGATGTTTGCAAAGTATGGGATTTTCCACCCAGCAAAGTCTCAATTTTCCTTCTGAGATTTATGATATATCTTTTTCCTATTTAGTATTTACTTAAGACTGAATTATGCAGCAGTGAGTGAAGCAGATTAACATTTTATCCACATTAATCCCTCTTCAAGGGAATAAGTCTGTGGAAGCACATGGGTGCCCCATGTATGACTATTCAGCCATACAATTGTAGCACTCTTATTTTATAGAATGACATCACTACTGAAGTACATTTATCCTGTGAAATTGTAGCATTACACACTTTCAAAAAATCATGTTTGTTTGGGGTTTTTATATATGTAAACTCAAATACTGAAAAAAATTATTCAATTACCAACGCTGGGGAAAACACAGAGGCAATGGATGGAAGGTGAAGAAAATACTTTTTTTTTCTTCATGTGTAACTAAGGGATGGGATTGCTCAGTTTTTATTTATTATTGGACATGTTCTGCAAAACATTCAGCACTGAATACAATTCTTCAGAAGCCATTCTTTTTTCAAAATGAACCTAAAACTTATTTCATCCTTGCTGCCATTCACCTGCCTTCTTTTATGTGCAATGCTGCCTTTGGCAAAATTTTTACCTAAGAACAGCTGATCAATGACCTATCTGGAATACACAAGGCTTGCTGTGATACAAATATTATTCAGAAGCTGAAGAGTACTTCAATATAAAAATTTCAATTTTGTTCCTTCCTCTCATGCAAATTTTGAGACAAGAGACAGGAAAGGGACATGTGAAACACATTTACAGTCAGCCCAAGCAAATACTAGTGAAACACTTAAGCAAATGTTCAGGAAGAGAAGTGAAAGTTATAGAAGAAGAAATTCAAGGTACACTTCTCTGTAACCTTATCAAAGTATAAAGCTAGTGTCAATCATGCTCTGACAAAATACTGCCAGTTACAGTTTGTAACCTTTGTACAAAGCAATTTCCAGACAAGCCAGAAAAGAGAACAGCTTTCAGCATCTAGAAAAATTCTAACAAATGAACACTTGACTGCAACACCAACAAAACACATCCAATAACTATGCTATTCCAGTGATTCTATCCACTCAAAGATCCCTTTTTTTCAAAAACAAGATAAACAAAGCTTTAACAAGAAATCAACATTACTTAAAATGTAATTGCCATTGCAGTCACTACACAGCTGAATGACAAGTATCTTGCTGAATGTCAGTACCCTTCCAAATCAAAAGGTCATATGAAGCAAGGTTCTATTTTTGATTTACACATTTCCCATTATGACAACTAACGAGAGAGTTGAGCACTGTATCCACCTCTGCTTCGTGAACAGGCCATGACCTTTTTGCAAAAGTTTGGAGGTAATTTAGGAGACTGCTGCAAATCATGATGCCACTAAAGTAAAAAACAACCATTACAGTGCTCCTGTCCCTTTCTGCATGTGGGTAGCCCAGGCCAAGAGGAGAGGCTGCAGCAAATGTAGGGTAAAGCACTAACACAGCTCTAGACTGAGCAGGAAATACAAAATAAACAGACAGGAACAGTCTTCTCTCTGAGAAAACTTATCAGTGGCAAGCACTACATCAGCACCAAAGCTCTGCACTGAGGGGACCAACGGGGGAAGGAGAGGGTTATGGAAAATAAAGCTACAGATAAAAACCCCTCTCCACGGTAGATGCTTAAATTCCTAAAATATTACGTACTCATTTGCTTGGCAACCATTTTTAATTTAACTGTGTTTATCCTATTATACTACTTTAACTATGTTACACATGGCACTACAGATGGTGCTAAATGACTCCAGGTAATCAGAAGAATGCTCTTGTGAGATAACAACATTTAAGGAGCGATAAAATTAGATTTCTTTTTCTCATTATGTTCCAGTCCTATTTCTCACTGTGTTTAATACAAAACTAATTTCAGCTTTGTAGCACAGTAACATTTTTAGAACCCAAAAACATGTGAATGAAGTCAGCCATGCAAAAACCAAGACTTTGTTAGAATGTCATAAATAACCTGAGAGATGCACCAATTTAAGGGAGAATTTTAAGGAGTCTGGTAGGGAAACAGGAGGAAATTTCTCTGTTTATGCCTCCTATTACTCCAAAAACTAGGAACAGCTTTTATTCACAATATATGAAAATGCTACATTTGTGAAAAAATCCAATTTACATATTTCAATATTTAATATCCATTCTGTCCATGAATCACCCTACTAGCCTTAATCCTTTCCATCAAATCCACAATCCAGATTCTCATAAAATCAAAAGCATCATCCTAGGGGACAAGGGATCTTAATTTTTTTCAAATTACACTAGTCCAGTTACCAGTTTAAAAAGTTTTCCACACTGTGAGTATAAAATCTCTTGCTTCTAACCTGGGATGGTTGCTGGCAGTAACCATGATTTTGGCCATGTGCAGTAATGGCAGTGACAACAGCTGCAGCAAAGGCAAGGCAAGTCAGAGACTTCCAATTATAACACATCTGTCCTTCCTCAGGCATCATCCTTCACACCTGGCATTTGCTGCACAAAACTGGGCAACTTAAAGATTTGTCCACAGTGTATCTGCTTCACATGATGTACAGAACTCCACACTTTAGCTGCAAACAGTTAGACACTTCTGACTTCAG
Organism: Zosterops lateralis; assembly: GCF_965231275.1. NCBI lineage: Eukaryota > Metazoa > Chordata > Aves > Passeriformes > Zosteropidae > Zosterops > Zosterops lateralis. The sequence continues at coordinate 59,116,957 of NC_139766.1, read as the reverse complement.
ATTTGAAAACCTGAGAATTTTCACTTCTTCCTCCATTCAAAGCTGCTTCTTTAGCACACTCCAGAGAATTAGCAGGTAAAACAGAAAAACAATTCCCAGTGTCACTTTTATGGCCTAACAAACAGGATCACCTCTGTATTTTCAACATGCGTTCTTTGGTAATTATTTTTCAATACCAAGAACAAATATTACTTCTACCAATACATGTTAATACAAACAGCAATTGTTACTCTTCCTGATACATGTTATTCTTCACTTCAAAGAAAAATAAAAGAAGCATTTTGCATCCACAGAACTAGCATTATTTTGGGTTTGATTTCAAGCAAGTATCATACAAGTTCTAGCATGACTTCAGGTTTTAGGACACTCTACTTTAGTAATTTGTTTGCCCAACACAGCCTGTCTCCTGCCTTTACAGGAACAAGCCTCTCACTGCACTGTCAGTCACCAGGAACAGCCTTTGTGCTCAGTTCCCCCTGCATAACTCAGTACTATGTAAAGTAGTGGTTGGCAATAAGATTCTCAACACAAAGATGAAAAGGCCTTCTAATCTCTCACTGCAGTTAATAGAAGGCTAACTTTAGGGACAAATAGAGAGTTCCAACAAAACACGAAAGTTTGTCATTCCCCCAACAGATGAAAATTAAAAATAGAGAGTTGTAGCACCTCAGCCCCAAGTCTATCAGAGGACTTGAGTGTTTACAAATATTCTTCAGCCACAAACTAAGGACCAAACCAAAACAAAAGATTAATCACAGCACTTTAAGCACCACTGTAGACTGCAATGTCTGCAATTGTCTGTCCCACTGTTATGGGACAGGTCACAACCACAGCAAGACAAAAATCCCAAACAACACAGCTTCATATTCCAGTGAGTCCAAGTTGTAGTAATATCATCCCTGCTAGAGCTTCAATCTCTATAACCTCATTTCAGGTTTTAGGTCATTTCTTTCTGAAGAGCGTCATTCACAGCTGTAACAGGTTAAAAACAGCTAAAGAAATACCTGCATGGCAAATTAGGTGCTTTAAAAACTAGATTTCCCACCTCCTTTTTCTTAATATTGGGCAACTACAGAAATAGCACAGCAGCATCTTAATTATAAATTGGCTCTTCAAGAATATTGTTCTTTTGGTATTCACAAAGTGATTAATAGACACCCACATTGTCTTTGAACACTAAAGTTTAGCTCATTTGACAGTTTCCCAATGTTTAGTTCCCATTTGACAATTTTACTTGTTACTTTCTTGTTTTTAAACAGGTTTTTACTTTTTGCCCTATACTCCATCTCAGGAATTGGAAAACAAGCATCTAAATGGCAATTTACACATAGCAAGTACCCCTCAGAGGATGTGCCATGACTTTAGCTAACAGGAGTGGAACCTTGCAGTACATCCTGACAGGTATTGACAGACAATTGTACGATCACAGAATTACCCCACCAGTTTAGAGCACAGGGAGATTAAAAAAGAAGGAAAAATCAGCCCTTCATAAGAAGGACAGCTTGTTACACCTTCAGAATGAGAACCCAGCTTCAGCCCTCCAGATGCCCTAACAACAGAATTTGCAGATGAAACAGAACCAGTTCCGTGTAGACAAAGTAGAAGAACAATGGGCGCTGCTGAAACTGCAATATTTCATTCCAGTCTGCAAAGGTTCTGTGGCTATTTATTGGAAAAGTCACATTCTGAGTTACAACAAACAGAACAAATGTTTTCCTTTCTTCCTTTTAAATGCCAAAGGAATTCAGACTTCACATAAAAACACAATGCAACAAGCATAATGAGGCAGCTCTAGAGCCAGGTACTTAGACTCAATACTCTTCGATTATTAAGGGCAACAGCTCCTCTTGGCCAAATTATTAACCTTCCTAAACAAAGGCATCTTTGTCTTCAAAATTCTGGATATTAATACTAAGGTTCAGGCACCTTTTAATATAGAAATTTGCACTGCAATCACTGCAATTGAGAAATCCTTTACTCTGCATCGATCCCATTGTTATAATGATCGATACTTGTTTTAAGAATCCATATGTGCATTCAAGCATTCTTTCCAATTTGCACAGTAAGGTCACAGACAAACAAACCCATTTAGAAGTATCCTTGGTGAACAAAACTCCTTGAGAGTTGAGAAACAGAACTCTTAACTACAACTCTAGTCTCATATATGTGAGCAATAGAGCTACAGGAGATATTAAAGCTGACTCTTAGAAGTTGAGAAGTTGAACATCCAACTGGAAAATTACTATAATTGAGCATTTAAAGCTGTTCACCTCCTTCCCCATATACCTACTTTAACAGGAAATTGAAGCATCAAGATCACTCAGTGCTACAGAACTCAAATGCACTGCCAACCCACAGAAGACACACTGTAAGTGTATTTCAAAGCTAAAGAGTTATTCTGCACAGTAGGTGTCATGCATGGTGCAAAATGGTCACTAAGCCCACATTTGATCAGCCTCATTGTCAGTAATATGCAGCATTGCTACACTGAAATGCACAGAAATATCCTGTTCAGGATGATACTGGAATTCAGCTACCAGCACAGGAATGAGGGATGAAATACTCATTAAACCCCACATGTCAGCAATAGCTACAGAATAGGGTCACACCACAGAGCAAATGAAAACACAGACACTAAACAACACGTGACAGACATGGCACAAGTCAAAAGTCACTGAAATAACTTTCCCTCCCCTGCCACCACAAGTACATTAAGCTTAAATTTCTGGCATTCTTGTGTACTTGAAAGTGGCTTTTCCCATAGAAATTAACAAAGAATTGTTAATTCAATTCAATCACCAATTTACAGAATCGCCAAATGGTTTAGGAGGGAAAGGACCTTAAAGATCATCCAGCCCCTCGGCCAAGGGCAGGGACACCTTCCACTAGACCAGGCTGCTCAAAGCCCCATCCAACCTGACCCTGAACACTTCCAGGGGTGGGGCATCCACAGCTTCTCTGAGCAATTCCTTACCAAGTGAGTGGCCCATCCATCAAATCCATGCCTCTCCAGTTTAGAGACAAGGATGTTGTGCCAAATACTCTGCACAAGTCCAGACAGATGACATCAGTTGTTCTTCCCTCACCCACCAGTGCTGCAACCCCATCACTGAAGGCAACTAAATCTGTCAGGCCCTTTGATGTGACCTTAGTGACATTGGCTGTCACCTATCACCTCCTTACTTTCTATGTGCCTTTGCACAATTTCCAGGAACATCCATTCCATAATCCCATAAGGCACAGAGGTGAAACTGAACAGCCTGGAATTTCCTCGGTTCTTCCTTTTTTCTCCCCTCTTTTAACACTGGGAGTTACGTTTTCCCTTTTCAGTCACTGGTAACTTCACCAGTCTGCCAAAACTTTCCTAATAGGACAGATGATGACAAGATAGTGGTACTTAGGTAATCAGGATTTGAACCCAGAAGCTTGAATTTGAAACAAATAGTTTATAATCAAGTTTTATAACAGCACAATTACAGTGATTAAACTAAACTGCTCATGTGTGATGTTATTTTATGACAATTTCTTTGGGCAGCTTGGTTGCTTCTCTAAACTCTTACCTCTACTTCTATTCATATGTCTAAAAAGAGATCTCAACAACTCCTTGCATGCCTACTTAAAGAATCCCTAGAGACACATCCATCTTTAATGAACAGCAACAAAGACATCAAGACTAACTCAGCACTCAAGTGAAATTTGAGTATGAGTGACTAGAAAACCTTATTCAAACACCTTAACCACAAGGTCTGACACTTGTTCCTTTCTGTGCCTTCTCCCCATACTCATGAATCTGGCATTTTTTGCTGTTTATGAGCCTGGTCTGTGCAGTAGAGGTGTTACATGTGCTCCTTTACAAGTCACTCACAGCACCCTCAAACCTGACAAATGACAACTGGAATCTCCTCCTGCTAAGGAGAGAAATCAGGGTGGCTTTCACTCCCCTCAGAGGTGAGACTTTACCAAACCAGCAAAACTTCCAAAGAGCTACAGACATTCTGCTCTAAAAGCTGTACACAGGAAGGGCACGAGTCTTCAGCACCAGGTCTCAGATGAGTCATGGAATAAACATCTCCCCAAAGCAATGCTCCTGCCAATCAGCTGATCCAAGCAACTGCAGGACACAGTGGCATTCACAGATTCCCAGCCTGCTGCAGATTCCAGTGAGTGCTCAGGACTCACTTCTGCAGCCAAGGATGAAGGCAGCAGGTGTCGGGTCATGGAAGAGCAGGCAAGGGGGCACAGAAAGGACAAAGCAGTGTCCTGGTGTGAGGTTAGGCAGCAGATAATCTAGCATGGCTCAAGATTGGGACCTATACATGACAATAATTTTCTCATAAGCATTTACTGATTTATATAAAGATGGGAAACCACTGGTACAGTTTCTGATCCTGAGAACTCTTTTCACCGCACTTTACTGTTCAGTTGGGCACCACTGCTACCCTGTTTAAAACACAGACAATTGAAGTGTTAAAGACATCATAGCTTCAGAAGGTGACCCTTAGCTATAGGCTGCAAATTGGACAGAGACTCTACTGCAATCCCAATTGAAATATCCATTCCCAGCATCTCAGGTGTTAGCCCACTCTGTAACAGCAGCAATATATTAAACGTACACAGCTCCCCATCTCATGTTTCAAGTTTCAAAACACATTCTAAAAAATGCAATCACAGTTACTCAGCTTTATACTCCATATCAGACACCTAAAACCCAGGCATTAGAGCACCTAAATTACCCACTGGAACCAAATCCTACAGTATAAGTAAGCTCCCATTATACAGAGAACAAAAAAAAAAAGCTTGCAAGTTCTTTTCAATCAAGTTCACAACCACAACTAGAGACAAATCACATGCTTAGTTTCAACAAAAACATTAGCAGGAGGCAGATGCTGACTGGACTGATAGTTTCCATTTGTTTATTTAACGGTCATGCACCATTCACATTAGTCATTTGGTTCTCATCTTCCCCTCAATGGCATTGTTTTAAGGCTCATCAGCAATTCTACTTCTGTATCACTGGCCATATTTTGTAACTTAAGTCTGATTCCACATAAAAAACACTTGGCTTTTTTGAGGGGTTGTTTGGTTTGGGGGGTTGTTTTTTTTTCTGGAGGGAGGAGGGGTGGTTTTGTTTTTTGGTTGGGTGTTGATTTCCTTAAGCACTGCTTGATTACAAACAAGGCCCACCTGGATTGTTAGCAATCATACAAAAGACAATTGTCCTTAGGAACACCTTAAATCCCAAGAAGTGCAAACAGCACAACTTAAAAGCTTCTCTATTAACAGACTACTAAAACTTGAACTTGCAGGATCTGGAAAACCTTTATTCAGCAGTTCTACAACCACGGGGTCACTCCCCACCTACCCCCATCCAAATCTGTATAATTCCCATCCAAACATACAGTTTGATAAAGGAAGCACTTTGTGAGGGGTTTACCATGCAAACATTCAGCATCCTGGACTCCATAATCACATATTTCCCAGTTCACTGTGAGATGCTACTGGTCCTCTTCTTGGTGGTCTTTTATTACAGAAATTGCACTCCTGCTGCAGTTACCATCTTACCTGCTGCTTCCTGGTGCCTCTTGTCTTTCAGCATTCCCAAGGAGAGAATAAATAAGCTAAGGTCACCCTATGCATTCTTACAGTTACTGTTTTACAGGGCTAGTCCAGGACAAACCTAGAAATCTGGAGTATTTAAGTGGGGCAAATAGAATAGGCTCCATTTAGTGAATTTATCTCTGTAATTTCTGTCCACAACTCAGACAACAACTGCTGACAGCAAAAGGGGAAATGCTGACACACACACAACACACTTTCATAGAACAGACGAGTCCTACGTGGTTACTCTGGTTTTGATTTCCAACTGCAAAGGAAAGATAACCCAGAAGCTCTTCAAGTCTTGATTTCTTCAGTTGCATCAACAAAGAAGAGGTTTTTGCCTGAACAATTCCATTCCAGGTTTTCAATCACAGAAAAAAAAAAAATCTGACTTTTCTGCATTGATGCAAATGGAATTCTTTTCCTAGATATATGCAGAACGCAAAAACATCAACAAAACTATTCATATGCAGGCTGCAGTAAAGAGACTTGTAGCTCAAACTCGTGTAACTTTTACAGGAGGCAACAGAGCACATCCTATTCCCACTAGCAATTCTCATTTAAATATCTTCTCAAGGCAGCTATTAACAAGAAAATCATGCCTGGGACATAGCTGCTCCCAGCTCCCCAGTTACTACTAGGGGAATCCAGTGCAGCAGAAGGCATTAAATTTTTCTTCTCCACAAATTAGTTTCTATTTAGAAACTACTTATGTCTATTTGTGAAGCTCTGGAAACTAAAGCACTGTGGCAATGCAAGCTCTTCACAAATTATTCCAGGCTCCCAGTGTCAGCACAAAGCCCCCAGTGGCTCGGGATAAAGTGCTGTTGCAACTCCTGCAGTATCATCATTTGGTGAGTTTGATTACAGCAGCAGTGCAGGGATGCATCTCGATTGCTATCTGCCCTGAGCACAGAGCACAGAGCGCTGCACGCTGGAAACTGCGGTCTCCACGCAGAGCACTCACAAAGCAGGTGGCAATAGTATCCTGGTTCACCATATTCATGGAGCCCGAAGACTCCTGGAAAACAGCCAAAGCTCAGGGACAAAGCCCGAGGGTTTCCCAGAGTCAAAGAAATGTGGCCAAAGCAGCTTTCGGATGGGCAGCAATGTGCTCTAGCCCGATATCAAGTCCACCAGAAAAATCCAGAATTAGTTAAAGCAGAAACGTAATCTAAATTAGGACATTAGTAATTAGGTCAAGCTAATACCAAAAACCATTATGCAAAACGTTGTGAAGAGGCCAGCAAGGCCTCCGGGGCCTGGGGAAGACACTTGAACAGCAGAAAGTTAGCTTACTGTAATTAGTGATTTTGAACAAAAACTTTCTGCCAGATTGACCCATTTAAAATAAATAGAACTTCTTTAAAAAGATATGCATAAATTTAATGCACGCAAGACTGAATTTGACAGAATAGATTTTTAAAGAAGACAGAAAAAGACAGAAACACCAAAGGTAGCAAGAAGCTATTTCACATTCCACTGACTAAACTGCAGAGCTTATTTCATCTGTGCAATGGATTAAAGCTTCTTCCTTAAGGCTCATAAAGAACTTGATGACTGCATGAAGACAGAAGCTATCAGTGCTTTAAGCTGCCAACTTATCTAGCAAGAAATAAAAGGTCAGAGCACCACGTCAAGTGAGAGAGCTCAGAATGAGTGCAGGTTCACCAAGAGGTGGCAAGGCAAATATACAGATAGTGAATGAAACCACAGACAAAGCTCATTTTTATCTGTCATCAGACTTCAATCTAACACATGCCAAAAAAATAACATGCTTGATGATTTTCAAAAGAGTGGGACTTCTCAGTAAACTTCAGCATCTGAACGTACACCTGACTAGCCACTGAATACTGTACCAAACCAACACTACCTCAAAAAAGAATTGAGCAAACACTTCATCTTTGATTTTCCTCAACCTCCAATGTTCAGCCAACACAGCAATTTCAAAAGCCTTCTCTTCACTCACACTCATCTTCAAAAAGATTACTGGAGGAGTGAACCAAAGCGTGCTGATTCAGCTTGCATTATAATGATCCATTTTTGTATCACTCTGCAATGTCCAGCCTCTGTGGCAACCTTGACATGCCATCCACCTGCTTCCCTGATGCTTTTGACTAATTTCATTCTATTCCCTAATCCGCAGATGCTGTTCCTGAGCCACTCCATATGGCCCCTGGGTTTCTGTGCTCTCTGCACGGCTGGGTCAGGCCCACGGTCCATCCAGCCCAGGACTGTCTGGCAGAAGCAGCACAAAGCACTACCCAGAGACAGCAAAGCAACTGCAACAGAAACCTGACTCCCTCTCCTCTGTTACCAGACACCACCCAGAAAAATCTGTCATTGAACTGATGTGTTCCCCTCTAAAGGGGACTTCTAAACCATGCCATGAACATATTTTGACCAGGCTTCCATGTAGAACAAACTGCTAATTAAAAATTGTCTAACAAACATTAAGATATGATATATGTAAACGCCCAGTTCAGCTTTGCTGTTTCAGCTTTACTTTATGTTTATACAGAGTCTATATATGCCAGTACAGGATGACAACCTTGCTGGAAAACACACAGCATGTTCCCAGGCTTTCACAGACACTTGAAATCTCTTGAAATCACACTGGACACGAGAAGCTATAAAAGTATGGCAACTTAGTGGAAGAGTAAGCAAAACTGAACACTTTCCCATGCAGTCTTTAAAATCTTGTCCTCAATATTCTGTTGTCTTACATTGTGTTTTAAGTTGCAGCTACAGAAGTGAGTTGATACTACAGCCAAAGTACAAACCAGCTTCTCTTCAGAGCCTAGACAATTTTCTTCTAAATTGTTGCATGCCTAATTAAAGACTGCCATTACCACCTCACTACATTCCACAGCTTTCTCAGCCAACCACAAAATTTCCCTCGGTTCCTGCACATACTACATGGGGTGATATTTCCACTAACTACAAACTAATGTCCAAGTTGCATCAACACCTGAAAAAACCCAATATGCATCATTTCAATAAGTAAAAACCATGCATGACCTCTAAGACAGCTGACTGTTCAATTTAGTATGATTTTTTTTTTTAACAAACCCTACAAGCCTGACCCAGCTAAAGCCACAGACTTACCTTATCATCTGTACTGTAAGTGGACAGAAGTGACTGAACTAGGATAACTGTAGCCAGAGGTGTATTTACTGGGAAGCTACTAAGGAAGACTGCATCTATTAAGAAATACACAATATTCACTGATATTCTAGGAGCTACTTGGTTACTCTCACTTGTCATCAGCATTGATAAGTTTATGTAGAAAACAGAGTCTTAAAAACATACAGTAATGTGATGAAAGGAATGCATTGTTATAAAAATATTCATGGTGGATTTTTACTACTGCAATACATTTAATTCTATCAGCATTAGCTTATGGGGGGTTTCTACAACATGATATATGCTAAATAAGTCTGACAAGAGATAAAAAAGGGGAAATTAGAGTTCATAAAAACCATTATGAGTTAGTGTTCTAGTTGCATTAGTGTGCCAAAACCATCCAAATTAGAAACCTGACGTATCAGCATGAAAATAATCTTCAAGAACTTTTTAAAGTTAGGTTGATTTTTTGTTTGTGGTTTTAGTAAAGCCTGGCAGAAGTGAAAAAGCTGACAAATTAAATTTAGAAAGCAATTTTAGCCTCTGCTCCTCAGATCCCATTATTTTTCCTCCAAAGGTGATAAAAACTTCTGTTTCTTTCTCATTTACACTTTGTCACTCTTGGTGAGGATCTCATAATCCATGAACAGAATCAAAAGCAATAGCACATTCTCTTCACCAAAGAGAAATTTGAAAAAAAAAGTCTTTGCAACACAGACTGAGAGGAAGAAATTGAACCAAATCAAGTAACAATCTATATCATATTCAATAAAACAATTCAAAGTGGCAAAGCTCTTTAAAACAAAACTGGCTTAGAGTTATTTTAAGTTAGTAACAGATCCCACAGTAAGTAATTTATTTTTCCATTCTATCATCTTCTGCAACCATGAGTGGCTTTTATTTTAATAAACTAAGGGAGGGTAAATATGAGGTAATGAACAAGAATTCACCTGATTTGTATGCAAAGGAAATTCAAGGAGTTATTGCTGCTTGAAGTCAATTAAAAATAAAATTCATAATGCATGAGGAATATATATCCATAGTTTAGCTAATCTGTCTAAAAAATTAACAGAACAGATTAACACTTGAACAAGAACGTGCTTTCAACGTTTTCAACAGAATAATCAATTTCTTCAAAGCCCCTATTTTCCTCTTCGCTTTTAAGAGATGCTGAAATATACAAAGACATTCAACATGGGCCGGGAAATTGTGTTCATTGAGAAAACTGACCCAAACAAAGCAGATCAACTCGTCTATTTCTAGGAACAGAATTTCCAAAGACAACAAAAGAACACTAGTAAGAGTTTTGATGCTAGAAGTGAGTCACTAAGCACTTTGTTACACTGCTGGACAGAGAAAATGTCAGAGGTGGCTCTCCAAGATCCAACACTGCTGAAGTGAACAACTTATTTGCTCAAGTAATCAGAACTATAGAGGCTTAAATTTCTTTGGTAAGCAGCAAATCAGTTACTGTGCACTTTAGATTTCTGACCTCCTGAGTCTTTCACATATAGAATGTGACCATTTCAAAGACAAGAAACATCAAGACAGCACTTTGGTCTTCTCCTGATAACCTCCATATGCTACAGCAAGTTGGAAGAGCATAACTAAGAGCACCATGTTTTCTCAAGAAATTAAAATTAGGGCACCTAACATCCCTGTTTAAAAAGTAATCTCGTCATATTTGAGGGCGATTATGCCATAAAGAATAAATATGCTAAGTAAGCCACCTTTCCACCCAGATTTGCCCAGCCCTCCTTGCACTCTGGCCTAAAGATGCCTCAGCTTAGGGACCAAACAAACCCCAGGTAGCACAGGTGTCCTCTTTCCAAATCAGGGGAAGCAGCCTAGCAGAGCTCTGCTCTCACCCCTGGTGCCTGCAGCTGTGAGTCACCACACAGAATGAAACCAAACAGGAGGGGACACTTGGGCCTTAACCCCATCAGGCAACAGCAGATCAGGGCGTGACTGTCATACCCCCAGCTCAACCTACACACACCTGAGGAAACACTCCCAAAGCCATTGGGAAACAAACTACCAGAAAAGCCAGGGCTAAGAGTCACCTTTTCAGATAAAAGTTACAGATTTTCTGTACGCCCACACAGAGAAAAGCAACTACACCACTGCTAACCAGGACTTGGCACACCTTAAATTCTGGTCAGTGTGATTTCAGAGGTATTAATTGACAAAATGGTTGCACGTAACAAATGAACACAGGCAGAACTCCGAGACAAATGAATGAGCATTGATTTGAAGGGAGACTTCATATCCATCATATCCCAAAAAGCTACATTAAAAAGTCATCTTCAGAGTTTTTGTTAAAAAAAAACACCCCAAACTAGAAAATAATGTCTTTCTGTAACAAAACCTATGAGTTTGTTGGCTGGTTTGATTTTTTTCCATGCATTTCAGTTTTAATAAAGCCACTAAACCTTGATACATCTTCCAAAATACTTGATTTGCCAGCTAGCTGATGTTTTCCTGGGACTGAGAGAAATCAAGAGGCCTACTGTTCTTGCTATTGCTCCAAAATTTGGATTTTGTTCTCACATATCCATGCAAAGTGTCCTTACTACCAAACTGTGGGTTGTGTCATGATACTCAACAGCTGACAAAATAATGTGGGGCATGAGCATGACCTTTAGCCTCCCACATGTAGCCAGGTGTGCTGAAATGGTTGAGGAATCTTCTCAGAGAGGTCAGGGATGCTGTTTCACTTGCAGAAAAAGTGAGAACACAGTTCCAAAAATTTCCAATGCCAGAAAGTCTCCCCTGTCTATCTGGGAAATGAAGATCCAGGAAAATACAGTCCACAGTTCAAATTCTCCAGACCTCTTAAATCTAAAATCAAGAATACTCTAAATCACGCTGAAGTTTTTGCTTCTCTCTTGCTCAAACTGGAGCAGAACAGGAATCACAGGAATCAAGGAGCTTTCACACTTTTAATTACTCTGCTGAATAATTATTCTCTTTCCACTGCTGCCATAAAACACACCTCCAGCACCCCACTCAAAAGATCACACTAGAAACAAAGTAAAATTTAACATGCTCATGAACAACTTCCCCTCAGACAAGTGTGAGGGGAAATTCTAAATTATTCACCAGAATTTCCTTTTGAACCTCATGTCCGTATATGTGAGCACTGGGTTTAGTCCAGGGCATTGTCGAGTGGACTCCAAGTAACTTAAATCACTTCCTCATACTTGAAGCATCCATGAAACCTCTGACTTGCACTTTGTCACTACTGCCATTCCCCTGTATTGAGACTTTCATCCAAACAAACTAGGGCACTACACTGTAAATACAAAAATATTCTAAAATAAATATTTATATTAACCCAAGAAGATAACACCGAAAAACATGAAGCAGACACTGTACACAAATACTTAGTGACCACTAAAACTTGCATGTAGCAAAGAGTACTAACAACAAAATAACTGAAATGCAAACAGCATAAAAAACCAGTATGACTTCTGCCTCAACTTTCCTTGTTACTGAGCTTTATATTATTAAATGCTCTCACTTCCTGGTTTGTCAGAAACCACATTGTTTTAGAGTCAGACCTGCTCACTCAAAGGAAGAAGGAGGAACGATAATTGTTTTAAGAGATGTTTTAAGACCTGTGGTAATAGCAGAGTATCTTTGTAAACTTGACAGTTTTTCTCCCAATGTTTGATCTCCTGCATCAAAGAAAATTATGCCATTTAAAGCAATTGGCCCAAGAAGTTTAATAGTATATATTCCATTTGTAGCTTCAACAAGGGAAAGTTGTACCCTCAATGTTTAGTGTGATCTGTTATGAATTATTAGATACAGCCACACAGTGTTCAAAAAACAGCAGCAAAAACATAAGTCCCTAATTCATTAATTTAAAAAAGGACACTGCAACCATATTCTACTCTTCCCAAAAAGCAGACCATGTAAAACACGCTTGAATGAACAGCTCCCTGACACCCTCACCCCCTGCACATGCAACATGAAAGTTCTGCCTACTTCCAAAACCAACAGGAAGCAAGAAAGGATGTAAACATCTTTGAAAAACTGCTTTGACTTAAAACAGTGTGTGTGTTTTGATGACACTTTGAGTTACTAAATTAACATTTAACTTTCTTGTTGAGTACACCTGTTAAATGTTTAAACACAACAATACATTTCTCAGTTCTAAATGAAGCAACAATTTCTCTGAGGAAAACAAAGGAGGAGGATGCTTACAGTTGTTTCAAGTATAAGTGTGTATATAAAGAGGCTCATATGCTTTTTTCCCCAGCTTTTGTGGTAAGTGAAAAGAACGTGGTTGAAATCCAGCACAGTGAAAGTGCAAGCATGTAAAAAATTATTAACAGGACAACAGCATCCAAAAACCTGCAGATTCTTCTGCATACCCATGCTGTTCTTTCTCCTAATTCAGGAAAATCAACTTACCAGGTTAAACACAGTGTCAACTATGTCTCTGTTGGACACCTCGCCGACTTCCACCAGTCCTGTCAGCACGGCGAATTTCATCTTGATGCCTCGGATGGGCACTCCTGGATTCAGAGGCTGCAGCACGCTTCCCCCTTCAGCAGCATTTCCTTCTCTTCCCGCTCCTCCTCCTCCATCATCACCTGTTGGCTGCACAACTTGTCTGCCCTCACTCGCCATGGCCAGTTCCCCGCAGGCTGCGGCTTCCAGCGCCAGCTCCGCGCGCTCGGCGCTCCGGGAAGAGCCGGTCAGCCGGGAATGTGAGAGGGGCTCCGGCTCCCTTCCCTTGGCTCCGGCTGCCGGGCGGGCGGGGAGGATCGCGGCTGTGTCCTCGCAGGCGGGAGGCGTGTGTCAGCGCGCTGCCCTGGGGCAGGTGCCGGCGGCCCTGCAGGACGAGCCGAGGTGTGTTTCAGCCCGCAGCCCGCCCCGGCCCGGCCCCGCAGAGCTCACGCCTCGCCCCGCGGAAGTGCCCCGGACCCGCCGCCTCCGAGCCCCCACCTCAAGGGTTTCACCTGCTTTTTTCGGGGTTCTTTTCTCCTAATTCTCTTTTGTTTTAACCTATGGGGCCCACGCTTCTCCTCCCCGCGCGGGCGCTGCGGGCGCGGCCCGGGCTGCGCTGGGCACGGCCGCGGGCAGGTGCAGCGCCCCGCCAAGTTCGCACTCACCGCGGGCTGCGCAGGGCGCGGGCTGCCCGCCGCGCCGCTCCGGGGCCGGGAGGCGGCTGCGCTGCCGGCTGCGGGCTGCCCTGCCTTGCCGCTCCGCCCGCCCGAAGGCGCCTCAAGTTCCAGCCGCCGCCGCCGCTGCTGCTGCTGCTGCTGCCACCTCAGAGCGCGGTCCCGGCGAGCCCCATCTCCTTCCTGCCGGCGCGGCCGCTCGCTGCCGCCATGACAGCGCGGAGCCCCCGGAGCGCCTGCGCGGGCCGGGCGCGGGCGGGGCCGCGGCGCGGGGCGGGAGCGGCTGCTGCGCACGCCCAGGTGAGCGCAGGTGAGCCCAGGTGAGCGGGGCCGCCCTCCCGCCGGACCCTCGGGCCCCTCGGCCCGCTCGGCCTCCTCGGCCTCCTCAGCTCCCTCAGCCCGGGGACGTGGCTCGCCCGTGGGGATGCAGCGCCCGCGTGGTCCCGGCCGCTCTTGGGGCTGTGAGCAATAATTTAGTTCTCCCAGAGTATTGCAGTGTTCACTGAGTTGCCAGGGAAGGGGCCTCTGGAGGTCATCTGATCCATTCCCCCTGCCAAGGCAGGGTCACCTGCAGCAGGGGACACCTCCAGGTGGGTCTGGAATGTCTCCCTGGGCAGCCTGTTCCAGTGCTCTGCCACTCTCAGTATGAAGTTCTTCCTCATTCTGAGGTAGAACTTCTTGTGGTTGAGCTTATGGCCATTACTCCTGTTCCTGTCGCTGGGCACCTCAAAAGTATCTGGCACCATCCTCTGGGCACCCACTTTTGTGATATTCATGTGTATTAATGACATCCCCTGCAGTCTTCTCCAGCCTGAACAGGCCTGGCTCCACAAAAGGGATACTCCTGACCCCTCATCATCTCCGTGTCCCTTGGCTGAGCCCCCTCCAGCCGCTCCTTGTCTTGTCCCGGGGAGCCCAGAACCGGACACAGCCCTGCAGGCGTGGCCTCACTGGGGCTGCCTTCTGTAACTGTTCAATAACACAAGTCTGCCCTTCTTGAAGCGATTTTCCTTTGGCAGGGGTGGTTTGGGAGAAGAGGGTGGGTTTTTTGTTTGTTTGGGGTTTTTTTTGGTTTGTTGGGGGTTTTTTTAATAATCAAACCCAATGCAAAGAGCAGCCCCCAGCCGGATGGGGGAGTCGCTTTCGCGGACCATCCCCGGAGGAAAACCGCGGCTGTGCGGAGAAGAGGATGTTTGGATGCTCCAGCTCCTGCCGCCGCCAGAATGATCCCGGGAGGTGCCTGAGTCGTTTCCACCACCCAAACCTGCAGCACGGGCAGGAGCGCTGTCGTTCCTCCTCCTCCTCCTCCTGCTGCTGCTGCTGCTCCCCGGAGAGCGCAGGGGGCGCGAATGTGGGTCATGAGAGACGCCACCCAGACGTGACGAGCTGAGGGAAAAGGGAGCAGGATGAGGGCAGGAAAACTCACTCTCCCTGCAGGTGAAAAGCCTGTGAAGGCGGGCCGGTTGTTTCGGTTTCTCAGAGCCGCTGTCACAGGCGCTCCCCAGCCCCAAAAGGTCTCCCCGAGGGGGCGGCGGTGCCAAAACCCGGCGCCCCAAAGCCCCCGCCGAGCCCCGGGGTGGGTGGCGAAACCTCCACGTACAACTGGGGTAAAGCACGAGAACTGCTGCCCTTCTTGTGCTCCCTCCTGGGTGACGTGAGCTACAAATGGGCATCAATCCTATCTCTTTTGTTTGACCTTTTACATGAATTTATTTGATATTAATCCGAGTGTCTGTTAATAAAGAAGTAGGAGGGTCTGCTCCTCTGAACTCGTCTTTCAAGGAGCCTTCAACTGTGCATTTTTAAAGAGACTGCCTGTGTTAATAAGGATTAGACACACTCCTAAAGGCTGTAGGGTTTTTGTAGCAGCTGTTTAACACAGAGACAAATGTTTGAGGTTTATTAACGATGCACCGCAGCCAACGTGGCAGCATCAAAGATTTCCAAAGGAAGGATCATCTCAGGAATGTGAACATAACCTGCAGACAGATAGATATAGAAAACAAATATAAGCATACGTACATTTTAACGCTTCACATCCTCTGTGATATAAAAAGCTGTCATTTATGTAATTTTATGGAGGGAATGGGAATGAATCTTTAAACAGGTAAAAATTTCTGTGTTTTGAAATCTGGTATTAAAGGATTTCCAAGGAGGACAACTGGCATTTGTATGGGAAATACAAATTTCTCCTTACACTCGATACTGCACCATGTTTGGGACAGAACCATTTGGATGTACCCCTCCCAGACTGTGTCTATAGAGACAAAAAAAAAAGGTAAAAGCAAACTCAAACCGCAGTTTTTCTGGAAAATGCTCCTCTGAAGTGATCTGCAATGTTCCTTATAAGCATACCAAATATGATTGCAATTATTTAATAATAATTATTATTATACTAACTGGAGTATTACTATTAATATCACCATCCTATAAAATTTTAACTTGCCTGTGGCCTGATTAGAGAATGCCATACTTAGTATGTGTAGGTATCAAATTTCCCGTGGTTTTGGGGCAAAAAGTACGAGGCACTCAAGACAAGACACATTCCATTATAATGCCTGTTCCATTCCCTTCCTACGTAATTTTCTCACATTGTTACTTTTATCTATAGAGTGCATGTCAAGACTAGAACATTTCATAGCTGATCTCCCATTTGAATTTCCAAGTCCTAAGAAAAGACTAAGCTCCTTTTTTTCCTTTCTTTTCTCATTTTCCTTGGTTACATACATACACATACATTATTAGGGAGTGATGGTAATCTCTAATTTGAGCAGCAAACATCTGCAGTTTCCTCCTCAGAATAAGAAATGTTTAGAAATGTAATGTTGACACAGCCAGTCTCTGCAAAGCTACAGTGATCTTGTGTGGCTACACACACACTGTGTAATCTTGAAATTTTAATCTTAGGGTTTGCTGCTGCCAGCATTTCCCATGCATGTTTTGGATTCCTTACATCTACTGCTTGAGCTTCCCTGTCTTTCTGAGTCATCTGTAGTTTGCTAAAGTATTACCTTTCCCTCTTGTAAGGAAGATACAATTTTTATTTGAGCCTTTAAACCGGTTAAGTACAAACACATCAGTTTTATCTGCCTGCTTTTATGTATTCCCTCTCTCCATGGTCAGCCTTTATGGTTTCCATCAGGCTATTCTCCACCAGGCAAAATCAGAAATGAAATAATGCTTGGAATTTTTTATACACCTAGTGACTTGGAGTACGTGTTCTGTTTGTGGCCTCTCCTGTTATCCAAAGAGAATGTAACATTTCTTGTTAATTTTTCTGCTTTCTTCTTTGTTTTAACATCTCACTAGAAAGAAAATAAATAAAATACAGTAATTGCAAAAATCCAACTTAATGGGTTTCAGATGTTTTCCTCTAAACTTCATACTCCAATAGCTAGCAAATCCAGCTTGCCAGGGAAAGCAGCATTGTCACATTGAATCCTGTCAGATCTTCCTGTATTTCCTTACAGATAAATAAATACTCCCTGACTGGCCTTGATTGTTAAAGGCAGTGAAGGATGTGCATTAGTCGAGGCCAGTAAAGTTCAGCAAACTGCCAGTTTAGAGTTCCATAGACAATTGTTTAAATTTGATTTTTCAACCGGGTAAAATCAGTGTTAAATTCTTCAGCTGACCTGTTGATCTCAATTTGGGCTGGGTTTATGTTCAACCAACCATGCCAAAAACCCATCACCAAAGATCTGGAGAAACAGACTAGATAAGATTAAATAAAAGTTATTTAAAAGATAGCTGAGAGTTGGAAGTAAAACCTGCCGTCCTGAGCTTCCCAAGTGTAGTTACAAGTCCAGTGCTGGTTCTTCCTCCCACAAGGAAACTGGAAGTGTTGCACTAAGGGAATAAAAAATGATAGAAGTTTTCTGTAAAACTTACACTCCAAAAGAAACATCAGAAAGCGTGGATTAAAAATGAACTTAAACCAGATCCTGGGAATGAACTCCACAAGATCTTAATGGAAAGTACTAGTAAAGTCTCTAAACTCCATTTTAAGAAAAATTATACTTTCTCTTTAAATAATCTTTAAAGTATTACCATAGATGCTGGTTTAGAAGCTTTATTCAAATCCTCTGAACCCTTTATTTATCAATGGCCAGACCTTTTTGGGGGATGCTGTGTCCAATTCTGGGCTCCTCAGTACAAAGGGCACATGGGGACACTGGAGCAGGTCCTGGAGCAGGCCCCAGAGACTGTGATGAGACTCAAGCATCTGGTGTAGGAGCAGAGCCTGAGGGAGCTGGGGAAGAGGAGCCCTGGGGGTCTTTTCAATGTGCATTAATATCTGGTGGGGGAGTGAAATACAGCTGCTGAGGAACAGACCCACTGCCAGCTCCATTGCATCTGTTGTAAGAGTAATTTTTGGCAGCTGGAGTCATCACCCCTTAAATTGCTGCAGATGAATCTAAGCAACACTCAAGGATCAGATCTTTTACTTAAAAGTTCCCATTTAGTTCATATAGGATAAGAAAGCAAGGATCCACAATAACTCATAACTTTCTTCTGCTTTCACAGTGCAACTAAATTGATGTTCAGTTTTGTCAGAGTCTGAGGGGCCTTCATGACACCTGGCAGTGGCACAAAAAGTTTTAAACTAAGTACATTTTAGCAACTAAATACTCTGCCTTTAAGCAAAAGGAGGGAAGAGAAATAATACATAATTTTGTAACTTTTTATGACCAAATGCCTCTTAATCTTGAGCAATGAATGAGAAAAAATGGCTGCAGGTTCTGCCAGGGAGGTTTAGATTGGATATTAGGAACAAAGGGTTATCAAGCTTTGGAATAGGGTCTCCAGGGTAGTGGTTGTCACCATCCCTGGAAGTGTTTAAAAGATGTGTGAATGTGGTACCTGGGGACATGGTTTAGGGGTGGGATTGGCAGTGCTGGGTTAATGGTTGGAGTCCATCATTTAAAAGCGATTTTTCCAACTGAAATGATTCTATGATTCTGTGATTTAGAGCTTCTTTAAAAATCCTTGACTGGATATTAAAATTCAAATTTAAAAACTGCTTTTAAATACTGTTCACCTTAAATATGAGAGGTCCTCCCAGTTTCTACAGAGAGCATAGTCCTTCAAGACAGCAATGTTATCGCAAAACAAAGATCAGCCTTGCCTAAAGAGAAAGCTTGCTTTCTTTTTGATTAGGTGTGAATGTTTTTGCAGTATGTGTTAGATGGCATTATTTCATTTTTTAGATATACTTGGGTGCATTTTTATAAAGTAAGATTTTACATTTTCATAATGTACTTTTAAAAACACATACTTTTTCTTATTTTTTTTTTTACAAATGTAATCAGTATACCTTCCTCATTTGTCTGCATCATGTGTTCATGATTGGTAGATCACTGCTATCAGTGTTCTTAAAAGCACTGAATTAATAAATGAATGTCTAATGAGTCTCAGCTAGGTGGCACTGGAAAATGCACTTCAATTCCCTAAGGAATTTATGCAGGCACTGAGCTGAAGAGGCTGCTTCACCTAATTTCTTTGATTCTCTTAACCTAGAAGAAGTCTTCAAAATGTCAGTGTAATTCCTTACACTATGCAGGTTATATCAGGAAATATCTGAGGAGCTGTTACCACAGCAAATTCTGAATAAATTTATGAAACACTGCATTGTGCTCTACTCTTAATGAGCAGTCTCTACTTTTCCTTTTGATTCTGCATCCTTATTTTGTTAGCCTTTTTTTCCACTCTTACATTTGCACTAAAAGATGTGATTGTTGTTGTTGTAGTCCTTTTAAGAATCCACCTTCTGGCAGCACTGAAAGAGACATTTGCTTTGTTTTCTGCTTTGGTAGTAAACCCTACATTGGTTTTGGGCAACACAAAGGTGCCTGACATCAGCAAACAGAAGACACTACAAATCATGTTTCTTCACTTGGGCCCTGTTCACTGGAAGCCAAATTTAAATTCACGAAGTCAGATATCTGTGCACTTGCAGAGCATTTTGCACCTGTGCTCACCTGCCTTGCTGTGCCGCATCCAAAGGATTTTGTCAGCCTGTTGTTTCCAATCCTTCCCTCATCACATTCAGCTTGCACTGCAGTTGTTTTTCATGTACTGTTCAAACTCTCCAGCCAAGCCTGGTCCATCCAAAAGAAGCATAAGATCCAGAAATAGCTCCACATTAGAGTTTTGAGAGGGATTATGAGAGGTTTTCTGCATAAAACTCTAGTATGATCTCAGAGGATGTTTTGAAATCCCCAACAAATTGCTTCTCACAGAGGCTGGATTAAGATCTGTGGAGTAAATGCAGTTACAAGCCTGTGCTACATTACAGCAAGGAATGAGTAACAAAAACTTGAATTATTACTATTATTATTATTATTATAAAAACAGCTCACAGTTGGTAGGTATTGTGATGCCTCAGTCTTTCAGTCCTATTGTACAGTTTGATCTACAAAGATTGGAGTTGCTCCTGTAATGGGCACAGGAGACGTATAATCTCCCTCTGGCGTTTAGTACTTCTCTGGATCACAACACTGAAGCAAAAACAGAAGAGAACAGACAAGCCTGAGGATTTTGGCAGTCATTGTTTCCCAGAGACCACGTAGCAACTGGTGGCTACACAAAAAGGAAAAAAATAAAGTGGAGGGTGTGTCTGAAAATTCCTGCTCTATTTGATTTTCTTTTTTTAACAGCTTATGTACATTTTGGATTCTGTATTAATTTTGGCTCACCTGAAAACTTTCTATTATAGCTATTAATCCCTTATATTTTTCTGTCACATGTATTTTTTGCTACCTCATTTTCTTTTTAATACAGCTTCTCCTGAATTGATGCTTTTCTAGGACTCAGAGGGAGGAGGCTCTGTGGGAGGGAGGAAATTTAATAGGGCTTTCTGTAGGAGGATGAGCAGGTCAAGGAAGAGAAGGTGATCTTCGTGTTTTAGAAGGAAGGAGAAGAATAATATCAAAATAATGAGGTGAATTAAACCGAGGATGGAACAGCAGAAAGTGAAAGGAATGGGAACTAAGAGCCTGTTTTAGAGAAACAGGAATCGATAGCAAGGAAATGCCCGGGGAGACAGTCCATACAGAGCAGTAATGAATCTGTTCCTGCTTCAGGAACAGAATGGAAAGAGGAATTAAATATTTAGAAGACTGCAGTTTTACCAGCCTGCAATGTTTTTCATTAGATTATCAGAAGTCATGCACCAAGGAACATTCTTTTACTTATCTACCTGAGGAGTCACAAAATGATCAAGGATTGTCTGACTGGATTAGCTGTGCTATTTTGCATATCAAGGCACTCAAACTGACTACCTTGCAAAGCAGCCAGGTGCTGTAAGAGAGTAGCGTATTGTTAAGCATCAGGCACTGTGGAGGCCAGTATTTCCTGAAGATACAAATCTTTTACATAATCCTTTCTGTATTATCCCCTATATCCTATGCCCACTAGATTTATGAAATCAGCTATTTGCCACTGATCCTCACCACTGATCCGGTTACTCCAGTTAGGACCAACTGAAAACAAAAAAAGTGCTTCCACCTGAAAATGCTGTGAACATCTAGCTAACTCAGGAAAAATAGGAGAGCTGAAGAAAATCTACAGTCTGGTAGTAGGGATCCTATTTTAGGTCATAGAATTAAGGTGAAATTAGGAGATAGAATTAAGGAATTAATTGAGCTAAGGTAGATCTAAACAATCTCCATTGCATCACTCCCTCTTGGTCTGGTAACACTTGACCAGATGGAAATACATTGATAAGAGGTGCTATGGATGTTACAGCAATTCATCTGTGGAAGTACCAACAAGGGACACCAAGCCAGTCCCAGCTGTTACCTCGATGAAAACTCTGAGTGAAATTCATCTTCTTTATGTTGATAAGAGGTGAACTGCGGGATGAGTTGATGGAGTTGTGTGGTGACTTAAATATGATGTCAAATGATCTCTCCAAATGTTATTGATAAAAGCAAGATCATTGCTATCTGTGCAGCTGCCAGCCACCTACTCACCTGCCTAAGGGATAAACTGATCCAGTTCTGTTAATGAGGATTAGATGCTGTTGTGAAAACTATTAATTTACATGTGGCCAGACAAATGAAATTAAAATTGTGATATGTTATTGTACTTTCATTAAAAAGCCCCAGCAGTATCCTAGCACTTGAAAACATTGCAAGAATTCCGATCCAGACTATGATGGGCTGCAGGCACATTATCCTGTCTAGAATTACCTTTCATTACTGCTATCTGCTGCAGAGTTTCACAAAGGTACTTAAGTACTGTTTCACTCTGGCTCTGGTACTACAGTCCTGATAAATGCAAAAATTCCTAATTAACTCTCTTTTTTTTAAAAATCATGCAATTTTTAACTACTCTGCCAAATTCACCACTAATTGGTTCCCTATACATTAAAAAAGCTAGCTTTCTTCTGCATGTTTCCATTTCTTTGTTATGTTCTTATGAGCTTGCAAATCTGTAAGCACTTTTCTCCATTTGCAGGCCAATGGGGGGAGGTCAGGATGTTTATAAAGACCTGGAATTCAAAAAAATTCATTTTGTATTTTAGTTTTGATTACTGCCACTTAAGTGTAATGACAACATCCATCCAGTTAAAAGTTCAGGTTCATTGGAAATTGCTTTTTTTTTTCCAGTGAAACATTGCTAATCAAAAATGTATGAGCAATGCTTTTATAAGCAAAACAAAAAAAAAAAAGGTAAAATAGTCTCATAAAATAAAAAATGGAGAGTGAACAACTTTCTGTTCTAACATGGCCATCTGTCATTTATAAAGACATCACCCCATTAACCTGTCTAATCAACTCCATTCTTTTTTCAAAGTTGGTTAGGTAAGTTTATGAGGAGACATAGATGTTCTCTTGATTAAATCTGTTGTAAAATGGCCTCCCTGGTGTTCTGCTTTGTGTGCATTTACACATATAAAGGTAATTACAAGTACATATCACTACTGTAAATTCCATGCTTGTCATATTACAGTACATGACATTTTCATTTCCTCCTGGTGAAAATGAAATCTGATATTTTCTGTTCAAGCAATAATGACCAATTAGAATTTGTTATTATTAATGTTTATCCAAAAGTACTCCAAGTCATGAGGTGGTTTCCTCCAAGGCAGCTGAATTTATAACGTGGAAAAAAGGGGGTTGACATGTTGCTATACCACCTTCAGCTATTCCCTCTCAAGCCTGGTTATTCCTTCAGCAAACAGGGAGATCCTTATGGAAAACCCACAATGTAAGAAGGAATATTACAGAGTTCAAGTTTAGAAATGAAAACCCTGAGAGGAGCTCAGCTGTTCAGAGCCTGGTGCTGATAATGCCCAGGTTGTGGGTCTGATCCCTGTACAGGACATTGACTTAAGAGTTGGACTCCACAATCCTTGTGGAAGCCTTCCAACTTGGAATATTCCATGAAACCATTCCTTTCTTTCTGTGAAACCATTCTCCTGGCAGAAATTTCAGGGCTCTGTCTGTGGCCTCTCCTCCCTGGCATTTTGCTTTTATCACAGGAAGCAGAGCTCAGCTCTGCTTGTCGAAGGCAGTCGAGCTGCACCAGTCCCGGTGCAATGCGGCCAAGTTATCCACACCAGGATTGCTTCAGTGTCCTTGGGAGCCACCAGCAACTGGGGGATCTACTGCAAACTGACCCTGGGAAGAACTGCCCAAAAATGAATCCAAACAACTGTGCTGAGCCTGGGAACCTCAACAGGACAGCTTCTCTAGCATGTGGTCCAAGCTTATGGATGACTACATTTTAAATACTTAACTGGTCACTTAGGGAAGTTCCAAACAGGTTGTATTTGACAAAATGCCAGGTTTTCCACTGCAAATTTCAGCATTTGGATTATTTTCTAAATTGCCTACTTCTTTTGTTTAAAATAAAAGACACATCCCCAAATCCTGAGATGTGTAAATTTACGCATATGGAGAACTTTCTAAAAAATCCTTCAATGGTGATGGAAAGCACCCTTATTTTTAGAGGGGTTTGAGTCTGAGAATGGATATTTTTCTATTTGAAATCTTCCCTACAGAAACTTTCCTCTCTAGAGGTAACCTGAGAGATGGATAACACACAAACCCACAGTGAAGAGAAGAGGAAAACCAGCTCTATATTCTATGGAGAGAGAGAGAGAGAGGGTTAAAAAAGAGCAAGCAGTTGGAATTATGTTGTGGTATATATAGGACAGAAAGCAGATGATAAATTTTGCAGTGCTCCATTTGGAAGATGGAAGCAGATCTGCTCTAGTCTCACTGAAATTCAGTGGAGGAAGCTGGCTGAGGAGTGTTACAACTCAAGGAATGGCCAGTACATCTCTCAACATATCTCAGGGTATTAGAAATTCAAAGGTAGCCTAAAAATATTCAGACATAAATTAAATACCCATAAACCTTGTCTCAAGCTTAGAGACAGAAAAATGGAGAATCTTACTGGCCACTTTTTCTTCTTTCCTAGGTCATAAGCACTTGTGTCACAATTACAGACATAATGTGGCAGCTGTCTCACCACCTCCTTCTCTCTCTGAAAGAAACTGACACTTGGAAAAACAAGACCTTTTTGGTCTGAAAACAACAGGATGTGATACCATGCAGCAGCTATTTAAAAAAAAACAACACTAAAAATTGTGTGGTTTTGAATGATTTGTGCTTTACTGGCTCTTCCCTTAATCCTTTTTTATTTCTTGAAAGTGAAGGGAGATAGTATCAGAAGTAGAGAGTAGAAGTAGCAGTGCAGACTAAAGACTGAACTTCCGTTTGTTCTGGCAGCCAACAGACAGGATCTCATGAGGAGCTATGGATGTTCCATCCCTGGAAGCGTTCAAAGCCAGGGTGGACGGGGCTTTGAACAACCTGGTTTAGTGGGAGGCGTCTCTGCACATGGCAGGTGGGTGGGAATGAGATAATCCTTAAGGGCCCTCCCAACCCAAACCATTCTGTGATGCTGTGACCCCTGGCAGGGTGCTCTGAAGGGCAAAGGGCCACAGAGACTGGCCAGCCTTGGATGCCAGCCTCCTGAGAGCACAGGGAGCATCCACCCAGAACTGCAGGAAGATGGGTGTACACAGCAGGCAGCC
Source organism: Zosterops lateralis (assembly GCF_965231275.1). NCBI lineage: Eukaryota > Metazoa > Chordata > Aves > Passeriformes > Zosteropidae > Zosterops > Zosterops lateralis. The sequence goes on along the minus strand of NC_139766.1, from coordinate 59,092,045 downwards.
AGACTGGTTCAACAGGAAACTCCTAACTCAGTTCAACTGTGAAAAGGAAGTGTGTGGGGCTGGAAGTGGGGATGGGCTGAGAAGCAGAAACAGTTTTGTGGCTCAGCAGGGATGGAGTTTGGTGTTGCTGCTACACGTTGCCAGACAGGGTGTGAAACCCACAACCTTGGAAATTTTAAAAAAAACACCCTTGAATGCATAAACCCTGGAGCAACCTGACTGAACTTTCCAAACTAAATTACTCAATGATTCTATGTTCTTTACAGAAATCAGAGTTGAAGAGGCCAGCCTAGACCACTTTCCTTAGGGCACTGTCCATCTGAGTTTTTACTCTACAGAAAGGCTACCTGCCATTTTTACTCAGTCATATGAAATGAACCTAACTTAAACTTAATCCTTATTGTTTCATTTCTGGCAGTCTTTCTTTTAAATTTGTGTGACATGTATGTACCAGTATATGCATTTGTTTCTTGAAGGAGATGTTAGTTTTCAAATCAGGATCTGCATTGTTATGAGGTTTAAAGACAGAATCAATTAACATCCTGATTTAATGTAGGGTAGAATTGGTTTTTTCTAAAGAAATAGACTGAATTCTACCTTTTCATTGTTTCTTCCTATGTACACAGGCAGTTTATAAATGTATAATGTGCTATTTTTTAATGGGAAGCACTTCAAGTTCTTGTTAAAAATTGGCTCATTTCGAATATTGGGAGTTATAAAAAAAGGAGATTTACAAATGTTTTCTGCTAGCCAGTCACGTCAGAAGAAAAAAATCCATGTGTTGTTAGCATGATGAAAAATAAAGAATACAAGAGTAGCAGAAAATTTCTACAACCATCTCTGCACTTTTTATACAACATTTTATATAAATGAATGGATCTAAAAATATTTATAGTAGGGAAGTGAACTAGATGACTTCTTGATGGCACTTCCTGTAAACTATTTCTGTGATTTCCTTGTCAGGATATCCCATTATTACTGATGTAAGCCCAGGGTTGAGAAGTCTCTCTGCATAAGCTCATGCATACTGAAATATGCTGAGGTGTCTTTAGTTAGATCATTGTATTTAGCTGAAAAAGATCCAATAAAGAAGGCCTAAGTGCAGAAATAAAGGTTTGCATGATCTGGTAGTGCAACTGGACTGATTTTGATGAAAATGTTGTGGGTGTTTTTTCTCCTTTTTATATTTAAAGTACACTTCCAGTAGAATGGCAAGAGTATTTATCCATTTCAGAAGAATCTCTCTTTTTCAACTTAAACTTCTATCTTAAAAGGATACAGAATTTAAATAGGCGTTATCAGATGTTAGCATGTAACCTCACTGTTTAAATTTAATAAATATAGCAAATTGCAGTCTTGCTTAAAGAGAGAACCAAGAATTGAACAAAGGGTTTGGGATTCAGCTGTAAAAAATAACTCTTAAGTATCCACATGTTTTAAAGGCTTGAATTCCAGCATTACAGAAGTGTGAATGTTGTTGGGGACTGGTTACAGTATTATTCTAGTGATAAGCCTATTTTTTGCTTTTTAAAACAGAATTTTCCACTAAAATAATGGCTGCCAGATTTACTACACCCCTTGCTTCCCTCAAATATTTTGGAGGCTCCCATCATCTTAATATAAACTGTAAAAGGGATGACTTGGCCCTGGGATCACATATGCAGCAGTTCCTGTGACACTTCAGACAGCTGGTAGTCTGAAAAGCACAATTTGAAAGCACTTATGTGAGCAAATAATCATGTTCTCCACTTACTAAATTAATTTAATGAGCCACATTGTAAAATTATACTGCAAGCCATTCCTGATCCTTGAGATGAAACATGCTACTCTTCAAATAATGCTGTACAGTGAAATACTTATTCCTTGAAAGGGAAAAAAATAATCATAGAAATATCTTAATTTAGCTGTGGTATCTGATCCTTCATATTTTTAACATATGGACCCAGTGAAAGTGATGATTGGGTAAATAGACATTCAGGCATATGTCTTTTAGGCAAAAACTTTTAAAGTCTCATTTTCTTAATTTGAAGTGGGTGCTGGATAAAATGCATGAGGAAAGTCAGATTTTTTTGCCAGCTACAGCATAGTGGAAATCTTCTTGCATAATGAAGTGTTAACTAAGTCATGCTTTTGGAGAATGATTTAAAGTGTGATTCCAGCACCAAGAGACTGTGAAAAAAGCAGGGCACCATGGTGTCTCAGTAATTTCACCATAGGATGTGCTGAGTTTGCAAGGAAAAAAGGTGGGAATGTTTGGTTTGGGATTTTTTCCCCTTCCTAATTTCCAGCTGCCCAAACTCCACCTCTGGGAGTTTTACATCTCACACATGATTAAGTGGAATAAATTATCATCAGACTAAATTGGATGATTGACTGTAGCTGAATTGGCAGGAGAGAAGGGCAGATTTTAAGCTGCACTAGGGGCAAATTTGGTGGGCAATAACTGATAAAGAGAATTCTCAACCACCTTAGTAGAGCTCTTTTACAAAATAATATTTTATAGAAGAAGCAGAACTTCCAGAATAGCATAACAATGAGCTAAAACAAGCTTGTATAAAAAGATGCATTATATCCCAGTTACAGGAAAACTCACTAGCAACTTTATGGATGAATTCCAGACTGTTCTATCAAACATCAGGAAAAAAACACAGGGAACTGAGAAGCACACAGATAGATAAAATGTTGATAATCAATCTTTTACTTAGGATAAAAAACAGGAAACAGAATAGAATACACAAAAATGCCCTAAAACAGATAAATCTGAACAATCCACAGAAGCATAACCTAAAAGAGCAGAGGATTATGGAGCAAAGGCATTATCTGTCCCCTCACCCTGTTTAATTTGCAAAAGTAAAAAATTAAGAGGCAGCATACAACATCTGGCCTCTATTCCCTACAGAGGCCACATTTAATTGTACTTACACTAAGAGACCATTATTTTGTCTAAACAGCTTTCTGCTCTTTCAGCCAGAGAACTCTTAGGACTCTGGTTCTACCTGTGCCCTCCAAAGTAGCAGCAGAAGGAAATGGATGGACATTCTGGGGGAGTGGGCAGGAGTGGCCACTCCCAGGGAAGGGAGTAATACAAGAGGTGAGAGGGGCTGGAAATTCACTGTGCTCCCTGTTATTACAAATTCTGGGAGGTGATCCATGCTAACAGTAGTTTTTTCTTCATAATTTATGTGTTTTGCCACGATGTTTTGCTACAGTGGGATCTGAACTATTCCAAGTATTTTTAATTAAGGAGGACCCATAAAGGAAGAATTATATATCTATGCAAGAAAATAGGACAGCAGGGAGGTTCTGATGTGAGCCAGGGCTCTAAAGAAGATGTTGCCAATGAGGCATAAGGCTGCCTGCATCTGGACTTACACAGTGCTGTAAATACTTTGGGTGAGTGAAATAATGTAAAATTGAAGCAAAATCAAAAGCAGAGCATTAAATAGGCTGTAGAAGTGCTATATAAAAGCATATCCTCACCAACATGAACACTGCCTGACAAAGTCCTTGGATCTTGATTTTTTTTCTCCCTAAATTACACCTGAACTGTTGACCAATGTTACTCCCAATGAAATTCAGGTTTAACTAATCTATTCCTTAACACCTGCTTGTTGTAGGAAAAAATAAATTGTTATATGTATCAAAACTAATTTTTTTCCTAAATTAAAGTATTTTAACACAAAGTTAACTGAAGTGAATTTGCCATAGAAGTGGGCCATCAGCATCTGACTGTGGCAAGGTACAGAGCTGGCTTGGCTTGGCTTTTTTGCTATGCAAGTTATTTCTGTAGATATACCCTGCCTGTAAGGTTTGCTAAACTAGAAGTGCAAAAACAGTTGTAGGAGTTATCTGAGAAGGGGAGAGGAGGATTTGAAACAAAGAGCTTGTGTTTTCCTTTGCTTGTAAAGTGAAAGCAAAGGGAAATTTGGGGATAATGTGTATTATATATGCTTTATGACAACTAAAATAAAAGGGAAGATACTTTTTTACATCTGGAAATAATAATTACCTTGATTCAGATGCTAAATAAAATGTTAATAATTCCTGCCTTGAACATGGAGTACATAAATAAGTTATACAAGAATACTGATTTTGTTGTGCAGTATATTCATAAATATTAGATAAAAGAAGAATCTCAGTTACAGAAAGCAACAAAAGCTAATGCAGGCTCTTGGATTTTCCTTTTATTAAAATAAACTAGTAGTCTTGCTTAGATTCTTAAAAATAATTTCTATCCAGAAGTTAAACATGTTTAAATAAATGGACTGCATAGATTTACAACATTACAGTCAGATTTATGGAGAAAGTTCCTTGTTTTCATTCTAGTAGATTAAAAAGTATATTTTAAATAAAGGACAGTTTCTGTTGATTACTTGATAATAGTTTGTATGATTGATGTATTAAAAAAAATGGTTTCTAGAAAAGAGTCTGTTTTGGTAGGAACTGAAAGTTTTCACTGGTGCTTTAAAAAAAAAGATACCATGAGGTTATATTTCTTAGGAACATTTAAAAATATCTTTGACACATGCAGCAATAAGAAAGTGTTATTCAAAGCTTGATCATTTAAAGAGAATTAATAGAAATCAATTTTGTCCAGATTGGAAACCTAAAAGGACAAGACTTTCATGCTCCTTTTTAATTAAAAAAAAAGTACTAACAGTCATATCCTGAAATGTAGATTGAGCTGTGGACTCTTAATTCTCCTTGGCTTTAAAGGTGCCCCTCTCTTTGTCTGCAGTGTGTGATAAGGGAAGTGACTTCTCCTTTCTTGACCTGTATAAAGATCCTTGGGACTGATTTGATTTAGGGAAGCTGAGAACAGGAAAGTTTCTGGCACTTCCATTTTCCTTATCTCACATCATGATTATTAGCAAAGGGCACTACAGAACCTCTTCATGTTGAGGAAACTGCTTACAAAAGCCGCTAATTTTGGGTGGTATGGACAAGATCTCAGAACAGTTAAACAGTCTCATGGAAATGGACAAAGCTAAAGGGGAAGACAGACTTTTCTTCCTCTGTTTCCAAAGATTTACAGGGAGCTACATAAAACATCCTGGCTTCTGAAGTAGGAAATCATGTTTATTCCTGGTGGGGGTTACAACTTCATAAGGAGACAAACAGTTCCTTTTCCCACAACGGCTTTCAGCTAGAATTGGGAGTTAATTAGACCTTAACATTTAAAGTGAGAACTTCTTTAACCTTAGTTATTATCTTTACACACATCTTTTAAACCCAGTTCTAGTGTAAATGTGTATTTCATAACCAGTTCTGACCATAGGAAACAATTTTGTCTGACATAGTGGATATAAAAACCACATTTCACAGCTTACCTTCACTTCTGTCTCCTGCCAGTCAGCAGGAGCCCTCACGGGCCAGTCTGGTGGGGCAGTAGACAGGAACACCTCTGCTGCTTACAGCCCTGGTGAAGCCAGCTTTTTGTAGAGAAGTACCAAAGCCTAATGAAGCCCATTACTCAGCACTGCTGGGGCCACACCCCAAATCCCGTGTTCAGTTCTGGATCCCTCCCAGGATATTGAGGTGCTGGACGAACCAAGAGAAAGGAAATGAAGCTTGAAAGGGGTCTGGAGCAGAATTGTGATAAAGGAGATAAGGGTATTTAGTCTGGAGGAGTCTCAGAGGAGCCCTTAGTGCTCTCTAAAACTACCTGAGAGGAGACTGTAGGCAGATAAGGGTTAGTCTCTCTTCCCAGGTAATAAATGACAGGACGACAGGAAATAGCCTCAAGCTGAGCCAGGAGAGGTTGAGATTGGATCATTAGGAAAAATGTGTTCACTGAAAGGGTTGTCAAGCCATGGAATAGGCTGCCTGGGGAAGTGGTGGAGTCACCGCCCCTGGAGGCATGCATAACCCACACACAACCCATTTGCTTTTGCAGTTTAGATGCGGCACTTGAGGACATGGTCTAGCGGTGGGCTCAGCAGTGCTGGGTTAGCGCTTGGACTCCATCAGGCGCGCCAGGTCCGTGCCGCAGTGCCCTTGTTGTGCCACCAGGCGGCGGCCGTGAGGGCGGCGCTGCCTGCCCGGCCCTGCCGTGCGGGCGGGCGCTGCTGCAGGGCCGCGCTCCGGGCACCAGGCGGCGCCAGCGAGCGCTGGGCGGGCGGCGCTGGGCGGGAGCGGCACCGGCGCGCTCCCAGCCCCGACTGGTCCACAGCCTCTGGATCGCCCTGCAGTCACCGCATCCCGCTGGTCCACAGCCTCTGGACTGCCCTGCGCTCATCTCGCTAGGAGATCTGCGGTCTTGCGGAGAAGTGACGCGGGGAGCTCGTTCCAGCAGCCAGTGCGGGATGTTAAATCACAGCTGACGCTGTTTCATCGCCCCCTCCGGGCAGGAAAAACTCCCGAGGCCAAGAGAGGAGGGGAAAGGAATGATGCGCCTTGAGGTACAGGTTTCGCGGTGGTTGCATGACTCAAGTACACTACAGGGACTTTTGCCGGCCATCATTATGGACAATAAATACAAACGCGTACATCCTGGTCTCTGAGGAGGAAATAGGCTGCGTTTTGTCCCACGTTAACAAGCTCCCGAAAGTTTGCTCAGAGGCACTGGGCAGACCCTGCAGGAGAGCACCCTCCAAGCCATTCCATGCCTTGAGCAAGGCAGATCAAGTGTTACAGTGTTGAAGGCAGTTCTCATCTGGCAATTACTCTGAGATAGTTAAATCAACTTACTGTTACCATCTTGATCCCTCTTCCAGTTAAGGAGTTGAAAAACTCCCATTTCTGCTAGAACTTTTTTGGAGACCTAATGCACAGGTTTAGCCATGGCAGAGTTTGCTGAGAGTGGGATATCCCGGGAATCCAGATGCGTGAACTGCTCCCGACTGCAGGCACCACCCTGAGGGTTTCCCTCAGAGACCAACCTGAAGCAGAGAATTTAAAATGTGTTTTCCAACTGCTGGCTCCTGTGACACTGTGCAGACAATCCCTATGACAGCTGCTGATGGGGGAAACCACAGCCCTGGCCAGACACAGGCCACAACAGCAAAGATCTCATCTGTCATGCACAGGCTGCAGAATCTCAGCAGGACTTGGCTGGCACTCCTGTTTCGTGCTCTTCTTCTCCATGCAGCTGGCACTCACAGCATCTGTTCAAGGAAAGGGGAATACTTGCTAATACGAATCAGTGCAGTAGGAATTGCAGTGCTTCTTCTTTGACTGGCCCGAGGGTCATGTTTCCTGATTTATTTCTGTACTAGAGGCCAAAGTTATATTTAATGTGCCCTTTGTATGCTGGCTGGGAATGAGGGAGGCAGATGAGCAGACACAGGTCTCAGAAGAACTGCTGATTTCAGAGCTGGTCTTGATGATGAGCAGCAAGACACAAAAGTAATTTTGTCAGTGAGCAAACATTGACAGATATATTGCATTTCCAATGGGGCAGGAGGTGGCTGCCCTGCACAGACATGGACACAAGGGAATAATTCTGTGGAGAGACAGATTTTATTTTTGCCTGTGCAATGATTTGGGGAAAGGGCATTAGAATAGCTTTGCAGCTCACCTGCCATCTCACTCCCAGCTTTTGCTGTTGCCCAAGATATTTGTGACCATTTTGGTAGGAAAGGACATGATGAAAAGCCACTGTGGTCCTGCAATTCTTTGTCATGGTTTAACCCCAGCCAGCACTTCAGTCCCATAAAGCCACTCACTCCTCTTCCCTGGTTAAAGGGGGAGAGAATCATAAGAGTAAAAGTGAGAAGACTCATGGGTTAAGAGAAAGACAATTTAACAGGTAAAGCAAAAGCTCCACACACAAGCAAAGGGAAACTAGGAATTCAGTCACTGCTTCCCATGGGCAGGTGTTCAGCCACCCCCAGGAGAGCAGGTGACTTGGGAAGACAAACACCATCACTCTGAATGTCCTTCCCTTTTCCCCTCACCTTTACATGCTGAGCATGACTCTATATGTAATGGGATATCTCTTGGGTCAGTTGGAATCCCCTGACCTGGCTGTGTCCCCTCCCAGCTCCTTGAGCACCCCCAGCCCCCTCACTGCTGGCGTGGGGGGAGAGGCAGAAAAGGCCTTGGCTCTGTGTAAGCCCTGTCAGCAATTACAAAAACATCCCTGTGTTATAAACACTCTTTCCAGCACAAATCCAAAACACAGCTCATGCCAGCTACTGTGAAGAAAAATATCTCTGCCTCAGCCAAAACCAGCACAGCCTGGTTCTATGAGAGGCCCCAGTTATCAAAAAGGAGGTCCCCTAACCACAAAAGGTTAATGGGACCTTTTGTGGGGACCATAAAGGTCCTTTTTCTTTAGCACCCAAGAGAGACATAATCAAAGCCTACATCTTTACTCAGCAAGGCTGCAAATAAAACCAAATAGGTTTCATTTATTTACCTCAAAATCTCCATAGCAATATACTCATTCCAGAAAAACACAGCATGGCAGACAGGTTTTCTTGGTGTCAGGCAATTAAGCCTTTATCAAGGTATAAATCAAAACACCAGGTTACAAATCATTGTCATCAAACATTGCTGGAGGTTATGTTTGCCTGGTTCTTTTCTACAGCTTACCAACCATATCTTTCTGGAATATGCTCTTTTAGATTTGTCAGAGAGTAATGCAGAACTTGAATTCAGGCATATAAAATGAGTCTTAAAATATTGGAAATGACATTGTGAATGTTTGTAAAAGCTGCTTGTGCCTTCATTCATTGGCTGTTATATTCACTTGAACCCATGTCATGTTATTATGGAGAAATAAGCACAGATATAAAGCTGTCAGATGTGTCACAGCTAATTGTGTTGGATTCCAAAGAGCCTGAGGGTCTGTCCTGTCAGCTGGATTGCGCACCTGTAACTGATACCCACCTCCCCAATTTATACATGTTGGGAAGGTGCCCAACAAGGAGCTGGGCCATCTGCCAGCTCGCTGATTTCTGACTGTCACAGGCTGAGGTCTGTGAAATTTGACTTTGCTGTGCTACACAATTACTTAAGTGCATTACCTGCCCTATGAGGCAAACAAATCAAATTTGCTGCTGCTGCTGTACACTGTGTTGTACTGGACACTGTGTCTTTTCTTTACTCCAGACTTACAACATCAAAGCTTTCATTGAGAGAAGATGTAAAATGGAAGGCAATAAACTGTCTGCATTAAGTGACATTTTAGTGTGCAGGTCATGCTGGAAGGAGTCCTGTTTATCTCCTCTCTGTTGCTCATAGTCAGATCTTTTAGAAAGGAGAATATTTTTGCATGGCTTTATCAAACATTTTGAATGTACTTCATGCAAAGGTCAAGTGTTCCTCTGTGGACAGTAAGTGATAACCATGTTTAATAACCATTTAAAACACCAGTTAAAAGACAATCTAAAAGTGTTCCTTTCCAAAATGCAGAATTTGCATTTTGCAATGCAGAATTCAGAACATGCTGAACTCACAAGCAAGAATATCATGACTACTGAGGGAAGTGGAGGCCAAGCAAAAAGGGACAAGGTGCCTGTGAAGAAGAGGAGGTATAAATCTTGCAGGAACAACACCAACTCCATTCACCTTTCACAGAGTATTAATGCTGACCCCAGCAGTTGGCCTTGGCTCCCCTGAAATGAAGACACAGGGCCTGTGTCTCTCCATGTCTCTCTCCTGTGTGCCAGAGTGCTGCTCCTCAGCCTCTACAGGGGTGTCTTGCAGAACAGCTGGGGCTCCTCCTCAGCTGCCCAGAGTCTGCTTATGGACACTGCATGAGGAAAGGATCCTCCCTCTCTGCAGTTTGGGCCCAGATGTAAAGCAGCATTTTGGAAAAGATGCACTTTAACATCTCATTGGCTGTTCCCACTGTGATTTAGGGTTAACAGCTGTTAAGACAGAAGCAGCGTGTGCACATGTTTTTGTTTGTCGCAAGGGCGTTTAAAACCAGACCTTGTAAATCTGCAAACAGCACTGGTGTTGGCAACACACTGTGCTCTGTGCAAGGGAGAGCCCTGGCCAACCATAGCTGAGCATGAGGATCACAGGGAGGAAGGGAATGGGGCCAGAGAAGGGAAAGATTCAATAGAAGTTAAATGTGTTCTCACAAAGCATTTTGGCTGGTTCTGTGCTGCAGAAGAAACTTTTCTTTGTGGCACCAAGCATAAAATAAGTTTTTGCTTATTTCAATTCATGGATCAAAAAGCATTAGAAATAGAGTAATTTCACAGTGGTGTAGAAAAAGATGAGAACTTAAATACAACCTGGGAGCAACCTGAAACCCCAAATGAGAGAGAGGGAACATATTCATGCACAGATGTAACTGTGCAAAGTGACTCACCTGAAAGGCAAAAGGCTGAAGAGCTCACAAGAGACTCCAGGACCAGAGACCAAAGGCACAGGGAGTCAGGACCCATGAGAACCTGTGAGGGAACACTTCTGTTTACTGAGGTTTCCCCAGCTGATGGAATAACCTTACATGTTTTCATTCAGATCTACAGCTCGGCCAGGCTCACCCAGGGTTAGAATACAGTAGGTGACAGACTGAATCATGATGTGCCTACCTGCTCAAAATTACCATTCCCTTAGCTAGGTACAAAAACCAGGTAGGGTCTGCCATCTCCTGTCACACTAAAGCCAAGAATTAAGGCTATTCTTCATTTTTGTTTTCATCAGTATTTTAATATAATTTCTTTCAAAGCAATTCTTTTCAAAATAGGCTTCTGAATTACCCTCCACTTTGTCTTGGAAACATTCAAATAACATTCCTAAATATCAGCCTAGGTAGTTAATCCTGCTCAGGTGGATTAAGCACAGTGTGACACTTAACAGTATAACCATCACACCTCCACCCTGACAACGAAGCTAAATGCAAATATTACTTCTCTCCTCTCCCTGTATTGAGTTGTCCTGAGAACTAAGCAGGTTTTCCCTTCAAATGTTGACAACAGGATTTGTGTCATTCATTCAGCACAAATGTTGAGTTTCAAAATGATCAGAAATGGAAGAGGATGACAGCAGCAGATACCCTGGATGGGCAGGATCACGGCACCCCAGATTCCCAGTGCCTGTAATGGGCCTGTACAGAAGGTAAATGGCAAAGCAGCTCAGATCACACACAGAACGTGTTTCTTCCTGACACTTTCATGCCAAAACCAAAGATTACACGCAGCTGAAGCTTCCATTTAGTGCTGGATATGATTTTGAATGCATCCATCTTCCTCTGGAGCCAGTGCTATCCATGCTAAGTCAACATTGGGATTTTCCAAAATTTCCGTATGCTTTGGGTCAGGACCTGCAACTTCCCAGGCTCACTTGTAAACCGCAAGATTTCATGAAATTGTTTGCATTTCAAAATGATGCTTCAGGATTTAATTTTGCATGTGGGCTGTGGTTTTTCTGGTTTTATACAAGCATGTAATTTAGTTTGAATATTGCTTCAGTTTTGGTCTTACAGAAGTAGCACAGATTTACAACACTGAATGATAATTATCCTATTATTATTATTTGCTCTTAGGATAAAGCAGTAACTCTTTCCATAACAGCAGACAGTGGTTGGAGGAGCAAAGAGGAGTAGGAAATAAAAAGGAAAAGGAAATAAAAACTGCTAGTTAGTACAATAATGCCACAGACTGGGTCACAGATGTCTTCTGCATGATTTCTACTTTGAGGAATTTGTGCTGATTTCTGCCTTAAAACCCATGAATACAAAGTAGCAATTGCTTTCAGAAATCACTCTCTTTTTCTGTGTCAGTTCTAGAAAAGCCTTTCTCTTGAGAGTTCCAGAAAGAAAAGTGTGGCCAAGCAGGAAGCTACTCCTACACATCAGGCTTACCTAAAGAAACACAAGTATGAGATTCTCTCCAAGGATGCTTGTCAGCAATTACCTCACTTCACCAACCCTATTTTCCAAGTCTGCCCCCAGAGACCCCAGCACTGCTGGGGCATCTGATGAGGCTCTCTCAGGGCTGATAACAAACACCAGGCAGGTACCCTCCATCAGGATCACTGTTTAGCACATTTCCCCTGAGCAGCATTTGTTTTCTTGAAGATGCTCAGCTCAGTTCTGCTAAAGCTGCCTTATTTCCCAGACGTCCATAGCAAATAAGGAAGCCAATCCAAATCAGAATGAGTACATTAAGTGGAAAGCTTTGGAGGAAAGCAGGAGATGTTCTTCTCTACATGAATGATGCCGCCAGGATTCTCTATCATTAATGGCTTTAGATTCCTATTGATCATAAATACTGAATATGGGGTTGAAAGATAAATTATGCGATGCCCCAGACAGTTGGGATGTAAGACACAAAATAAAAGAATGCAGGCTGTGCAGCTAAGAGCTGTGCTTGCTCTCTCTTTTAAAGGGGAACCACAAGTCACAAGCATTGTTTTGCAGTGGGGGGTGAAGCGTAGATGAATGAGAAATAAACCCCCCATTCCTCGGGGCTGCTGGACAACGCAGCCAATGTGAGCACGGCCAGCTCCTCCACCCCTCGGGATGCCGACGCCAGCTCACCAGCGAGAGGTGTGTCCTTGCTCGTCTGGAAAAAAGCCCGGCAGGCAGAGAGCCTCCCTCTGAGCTCCGGGGCTGTCGGACAGCGAGGAACTGCGCATGACCTGACAGTCTGGAAACAAGTACCTTTAATATTGCAAGGCGTATCCAGCAGGACGCTTAATAGCATGCGTCGATCTCTAAAGAAGAGTGGTTGCCAAGGAAACCACTTAAAAGCCAGCTTTAAAATATTTGCTACATATTCAAAAGCCACAATCACTTCCTGCTGCCAAATTACAGCAGCTCTTCAAAGATCATTAGGAATATGCTTTAATCATCAAGGCAAAAATTAAAAGACCACGTGGTTCTTCTCAGCAGGCAGATGACTGAATTCTGATCTGGAATATTATCTTTGTAAAACTGAAGCTATGACGCTGAAACAAAATCAGCTGTGCTACCGTGCAGCCCTCCCAAAAATCAGATCTTTCAATTGCATATCATATTCCTAATACAAAGTTATCATGCATGGCATCCTCACATTTTGAAGTATCGCAACTTCTAACTTATGATACTTCCTAATAGAATCATACAATCATTTACGTTGGAAAAGTTCAAGGAGAAATTCAATTTACACAGCTAACACGCTGTAATTGGAGAACGGCAATGGCACAAGGTGAAGAGCTCAGAACGTTCTGTTCTAACTCACTTTTCCCTGTATTTAAGAAGACATACTCTTCACTAGGGGCACAAAAAGATCAGCCAAACATATTTTTTTTCTTTTTTTCTTTTCTGTTTCCAAATAAACTGCCTGAGTACTCCAAAGCCATTTAAAGTGTCAGGATAAACAACTCAACCACTTTCTTTTACTTCCAGAAAACACAGTGCATTGGGTTAGTTAATTTCCCCGTAGCAGCCCTCAGTGCTGTGGTTTGTATTTGTAGCTGGAGCAGTGCTGAAAACACAGCAGTGGTTTGGCTGCTGCTGAGCAGTGCTGGCACTGCTCCCTGAGGAGGGGGAGTGACAGTGGCTTCAGTCGTTGGCTGCTGTTAACCCACCACACTTGGGATCACCAAGGAATGAAAGCTGACTTTGGTTTTAATGACAACAGCCAATCCCTTAGGCAGGCTCTTCATCTGACCTTCCTAGCACAGTGTTTAGATCCAGCTGATTTTCCATCTTCACCAGGACAGAAGCAAGCCGTGTCATCTGAACTGAGAGCAATCCTGTGGGAACAGATCTACATCTGACTCCTGCCTTCCCTGTGAGTGAGAACTGGTTCAGAGCCTGCAGTTTGATCTGGGCAGTCCTGGGACCAGTAAGCTACACCACAGCCCTCCTGTTTCAGAAACCTTCTGCCTGTGTGTAAACCATGAGTCCCAAATGAGCAAGATAACTAGAGAAAACAAGATTACCATGTCGCAAAGTCTGAGCACAGAAAGTTTGTCACACCACCATAAAAGTATCCAGCACGAGCTTGAGAATTGTTACACATCATTGGAGCAGTATCAAAACCAATATTTTTTTATTTCTTGTTTCTAAACAGAAGGCCCATTAGTTTGCTTAGTCATGTTTCAGTGTTATCACTGTGATTATTTATTCAAGGGCAATACCTGGCAAGAGTGCCAAAAGCACATTTCCCTAGAAAAAACCCCTGCTTTTCACGCACACCCCGAGTTCTGTGTGCAGCCCTTGTCAGCAGGGAGAAGCATGGCTGTTCTGCCAGAGATGGGAATAAGGGAATGGTGAGGCAGGCAGGGACCTCCCTGGCAGCTCCACAGCACCTGAAGTAGAGCCAGAGCAGCTGGGGACACCAACAGGGTCAGCTGCAGTCCAGGGACCACCAAGCCTGACCACAAGGTCAGAGACCAGCCAGGTTCGAGGTCAAGACAGAGGATCCATCAGTCAAGGAAGCACAGGATCAGGGAGGTACAAGGCCAGGCACGGGAACACCCACAGCATAGCTAAGGCAAGGACCTGAACTTAAATTTGGCTCCTGATCCAAGGAAAACAGATCCCCAATAAGCTTTCCTGCAGCTCTTTTCTCAGCTCTACTGCCCACACGGAGAGCTGGACTACCCAGGCAGCCAAACAGCCATGGTGGCCTTTCCCACAGTAACTCACCTGATTTTGAAGGGCTGCCTTTGAAAAGCGCTGTGAGAAATTACAGCTGTTGCCAGTTATTTGAAAGCTGGTGTTAAAATAGTGGCCACTTCACCCCAGCCACAGGATGTTCTCTGGTCTCTTCTGACCTGCTGGCAGACCTAGATTGTACAGACAGATAATTAACCAGGAGTGAACCATAAGGAAAAATTCTTCACTCATGAGGATAGAAAGAGTGGTGTAAAAGTAAATTCTCCAGCATTTAACGTCACATACTGGTGAGAAGAGCATGGGGTTCAGAACCAGCTTGCTCTGCATCTATAGCTTGGTCTGAGATCTGATACATGGAGATTACAATGGACATTTCTTTTCCTCCCACCCAAGAATTCCAGGTGCTGTGCATTCAGTTACAATTCTGGGCAGGACAGCACATAGACAACCAACCTGCCCCTGCTCCCAGGAGTTTGGTTTGTTTTCCAGTCATACAAGACAGTCCCAGATTAAGGGTTTAGAATTTGAAGATGGAAGCATGCAGGAAAGAAAGATGAGTGAAAAAAGGAAGAGGCAGCAGGAGAGAAATAATCACAGAAAAATATGTGCAAATGATGAATGAAAAGGAGAAAAAAATAAAGCAGAATATGTAGAAGTAGAGGGAAAGGTTGGGAACATGATGAAGCAGCAAAAACAGAGGCAGTAAGACAGAAGAGAGAGAGAGAGAGAGAGAACCTTGCAGGAGCAGAAATTCCTTGTGAGGAGAACTGGAATCTAGAAAACTTAACTCATCCTTTAGAAAAACAACAAACAAACAAACAAACAAACAAACAAACAAACGTTGTAAGGGAAAAGTCCAAATTAACTGTTTGCAGTCCAAACCAAATTTTTCATAGTTCCTGCCTTTCCTGTTCCTGAACTTTTTTGCCTCCTGTCCTCCAAGTGCTATCAGAGGCCCCTCAAAGTACCAAATGCTGCACTGCAGCCCACCCTGCCTCCCCTGTGCTCAGACCTGTTTCTCTGCCTGTTCTTGCCATTGTGCCCTGACCTTGTCTTCAAGCCTTCTGCCTTCTCACAAAGCTATTCTTATGCTCACTGCCTCATTTTTTCCTGCTGACTCTCCAGATGCCTCCCACTTGTCTTCCAAAGCTTTGTAAAGATAAGAGCAGTTCTACTGCACAAAAAGGCTCAACATGAAACATTTATCATTTCCACGCTGGCCTTTCACTGCCAACTCAATGAGGCAGAAATTGTCTCCCAGCACTTGTGCCCCCATGTCCTGTAGGACCCTGACACTTCTGGGAAGACTCCACTGGTGCTTCTCTGTAAACAGCAATAGCTGTTTTACAGACAATATGCTGGGTTTGTTCTCAGTGATTTACTGTGCCAGCTTGGATTCACTCCTGTATGAATCCTTTGTGCTCAGAACTGCTGCTCTCTGCCCAATGCCAGGTGGTTGGCAGGAGAGCTTTGTTTCTCCTGTCTCACTGAGGACAAATGGGAACCAGAGAACAACCTGCAGTGGCAGATGACACTGTTGCTATCCCAAAAGACTCCCAGGATCAAATCTCTAAATGCTGAGTGGGACACCACACATCTGGAAACCACAACAATCTGAACCGTGCTGCCATGCTCACCTAACCGCTTCTTCTACAAGTGGGGCTGTACAGTGAGAGGTCTGAGGGGTTTTATTTTTGCTTTTCTGGACAGAAGTAGCTGGGTTTTGCAGCAACCAAAAATCTCACTCCAACAAAACAAAAGCTTCTCTACCTTAGGACAAACTTGACAGTGACCTCGTTAAGCTCCTATGGAAATCGCGTTGGCTCTCATTTTCCTCTCAGGTGTTTGTTTTCGAGTACTCTGGTCTCTGCCAGACGGCACGAGGCGGAATGGATGACCTGCTTCAAAGGCTTTTGTAATCAGAGCCATCTGATCTGCCAAAGCGCGTCAAAGGTCAGAGACTGGCAGTAGCACAGCGTGGGGCAAATTACCCCTTTAAACTCCTGATGGGACACGGGTCAGGTCAGGAGGCGGCAGGGCTTTGCTCACGGCAACAGCTGCCGGAGCAGCGCACACGCCTTTAAATCATTGAGAGAGCTGTTCCACAGGGGCACCAGGGCTGTTTCCAGAGGCTCTGGGGCCGCAGCTGCGGGCACGGCCCGGTGTCCCGGCCCGGGCTCCACCTGCCGGGCCAGGCCTGAGGGTGTTGTGGCCGGGCGGGTCGGGCTCCTCTCCTGGCCCAAAGCTGCCCGGCGAGGGCTGGGCCGGACCTGTGCAGGGCCAGCACCTGCACTCGATGGTCCTTGTGGGTCCCCCCAACCCAGTAAATCCCGTGATTCTGTGAAATCAGGGAGGGGTTCTTCACAGAAAGGGTGATTAGACATGGGCTGCCCAGGGAGGCGACGGAGTCACCTCTCGCTGGATGTGTTTAAAGGACGGGATGTGGTCGGGCTCTGTGATCTCTGCGGTCTTTCCCGACCCAGGCGATTCCGCGAGGCCGCGGGCTGTGCGGTCACCCCGGCCCCTGCCGGCTCCCCGCGCTGGCCCGGCGCCAGGCCCGTGTCAGGGGCCGGCCAAGCCCGGAGGGCGGGGCGGGGGCGGCGGGGGGGCTCGGCCGGCGCGGCCGCCGCGGCCGGGGCTGATTGGCCGGGCGGGCCCGGCGGGCGGAGCCGATTGGCCGAGGGGGCTCGGAGGGCGGGGCCGGGCGGCGGCGGCGGGGCCGCGCTGCAGCCTCGGCCGGGGAAGCGCCGCTCTCGCACCGCCGGGCCCGGGCGCGGGAGGAGGTAAGGGCCGCCTGCCCGGGCACGGGCATGGGCCGGGGCTGGGGCATGGCCATGGGATGGGGCCGGGGGAGGGCGGGGGGCCTCGCTCACAAGCCTCTCCTTCTGCTGCCCCTTCCGCTCTCCCTTCTCCTTCAGCCTCTGGGCGGGAAGGGCCGCGGCGGGGCTGGCAATGTCAGGGAGCGGGCCCGGCGTTCCTCAGGGGCTGCCCCCCCCCCCCCCCCCGCGGCGCCGCAGCTGTGATGTGCACGGAATAAATGCCGCCTGTGATAATTCGTGATGAGCAAACTGCAGCAGAGAGAGACGTCTTTAAATTGCCGCCGTCCGTGTGCAGTTTGCTGTCCAGACAGGAAGGCGAGACTAGATTGTAACGAATTAAAAAAAAAAAAAAAAAAAAAAAAAAAAAAAAAATATATATATATATATATATATATATATATATAAAATAAATAAATAAATAAATAAAGCCAACGCACCTGCTTTAAGGCGAGCTTAACACCCAGAACCGCACGGTCCTGCCCACAGATGTGGGGTTGGGAATGGGAAGGCACGCGAGGCAAGTGCACTTGGAGCTTTACATTCCTTTTTGCACACGTCGGATCCCCCGGGGCAGCAGGCATGCCTTCGCTTTCTTCCGGCTTTCCTTCTCTTCCCCTTCTCTTCTGGCAGCCTGGAAAATTTCCATCTGCCGAGCAGCAGCCAGCCTGTAAAACTACAGCTTTAATCATCTCATCCCACTGCAAGTGCTGTGTTTCCCTGCCTGGCTGTCGGAGCTGTTTCTCCGCAGGAAAATGTGTACAGGTGATCATTGTCAGATGGAGCACATCAAAGCAAATTTCCGTCTAGAAGTGTCCATCTTAGACTTTGTCTCTAACACCAGTGCCCCTCTTTTCATTATCTCAGTCCTGTTCTGCCCAGATGGGTCTGCCCAGTGTTTGCAGACATATCAGCTGGGAAAGCACGGACTGTTTTGTGTCCAGAGCTGTTTGCATAACAAACTGAAGAGCAGGTTCCCACTCCTGACTTGCAGAGACACTTGGAAGGCAAAACCATCGTCACTATTTTTACTTTCCTGGTGAGAGTTGAATTTGATAGGGAACAAATTTTTAAAATTACCTTCTGAGTTTGGACTGATTCGTGCTGTGGATACTGGGTAGTCTAAATATAGCCAGCATTTCATGTTCTCCTCTCAAGCTGACAGAAGTGAAAGCGAGCGTGGGTTTTGCTAATTGGCAGGCTTTGGTTGTGCTGTGCTTCACAGAAGGAACTTAACATGCTGTTGTTACCAGCCAAGGATAGCAGGAAAGAAAAAGCAGCTCGAGGAAGTAAACCAGGTTTTAAATACCTGTAAATAAAAGGGTGTGATATTGCCATCAGCCCGCAATGTAAAATGGAAAATCCTAAGATTTCAAGTAGCTCTGTATTCAGCTGATGCAACAACAGTGATTTCCAGAACGTGCAGCCTTTTATCAAGTCAAGAGGTAACCTCTAAGTGTTAAGCAAAGAAACCTTTCCTCTTTTCATACAACCTAAGTTTTGCTTGAAAGGTAAATCCACAGCATCTGAAGCAAATGCTTTGAGCTGGGAACAACATGTTTGTTGAAGGCCTCCCAAAAGCTCTGTCACTGCCATTTTCTACTAAAGCAACCCCTTACTAAGTTACCTTTGGTTGCATGTTTTTTGCAAGTGCTTAGATTTTTTTTATCTAGCAATTTAAAACAATAGTTTAAACAAATATTTCAGATCTGGAGATGCAGTTGTGATTGGCTTGGGCAAAGGACAACAGCAAGGCACTGCAGCCCAGAATTAAAGTGTCTCTGGGGTACAAATGTTGCTCTTTGCTGCTCAATTATGTCAGAATACCCTGCTGCCTTTTTTTTTTTTTTTTTTTTTTTTTTTTTTTTTTTTTTCATTCACCATAAGCCTGGGTATTTCTAGATTTTTTTAATGTCATATAATATTTTTCACTCATAATTTTGCCCTTAGCAAACTTTGAGCAATTAAGTTACAAATCCCTCACTGGACTTGTATCTTTGGTGTGGTTAGTTACAGTGATCTGTGTGGTCCAGTTAAATTACTCTGATGCAACAATATGTAAATATTTCAAACTGCATCCCAGACCTTTACAAAAGTCAAATAATCAAATCTTTCTACACTTTTCAGCATGCTAGGTGAGTCATCATTAGCGATTTTTTGTCTGTGCTGTGCCAAGTGGTGTGTTTGAATTTATCTGGACTGGAAAAGAGAGCTTTGAAGCCAGCAGAAGACCTTGCCTGCCTGTGTTAGCCCATTTCAAGGTTAGGTGGCTGAGAAATTCAAGCCAAACAAAACAGCAAATAGCTGCATGGGGTTTTTTTTGAGGGGGAGGTTTGTGTGTACAGTTGAGGATGTCCATGGGTACACTCTTAGTTGTCATTCTTGGCATTAAATAAAAAAAAAAAAATCACAATTAGCTTACAGCTCTGTGTTAAAAAGTATCGTTCAAGATCTCCATAAATGTGACAGAAGTGAATATCATGTGCAGATAAAAAAAAAATTAAATCTAAGCAAATGTATTTCTCCTTTCCCCCTGGGAGTCACAGTGCAGATATCTCAGCTGGTGTTTGCAGAGTGCGTGACAAACTCGTTTTCACAACCTTACCTGGTACTTTCACATAGTCATATTTTGGCACTATCATCACTCCCCTTTGCTCCGTCTCAAGGCCTTTGAAATGTCGGGATGTCACTGTGCAGGGGAGCAGCAGCAGCAGTGCCTCCCTGGCTCTGTGCGCAGGGCTGGATGTGAGCTGCTGCTGCTGCTGCTGCTGGCTGGGGATAGTTTGGCGGTGAGTCACGCCGATCCCACTGCAGTCCCTTCCAGGGAGTGCTGTGCTCCGCATGATTAGCGGGCTCTCAGGGTGACATTGCTTCCTGAATGATGCAACCGAAAATTCCCTTTCCTGTGCTCCTTGCTTCCTGACCGTTTTCCCCTTTGTTCTCCAAGACGTTCCAGCAGCTGCGCATCTTTTGCCCTTGGTCTTCTTTCCCCTACGAATCTCTGCGAAGACAAGTGATGTCCACAGCTACTCTAATCACCTTGGTACGGAATGGAGGGTTCCAAGCGAGGAGGAGAGCCGCGCTGACGTCCCGCTTCCTGCAGGACGAGAAGCGCCCCGCGGCCGCCTGCTCCATCTCCACCTGCGAGCGCCGCTCCTCCCGCTTCGGCGCCGACGGCAGCGGGCGGCCCACCACATGGGACACCTTCGGCATCTGGGACAACCGCATCGATGAGCCCATTCTGCTCCCGCCCAGCATCAAGTACGGGAAGCCCATCCCCAAGGTGAGCCTGAGCAGGGTGGGCTGCGCCAGCCACATCGGGAAGAGGAAGGAGAACGAGGACCGGTTCGATTACGCGCAGCTGACGGAGGATGTCCTGTACTTCGCCGTGTACGACGGGCACGGCGGGGCGGCAGCTGCGGACTTCTGTGATAAGTACATGGAAAAATATATTAAGTAAGTGCTTAGCCAGGGAATGCGCGTCAAATAAATTCCAGCTGAGATTCCTTCTCTAGGAAACCTGTAATCCTCCCAGGCCGTGTAGCCTCCTGTCCTTTTGGGACAGCAGGAGCACTGGGTGGAACAGAGTGCTGTGAATTCCTTACTCTGTGTGGTGCCTGCCCTGTCGGGCAAGCCCAAAAACACAGGAGAGGAAAGCACCATGGTGCCCCCTGTCCAGGAAAGGTCTTGGAGCACAGGGAGAGAGTGTGGACTGGCTGTTTTCACACAGTGATTGCTGACCTATGGTTTGCTTACACTCTTCTGTATCTATCACATCCCTGGGCGCTGGATAAGGAACTTAAATATTTGCAAAATTACAGGATTGTGCTTTCAGTGCACACAGTAAAATCACATTGCCTTTCCACTCTAGTCCACCATCATTCAGTGGGTGCATGGAGGAGATAAGACTGCAAAACAGATTGATTAGGATGTATATTTCTTGGAAAGAAGTTTAATTTCTTTGCTTGCTTGCTTGCTTCCAGGGAATTTCTTGCTGAGGAGGAGAACTTGGAAAATGTTTTGAGCAAAGCTTTTCTAGAAATAGATAAAGCATATGAAAGGCATGCTAATCTCTCTGCTGATGGTAGGTAAAAAAATATTCTACTCATATAAGTGTGAAGAATAAAGGTTATCTTATTTGCTCAGTAGTTTTACAGTAAAATGTCCAGAAGAGCTCTTGAAAACAATTTCACTTAACATGGGATTTTGCTCTGGCCACTTTCTGCAAATAAAACAATTATGGTTTAACTCCTAAAAATGAAATAACTACTGTAAGTCTCATTCAAATTTACTGGAGGAGTTATAATGTTACCATAATCATCGATGAATTTCTCTTAATGTGATTCTGAAAAGAATTATGTTTGTCAAGGTAGCAAAGACTGATTTAGATTTGCAAGGACCATAATTTTACTGGTAAGAAATGTGGAGAGGGGTGTTTTTGATTTGCCTTTTTTTTAGGGGTGGGGGGATTGGTGTTTTTATATGTTTGTTTGTTTTAAAGCTGTTACTCCTGTGGATTAAAAGCAAGAGTGTCAAAGTTCCCCTTCCTAACTTGGCTGCTGCACCTGAGGAGGAACATAAGCCAAAGTTAATGCAATCAATATTGCTTCTGCACAAACAGAATCACAGGAGTAGCTGAGTGGGAAAGGGAAAAAAGCAGTGAAGAGGAAAACAAGTTTGGCTGTGGTAAGGCTGTGGTAAAGCTGGCACCAGCCTTTTTAGACTCCCATTTAATCCTGGCTGTTAATGAAGTTCTTGTATATGTGTCTAGAGACTAAGTACATCTGAACCAGTTGCAGCAAGTGGAGCTTATAGAGAGTGACTTAGGAAAGGAGATAGAAGTGCCTGTCCCAGTTCTGTCACAGGAGCTTTCTCAGCCCATGGGATACAATTTTGAGAGTCAGTTTAGCCAGTCTTAAAAAGAGAACACCAAACAAACCCAATTATAAAAAACAAACAAACCCAAACAAAACACTGACCCACAATACTAAAGAAAACTAAACAAAAAAACTGTCCCAGTGCTGGTGCAGGCACTGGCCAATTAACTGAGGTTGTTTCAGAAGAACAGAAACTGTAAAAGTCTTCTCTCCAGGAAAGACTGGAAACCAAGAAGCTCTGTAGGGACTGAAGTGATACTGTATCCTCAAGCTGCTTTTCTGAAGCTGCGGCTGAATAATGCAGTGGCTTTCTGCACTCTAACTGCTAGATAAATCTAGGTAGGCTCAAATGCAGGACAGGTAGCCTGACTGTTCCAGCACTGCCTCTTACCTTAGCCTGCACCAGGGATTAGGAAAAAAGTCTTAAGCCCTGAGATGCAGCCCTCAAAAAAAAAGGAGAATCGTTTATAAAGGTCGTTTTCCCTTTGTATTTCATGTGGTCAAAAAGATCAGAATTACTTTTGACCTGTGGGCTGGGTTTTAGCTGAGCTCATGAGAGACATCAGCAGAGCAGATGTGCTTTTTATCTCAGAGCCTCTTTGCAAATATATTTTCTTACCAACCCAAATCCAAGACAGCATTTGAGTACTAGTTTGTGTGCTTCCCTGGATCAGACCATTTCATTTTCAGATTTAATTATCGCCTTCCCTGCCCCTTTTGGGAGTAAGACAACTCTTGGTTTGGCTCATTGTAGTGACCTCTGTGTCAGAGCAGCTCCTTGAGGAGAAGGACTGAGAACTCTACTGGATGTATTATTCTGTTTTTCTGAAAACTGTTTCCAATCATAACACTTTGTAGGTGACCCAGAATTGGATAACAACAATATTTAACAGACAAACTGTGCAGCAAGCAGAGCATTTTAGAACTGCTCATAGGATTTTTTTCCTACCATTTAACTAACTGTTGCTGCTTAATGCCAGAAAAGGTATGCAATGGTTACCAGGATACTGCACAAGCCTCCTTCATTAAAAAAGCAAGATAGAGGGTAAAAGAGTTGCCAGACATCCACAGGGGCCATGCTCTGGCAGGCACTCAGTGTTTCTCAGGTAGGCTGAGGACCTGCAAGCTCTTGCAGGAGCCTGGGGGATCTAGGAGAGCCCATTGTTCTTGGCTGAAAACCAAGCTCTAAGGCAAAGAATGGAGTAACAGGGTGCAAAGTCAAGTCTGGATTTCTGAACAGATTAAACTTCTTGCATATCTGTTGTTAAAATAACTCAATACTGTGTTGACTGCTTTGTGTGGATATTTTTGTTGTTGTTAATGTTTAGAAAGTTACATAAAATTTCAGTATGCATTTTTGGCATGTATCTTTGTTAGAAGGCTACTTCCAAACTGATTCAGTTTGCCAGCAAAATTTCTGATTAAGTGTGGCTATTCTGGATGTGACAGTCAAGACAGTTACTAGGGTATCTTGAAAATGGTGGTTGACTGTGTAACTTGGTGTATCTGGTTTACACTGGATGCTCCCCAAGTCTGACCTCCTTTTGAAACCTGGCCATAGCTGATGAAGTGCAAAATAATAGCTTTGACTTGCTCCAGCAGATGACCCTCCCAGGGTTCACTCCCTTCACTGTGTCTGCAAAAAAAAACCCAGTGCACATTCAGGAGGTCCAGGTCTTCACTAACACACAACCTGCTTTAAAACTTGTACCTGGGTGTTTGAAGAAAACTAAACCCCGAGACAAATCCCTGTAGCCAAAATGGCACGTTGGAGGCATTGTTTATAGTGCCATTCAAGGGGTAAAACCTTACATAAGGCATGAATTTAACAGAATTAGAGACGTGCCTTGTGGGAGACCCCAGCAATGCCTTCAAGGGTGTGGCTCTCTGTAAGTCACTTAACAATGATACAATATTTGAAATGAGAGATGGAAAATACATTGCACAGTAGTTGCTGTGAGCTTTCAATAATAAAAATGGTTTATGAGTGTGCTCCAGGTACTGCTGCTGTGGCTGGCATGCAGTTCACCAGTGCTATTGGAGTGCTGTACTGGCCTGCTGGAGTCTGCTCCACTAACCCCTCTGTGAGTGACCTATACCTGTCATTTCACACAAAAGCATAAGAAACTTGCTCTAGGCAGGTCTGGGATAATCTGTGCTCTGCCTAAATCCTGTGTAATCATTAACAGCTTAGGGCTATGTCTGAGCCCTGAAGCTTGGTGTTTGGTACCTCTTCAAAAGCGCGTTTTCATTCCCTTCCATGCATTTAAATATAGCCAGTCACTTTCAAATCACTGCTAAATTTAGGGATAGAACATAAAGGAAGCTCACATCCAACAAATGAAATTATCCATGGGACAGCTTCCAGAAATGGGCAGAATTTTCTGCTATTTTTTACCAGCCATTAAAACTGAAATCTAAAGGCTGAAGAGCTTTTCTCAGAAAGGATGGAAATAAATTAAATTCTGTGCTTGAGGAAATTTGAGCATTTCCCTGGAGAAATGTGAGACAAATGTGAGACTCCTGGCCTACTGGAGTCCTACCAGGTATTGTTACTGCTTCTGTTCACTGTGAGCCAGAGAAAACAAGAGGGAGTTTGTCCATCAACCTTCACAGTGCATCCAACTCTAATCACATTGGGCACTCACTTCTGGAATAGCCATCTGATTAAAACATAGCCAAGTATTAACTTGTCTACCCATGCTTGAAAGGGTTCTTACTTATGGAATCTTATTATGCTGACAAACAGCAGAAGTTATTTAAAAGTAATTAAATTTTTAAGTAATGTTTGTTTTGTTGGTTTTTTGTTTAAGTTACCATTCAAAAAAAAATTTTTTTATTTCTTTAAATATGTTAACCTGCAACACTGAGGAAAAGGGAGAGCTGCAGAAATCGTACTTGAATATTTCATAAATTTATCAGTATTGTAAAGGCAGCCTTTTTATCCAAGGGCCCTGATTATTACCTAATCAATTTAGAAGATAGTAATTACAATATTAAAGAGATGTTTATTTTGCCTATTTCTCCATTAGTCAAAACAATTAATATACTTCTATTCAGTGCCTTTAATAGGGCCCGTTTCATTTGGCACTGGTATGAACTCCCCATATTGGTGTAATTACATGAGGGAGCGGATGTTCTTCCGAGTGGCCACTCTTGCCATATGAGACAGCTGGCCCTCCAGCATTGATAAAGTTCTTCATTTGATGTGTTGGTTGGTTACTTATCTCCATAGGGGAAACAAAATTCAGATTTTATTTGGGTTGAATTTAAACCGGTTTTGTCACACAGTTTTAGCAAGAAGGTGAGAACAGTGCAGTTCCCCAGAAATGCCAAGGCTGATTTACCAAGGCCAAAGATGCAGATCCTAGATGACCTGCACAGGCAGACCTGAGAGTGCCTGACTCCATCCCCTGTTCTGCAGCCCTTATTCTTGCATCTCCAGTGTTGCAGGTTTATTCTGTTTGAACAAAGTCCCTGGGTGAATTTCCTATTTGCCTCTGTGTACGTGTTATTTGTGGCAGACACTGTACCTGCTCAGCAGCTCTAGAACTGGAGGCCCTGGACACTTTAAGCTGGGCTTCAGTGGAAAGAGAGATCTGCTTAATTTTGTCCCAGGTGAAGGAGTCCAGCGGTTCCTAGCCTGGACTACTGGAAGGTTTCCACATCCTCTTTGTCACATTAGTTGAGATGACTTGCAGTAGAAGTTGTCCAGTGAGTGTTAAGAACCTATTGAAAGATCTTAGTTTTATAGTGATATTGATAGGAAAACAAAGTAAACTCTTTAATTGTTAAAACCAATACATGTGCTGTTGCAACGTGTTTTGTCTTAAACTAGCAGCAGTTGTAGAAAAGCCTTAGAAATGTTATCCCATCACCATTCCTGTGGTTTTGAGCTGTGCTAGAAATCACATAATGCTACAGTTGGCTTCATGCATGTTCTTGCATCCCTACCCAGAGCATGAACTGGATCCAAGGAAGAGATTGTGAGCAGCATGTACTTTTTTTCTAGGACTGCTATTTAACTAATAAACATATAAAGTTCAAGTCACTATGTCCATTACCACAATTCTGGACAATATCTTTTTCTTTAGTACCAGCCCTTGATTTTTTGCTCTTTTCTTTGGGAGTTTGCACTGAAAAGATGCAGATTCACTTGAATTCCAAATGTTTCCAGTCTTCTGTGAATTGAAGACTATGATTTAACCTTTTGTATGTTTCTCAGCATAGTTCTAAAACCACAGAATGAAATGGGAAAGTAGCAGCAGTTCTGCATTAATTTTAATGTCTAAATAAAATGTATCTTCTGTAAAATAAAAAGGTAGTTTTACGTAGGTTGCTCTATTTCACTTCTTCTAACAGTTGGCTAAAACAGGTATTTTACTGTTTCTACTAAAATTTTTCCTTACACTGGTACTTTTTAATATCTTATTCTCATAATGTGCCTCAAAGTGACCCTGCACTGGGCTAGTCCTTGCTTCAGATGAGAAACAGGATGTCGGTGCCTTATCCACCTGGATAGTCAGAGGCTGCCACATCCAGTTTCCAGTGTCCCAGCCTGCCTGGGCCTGGCACAGCCCGAGGTGGGACCATGGCTAATGGTCACCCCTGACCTGTTGGTTCAGCACTCAGCTAAACCCAGTCCTTGCTGCAGTAATAATACCTGTTTTAAATAATAACACCAGCTTAGTTAACACTGGGTTGTGAGGGTTTGTGTTTGGGTTTTTTTGGATTCATGGACTCACTGCTTTCGCTGCACAACAAGGCTCAATGCATCTTCCAGGGCTTGGTGACTTCAGTGTGCTCCCAGCTCCATTTGACCTCACAGGGCTGGGGAAGGAGGCTATCAAGACCCCAAAGCCCTTGCATTTCTGTGGCTATCTGTTGGCAGCTGGTCAGATTTGGGGCTGCCTGGCATTTCTTGAGATCAGACACAAAGTCCTGTCTCAAATCTGTCCCATGGGGTCAAAGCTGCAGAACCAGAGGTAGAAGCACATGTAGTTGTAGCTGGTCTCTGCAGAAACTGGTGGAAAGACAGTGACATGTTAACTGTTAGTGACATGAAAACAAGAATATAACTGGAGAGTCACTTTCCTAAGCAAGCTAAAAACTCAGCTCAAATTGGCTTGCTTTGAAAAACTGGAACAACTGGAAAAGCCCATAATGCAGGTGACCTACAGGGGGCCTTTCAAGGAGATTTGCATTGGTTGTAGATGCAAATGTGTTCCAGGCAGTAACTGGTCCCATCCAGACATTTTGGTGTAATAGATCAAATCAGCAGGAGCTTTCCAGGCATCTCTTGCTGGGTTACCTCTGCAGAATTTGCAGGAAGAGAAGATAATAACTGTAAAGTGGGACTTGCCCTTTCAAAAAGCAAAGAAAACGAGGAAAGCTGGGCAGTATTTCTGTCATTTTCTTCCCTGCAGATGATACTACAAATCTTTTTCCTGAAATAGGCACTTGCAGTTCTCTTTTTCAAGAGTTTCTTTTTTTTTTTTCTCTCCAGACTATTGTAGTAATTGAAATGAGAAGCCTTTAAATCTGCTTGCATGAGTGACTCCAGGCAGGTCCCTGTGTGCAGTGGGCCAGCTCAGCTCACTCCCTTCCTTTCCCTGCAGAGAAGGAGGGCAGCACCAGGGCTCTGTTTTGCCCTCTGGGCACTCACAGTGACCCGTGTGAGGGGTGCCAGCAGTGCCCTGGGCAGGCTGCCCAGACAGCCCCTGCCACCTGCACCAGTTTGCAGGCACAAGGCAAGGCTGAATCCCAGTATCCAGCTTCACTATAATTATATATTGCTATGTAATTGCCTGCTTCATCACCTAACAGAAAAAAAGAGCCATCACCTTTATGGTGACCTACTTGTGCAGTCACTGTGCCCAGGAGTAAGGACAATAATGCTGTAACTTGAGGTGAGCTCATGAGGCTGAAAAACTGCTACAAATTGAAAGGAAGCCACTGTACCTTGTAGTGCTTTTATCCCCCTTGCCCGGTTTGCATGGAGCCATGTTGTTGCACAGAAACACTTAATCACTTAATCCTTCCCACCTCTCCTCTCTTCCATGTCCTACATGCCTACATGCATGCATGTTTGCCTTTTTTTTTTTTTTTTTAATATGTGTAAATTTAGTTTAAACTTAAAAGCAGTTACTTGCTGATTAGGTAGAGCACAAGTTGTTTTCATTTTACCAATTGAAATTGTTTGTTGCTGTTTTAAATGGCTCCACGCTTTAAGGCAGTGCTAAAACCTCTCTCTTTGATGACATTTGTAGCAACTCTGCTGAGCTCTGGGACCACTGCAACAGTGGCTCTGCTCCGGGATGGAATTGAGCTGGTTGTGGCGAGTGTGGGAGACAGTCGAGCTCTGCTGTGCCGGAAGGGAAAGGCTATGAAACTCACCATTGACCATACTCCAGAGAGAAAGGAGGAGAAGGAAAGGTACCTGCTGGCTGAGGATGTGGCTTCCCAGAGCATGGCCTCAGATGGGATGGGCTTGTGCTCTGCTGCTGGGAGAAAGCAGAGTTGAATATAGAGCCCAGAGACTACTCTGAGCTGGCAATAAGCTCCAGTTAATGCACTGGGACCTGTTTAGAGGACTAGGGATGTGGAAAGGCTTCCATGAGCATAAACTCTCTCAGCAGTAAGGTGTGCATTGCTGAGATTCAGAACAGAGCTATGACCACATGGTTCAGACTTGTCCAAAAGTGCCAAGTTAGAACCTGAGGAAATGCACTGTGACTCCCAGGTCACATCCCCTTCATAAAGCCCTTCAAACAGCCAAAGCCAACCCTCAGCTTCCCAGCTTAGGCTCTCCATACATCATTCCTCATTCTAGCTAGTGACAGAAATAGAGGATAGAGGTGGGGGTAATGGTGTGAAGCAGTAACTCATTCACTTTTCCTTTTGTGCCTCTGGACAGGATTAAGAAGTGTGGTGGCTTCGTTTCCTGGAACAGTGTGGGACAACCTCATGTGAATGGTAGACTTGCAATGACACGGAGCATAGGAGATTTGGATCTTAAAAACAGTGGTGTGATAGCTCAACCAGAAACAAAAAGGGTTCAGGTAAAAGAAGATCTGCTTTACAGGGACAACAACACTTGGACTAAGGGGCTTCATAGGTATTTGATGCTGTGGTGGTACCCACATGACACAAGCCCAGGTGAAGCCTGAGGGCCAGGCGGGTTTTTTTACTGAAATAACCAGAGAACAGCACTCATTAAATTGTTTCAGGTTAACACTAACAGGACAGAAAAGAATCTGGTACTAAATTCAACCAGATAAACTTCTAAATCTCACTTCTCACAGTTAAATACATGATAAGGGAAGAAAGATAACAAATTATATACATTACAGGTGTTAGTCTGTTTGGGTGCTGCGATCAAATGGGTAATTTTGAGGTTAATGCTGATATAAAGCCATCACTGAGAAGTGGGTAGGATATGGATGAGCTGCCATCAAAAAAGTAGGATATGCAGAGAGTTGAGAGGAAGAGGAGGAAAGGACAGCTGCATGTATCTTACCATAGCTCTGTAGTGGTCTAGAAAACAAATTAAATACCCAGAAGGCATTCAGCCTCCACTTTGACAGGAAGCTCTCCTGTCAATTTGCATTCTGTTTCTTACTTTCCCCTAGTACACCTCCCAGGGCCCCAGTAACTTATATTGTTTTGGTCCCAATAAAGTGCCACCCACTAGGGGTTTAGGGAGATGACTGCAGTGCTATCACACCTTCCTTGAAATCTCAGCCTCAGGGAAAATTTTGCAGGAGAGCACGCAGCATCTCCAGGAAATAAAAAGTGCTTTGCAAGAGTGTAAAAACATGGGGGCAGTTCCTTTGCCTTGCAGCACTCACCCAGGGTGGTGCCTCTGTTGCAGCTGCACCATGGGGATGACAGCTTCCTGGTGCTGACCACTGATGGCATCAACTTCATCGTGAACAGCCAGGAGATCTGCGACTTCATCAGCCAGTGCCACGACCCCGCCGAGGCCGCCCACGTGGTCACTGAGCAGGTACTGCCCGCTGCTCTGCCACCAAGGGCTCCTGCCTGGGAGGGGTTGGCTTTAAAAACACATGGGTTTTTTATTTATGTGATACCACACATTCAGCTGAATTGAAGGTGCTGGCTGAGACATCCACCAGTCCTGCTAGCCAGCCTTTTCCTTACCCTGGGTCTCACCACATCCTTGCAGGCATCACATCCATTAGCTTGCTTAGCTCACAGTCCACTGAACTGCATGGGACTGTAACTGCAGCTTGTGCCTGTGCTGAAAATGTCACTGTTGTAGGCAGAAATGGGCACTTTCTGATCATGGTTCTGCACGGTGGCATATCCTATGGGAAGCTCTGGGCCATACCAGAATGGAGCATCCGGGCTGGGAAGGGTCACAGGAGTCTTGGGCCTCAGGGCTGGGAAGGGGCAAGGAAGTCTCCAGCTCAGGATGTGCTGTGCCAAGTGAAGCCAGACACGTTTCCCTTTCTAAGTGAGACACTGCTGCTGACACTTTGTTTCTTCTCTCAGGCAGAGCAGTTTGGCTCTGAAGACAACAGCACAGTTGTCATAGTGCCATTTGGAGCTTGGGGCAAGTACAAGAATGGGGAGATGACTTTCTCCTTCAGCCGCAGCTTCGCTTCCAGCGGGAGGTGGGCATGAAGACAGTGCCACAGCCATCCTTTCCTGCTGCCACCTGGACACAGCGTGCTACAGGAGAACACCTCCATCTGTTCCTAGGCTCCCTCAGTGTCTTGTCCATCTCTTCTGTTCCCAGTGTTAGAAGGTGCCACTGCTCCCTTGGTGCGTAGTGCCTGTTGTTGCTTACGGCTGACCGTGTCCTGCTGCCCATGTTACTCCAGGCAGCATCGGGGCAGCGCCCTGGGTTTGTAGCCTCAGCAGCTCCACACATCACTTTGTTCACACAGACGAGGTTCTGGGCTTTCACCTGAGGCTGGAGGGGGTGCACAGTCATTTCATGCCCACCTGTATTCCCCAGGACACTCAGTTCCATGGCAGCTGTGAGTCCCTGAGCCACGTGCTGGCTTCCTTGTCCGATAAAACACGGGAACAAACGCACAATGTTCTTAGGTAGACAGAAAGAGGGTTTGTTGTTTTCTTCTGCTGCAGCCACCCAAAACTCCCCTGTGCTCCAGGAGAAAGTGGGTGAAAAATAAAGGAGAAGTTTCAGAATGTTCAAGTTCTGATGCCAGTGGCATTTGGTGTAGCTATACAAGTTCCTGAGACAGTGCTGCTTAATGCTCTCACTGCTGTCATCTGTGATCCTCTAGCTCCAAGGAGACAGACCAGGCTGGAGCCACATGCTGTTGGACAGATGGGAACCTTTCTCCATTGGGTCCAAAGCCTGTGCAGTCCCTGTGGACCATGCAGCAGCCCCTTGCACTGTCTTCTCTTTGCTGTCAGTGTCTGGCAGAAGCACAGAGGAGGGAAAAAGACGCACAGTTTTGATATCCAGAGACTCTCATCAACTTGAATTTCTTTTTTTTTTTTTTTTTTTTTTAAATAAAGACAGTAAGATCATTTCAAAGAATTTACTCTTCAAGATCTGATGCGTAAGACAGTTTATTTCTTCATCCATACTTGAGGATTTTTCTGCCCTCTGCTGAAGGTATCTGAATTGTGATCGCTCATGTCTTTTCATGGTACACAAGGAGGTATAAAACACCCCAAACAAGCTAGAGAAAGGAGAGAGCATTATAATAATGTACAGTAATTTTTGTAAGTTTTGGGTATTGTTTCTAGTAGATGTCAGATATTCAGACACCAGAAAGAAGTTGTATTTTTAAAGGAAGTGTTTCCACTTCCCTTCTTGGAGGGAAATCTGTTATCCAGTGAGGCATGGGGGCACCAGAGCTCTGATCCAGCTCGTATCACTGCTGTGACATGGGCTGCAGGTGACATGTTGGAACAGGTGAAGATCTGTCCCAGTGTGCCTTGTTCAGACCTCTTCCTTCTTCCATTCCATGTCAGCTGTCAGCTTCTGTGGCAGTGACATATGGGCAGAGAAGAATTGGTCTTTTCTCAGCCTTGCCTCAGTATTTTTCCTTCTGTGGATGCTTTCAACAGCACAATTGTAAAAACAAAACAAAATGAAAGAGAAGTTACCTAATACTAAATCACCTTGGAAAAAAAATAATAATTCTGAGGTGCCTGGCCTAATTCTGCTTTTCCAGTGTGAAATACATATCTTCTTTACCTTCTTTACTTTTATCCCAGGGTTACCCCTTAGGCAGTCACTCCATGTGTTTTACCCTGCCTGTGGTGGAAGGCCCAGCAGCACCCAGCAGACACTGTGTTGTACTGACAGCATTCAGTACTAGGTGTTCAGAGTGCCCTGACTTTGTCCCATCACTTGGTGTGTTACCTGGTGTGTACAATGCACTTATTTGGGCTGTAACTGCAGTGGTGTGTGTAAATCTCTGTTGCACTGGATGCTGGTCCCCTGGCCTGTGTAGTGAGCACATCACTGGTTTACAGTCCTAATTCCCTCTCTCTCCTCAGATTTTCTCCAGGGTTGGGGTTCAGTGTTCACCTACAGTCAGGATGGTTGCTGTTTTAAAAACCTGAACAAGGTTTTTATTTCTCCTAATGGCATGGTTGTCTACTCATGGGAAGGATCCATCCTTTACTTCTTTGAAATTTTACCAAGGAAGGGATAAGACAAAGCTCTTTGAAATAGAGGATTATTAGATTAAGGTGTACTGGTGGTTGCTCTTGCTGCTTCTCTGCCATTGCAGAAACACTTGGATTGTGAAGGACTCCTGGGCACCATCTCACCTCAGTCCCTTCTATTGGACCCATTGTTTTCCTTGTCCAGTTTCTTCTTCACTCCTGGGGCAATTCCTGTAGCTGCTGCTGTTGTTTGAGCCCTGCCTCAAGCCCAGCCCTCTCAGAACACTGACCTGAGGCCTGGTAGGCACAGGCCAGGCCCCAGTGTGGGGCAAAAGCTGCTGGTTTCACTGGGGTGGGCAAGGCACCCTCCATCAGGTGACACAGCGCTTTGCCGGGGCTGTTGATCGTTCAAGTGTAAATTCCCAGGCTCTGGGAGGTGATCCCTGTGCCAGGAACCTGCTCAAATCCTTCCACACACCTTGCCAGCAGGGAACAGCCGCCTCAGGGTGTGTCAGTATTGCCTCACCCAAAAATCTCCTTATGCCACGATGACACCCGATTCCACCAACCCCATTAGGTGCCAACAGTGTTAATTAGTAGCATTAGTAGCTCATGTAAACACGAACAAGGACCTCTGGAGTTGGCACAATCATCCACACCAATCCAGAGTAGGGAGAAGGAGATGTATTCCCTCATCCTGTTGTGGAGACCAGAGAGCTCCTGCAGCACAGCAAGGCCATCCATGCTGGGACACAGCCCAGAGCCATTGTTTGTACCAACACATCCCCAGCTGTATAAAGGATAAGCAGTGCAAACTCCCTGACTCCCACAGGAGGTTGCCACTGCTGTAGCAATTACACACTGGATACAAGGCTGCCCTTGTCCCTCTCCCATGCTGGGAGCCAAGAAGGACTGTGCAAGGTGGACCTTGGCTGGACATCAGTTGCCCACCAAGCTGCTCTTATCGCTCCCCTCCTCAGCAGGGTGGGGGCTGGGGGGAGAAAATAAAATGAAAAAAAAACCCCAAAACCTGGTCAAGATAAAGACAATTCATAAAGAGTGTTACCAGCCCCTTTTGAGGGGCCAATACACAGCCCAGCACTGTGAGGATGCTGTGGGGAGGTGAGCTCCATCCCAGCCAGGCCAATAAACACTTTGGGCTTCCCATCTGGTCACTAGGCCTCCACAGCCCGTGGCAGCTCTGCCAGCAACCAGCTCCACTGTACCCCCCAGGGACTGGCAAGAGCCTCCTGCACAGCAGAGCTCCTTCAGCTTGAGGACAAAGAGCAAATTGTCCCAACAACAGCAGCTGCCTGTCTGAGAGGTTTATTATTCCAGGACAGTGAAGGATCTCCCACTCTGAATGAAACAAAATGGAACGTTTGCTCTGTAGCTCACTGTCTTTCCTGTGTATCTTGAGTTTCAACAAAAAACTATTTTTTTGTTTGACAGACTGAACCAAACATTAGAGGTGACCTGCTGAGCAAACTGTAAAAACATTCTTTTTTTTCCCTACCTTTTAGGGGATGGATTCTGAAATCCATTGGATTTGGCAAGAATATTTTCTTGCCTGAACATCCCCCCTGGAGCAGTGAAATCTCTCTCCGTACAGGCACAGCAGGAGGGTGGGATGTGGGTGCAGAAAGGCAAAAATGCTGTCCAGCTAAGTATTCATTTTTACTGTGAGGATATGGAAGGCATAGGGGGCCTCAGATTGCTGGAGGATTTACTAGGAGAGGTGTTGAGACTGCAGATGGATTTCCAACTTAAGTCTCTCTGCCACTTGGAAAGGTGAGAGTTTCATGCTTTACAGAGGGAACTCAGAAAAAAGTAATTAGCAGTCTGGGTTTAGGAGAGCTGGTCTCTCTGGATGATGAACATAGCACAAGAGATTGAAATGGGGATCCAGTAATTAATTTAATATAGACCTTCATTACAATCAGTCCCTTGGGCTGAAATGCTCAGGGCTGGAGAATAATCCTGGAGCAGCTGACAGTGGGGGTGAGGAGAAAAATCAGCAATATCACTGGTTTTTACATGTTTGGAAATTGAGAGGAGCTTAGACTCACCACAGGACTTCTGCCAAGTTCCATGGGATCAGGGTTCCATGAGGTACATTTTCTGTCTCAGCCTGTGGATGTGCTGTGGTCAAACACATTGGGATTTTTAGTGAAGGGAGAAGCACAAAGCAACAGCTACCAGTGAAACTGGTTTAATAATAATAATTCCTCTCAAACACCTTTAGTTGGGCACTTCTAGGTCATTGCTCATTCACCCAAGAAGGGGAATGTACAGTATAGCAGCACTCGGGGTGTTCCTGGGTTCCAAACTGCTGTTCTGGATGCAGAGATACCCATCAGGTGCCCTCCTGACCCAGGATATGGAATGCTTGGGCAGTGGTGCCTGTCATGACTTTCTTACAGACTTAAGTGCAATTGTGTACATTTGTTACATGCTTTGCCTCGGGGCTCTGTGTAATGCCTGTGGTTTGATGTTTATCTTTGGTGTAATCAGTGTTTGAATTTCATCTACTATGAAATTTTAGAGAGGTATCCATCTTGCCTTGTTATTTTTTTTTTTTTCTTTAAAATTTTTTTTCATCTTCATCAACTCAAAGCTACAGTAGAGTGCTAAGTCTGTACTGGAATGCTTACAAGACCTTTCAATAAAGAATTGGCCTCTAGAAGATGTGTTACTACAAATGGATTTTTCTTTTTCCACCCCATTACCAACTGCCAGAAAAAAAAAAGCTGCAGCTTCTCAAGCTGTGTCACAACTGTCCTGTTAGCCCTGGGCCTCAGGCCTGGCCATAAAAAGCTTCTGATAACCACAGCTTTGCCTACAAAGACATTCTCCCAGTGATAACCAGTACAAAGTACCTGCTGTCTTTGGGCCTCGCTGTGCCAGGGTGTCACGTTCTAACCTGCTATTTGTGTCTGCTGGGTGGCTGCCACAGTGAGCACTGCCAGCCTCTGACACACTGCAAAGACACACATTGGGCCTCTGCAGAAAAACAGTTTTTCTGCTGCATGAATTCAAAACTGCTCTGTGACACTTGAAGAAACTATAAGGAAAAAGAGCCGAGGGTTTTAACTCATCTGCAGGAGTAGCCCTGAGATCACTGGTATTTTTAGTTAATACAGCTTTTCACAGCTAGGCTCAAACCTGTTTTACTCTCTCTCCCTTGAAGGCAGCAGCAGCCTTGACTTCAATGAGGTCTTAGCAGGTTCCTACCACATTTCTTTTTAGGAACAGAGTCCTTTTGTGTTCTCCTTTGTCGCCAGTCTGTGTCTCAGCTCAGTTTGGAGCTGATCAGCTCTTGGATAAATGCACATATCCCGTGGTGGTTTTGTGATCACTGCTCACACAGGTAAGTTTGGAGAGCTTGGGTGGTGCGTTGGGAAACCTGCTGGACAGCTCTGCCCTCTCCCAGCAGCTGGGAAATGGCTCCCAGGTTTCTCTGCAGTTGGAGCACTTACCCCATAATGAGCATCCCTGTGAGCTGCTGCTTTGTGAGGAGAGAGCAGCCAAGCACCAGCAGCACCACAGGGGTTCCCTCCCCAGCTTCAAGAGGGTCTGGGCAGAGCAGGAGAGCTGAAAGCTCTCAGAAGCTGCCCCTGGGAAGGGCTGGGAGCTCTTCCCAGAGCCCGTGTGAGCACCACCCTCCGGACCTCACCCGAAGAGGATTTTCACCACCGTTGTGGGGCAGAGTCTTGCTACAGCTCCCCCCACCTCGGTGTTTACAGCGGAAACACTCGCACCCACAGGTTGGCTCTGCTCCTGCACCACCGGCTCTGGTGCCCTCTGGTGCAGGCAGGATTGCATTTAGGTTCATCCATGACCAAGTTTTTGTCCCATTCATTACAAACTGCCCTTTTTTGGGGGACCAGGCCCACATCCAACTCTTCTCCAGGAAGACAGGGCAGGATTTGGCTCCCAGCACATCAGCCCAGTTCCTGGGCTTGCTTACCCCACCCTCCTCCCTCCATGGTGTGGCACAGTAACCTCACTAGTGCATCAAATCTGTGTCCTGACACGGAGAGAGTTTTGTCCCACTTCTAGAAATTCCTTAAAAACACTCATGCATTTTACACAGAACACTGAGCCTGGAAAGCAGCTCAGCTTCACCCTTCTGAATTGAGTTACTGCACCTGTCATGAAAGACAATTTGGTCACAGGAAATTGGCCACAAATTTGGTTTAACCTGCTAAATGGAATGTCTGGCCCCAGGCAGCACTTCCTGGCAGGAACTGTGGTGGAGCTAAAGGCTGAGGCACTTGCAAGGAGCTGCCCTGTCACTCAACAAGTGCCTCATTTCACTGCAAACCTGGCTGGCTGCTGGCCCAGCTGATGCCTGCTGGGATTTTACAGGGCTGGGACTGTACGTTCCCAGTCAAAAGGTCCATCAGGATTGTGGGCTCCACCACTTCCCAATGTTACTGGCATCTCTGCTCTCCACCATGCCTGGAAAACGAGCCTGAAATACTGCATACAGTAAATAACCCAGCTGCACAGAGCAGCCTGCAGCTGCTGTTAGCCAGAAATCTCTCCCAAAAAAGCATGGGAAGCTATGCCAGGCCCCACGGTCTGTAGTTGGCATGGTTACCTGGCTCAGAGTGCTTTGGTGATGTTTATCCATGACCTGCT
This sequence comes from Zosterops lateralis, assembly GCF_965231275.1. NCBI lineage: Eukaryota > Metazoa > Chordata > Aves > Passeriformes > Zosteropidae > Zosterops > Zosterops lateralis. The sequence goes on along the minus strand of NC_139766.1, from coordinate 59,054,576 downwards.
CCCTGGCAGCAGAAGGACACTCAGGCTGTGGCTGGCAAGTGCTGAGCACAGTAACTCCCACAAAACTGTTGGAGAGAAAGCATCTTTTTCAGAGCATGTAAAAATTTAAAATGTGGAAATGGCCCAGTGTGAAATACTTGAACCTATGAGAAGTGGACATTACCATCCTATATAACCAAGACATGACTCAGCAAGGCCATGGAAATAGCTTCGGTAACTCCCTCCTTTTCCATTGCCCTTCACCAGCACAACTTAATTCTTTTCTATCTGCTTTCACTGTTCTACACATTGTCAGATTCTGCTGAATTCACACTCTACAATTTAAACCAAAAAAGAACAAACTCAGGCACTGTCACGTTGCACCGTCAAGGATGGCCATACCCACATTCAGAAAGCATAACTGTGACAAGAAATAGAAACTTACCCCTGTGATGACACAGAAAAATGTTACTCATTAGTTACCACTCCCGAGTTAAAAACGTTTATTCAACTGCAAATGTTGCGTTTTTCCAACAAATGCAAAACAGCTTTTTGGTGGTAAATAGCAGGTATTTATTTGAAATGAAAAAAAAATACTTCAGTACCTGAACTATTGCATTTAATCATGTATTGTTGTAATTGTGTTACTCTACCTTTTTGCATTGGAGACAAATATACAATGAACATTCAGATATCACAGATTGCACACTAGATAGTAAATCGTCAGGCCTTTTACGTAACCACCAAAAAACAGATATTGGATTCTGCAATATAGTACAAAATTCCACACTCCAGTCTTAGCCAGTTATCTTCAATTTACTCCTGATGCTGTACAAATAAATGGCCATTTAACTAGGGCTTACAAGTTAATAACAGGACAAAAAAAATATACATTGCACTGACACAAAAAGTCAGCTGTGTTAATAGTCATGCAACAAGTAACCAAACTTGCTGAAATTAAAAATACTTTCTAAAAACAGTTTTAACTGCATAAGTATTTTATACACAGTTCATTTACCGAAACAAAAGGAGTCTTTAAATGATACAAAGCAAATATAAGTTTCTACCAATTTTATACATAAGAAAGTGCAAAATAACTTATCTAAAGTGTTTTGCTATTGAACTGATGAATGTTGGCTGGAAGCAGCCAACCCCCTCTCAAAAGCATGACATTACAGTTGCACACTACATACGAATGTTAGGAGTACATGGATAAGTTTACTACAAAGAACAAGGCAGGAGAAGACATGTGAGGTACTTGCAGAGAATACAGTCTACTAATGTTAGTGTACATGAGTATACTTTTGCTCAACAGATTTTTACATGGAAAACAAAGCAAGTATTTGCATTAGAAGCTCGAATGAAATGGAAAAAAACCCCACTCCCACGTGAACACCACAGTTGCCCACAGCACCAGCTGCCAGAGGAAATACGAGCAGGTGTGTTTGTCCCCCTCCGCCTCCAACAAGCAAAAACGTGGTTTTTTGGGAACAGAATCAAGTCAGAGGGCTGTGGTGATTTGCTTGCAAAATGTAAACTGGGCCTAGCCTGCACACTGCAGAATTTGTAAGGAATTAGGATTTCTTTTGTGTGCTGCGAGGGTCACAGGCACGGAACAAGACCCGTACAACGCGCCTGTGGCTGACAGTCCCACACTCAGGACCCCACAGCAGGACCCTGTCCTGGCTTCAGTGCTGCATCACATCAGTGTTGTTGGCATAGCCTTGCTTTTATCAGGGTTTAACCACGTGGCTGTACACGCTGCAGTCCACAGAAAAGAAGGCTTCCATAAATTTGGGGGTAATTTGGAAATCTGGAGGCAAGGGGGGGAAAGCTGTGGACTCAAAGGCATTTAAGAGTTGTTAAAACAGCCTTTTCTTCAAACAGAAAACGTTAAGGCCACTAGCCTGTCTTCTGAACTATGCTGGTTTTGCATCATTTTGGGAAGGGTGAAGGCAACGTTAGAGAGAACAGCTGAACACAGAAATTCCAGTGCTCTGCACATGCTTACCAAGGACCTCTTCCTGTTTTTAGGGTCAAATCTGCCAGGTAGCCAGTAGTCAGCGTGGCTACTTGACCATCACTCTTTGGATCCAAAATTTGGGTCAGCTAAGCTCAACAAACCTGCATTTACTCAACAGTGTGCAAGGGCTCTAGAGAAGCCTTTCTGTTCATTTGGGGACCTAGTATACATACCAAAACAGGAATATATTTCATTTTACAGACCAGCACATACATAATAAACAAACAAGTATCAAAATACATATTTAACCTTCAGTGCATAAACATGTGATACCAGGGTAAATAGTAAGTGGTCAGAATTAACAAATTTTTCACCACTAAAAGCTCAAATCAAGAGAAGACAGGGGTGCCCCCACAGTGCCAGGGACCCTCTGGAAGGAGCTCACCCCAACACAGGGGACCTGGCATTTTTGATGGTGCAATTCCAACAACAGTGCTGGTTTTAAGGATTTGCCATCCCAGGGCCAGAACCTGCCCAAGTCATTCCAAGTGAAGGATAATCTCACCCCTTTGAGTGACAACATTCACCCGAGTACTGTCAGAGCCACCTGTCTTCTGTTGGTCTGAGTCATATCCTTACCTCTATTTAAAAGAATCCATTGTGAATATACCTAGCTCTAGATCAGTTTGTCACCCATTTACAAAATATATACACATATGTTAAAAAACAAAACCAAACCGACCACCAGCCTGCCTGCTGCCCTCCCTCTCCCCCCTTGCCCAAACAAAAACCCACTGGCAAGACCTCATGCAGAAATTAAGTCCATGGGCCTATCCCAATGCACGTGCTCCAATCCCAGCGGGTATCAGTGTCTCTACTTCATCCCACATGTAGTGCAAAATAAACGACAGAGTAGTAAAAAAATACTGCAATTAAATTCATATTGAAACTTAAAAACCATAATGGAAATCTACTGCTGTCCTCAAGCTGATGGTGTGTGCTGAAAGACAAAGAGGGCTCCAAGGAGCATTTCTGACATGACCAAGATCACTCTGCTTTAGAGCAATGCCTGTTGTTCCAAAAAGGTTTTTTTGCAGAGAAGCTACAGGACAACAGCGGTTAAATTTTATGCACAAGGAATTAATTCTGTACCTATATGCAAAAGCCAACTGCTATTGACTAAAGAAGGTAAAAGCTGGTTCTTGCACTGCATGAATCAGCTGCTAATGAACAGTAAGTAATTAAAACTGCAGCTCTGACATATGTATAAAAGAGGCCTTATTAAATATGAACAACACTGAGGTGGTAAATAGTTTGGTATAAAATGCAACACAAGTGTACAATTTAGTTCCTGGTTATCTTACAGCTAGAATAAAATACTCCAAGTTCCTATTCTCAAAAATGTTTTTTTGTTTTAAAAATCCATGTAATTCTATGAATAGCCTCACTTAAATTAAGATACTGTGGGCAACTGAAAGAACAAACATGCAGAGACTGGATTTTTAACAGAAATACACATAATGCCTTCGAGTTTTCTTTTTTTTTTTTTTTTTTAACATTCGTATTTAAATTGATAGATGAGATAAAGATGCCACACAAAGTACAGTGGTTAATCTGAAGTCCCATGTAACAGGCAGTTAAGTTCATATTTAGATAAAAAGGCCGTTATACCTATTTACAATATACACAGTTGCTTGCGAAGAAGGCAGATTTACAACTATCTTCTAAAAAGCCTTGCCCTCCCCTCCCCCCAGTTAAGATGACTAACTCTACAAAACAAGACAAGAAGGGGTGTTTAGGATAAGTGAGGATTTTCTTGACAGCCACATCAGCATGGGCTTAGGGGCTGCCAGTTCTGTTGGATTTGTGGTTATTAACCATGTCTTCCTGGGCCTTGCTCTTCTCTCCTTACGCTGTTCACCTCCTCGTCTGCCTTCTGTCAACACAAACCAATGCAATGATCCCTTTTGACTCTTAGTGCTTAGAAAGCAGTATAAACATAAGTGTAAACAGACAGAATTCCAATTCCTTCCAATGCTCTCCCTGGTTCCTGGAGTGACAGCGGGGCTGGATGAGGTTTGCCAGGCCCCCATCAATTTCTGGGCCCCTCCTCTGAGCCCCGCTCATGCTGCAGGTTGTAGAAGCAGTTCTGGCACACCCTGACTGGTGATGAAATCTTCAGCCGTTTGATTTCTGACTGAAACCGGCTGCACCTGTGGAGAAAAAAAACCACAATCACTGAACACAGGTCCTCTCCATTTCTACCCATTTTCTACTGAGCTGTGGGAATTATCACCATGACCTCAAACACCAGAAAACTGTCCTAACTCACCTTGACATGGAGATGCAATGCAGTGTGGCAGAAGCAGAATTTAACTCAAATGAGTTAAATGAGAGTCAGTGCAATGAGGCTGTGTGGCAGATAGCTTAAAAACAGCTGTTGCCAACGGTTTAGACTCAGATAAAACTAGAAATATCATCTCTGACCCAGTGGATCAGAGAGGAGACCTGCACTTCAGTTTGTGGGTAAGGGGAGCTCAAACACATTCTCCATATCATATATTTTATATGAGGCTGCCTGCTAGCGGCCCTTAAATCAGCAACCTCACGGTCTTGCACATAATTCAAGCAGTCTCAACCTTTCACCAGAGTTCTGCGGTATTTCACAGCTTTACCCCACCCAAACCCCTGTATGGAATAGAGCCCAAAGGAGGCTGTTGGCTGCTTACTTCTGGCAGAAGAGCTGTCCACAGTTCCTGCAGTGGTGCCGCCTCTCGGTGAGCGAGAAGCGCACGGTGCAGCCCGAGCAGCTGTCGCCGCCCTCGTCCTTCACCCAGTGGTCGGCCGCGGACCGGCCCGGCTGATCGCTCACGGACCAGCTGAACACCCTGCCCCGCCCGTCCCCGATCAGGATCCTGCTGTGGTCCCTGCAGGGAAAAGCAAAGTGGTCCTGCAACAACTCTGGCACAGCAATCGATGCCTGATTTTACAAGTCAGAGAATGTAAAATGGTGAAGTACTGGTGTGGTAACTAACACCCCAATTACCCTGCTCTAGCTGAGAAATAGAGCTGCAACACTCTGTGTAACACAGGGCAGCTGAACAGGTCTCCCCCTCCTCAGTGTTTTTATCTGAGCCCTTGAAGAAGGCTGCCCCAAACAGAAGCCCCACAAAACAGCATTATGAACAATGGCACTGCTGCCTGCTGACAACATCCAAAGATGTTTGAAGTCCTCGTGTGTGAGCTACTCACTTGGAGATGCCGAGCGCAGTGATTTCTGCTGGGTGTGCGTTGTCTTTGCGATCAAATGCCGTGTGCATAGTTAGTTTGCTTCTGAACACCAGCTGACGCTCCCATCTGTATCCTACAAAGGAGTGGGAAGTGGGAGGGGATAAAGTAAATTTGCTCCTTCTCATTTTTGTTCCCTCCTCCCCCAGCATACTTGTAGTGGCAACTTTGTAGTAGGAACAAAATCTCCCTCAGATGTTCAAGTTTTATTCTTTTTCTATAACATTTCACTCAGGAATAAAACTGAGGGCTGTGTACCGTTTCTTTTACCTGGTTTGAGCTTGCTGTAGTGCCGTGCTTCAGCATAGCTGGGGTGGGGGTGGTTAACCTGAGCATGGGGATGCATTTTTGCTTGTCCCTCCGAATAATTCACAAAGATAAATCCATCTTTCTCATCCAAGCTGAGCTGGTCTGACCAACGCCTGGAGTCATCGGAGCCGCTGTCTGCTGACCATGCTGCTGCTGCTCTGGCTGACGATGACCGAGGCCTGTGGCTGGTGCTGCTTGGTTGGCTCTGGCTCTCCTGAACTTTTGTGTCCTGGCCTATGCATGGATCGTCTGCCTCGGAGTCACTGCTGTCCTCTTCGTGGGCTTCCTGCCCTGGATTGGCACAACAGGGGACAAGGTGCTGTTAGTGAGCCTGGTCATGGCCTGAGCTTTTTCCTCATTCTGCTGCTGCACTGCTTGCAGCCCAACAGGCACCAACACTGCTGAGAGAGGGACACTGCATGCAGGTATCTCAGAGCCTTTTCAGAGATTCAGCTCCTGCCAGGAATCATACCATTCATATTTTTTGCACTTTTTTCTGTTGCCAGAGAATGATGCTCCTTAGCTGAAGCTATTTCCTACAATAGTCCCTCTGAGGATCTATGATAGACAACAAGAGCAAGAACTTCAGAAACACTCAAGTTAGCAAAACCTTTCAGGAAAACTTACACAAATAGCATAGTCAGCTATGCTGGAACTCTGACTGAAAAATATAATGTAGACTTGTTAAAAACAGGATTTGTTAATGCAAAAAAGCAATTACCAAAGACATTTATACTCCAAGTGACACTGAAAATAACCAAAAGCTGTATTTATATGATAATTACTAATGAGCATCACGAGATTCAGATCCAAATCCAGATCATATCTTCAATATGAAGAGGGAAAGAGGAAGATGAGATGGCTAAAAAACACAGTCACATAAAGCACAGACCAAAAACTTTCAAAGGCAGAAAGGGATACCATTGTTTGTCTTGTTTAAACTGTTCCATCTGTAGATTTAGCTCAGCTGTTATGCTGAGCTATAATTCCATTTCATACTAAAAAATACCTGGTTTTTGGACAATCCATTGAGTGTACCAACAGCAGAAACAAATACAGAGAAAAGTTCCACCTTCACAGAAAAAAAAAGCTATGATGGGCAACATCTTTTCCTACTTGTAACAATATGAAACTAACTTAAGTAAGGTGGTGAACACAGAACTGAGACGCTCTGTTCATTGTGCCCACTGGATGTGTACTGCCTTTTCAGATAAAATCTCCATCATTCCATTTTGCACTGTAAAACCACAGGACTTCACCTACCTATACCAAAGATCAGATACAACAGGGAAACACCAAACACTTGTCAGGAAACATACCTATTTGTGCTTCCTGGCAGTCCTCTTGCATTTCCAGCATCTCCACAGGCTCTGGAGCTGGTGTTTCTGGCACTTGCAAAAACTCCATCCGCCAGAACTGGAGGGACAGGGGATAAGCAGAGTGATACTTACTAAACTTTTGGCTTCTTCCTGAGCTACTTGTAGAGCTGAAATAGCTTAGTAGAACTGTATATTTGCAGTGGTAGCATGCAAGGCAGGTCACATCTCCATACTAAACCCTGGTTTTGAGGACTAGAAACTGTAAGAGGACATGTGTGTTCATGCCTGACCAGCAGACTCTGGTTAAAGCTGCACACAAAAGTCCTGAAAATTGGGTTAGACTTGTAGTGACCAGAAATGTTTCTCTTTTCTTTCTAGGCAGCAAAATTAATTGCCTCAAGGCAATTGTGTGAAACTAAAATGGCTTCCAAGCATGAAAGCTGGTGACCAAAACAGAGCAAGAAGGAAAACATATGCTCTGCTGACTCTTGCTGCTTACCACATCCCAATGGAGGCATCAAAAAGGAGAAAGAACTGTTCAGGTGAAACTCCCAAACACATCAGGACTGCTTTTGGTCCTGGCCAGGACACTGTGATATCCTGGATAGGCATGACTTCTCTAACCAGTACTACCACCAAGGCATAAACTTTATTTTCCAGGCAGAGATTCCTGGTACTTACCCGGACAACTCCGTCCGAATGCCCCGTTACGATGACGTTCTGGGTGTCCCACTCGTTCATCTCTGACACAAAACAACACAGGATTTGCTGGCTTCGGCCAGTGAAGGTGTTTACACTTGCAGTAGGGCTGCCATTAATGCTCCACACATGGATGTAAGTGCCAGCACATGATACAATGTCTCCCTGCAAAGACAAAGAAGGCCTCCAGATTTCAATACAGAGTTGCAGGTATTCTTCAGTAAAAAATATGTCAAGTTCATTTATAAGCCAAGTTGCAAGGTGGCACTTCTCAGGAAGTTCTATTCAAGGGGAATCTAACCAGCTGAACAAACCTTTAGGACTATATGCAATTTTTTTAAAAATCTCTACCTAGAAAACCACACTTAATAGTAACCTATTTGTTCTATTTACAGCACAGAATGAGTTGTCCAATTCCTCCACTTTTCACAGCATAACAATCCAACAGCCTATTTTTAGTACTTTCAGTTTCCAATGACTGCTCATGTTGACCCCATTCTTTTTCACAAATATGTCCCACTTTAAATTTCATTTGCTTCCTTACTGGGAACAGTCCAAACTAGTGCAGAGGGAAACAGGAGCTGAAGTCTAAAGTGCTGTCCACCAGCAGCTAACAAACTGTGCCACTTGCTACCCCCTGCTTGCATTACAGCTCTCTCTTGCCTTGATTTCAACCACTGCATCTGCTCCAGATATAAGAGTCCATCCAGCCCTGATGGCCATGCATGGGAGCTGGATAAATGGGACTTGTAACCCACAGGACCATCAGGGACAGAAGCTTTTAGGATACATGTGTTTCCACTACAACTGCCACTCCAATTTCACCCAAGGTATTCCCTGTTTCCTTTAAATTCAGCTAAAGACAAGAGAAGTCAACCAATGCCATATGTTAAGAGCTTTTCTTAGCTCCTGCGGCAGGTCTGGCAGCTCACTTGGAATGTCACACTAACTATACTGCTTCCAGTACTGTTAATAACTTCTGAGGTCAAGCCATTCTGCATTGAATGCACCCACGTACAGTTCTGGACAAATAAATTATTCCCTAAATCAGTTGTTAATCAGTCTTCAGATGAGTTATACCAGTTCTGCCAAATTAACAGGAGAGCCTAGTGTTTGTTTTTCCTTTGGTTTAATGATTTCCAACTCTTGCTACTGTTCCCAGTGCAGCCTGGTGGAAGGAGGTTGGCTCTCACCGTTAATTCATTGATACAGAGTGCTGAGATGGGAGCCCTGTGCCCTCGGAGCTGTGTCAGGAAGGAGAGCTTGTTGAGATCCCAGATGATGCAAGTGCGGTCCCGGGACCCACTGACAATGATGTGATATGCCAGCGACGCCGTTAAGCACGTGACAGTGTCAGTGTGACCCAGCAGTGCCTGCAAAACACAGTCAGGAGCAAAAGCAGAAATCAGGAGAGAGCACAAAAATTCCACATCAAACCCTCTTACCTGAAAGATTCAGATACCATAACCAGAACATCCTATCAGAAGATGCAGCCACCTTATAAGTTTTCAGTTGATAACTATTTCCATAACTGACAATGGTAAAAGTAAGATTTTTTTTCCATTTAAAAAGAGTGCTGACAAAACAAAATTTCAAGGGTCTAATGTTACAGATCCTTCCACTGAAGAAAAACCCCATTCTGCATCAGTAGCCTGTTTACAAGGTCAGAAAGTGTTCCAGGCTGCACCTGAAATTACATTCTGAAAATAGAAGTTAATGACTCCTCTAGTAACTGCTGATGACTAAGAGAAGACAAAAGAGACAAGAAAGTGTTGTGACCAAAAAGGCAGTCAATTGGAAGGAGAAGAAAAATATGAGCATCTACTCATATTAAACCCTACTTTTCCATTTTAGGCTAAATCTAACTACTGGAAAAAGAATCTAAAATACAGTCAGATTACTGCACTGTAGTCAGTTAAAAAAAAACTTGCTGAATACAAATATGCTACCCCAAAATTCGCGAATAGTGTTTTTATCTTGTATGGTTTTAAAAAAAAAGAAAAGCAGCTCTGGACAGTTGACTACTGCACAAGGGAAGTTATTAAATAATTTTCTAAATTTCTTTTCATAAATTTGAGGAAAAGGCTTCCTCTAAAACGAGAATCCTGCTATTAAGATGCTGATGGAACAGTAGCTCAACCTATAACAATGATACACAGCTGCTAGAATATTTTGACTTAGTTGTGGTTGGGCATTTTTGGTTACATTTGATGGGTTTGGTTTTTCTAGTAAACACACAAAACTTACTCTGCACTTAGCTGCAGCTGACTTTAAAGCAAGGGTGGTTGTTTTAGATTCAAAACTGTAGAAGAATATTTAGAAGAGAGAGACCACAATTTATTGATCGAAGGTTTGAACAATCCCTGCTCTCAGGGAACAGTATGAGGTTTTGTACTGTGCCTGAGTGCTGTGCTGTTCTTACTTTGCCTTGAATTAGCAAGAAAGTAGCAAATGTGACAGCTTGTTGGTCCCTTTCACAGATGCCTCCTCACGGAAGCTGAAGACATGTAGCAAGTTGCTGTACCTTCTCATAGATGTTTAAAGACAGAAATGCTATTCATAAGACAGAATAAAGAAGAATTTGCTGCCAGAAGACAAGAACCAATGAACGATTACTCAGAGTGCTTGAATGTAAGATTTTAACCAATCAGAAGTTGTTTAGCTGTGCCTGCTTCTACCTTGTAACCACAAAAATACAGGGAATAAAGAATAAATGGGGAGATCAAACCTAATCACATTGGTGTTGTTTGATACTTGGACTCCTTCCTCGTAATAACTGGTGACCGCCGACATGACGGAAAATCGGCAGTGAAGCTTCAAACTCTGGACACAGAGACAGGAGTTCCGGGAAAGGAGACACAGAAGTGGCTCCATCAAAGAAAAGTGGGAGCTGGATTCTGAGAAGTGTGCCTCAGACTTCTGCAAGGTAAGAACTGCGAGCAAATGGAGTTAGATGCTGCAGTTCACCTGTTGCAAAATATTCTCTCTAAGAGAGGGAAAGCAACAGAAGCAAAGCACTTTCACGATTTAGTGAAGTGGCCACAGAAGCAGGGACATTTACAAGAAATCTCTCTGCTGTTTAGCCCTGGGGAATGGCAAAGCGTTGGAGAATGTCTCTGGCAGAAAGTGATTGAAGGAGGGAAAGTAGGAAAAGAAGCTCAGAGCTTTGGAGGCATTTGGAAGTTGGTGTCTGAAGCATTGAGAGAAATGAAAGTGAGCAACATGTAGCATTGCTTGCTGCCCAGGCACTGAGCCCACAGCCTTCTGAGAGTGCTGAAAAGTGAAAGCCTGGATGCTTTGCAAATCTTTTTGGCAATGGTTTCATGCAGCCCATCAGGGGAATGGTCGCAGTGCCAGAGAGTTCAGTTGAAAGTATGCAATGCCATGTAAAAAAGCAAGAAAAGGTGTCTGAATCCCTGCCAACAAATTCTCAGCAAAAGAATGAGCAGAAAAGAGAAGTTTGCGGTGGTTCTCTGAAAAGTTATCCACTACTGCCATCTAGTGGATCGAGCAGTTCAAGTCAGTCAGAAAATAACACTCCAGTGTCACAAGCCTGACAAAGAACAAATAGAAGATATGATGAAAAAAGTTTTAACAAAATTAAAAGATCTCACTGTTGAGCAAGAAGGAAAATACAAATGTCAAGTAAAGCCAACAGCTCCTTCTTGGACAGCCTGCACACAGCTGTGGCAAACTGTAATGGAACTTAAACTACTATATGCAGAAATCCTGCTTCCTTCCCATCTCCTCAATTGGATTCTATGCAAGTACAGCGAAATTCATCCACTAGGTGGTCAGGAGTAATTTGTGATACTATACTTGAAGGACAATGGCAGGCAGCAGCATCCATTGCCTGCCCAGTTAAACCCCATGACTGGAAGATTTTGCCACAAGCAAAGCAAACTGTCACTCACCATGGACTGAAACCTGAAGCTGCAAAATCTATTATAACGTGGATTTTTTTAGCAGATGTCATGGCTCCAGTGGACTGTCAAAATTTAGCAAGATTGTTGACTCCATCTGAATTTTTAATGTGGGAAAGTGAATGGTACCGAAAGGCACAAACAGAAACCAACAAGCAGAGACCCCATGGACATGATTTATATGGAACTACTGCAGACATGATTACAGGAAGAGGAAATTATGCATCTACATCAACTCAGTTATCATATCCTCTGGCTTTGCATCATTTGGCTGCTCAACTTGCTCAAGAAGCTTTGTTTAGTATACCACAAGATAAAAAGGCTCCAACTTTTTCTAATATAAAGCAAGGACTCAGTGAAAATTATTCTCATTTTGTCAATCGTCTGTATGATTCACTCCAAGAAAATTCAGATTTACCAACTGAAACGAAAGATCATCCTTATAGACTTCTTGCATTTGACAGTGCCAACAGCAAAACAAAAACTATGCTGGTGAATTTACCACAAGGATCACCTGTTGAGGAAATGTTTTTGCATGTCAGCAGGGCAGAGCAACAATCTCAGATCGCTATGGTAGCTAAAGTTGTGAAAGAAGCAATGGGATCATGGACCAAGTTAATAGCAGCTGCTTTAAAAGCAGGGGTGCAACATTCAACAACTGTTCGTTCCAAATAGAAGCAAGGAGAAATTCTAGGACCATGGTATCCATGTGGAGAGTCAGGACATTTAAGGACAAATTGCAGTCAGACTGTCTGGTGTGACAAGTGTCAAGTTTATAGTCATGCTACTGCAGCTTGTCGAAAATTGACTGTGCCTGGCAAGGAATTTCCTCAAATGTATTTGGAGGTCCATGTTACTTGGGAAAACTAACTCTGTTAGCCCCTTCCATGAGACAATGGCTTGACATGACCATGACTGATCATGTGCGAAGGCAGAAAAGATCATTGGGATTAACTCTGAAATGTAATGATAATTCATGAGTGTTACAGCTAGAACCCTTTTATCCATATTTACACCAGGCGCAGCTGCTGGAAGTGCTTTGAAGAATTTAGCACATTGAGCTTGTTGCGTTAAAAAGCAATCAAATGCAACTACCATGGTAATAGAAGAATTGATAATGGGTCAAAATAGTTTAAGGCATGCAATTTTACAAAACAGAGCCGCTATCAACTTCTTGCTGCTGTCACAAGGCCATGGATGTGAGGATCTTGAAGGAATGTGTTGTATGAATCTTAGTGATCACAGTGAATCTATACATAAAAAATTGAAGTATCTACGACAGCAGACTCAGAGTATCCAACAAGAACAAGGCCTGTTAGATAGCTATTTGACCAATTGGTTTGGTAACATTCCAAACTGGCTAAAGGAACTAATTACAGAAGGTCTGCGATTTTGTGGGTACTTGTTGATATTTGTTCTTGTTGGATGCTTGACACTTTCTTGTGTGAAGAACGGCTTTGAAAAGGTGGTGAATCAAGCATGGATTGTTCAAAAAGAAAGAGGGGGAATTGTACAAGTATATTTAGAAGAGAGGCCACAATTTATTGATCGAAGGTTTGAACAATCCCTGCTCTCAGGGAACAGTATGAGGTTTTGTACTGTGCCTGAGTGCTGTGCTGCTCTTACTTTGCCTTGAATTAGCAAGAAAGTAGCAAATGCAATCACTAGTTGGTCCCTTTCACAGATGCCTCCTCACGGAAGCTGAAGACATGTAGCAAGTTGCTGTACCTTCTCATAGATGTTTAAAGACAGAATTGCTGTTCATAAGACAGAACTGCTGTTTACAAGACAGAATAAAGAAGAATTTGCTGCCAGAAGACAAGAACCAATGAACAATTACTCAGAGTGCTTGAATGTAAGATTTTAACTAATCCCAAGTGGTTTAGCTGTGCCTGCTTCTACCTTGTAACCACATAAATATAGGGAATAAAGAATAAATGGGGAGATCAAACCTAATCACACTGGTGTTGTTTGATACTCGGACTCCTTCCTCGCAATAAAAAACTGCTGTAATTAATTTTTTTTTAAAAAGAGGAAAATTAACCTTTAAGGCAGCCTCCTTCCACTGTCGTTCCTGACAGTTTTTAGATGGGGGTATTACACATAACACTACAAAGCAGATCATTTCACAAAACTCACCTGTATAATTTTTATAACATCACTACCGAATTCCCTTTCTCTCCAGAAAGCTCCAGGTGATCCACTATTCTTAAGAAAAGTGCAATCTTAAAGATGCAATTTGCCCACTTTCAAAGCAGATCACTATCTCAACTACTCCATTCTCCAGACATCTGCTGGACTCATGGTTTCAAAGGTGACCAACACTCATTATGTAATTATTCTGATCTATAACATTAATTTACATGAAAGGCAGTTCTATTGTATTTTACCTGTTTCAGTGTGAGGGCTTTAGCTTTTTCTTTGGAGACACCCATTTCCCACACACACACTGCTGTGCTTGTTCCTCCAGTGATAACTAGTTTAGGGTTGGGGCAAATGGCACACAGGATCTGACCCCATTCTGACAAGCATTCATAAACAATCACGGCCTAAAAATGCAGAAAACAAAGAATTACTTGCAGAATTAGTACTCTGTAGGATAAAAAATAAAAACCTGGCTGCTACCTTGCAGCCATTAAGTCACTGAGACCTGGTAAAAAACTATTATGAGTTAATACTATTCTGCCACCATTCAGATAAAGACTCTCAAGAGGGAGCAATAAAATTGATGCAGCAGGAGATTATTTCATTCATATGTGAAATACATGTCCATTTTTAGGTTGTTTTTTTTTTTTTTCACTATTGGATACTGATTGCTGGAACAAAATTCAGATTACAAACCTTGTCTGACTCATAGGTACCCAGTCTGCAGCTGAGGTCTGCATAGCCCCAGGCAAACGTTTTATTCCATGTGGGTGGGATGAGAACCTTGTTCTGTTCTACTGCCAGAATGCCTTTATCAGTACACACAATCTGCCCCACAGGCTCCTTGAGCTCTGAAAGAGAAGATGGGGTTACGTTTTATTGCAGGGAGAGACAAATACTATGTGACCTCTAAGTACCTGCTGCTCTGCCAAAGCAAGGTCTCAGTAGTGGCTATTTATACATTCTTTGCTTCAGCTGCAGTGATAGCAATTTTTGCTTCATTCCTAACAAATGTAGAGCCAAATATAGATCATTGCTTTCTAATTTCCTGACTTAGAGTCTTCTCTCTAAGCCCTGCTATGCCCCATTTAAGAGAATGTTCTTCTCTCTTCACAGCATGGAGCCACACATACCTTTACTCAGGAAAGAAACTCCTGTATAGCATTTACCTGCCTTGCAGACAATTAAGTTTTGTTCAGTCCAATGTGAGATATGAAGTCAAAAACCACTTTCTTTTGTCTAAGTGCAGCTACCAACACCACATTTCCCTGACAACATTCCTTAGTATTTCTCGGCACTGAGATAAATACTCCTTTTGCTGTGAAAATCACAAAAATAGAGGCTATCACAGGTCCAGAAACAACGTACTCTGAATGTTGCTAGTTAAATTCGAATCTATAAAAAGGTGCTTGGGCTCCATTTTATCCTTCTATTTAAAAAATGTCATATTAAACTGGTGCAGCTATGGTGTTTTCCAAGTTCCTTTAAGGTAGCTAAGAACAATCTTACAGCATTAGGATATTTTCTATTTGTCTCCCTCACAAAACTACAGGCAGTAAGAATGTTAGAAGTAAGAAAGACAGAAAAGTACTACCTTGCTGAAACCCTGAATGCTTGGGCAAAGAAACAAGAGCTGCTGTGAGTTTAAAGTTTACCTTTCACTGGGGCAAGAGATGGCCGCAAGTTGTCCAAATGATGGAAGAAGATCTTGTCACCTGTGGAGCCAGGGGGCACAGAGGTCCCCACAGCCTCTCCATTCAGACGGCTCCTAACACGCTTTGGTGGGTGGGGTTTTTTGAAGAGCTGGAATTCATCAAGAAACTAATGATCATCAAAAATTACTGGTTCCCAAGGGCACAAGCTTAAAAAGATCATAATTATGTCCAAGTATTCAGTAATAACTCACGGTGAACATTTCAATAACCTTCAACAAACAACATGGAAACCAACAAGGAGTGGAGTTGCTTTGTCCCCTCAGGCCTGTGGCATCTAAGCACCCTCATGGAGTCTGGGAGAGCCCTCTTTCAAACACACTACCAGCTCTGCAATGTCTTGCATCACAACTTTTTAAACGACAAACCCAAACTGCCAGGCACATTACTAGTGGAAGAGATGTGATAAAGAAGATGCATGTTACATCATGCAGGAAAGGAGTATAAAAATGCACAGCAGCCATGTCACTGAGACAGCCTGCCCTGGATCTCCCATGGAAAATAACAGAGGGGAATAGCAAAACTCTATAGTTACATAGAAATGTGCTCCAAGAGCACTCACCACCAACAAAGCCTTAAGGAAGTTTTGAGTTTCCCAAGTTTATTGCAGTCTATTTCCTCTAGCAAAACATCATGCAATTCCTGGTAGGATTACACCACAGGTTTGTACCTAACTGGCATCTGAAGATTCAGGCAGAGCTCTGGACCCAGCTGCAGTGCTCTTCTATTGCCCTGCCCTCTGCCCCAGTTCCCTGTCTGTCCATCTGGCTTTAGCTGGTCTGATTATCATCACAACACAGGGACTGGCTATTACATAAGAGGAGAAAACCCTATAGCCACTATACAATTAGATTATTGAGAGAGAGAAAGGAAGGGAAAGGAGAAAAGCCACAGAAGACAGATGAGCAGTTCTTAGCCTTCCTTCCAAGCAATGAGAGACAGCTCTAAGTGGGTTGCCACAGGAAATATCCTGTGGCTGTCCTAAAACATGTACTGAGAGTTGAGTTTAGAGCGTCCAGCACACAGCTTGAGTTCCCAGCGAATTGCTGAAGGTATCTGTGGCTTCCACCAGATCTAGGATTGGAAACATTCAATGACATTTAAGATTTTCACTGGATAGCAAAAAGACTCCAAAGAAATGACCAATAAAAAACTCAAATCAAAACAATAAACACTGAGACCCTCAAAACCTGAACCCCTGGATTTAATATTACTTTGAATTATTTAATGTAATCTCTTGAAGAGAATACAACTTGAAAGCTACACCAAAAACAGATCTTTATAGCTCCTTAACTACAGCTGTCCTACAAGAGTGAATCATCCACAAGACTGGGATAAAAAATAGGAGCAGAAGTTATTAAAAAAATTATTTTATTACGGGGTAACTTCAAATACCTTAACATTAGGCATTACTTTGAAACTGCACTTTCATTCCTCCCCTATGACTTTGCAGTAGGAACATACTTCTCTTTTTTTTAATGCTGAATTTTAGAGTTGAGCCATAATTTATTATGTCTTTATTTTAAGGATGTAAAGGGGAAAAACAGACATTTCTAATCTCACAAGCAAAGCCTAAAGTTGATCTTTGTGTAATTTATGTTGGAAACATAATTGATTTAATATCATTGGAAGAATATTTATGAATAAACACTCCCAAGTAGTTTCATTCCTAAAAGACCTTCTTGTTTTATATTAACACATTTCAATTTGAGTGTTAACTAGAAAATAAGAATTCTACAATGGGTATACCTGCTTTGGTATCTGTCCAAAGTTATTAATGAATCCTATGGTAGCTGTCTCTTTTAATGGATCATTGATGTTATATATGTCCACTTGTCCCTCATAGAAGAGATGGTGAAAGACATTTACAGCTTCTACTGCAGCAGGACCTTGCTGTTTATAGCCAAAGATCAAGTCAATCCACTCATGCAGGTGAGCACTCACAAAGTCACATTCCAGAGCCTGAAATTCAGAAGGCATGCATTAAAATGAGACAAATTGCTCACTGGTTGAGTTTACTACACTTGCCACAAGAAAAAACGCAGAATATGATTTAATATATTTTTGTTACATTTTGATAAAGCTTTTCATTGAAGCAAGTCTTGCCTCAAAATACTCTGTAGCCAAAAAGGAAGGAGATGGAAACACTGGTTCTACAGACCTTGGCAACAATCAGACACTAACCCTGAACCCACAGACTGGCCTGTGACTGCACAAATTGAGCTTAGATTAATGTGCAGTGGAAAGTCCCAACAGAAATTTTCTACTGTCACCATTAAAATTCAAATTACCTCCCGATGGACTCTGATAAATTCACGAGGATCTCCCTTTGCCCATGGAGGGAGTATTACATCACCAAGTTTAGTGCCATTTTGTTTACAACCTAAACAAAAAGAAGGAAAAAATTTAGACAGAAGCACTGAGACTGAACTGCAACAGAAAAGGTGGAAAAGAAAATAATAAAAAAATCAAATTCTAGGATTCTGTATATATAAAAGAAGCCATTTCAGTCTTTTCTTTAAAATACTATCTTGGTCTTAAATGTCTGGCAATAAAACATGAAAAATTCTGCCTTATTTGTTAGGTCATGTAAGATTGCTTTCAGGAGAAAGAATCCAAATACTCCTCACAAAGGCTTCTGAAGAGAAAAACAGTGTTGTATCATAGAATGAAATTGTCATTTTATTCCTGAGAATAGCCTGTATTCCTGTGATGTGTAGCAAATACTCATTTCCTAACAGTGCAGAGTTAACTGGTATCCCCCACAAGCTCCATGCCCAAGGATACTGGCAATTCCCCTGATGTGCCCATGGCCTAGGCACATCACCCTGTCCTGGACGGCTCCATTCTCACTCTGGACATTAAATGGTGGCATGCTGTAATCACCAAAAATATATCTGGTAAAACCCCTCAGTTACATTTTTGTTCTGTCACTTGTTATCAAAGGACAATTTTGCACTTCCCCGTTAACTCAGAGGAACGCCAACAAATTTCCAACTTTACAGTGGCTCACAAAAGAACATAAGTGCAATGCTCCAACAGAAACATTACTTGCATCACCAAACTTCAAATCTTCCTTTTTTTTTTTCACTTGGGAGAAAGGGGAGCAGGATTGCTACAGATTACCACAATCAAAAGTACCTCAGTGTTTGACAACTGTTCCTAAAAAAACCTTTTCTACTGTTGGTTCAAATGTTAGTGAAGAATTTCCAGTGGTTACAGTCCAAAATTATCAAAGATAAGTGGACAAGAGCTCAACATTTTTTCAGTAATACCCATATTCTTCTGTGTAAAATATAGCTGGGAGAGGTTTTGCTGGGTGTTCTTTGGGTTTTGCTTTTCTTTTTTTGTAAGGTTGTGCTTCCTGTCTCTTACAATAGATTCTGAATAAAAGCTTTGAGAGGTCATTAAAACCTATTTGATTAATCTTTATTATTGCTATTAGATTCACAGCACAGAGCTCAGAATGTAAGAGCTTAATGCCACTGTTAAGAGTGACATGTAAGTTATATCCATCTCCAACCAACAGGTCTCTTACATGAGTCCTGCTGAATAATCACTGTCACAAAAGCTGTGACAATTCAAAAAACCTTTAGAAATATTTTCAAATGAAGGTCTACAAGTGAAAATTTGTCAAATAGATTTTGAGAGGCTTAAAAAAATAAACAACAAGGATGGCAAACACCATCATGGAATAGGTTACATGGAAAAAAATGCAAAGCAGAAAAACTCCAAGTAAAACATGATTATCTGTGGATTTTGAACTGGTAAAAAACCAAAATTGACAAAAATACATCACTCCAAACAAAAATACTTTCAGGGACTAAGTAGTTCTGCAATTCTCAGAAGGAACTTTGTATTAACTGCTTAAAATGAACACTCACTGCTTGAGAAGATATCTGAAGCCTGCCTGGCTCTGCTCTCCCACCCACAGCGCTGCTATCAAGCTCTTACTGCTTACCCAGGTCAAAATTGTTGGAGTTGAGCAGGAACTCGGGGAGGTAGAAGAACTCGGGGATGAGCTCCTTGACATCAGCCATGTTGTGTTTGGAGGCGGAGTACCACGCCTCGCGCACGCTGTGGAACATGCGGTCAGCCAGGTCAAAGTGCCCGCCCTGCCAGGCACAGAGAGCAGCACGTCAGTGGCACAGCCCCGCCTCGGCAGGGCAGCCCTTGCCAGGGAGGCAAATCACAACGTCCTCTGCCAAATGAAGGCACTAGAACACAGCATGTTTCTTTCTCTCACACAACCAATCTGATCAGCTGCATCGCTTTCAGGTACATGGTAACAGAAAATATAGGTACAGAACTTTAAGAAAAAAGTCATCTGTCTGATTTCAAGTCTAGTCTCTTTTAGAGAAACAGCAAAATATTTTTCACAATAAGAATTCAGCTTTTATCTGCTGCTACTTTGTTTTGTGTGCATTCAGAAAATTGTTCAAACTACAAGAAAAAAAAAAAGGTGAATTCCATCACGTCTTTTAAAAAGACACATCAAAAACCTGCCAGGCAATAAGAACTCTGCTATTTCTTCTATGATATTTAATGAAAACAAAGCAGACTGATCTTATTTCCCAGTGATATCTGAAATGCACAGCAGGCAAGAAGCTTGAAGTGAGGTGATGTAATTGTTACCTGTAACCGTAAGAAAATCTGAGTAAAAGGCTCCATCCGGACAAGATAGGAAGCCACGATCATGGCTGAGGAATAGTGGGTCCCATAGTGATAAGCTGGGGTTTCCCCTGCAGATTAAGTCATAAACATAGGAGAAATTAAGTAGTTAGCTGGCAGAATCAGTACTAATGGAAAAAAATACTAGCACTGTATTTTGATTACTCTGTAGCCTTGGACGCATTCAAAATTGGAATTTGTGATTTTCATTCTCAGATGTCTGAAAGCTTTATGTTTTGTCACTTGAGTTTGGGCTGCAGTGCAGTAGCCCTAATTCAACAGGGTTCTGCAAAGCAGTACTGAATGCTTACTCATTTTTTATTTTAACTAACTGAAATGTTGCAGTGCAATGACAGTGATTTCTGCTTACTTTTTACTATGAATTTAAAATCTTGGGCAGAAATACATATCAAAACTATTACCTACAGATTTTGTACCGCTTTTACTTTCTTTATTTCCTGGCAAAACGTCTGCATAAGTACACTTAGAAAATACTGATTTGTTTCTAGAAATGAGTATCTTTGCCATCAACTGCTGTTTGACACAGAATAGCACTGCAGTAGTTAAACAGGCCTCCGTCTTCAATGAAAGCACACAAGAAAACTTGTCTTGCCAAACACAAAAGTTTTATTTTCAATATATAAGGAAGATCTAAAATCATGAATAGGTAACTTAATTGCATCTCATTCTGAGGCTTTTTTAGCTAAGAAGCTGCTGTTTCCTTAGCCAAAAAAAACACACTTTAAGATTAGAAAGGAAAAAGCTAGAACACTGCTAATGCAGAAGCATTTGCATTCTTTGTACTAATTTTCATACGGCAGCAATCAAACTGTATTAGGAGACACAGCTGGTTCTGTGCTTCACGTGCCTGCCCATTCCACTCTTTAGATAATGTTAAACTCATCTAAATGTGCAACTGCTCTGTCTTTGTTTCTACATATAAACAAAGCTGTCATTTGGATTTAAAACAAACAACACAGATAGAAAGCCAATGCCCATTTGTTCTAATTTAAGTCTTTGTTGGACACTCACTAAAAAAACATGGCAGAGCTCTGCACATCCATATCCAGATCTCTTTAACCACATTATAAAAAAAAAATCTGTGAGTCCCTCCCTTGATGACAGGCACATGTTCCTCTGCTCTTTCTGCAGGATGGATTATTACTTACCATTGGGATCTTCCCAATCCTTGTATCGCTTCTTGTACTGGGCTAACCTGTCCTCTGTTTGAGCTCCCATTGGCTTGGCCAGGTTTCTGAATGTTTTGGGATTTGTAAGATCCAATTCCTTTAAAAATAAAACAGACAACAATTTTATAAAACCAAACCACATCCTTTCAATGCTGCTGATTACCAGAGTTAACACCACCTACCTCCTAAGGCTGTTATCCCTTCTTTCTACACACACAGCAAGTGCAATGTTGGATATACTTAAAACAGTCCTTCAGTCTGATCCAAGAGAGCTAACATGTTTTATTTTAAATCACATCTGGGCTCTGCATAACTTTTTCCCTGCTCCTCTTATCCTGTCCCTAATTCCCCCTAATTTTTTCACAAACACTCAACAGGCCCTCTAACAATATTTTATATAATGGTCTGGTTGGTGGCAATGGCTGTCCACAAAAGCATTAATAGGATGTTTCACCTTTTCCAAAACTAAATTCTTTCACCATGGGGCCAGATTTCATAGGAGCTCCTACCACAGTCTTCTGGACAAGGATGCTTTCTCTGTGGGCTTAGCGTACTTCAGGATACTCAGTTTAAAGCTAATGCAGACATTTACAGGAACTGCTGCAAGGCAGAGGGACAAATGTCTTTCTGGATCCCAACCCTCACCTGTGCACAGACCAACAACATCTGTAAAATCAACGTAATCAAGATTCTCTAATACCCTCCCTGTTGGGAAGTGGGAGAAACAAAATAGTAACCTCCAGTTTATAAAAGATTACTAACAAAGCTGACAAGATGTTTGATTTACCTCTGAGTCATAATCTGCGAGGATCCAGGGAAAGACAGGGTACTGCATGAGGTCGTTATAGGATCTGCCAGCCAGAGTGTTTAAGTGCATCAGGTACTGGAAATTACTGATTTCTCCTCTCTTAAGGAAGACAGATAACAGCAAAGATTTCACTTTACAAAAGTCAAATGTCAACCTGCCAGGCTGTCAATGTGCAGCCCTCCCCAAACTTAGAAACTTACTTCAATATTGCAATGCTCATTCTACTTTTACTACAGCCCTCCCCCCACATTTTCAACAGTAGAACCATTTCCTATTTGATAATGATATCATGAAATACTAAAAATTAAATGCTAAGACATGCTTTCTATAGCAGTATGTTCCACCTATTAAAATAAGAGGATGCAACTTACGTGTACTGACTATTTATGTATCACTACAAAACGGGGAATTTAATACAAAAAATTACTACAACATTTTCATACTTACTTCCCATCTTTGAGTAACAGATTTTTCTCCCACTAAAGTGCTAAGCAAGCCAGACCTAGCGGGAAGAAGAAAGTTTATTTTTTGACTTAGCAGTAAGAGCTGGGTTATATCTTCACAAGACAACCCAAAATTTCAAGATTAAAAGTTATGAATTGCAACAAATAGAAGAACATGTCTCTCTTCATTTTTGCTTTAGCAGTAACTTTTTTTAGAATTCTAAACACACACTGTAAAAATTATGCATGTTAATCATGCAATTCAGTGCAAGTGGTGGCTGATGAGCAAAGTATTTTTAACAACTTGGATAAATCTAATGGCTTCAGCACTACAATTCCCTTCAGACTGTGTCTGTGTACTGACAGTGTTAATTCTGATACTCTGCAGATAACCCTGACATCAGTGCAAGCATCATTTATTGGAAAGTGATGAGCCACAGAGGTTGTGAGGAACAGAACCACCTACCCTTGCTCCACGCTGGTGTTTGGTCTCTGCCCGGACACTGACTCCGAGCTGTCAGTCAGAGATGGCACCACAGCCAAAAACCTGCAGCAGCAGTTAAAAGATTATGATTAGTATTTCTATCCTCAGGATGTCATCTCCTGAGAAGCAGCATGCATTTAGTGCAGTTACAGACTTCCTTTTGAGCAGAGCTCCACAACATCTCCAAATAAAATCACAGGAGCCTCTTCTCACTGAAGGCATGTAGTGCCTTCTAGTGGCTCTTTCCTGCAGCAGTAAGGTGCTAGCAGGCACCAAAAAAAGCCTCCACACAGGTTATTTGCAAACATTCATGTTAAATGTTCTAATTTATTTTACAATACCTTTGATAAACTTTGTTTCTAACACCTTTCTGGAAAGCTAGAAGATAGTTCCGTCCATCTCCTGAGAAAACTTCAATTGCAATTGGCTGAAAACAAAGAGGATAAATCCATATCAACACTAACTTATTTTCTTGTCACCTCTGAAGGTCAGGCACAGACCAGTTTAATCATACTATATGTATGGTGAAGTAAATCTGCTTAGTGCAACCAAATGTTTTATTTTTGGACCATTGATCACTGACACCCCCAATAAACTAAACCTGGGGAAGTTATAATGGGGATGCCCAACCCAAATGCTTCAATTTCAACACAGTCAATAGCTTCACTTTCCAAATACTCATCAGTTATGTACTAATTTTCATTTTTAAAAATTACATCATCAAAATACTCCAAATATGCCTCCCCCTATCCAAATATGGTGTCCAAGTTACCTGCAAAAGGTATCTCCTTTTATGAACCTCCTTGATATCTTCATATGCAAAAATGCTGCAAGTTCTTTTGAGTTGACTTGGACCTTGCCTTGCTCCCCTAGGTATGATTGGTTCATGCATCCTGTGAAGGAACATAAACAGGCAAGAGATAAGTGATTAAAAAGAAGAGAAATTAAAAGAATTAATTCATATGAGAGTCCAGTTACAGAAACAGCTGATTTTCACAATATACCAAACTACAAACTGCTCAGCACCTGGGGTCTTCCTGCATCTTACATTATCTTGGAGTTGACTCCTCAAACACCTTATTGAATGCTCCTTGTTCAGCTTGTGAGGATCAAGGAAACCCTCTATGAATGCACTCACTTTGGAGGCAGTGTCTCGATGTCCCGAATCTCCCTGGTGGCCGTCATGGTGAACCCGTCGATGACATAGAAGTGCTCTTTCCCAAAGAGAAGCAGCCCCTCGCTGGTGTCCAGGCCCTGAACCCGAGCACAGCGGTACATGTGCTGGATCTGGCGGGAAAAGCAGATGCTTAGGGAGAAGTTAAGGAGCACAGGCTCAGACCACTGCTCTGTTAGAGCAAGTCCCAGACACTGCTTTAGCACTTGGACATACAGGAAAAGTCCTGTCAATCGCTCCTTTAATCAGACCTAATGCCAGTGACTAGTAATCAGGAGGAAGCTGGATAAAGCCTCATTGGCATGATATAAATGTATTTATTTACCAGTTTATCCACTTACACTATGCTACCTGAATGTGTTTTAGAACCTGCAGCCTACTGAACCATGACCACAATGCTATTTAATGGTATACTTCAGATGGACAAAGTCTGAAATACCAAATATACAGCATGGTAAATTAACACTGATCTTGGGGATAAAATACTGCTTTTCAAGGTTTCTCATAATGAAGGCAACAATTAATTAGGAACAGTGTGCCAAGTTCAGCAGTTATATTTTCAATGTTTATTTTCCATTCTGATCATTAAGTTGACAGGACAACAAACCAAGCATGGGATAGCTCATAGCCTTTTTTTCAGGACAATTTTTCCCTAGCAGGCAGAAGGTTAAAAAAAAAAAAAAAAAAAAAAAGAAATAAATAAAGGAAAACAGAAAAAAAAAAAAAAAAAAAAAAAAAAGGAAAAAAAGAGTTTCCAGTACAGCATTTTAGTTTTAGGGTCAGGCACACGAAGTACACATTTTAAGGAAGAAGCTGATGAAATATACAGATCAAGGAAGGCATTCAGGTTTAGGACATAATGAAGAAATTCCAATATTTTAAATTACTAGTGTGTTTGAAACATACAGTACCTTCTCTCCTTCTTCAAGAAGTCGAAGCAAAGTTGTATTGTCAGTCTTCTCCTCTTCATCAATCGAACTTCCCTCAACAATTTGATCCTGTGACTGGTCCTGATTCTCATCGTCTCCTCCGTCAGGAGCAGAACGAGATCGTTTCAGGGGAGGCTTTACCAGGCCTGGAAAAGAACAAAGATAAATAATAAAAAAATTAACTTTGCAAAATCGATAATCTTTCAAATTACTGACCCAATGCTAAGAGAGAAAAACAAGACTCCTTCAGGACTTATGCTTCATGCCAATGCCTGAGAAGGTGACAAACCAAACCATCTAACCTTTGACTCTTGCAATAGTGTCCTCGCCGTGCTCTGGCTCCTGCTGAGCTGTTTCCCCCACCGTGTTCTCCTCTATGGCGTCCTGGAAGACCGCGGGGTTTCCGGAAGCCAGGCGCATGTAGTACTCCTTGCTGTCATAACTGATGGCTCTCCGGTAGCGAGCAGGTTTCTTGGGAATAATGGGAGAAATCCATTGGTCAGCCAAGTCCTCACACTCAGTCCCTCAGCAAATGTGTTTCAGGAGCAGGGTGTGCAGCACAGTGCATGCCCATCGAGTGTTTTGTGCGTGCTCATACACCGACACAGACAGGAACAGAGACTCTTCAGGAGATCTGATCTGTTGGCTAATTTGCAAGGAGCTATAAAGCCACTCAAGCAATAATGGGGTTGCAGAAAAGCCTGGAGATATAACTACAATACAGGGAGTAAGTGTAGCCACTATGTTATGAACTGTCATAAAAGGCTGGGATTCTTGTGCTTAAGACTGATGGCTCAGAAGGCCACTTCATCATCTTTTTACTCCCTACCAACACATGCAGTTTATTTCTCAGCCAGCTGACTTCTTTGTTAGGTAGTAATTTGAATAAAAAATTGCCTCAAGAAGATACAGTGATGTGGAAGCTGGTATGAACTCAAAGCACTCAGGGATTGTCTTTGAAGTTCAAAAATTCTCATTAATTCAGTTGCTCCATTTTTTAGTTTCTGATGGCTTACAGCAGGAGACTGGCATGAGAATATGCACATAGCTGAAGTAATTATTTGAGCATTGCTTGTATCTTTTTCTGGTGTTTTTGGGGTTTTGTTTGTGGCGGGGGGGTTTTCTCAGTTCAGCATTTGCTGTTTCAGTTTGGGGTTTTTTTGTGTGTGTGGTGTTTCCTTCCTCTTTGTCTGTCACAACCCCCATCACAGGGTAATCCTTACATTCCTCACTTAATTAAGAAAGCAACATTCAGAATAAAAATCAAATTAGCTTTATCACAAGTTGATGCTTGGGATGATAAAGATACTAAGATGAGCAACACAGAAATTTATTATTCAGGTCAAATTGGCTGCCTCCAAAAATCAAAAATTCAAGGAACTGTAATTTAATTTGCTCTCTTATGTTTAACCAAGTCTTCCCTCCTTATCAGCACAAAATTGTCACTTAAACAATGCTTAAAACATTTGTGGAAACAACTTATGTATAACCTACGAAGAGAAATCCTTTATAGCACTGCTTAGGTGAAGAAAGGAAAACAGTAACAATTTGTATTAGATTTTCTGTATAATAGAATTACTTGCATTTATATGAATTAGTTTATTGTTGAAGGTAATTCAAAATGAGTGAATGCACATTACACACTGTACTTAGTGATGGGCAAGACTGCAACTCCAATTAACAGAGAGAGGCATAATACTGAAATGCTTGCAGAGAAGCCACTTCCAAGCATGTCTGTTTTTTCCAAGACAGGATTCATATTTTCTAAGCAAATGTGTGCATGTCATTAATAGCAAAATGGAGAAGAGTCAGCTGAGACAAAATTAATATGGGCTTTAATAAAAGTCAGCCTTTTAAAGCCCATTATGGCCAAAAAGGAGAAAAAACTCTCCCTATATCCTCTCTCAGAAGGAAACACTTCTCTAAAAAGTGCTTCCAAGTGCTGTGTTGCCCATTACTAAATGTGTTCCACTGACCAATAGTTTCAGGTCCCAAAGCCACAACACTCCACGCAGTGAGAACAGTGGTAGCACAGCCCAACATAGCCTGTTAGTGTGCAGCAGAGAGGGAAGGTCTACAGAAAGTTTTATTAGATGAAGATTGAGGACAGCACAGTAACATCTTCTAATGTGATTACTGAAAAAACCCTTAGGTCTGGAATTATTTACTGAAAGAGCAAGTTGAAAGCCAAACGTAGAAGCCTTGTTAAGACTGCCTAACATGCAGGAGAAGTTGTATTTATTTTACATTCTTTCGGTCAGTGTACTTGTTTCTTTACCTTTTGAGGAATGGTATCATCAGATGTCTCAGGAAGTCTGCTTGAGAAGTCAGACTGGAAACAGGGCATCAATTACATAAGCATCAGAGAAAGAACACTTTTGAGAAGAATCTATGATGGCATGTTCTCTACCTCATGTGAATTAGACTGTCACTACAGCTACTGTGTGTCAGACCACAAGCAGGCAAAAATATCTAAGTTTCAAACTGACTGATTTCTATGTTTTCTCTACTTTTGTAAAGTACTTTGACACTCAGGCATAATTTGAGAGAAAAACATCCTGCACACATACACGCATGCCTAAAAAGACACAATAAAGACTGCTTCATTTATTGAAAACAGTGTTCTAACATTAATAGGAACTAACTGCTAAGCTTGCAAAGGCCACACACATTTCTGCTACACAGCCCACCTTTGTCTTTGTGGATTGATTATCGTACATTTCCCAAGCGCACCCAAACCAAGGCCTGTAGCCTTTTTTTTTTTTTTTCAGATCATTGTTTTCCACATTATCTACATTAGGACCAAGAACCCAGACGGAGCCTCACAGAGTTACAGTATTTTCAGCCTCTGGAGACTTGTGAAGATGCTTATACTGTTTCCTGGCAGGATCACTCAGCATCCCTTATGGTGTAATCTCTTCAAGTTTGCTTGGTTTTGAGCCAAGTGATTCAGTCTGTTCTCTAAATATATCATGAGGAACAACTGGACTTTACCAACCATTTAGGAACAGAAAGCCAGACAGAGTATCAGGTCATACCAATAGAGAAAAACACATTTCTTAAGAAAAAACTATTAAAAAACCCCAAAATATTTTGCAACAGGGTCTACAATCACCCCTCCCAGGCTCCTGAACGCTTACCAGCACGTTTGTTTCCTGCTCAGCCTCGGGCATGTAGGGATACTGAGTATAAAACATGTCATTGCGCACCATCTTTTTCCTCATCCTGCAGGGGCCCTCGGTCATCTCCAGCATCCACTTGTCCAGGTGGGAGCCGATGGGGGGCCCCCAGAGCCCCCTTTCCCGCAGCAGCTCGTACTCAATCTGGGACCACTCCTCGGTCACGTACTTCAGCGCGTTCTGCTGCCGCTGAGCACAAAGACAGGTGTAAATGTACAGAATTTGAAAAACAATTTTAAGAATGAAACCAGAAATTGCTTTGGAGGATTTCCTGCCTTTATTTGCACAGGACAGAGAAGTTCAACAAAGCCAAATTTGATGGTTGGTTTTTTACAACAAATTGCTTTGAATGACCCTTTTCTCAGAAGTTATTTCTTAGGATCTATAGCACGTAGCTCAGCAACCAGTTTGAACCAAAAGCAGACTTCGCTTTGGGAATGTTTGGCAGCCACCACAGGGTGGAACAATTTCATTCTGGAAGACACAGACCAGTCACTTTCTATCACTGCATGATATCATAACATTTTCTTTGTGTTACTGTGAAAGTAGCATTTAGACACAATGCTTCTCTCCATTTCCCCTTAGTTTTTCTACAATGCTTTAGGAAGACAGTGTATTTCCAATCTCTCTCTTTTTGTTCCCTGCTTTGGTTTTCTTTACACTTTTAAAGAATTTAGGCTTCTTAAAAAAAATCAGATTTAACATGTGATATTGCTACAAGAGTTTTCATCTACAACTAAATCAAAATGAGTTTCCTCATTTGTTCATTTGATTGTATTTAAAAATAACAACTGTATGTAAACATCCAAGCACTTCACCTATGAGAATCCAGTATTTCACAAGCCTCGTACTGAGAAATGGCATTGGTATAACCTAACAGGACAAAGCATCAGTGTCAGGTAATTAACACTGCAAGTCATCCATACCTCCTGGTATTCTTTATACTGCATATCAACCAGGTCCCGAACCACTGCAATGTGAGTAAACATCCACTGGGAAATTTCCTAAGACAAAAACAAGGTGAGAGAAAGAATAACACTTTATAAACAAGAATCTGTTTGAATGACAAGCTTAATAATACATCACCTTGCTAAACTTGCTCACAAAGAATAGTTCCTTATTTTAAAATAATCATTTGGAACATTCCTAAACAGCCAAAGATTGGCACTGAGAAAGACTTTTCCCTTCTTCCTTTTAAGTAATATTTTGTGGATGGTGCCCAATTTGCTGGAAATCCTGAAGGCACCCATCCCTCCTCACCTTGTCCCATGGTATCTCTGCTTTCACTTATTGCTTTCCTCTCCTGACACAACTAGGAACAGCTCCTGTCAGCCCTGTTTGTAAAGTTCTTCCCTTTCCCTTTCATTGTATGCCTGCTTACCAGGAAAAGGACTGAGAGCACCGAGAATTCATTAATTTCTCAAAGCCACTGACTAATTTTCAGCTCAGAAAGAAAACTAGTGACATATTTTTCCACAAAGCTTTCAGACCCCTCTTTCCATCTTGAGGGCAGGATGGAAAAAAGGACCAACATCTGTATCATAGCTTCCATTTCAGGGCAGTACAGCAAACTGAACTTAAGACCCAGACTACCACAGTCATGAACCAGAAGCAGCTGAGCAGTCTCACCACAATAAAGGGTTAACTCTTGGCTTAATGTTATAGCTATGCAGATGGACCTACTAAATTAAGACACACACAAGCAAAAAGTCCAGTCTGGATAGTCAAAAAAGGGAAAGAAAGCCAAGCACAAGATCATACTTCACACACTGCAAGATTCCCCACCTTGGGATATTTACCACAAATCCAGAACATACATTGCTGGATTTTAGACTGCAGGGTATTACTTGACAGAAATTACCTGTGTAGAGAGGTTGTGTTTACTCAGCCCACTCTCCTTGCGGTTCCTCCTGGAACCAGTCAGTTTAGAGAGGCCAAATCCACTGCTGACTCGTGAAAGTTTGGACTGTGTGGTTGGAACCAAAGCCTCTCCTCTGCTGATGCATTTTTTCTCATGAGCTGAAAAACAAAGTGTTGGGAGCACTTTTTAAGAGGTTTTTTCCCCTTCCCCCATTATACTTGTTTTTTTAGATAGAAGTAATTTTCTGTTGCTTCAAAAAAAAGTGTAGCTCTACTCGAACTATTTCTGCAAATATACTGGCCATCAAGGAGATAATGAAAACCAGAGCAAACATCAGCCAAGAACACATAGAAATACAGAGACTGCAAAAATAAGTATTCCATGTTTCCAAATCCAGGTTAATCTCATTTATTTCAGAGCCGTGAAATCATCAAAAGAGTCACATCTATGGAATCACAAATTCTGCTGTCTAAACTCTTGCTAACTCAGTCAAGCATCAGTTGATCTTTATTACATGGATGCAGAGCTTTTCCACCAGGATTCCCACGTCTTTTTCCTGCAAAACTGCTTCCCATACTGAAGAGATTCCCCAGCCAAGAATTGGTCACAGCATCACTGCTGCTACAGGACTGCTCAGCCACCCATTTCCCATCTCATCACCAGACCAAGAGTTTGCAGGCTGAACCCAGACATGCTCAAGAGGATCCCCCTTCCTGCCTGGCACACCTAATCCTGGAAATGGTAACAGAGGTCACCCCAATGCAAGAATTCATGGGAGGAGCTCAATGCCTCTACCACTGTAATCCACAAAATGCTATTTGCTGATTCACAGAGGGCCCTGTGCACTGGAGTGTAAGAGTATCCTATTTATGGTCCAGTTTCTGAAGGATTCTATGTTACACAGTGCCAGTTTATAGAGCATTTACAGCTACAAAAAAGCTAAGCCTATATTAAAACATCCAGTGCATACGGTTCATTCTGAGGAAATCCACCCTTCAGGACAGACAAATCCTCAGCCAGGACTTACCCAAATGATTTTGCCAACACTTTAAACTTGCTTCCTCAATGAAAGGTCTGGCAACAGTTATATCCACTTGGCCACGATCATTGACAGGCAGTGTCACTTTGAAAACTTCTTCCAAAACCTGTTTTTTACTGTGGATCAGCTCTGTCCACACTCTGTTTATGGCTTTTAAAAGAAGCTGGCGACCTGCGTAAGTACAAGATCACAAACAGCAAGCTCTCTACAGTGCTCATAGAATTGGTATTTTTACAGTAGTGAAATGAATAATTTCTGTGATTATGCTGCAGTTTCTCCCCCCTTGCATGATGTGTGAAATGCCTTTGGCCAGAGTGCCTTTTTTTGCCATTATGTATTCTATGAGAAAGCATCCAACAATTAATTTTGGCATTTTTTTCCCTGTGGATTTCAAACACTGGCTCTGATTAGTTGTGACTCATTTCCCACACCCATTTATTAACAAAATGAGAATGAAAAAAACTTATAGGAGTCTGTGTCTATAAATATATATATACTCCTATACATCATTATGCTTCAGCATTTTTACATAAAATGTGTGCCTAAGTACCTGCATAAATATTAAACACACACATTGAAGAATCACTGAATACTTCCTTCCACAGCTAGTTCATAAATTTCCTTTGAGTGAAAGACTGTAAGCATGCCACAAAATAGTAATTGTATAGTTTATACCATATATATCTTATCCTAGAATGAACCATTTCTATTGCATTTAAAACAGTGCAAATAAAACTGTATTTCTAATTCTGGAGCATGTCCAGAGAACAATAAAGAGCTCTTACTATTTTAACAAAACAGTAATTTATCCTCAATGCTTCTATCTTGATATTTCCAAGAGTCTTTTCATCTATTTTTTATGTATTTTTATACAGCCCTAATACCCCTCCAGAGAGTAACTGGGTAACACACACACACCACAACCCCCTGCCCTGAGTCACTGGGGTAAAACACTAGTGATGGCAATACAAAAACAGCATCATGAGACATCTGTGGCTTTGTCATTCTCAGATTACCTTCACTGACATCTTGATTGTAGACTCCATCTGGTTCTATATCAGAGGGGATCATAATGTGCCAAGTTGTCATCCTGGCTTCTGCTTCCAATCCAAACCCATCAACATTGCTACAAACACACAGTGGATTAACAACCATCAGAATAAAAAGACACAAAAACCCAAGCCAAGATAAAGCATTTGATTGTGTATCAGTTTCACAAAGATTAATACACACTACTAGAGCAAAGCACCTTCACTTCTGTCCATTTGAGTTCTGACAATTTGTGGTCACAAGCTGAACTGAAGGTTTATGAAGAGATGATGTGCCATGGATACTGATGTCACTAGAGGAAGATGGTGATATTTGAAGAAACACAAAACAGACGAGGCCAGAAATGGAGAACATTTGATGACTTTTGCCAAGTGTCTTTGGATAAAACACAAGTTGTGCATCTTCTTGGAAAGAACAAATGAAAATGCCAAGCTGGTATTTGCAGCAATGCAGGAAAGTGAGTGTCTACTGCATTTGTCACAGACACCTGATTTAATGCATGACTGGCCTTACTCAATGCTATACAGAGGAAATACCAAGATACTGAACTTGTATGAAATGATTCAACAGACAATAAATCTAGTGACAGGAATCCAGTGACTATTAATTACCTAGCATCAGTGTTTCCTTCTATCTTTAAAATATTTCAATTTATAAAAGGTTAACAACAAAATAGTTGGATTAAACACATTTGTCAGTCTTTAAAGTATCTCTGCAAAAAAGAGGTAAAAATGTTCTCTATTTCCAGGATCTTCAAACCTAATTTTGTCTCAAAATGAATCTCTTAAGCTTGGTTGCAATTCACTGGCTGGAAAATTATAAACAGTTCTCCAAAATTTGCTGATTTATTTGCAAGTTGAAACAAAAAGAAGAGGTAATTTTTGTACTTCCCAGCCCTGGTTGCAGAATGCACTTCGGCCTAAGATATTTACCTTCCCACGTGCAGATTAATCAAGCAGTGAGCTAGGCAGCTGATGAACTCCTGATCATGATTTCCAGGTCCCAAAATTAAATTCCTGTTCACAGTAAGGACCCTTAGGGAATCAAGGAGAGCCACTTGCTGAGGAACAGTTTTGTGCGCTCTTGAGAACTGATACAGGATGGTTCTGTTCAGGCAGTGATAAATGGCATCCAGAGAGAGTCCCTGAGATCTTCTTTTTGACTGATGGGAAGTAAAAAATACAGGATCAGAAGTAGCAGCAACTCATTTTATTGGCACACAATCTCCCCTTGAATTGACCCAAGCTCATTTTCCAAAACTGGCATTTTACTCAATTCCATGAATTTCAAGAACCAAAATTACATTAATGATTAAACACTTAGAATTTTAACATCTATAAAGAGGCTGCTGATTCCTAAAACTCAATAACATCTCCAATCTCCAATAAATGTGTGTGAGGGAGCTTCCCAAAACATGTCAAGGTGAATTTAAGGAACTTCTCAAAATTAATGAGAGGCATATTTCATTGCTTACTTTGGGGGATTTCTAAAAAATAATGTGATCTGAGAGCAGTTCTTACTCAATTGCTCTTCACAGAAAGATATGCTAAGAAAGCTCAGTAAAGAGAGAGTGATCCTGAGAAAGAAAAGCGTATTTCTGTGCTGACCCAAACACGTATCACTAGCAGACTCTTTAGTGGCACCACTCCCATTCATTTCAACATAACCTGCAGAAATGGTTTTTCAGGCGGAGTAGTACAACAGCCCCGTTACCTGTGCAATGAGTTGGATTATGAAGTCCACAAGAAGCTTGGATTCTTTGTTGAACATACCCTGCCAAAGCTTATCTACCACACGCTGTGTAAAATAAAACACATTGTTCACCAGCACTTGGTAGCTTCCTCCACTCGTTATAGGCAGAGAGGCATCTTCACCTAGGTAACAAAAAACCCCAAAGTTTTCTACATTTATCAAATAACCCCATCTGCATAAATACATTCACATTAGGTTATGCTTTCCAGACTTCCATAATAGAGAAAGAGTCAATGAAAGCGAAAATCTCATGGCTTCCCTACAATAGGAGTTTCCCTTTGATGTAAATAACCATGGTTCTGGATTTTTATTTTATCTTTTAAAAATTATTCCAGATTTTAAAAACATGATTCTGGATTTATTTTATTAATGCACTGCACCCACAGGAAGACAATTTACTGCTGTGGCAAGAAATGGGGAGCCTAAAGCATGTTTGAAGAGAAATGCATCCAGCCCGTCATGACATCTGGGATGGAGGCAGAGCAGCCCAAGAGTTGCTGGGAAGTCCAGCAAGCCACCATGAAATGTGACTGGGCCCCCTAAGCCATGTAGTTTTTGTGACTAACCCATTTTACAGCTTTGGCACAATCAAGGTAGAGAGGGGACATGCAAGCACACCAACACCATTTACACAACAAAGGAAAGGAAAGGGCAGGAGAAAAAAAAATTAAGATGATCAAGTTGCAACAAAACAGAACACCAAAAAAGAAAAAGTCACAGAATCAAAACCTGGTGTCCAAATCAACAGATTGATTATTAAACTTTGCTATATTACCCAATAAAACATCAGCTGCAAGTAGGTGGTCCATCACTCCATCCAAAACATATGTCTGAAACTCTTTCTGCTGTGTTCGTGTTGATCTTTCAGGAGAAGCCTAAAAGAAGGTATTAAAATAATATTAGGATAATTATTATCTCTGAGCAAAAAAAAAGGGAGAGGGAGGGGGTGGGTTCTAAGTGATTTCCTTTTCTCTCAGCTCCCATGAACTACTTTTTTGTTTCTCTTAACATTCTGTCTCAAGTATAGTTTTGGCTTTATCAAAAATGTAAGCATGCATGTCAAGTATACACTGGCTGCATCCAGTCTTGCAGATCAGCATTATTCCTGTTTAAATGCAGGAAATTTATCTTCTGCCATAATAAGAACACATTCTGAAAAGATGCCTGAAACTCTCCACTATAAACATATGGTCAACCTGTGATGTTCTCAGTTGACACAAGTCACCTCCTTTAGTAAACAATGAGTAAATGGGACAGATCAAATGTTCAAGTTGTAGAAAGAGAAATAACAGTAAATTTAGCAGTGCGTATCCACCCAATCCTATATATGCTAAGGGGCCAATAGCACTGACAAGTGATAACGAGTTAAAAGAGCTGTAAAGAACTGCAGCCACCTGAACATGGTCTCAAACATGCCTCCCAGTGTCTGTGGACAACTGACGTCTTCTGACATTTCATTTGTTTTTGCTTTGTGACAGCAAAGAGGTGCCTAACTGCCCCAGGACATTTGTTAGGAAATACACAAGCATGCAAGCACAGTCCAAAATTCCTGCAGCTTTCAAAAAAATCAGGGAGACTC
Source organism: Zosterops lateralis (assembly GCF_965231275.1). Taxonomy (NCBI): domain Eukaryota; kingdom Metazoa; phylum Chordata; class Aves; order Passeriformes; family Zosteropidae; genus Zosterops; species Zosterops lateralis. The sequence goes on along the minus strand of NC_139766.1, from coordinate 59,019,080 downwards.
AGCAACATGTAAGATGAGGCAACTAACAGGTAGGTCAAGGAGAATGAGAAGTGATGTGAAGTGAACATTTAAAAATGTACTGTCTGAAGGTGCAGGCAGTTAAACAGTAGCTGAACTCCCCACCTCCCTGCCTAACCATTAGCAGGACAATGCTTTTTTCAAGTGTCACGAACTTCAGAAGTTGATTTACAGAAAGGTAACTGTTATTTTGTGAGGTTTTATAGCATATGGCCCCATATGTCTTTTTATCTAACTGGCACCATCTATGGCACAATTTCTTCTTATCTAATACAAACAGAACAGAAACCCTAATATTTCTGCAGGGGTTTTATATTTTCAACAAAATCAATACAGATGTTGTGGTTGGAAAGGTGTTTAACCACTGAATCATAGTCCACAAAAATAAAACTTGAAGAAAGCTACAACTTCTCATGCTGGTTTTCCAAGTTATTCAAGAAAGGTGAAAGAACTACTTTTTATTAAACACTAGTGTTTCTTTTCTTTTTTCCCACTCTTATTTCATGACAATTCCACTGAATCTCAGGTCATCACTAGCCTAACTTTGTAAGGTAATAGAAAAAAAAACATTTTAGGGAAATAAGGTGTCACAACTAAGCTCAAATGACAAAACCAAACCAAAACACAAACCCCAGAAAAACTCTACCTCTAGCAGAAGGTCCACCAGTGGAGTCTGTTTGCTGGCTGGTGTGAGACAGAGGTTATCAATGATCATCACACGCATGAAGTCGAACACAAACTTCTTGGCAGGGTGGTTGGTCAGGTAGGTCTTGGTGCCCACATTGCAATATTCTGACTGGCTCCTGTTCATGCCAGAATCAGCTGCAAAGGCTTTAAACTCTTCAGCTGGGGACCCAACTTCATCATCCAGATCAGTGACCTGTAAAAACCAGCATGTTAAAACTGTAGAGATCAGCTAATTAATGGCACTTTCTTCACTTCTCTGTTCTTTGCTTGTCTTTCTAAGGGCATTTCACTTCACATTTTGCTTCTTAAGAAGCCTTTTTAGAAAATGATGATGTTCAGGATCAGTTCCCCGATATGGAAACATCCAGTTTTGAATTCCCAAGGCAAACAATGATCTGGCATGAGTTACATTTCATGCTCCCTGGCCAACAGAATAACTTGAGTGATTTCTAGATACTTGGCAAAAATAAATGTTCTCATTGCAAAAAAAAAAAAAAAAAAAAAAAAAAAAAAAAGGGAAAAAAAATCTGAAAAAGTTATTAACTAAAGCAGTTAAAATAAAATCAAGACAGAAGCCAACTCAAAAAGGCCATCAAGCTTACATAACATAAAACAAAAAAGGAACTGAGCCTTTTTTTTTTTGTTTGTTTTAATACAATACCTTCATCAGAGTGCAGTTATGGGTAAGCCGGTTTCCCAAAAATCTCTAAAAGAAGAAGAAGACAAAAAAAAAGGGTCTCCACAGCTTTCCCATTTCTGATGAACAGAAACCTTTGAAAGGCTAGCTCTTAAAGAGGACTGTAACAAAAGCACAAACAGTAATGAAAGCTGTCAAATGCAGAAGATTGACTCTTTTTCTGCAACTCCCTTCTTTAAATGAAAGAGGAGACAATATGATTTCCCTCAACAGGCCTCTTGCATTGCCAGCTTACATGTCAAGTAACCAAATGATTTGAACATTTGGTCTGCTTTAGCAGGAGAGTGTTTTCAAGAAATTAAGAGAAGCCCAAATACATATTCTTTCTGTTTTTAATAGCAATCTTAGAAAAGCTGAAAGACCTTATAAAAAGTTAAGAATCTTCTCTCATAGCTGAATTTAGATTATAGTGTTTTGTTGCAGAAATCTGGCTGTGATTCAGCTATTTTACCAGGCACTGATAAGTATCACACAATTGAGCAGAGGAGCAAATCAATTTGGAGTGAGGAGCACCCTCAAACAGCAAAGAGCTCAAGTTGCCAGGCAGCTACACAGAATTTCAAAGGATCTAGTAGTTAAAGCCTGCTCAGAGACAAAAGGCTCCTCTAAAAACTCTGTACAGGTGAATGCCAAATCAGCATTGCCACTTTGTAACTGGCACTTTCTTTTTGAGAGAGCAAGTTCCTAGAATCTACTTTAAACACAAGTTTAACAAAAAAGGAAAAAAAAAATCTCTTTATGAGACACTCACCAGCAGGCACTGTTAAAAATTGGTCTTCTGCTTTTATTGACAACAAAAATAATAGCAGACCCCCAGTCATTATCTCCTGAAGTTTTTTATCATACTCTCCACAGTTCTAGCATTTAGTAACCTCTAGACTAATTACCTTCCTATGGTCTTGATAGAATTACTTTTAGATGTTGGCTAACAATACCTATTTTTTTTTTCCTTTTTATTCATATTCTAGAAATAGTATCATTTGCAAATGACACTAAGCTCAAAGAAAACTTTAGGCAGCAATGCAAGCAAAGTTGAATTCACATCCTCTCCTGGCTTGAACCCAGTAGTTTCAGGAAATACAAGAACACTGTTTTGCGGTTAAGCCGCAAAAGCAGAAATGGGAAGTGTGAGGAAAAAGAGATTTTAGGTTTCATGACATCCTTCAGAGCACAGAGCTGACTCAGTCTATTTTGCTTTTGTAAATCTGAGCTAACATTTTTCATAGGATTGAATAAAATGGTCCCCTAGAAAACAAGCAAACTGTTGCCCCTAAAATGCTGCTTTTGAAGTCCCTGCACAACAACTGCCCTGCAGTTTAACACACTCTTCTCAAAATCCTCAAAAGCACAGAACATCCAGCTCAGCCCTGATGATGATCTCTTGTACATGGTGAGTAGAACTTTATCTTGGTACGATGGGTAAGTGATAAATCCTCAAAAGTAGCACTCATGGGAAAAATAGAACTGGCAAGTAGTTGGATTTCCTACCATCTCAGAGTAAGGTCGGATGTTGAAAGGAAACACTGTTGCCGCCAGCGCACACAGGAACTCTGGACTCATCCACAGGGAAATGAGGTCGGGTACATTGTGATACAAATACCGAAAGAACTGCATCAGGGTGACGGGGTATTCCCGAAGCCAAGAGCCTTCCTCCTCTGACTGCCAGGGCTGGATTGAGAAACAAACACCAGATTAGCACAGACAGCACCAACCCAAGAACACTTCAGAAAGGAAGAGCACACCTTCAGGCACATCTCAAACAGGAGACCAAATGCATTTTAAAGCACATCACTGACCATAAGCTATAATGTGTGCCCTATCATGTAATGACACAGAAGTATTGGCAAACATGATCAGACTGGAGGCAATCCAAAATGTGATGGCACAGCTGAACATATCTGGTGACAGCACACAAGACACAGCACATGTCTCTAAGCATGTCTCAAGTGTATCCAAACAGGTGAGGACCAAACCATGATGGGTCACCAGCAGACAGAACATGTGACAAAGGAACAGGTACTGCAGCAGGTTCACTTGCCCAGAAGATGCTTCTGGACACGTTACCTTGGGAGAAACATGCAAGCAATAGAGCATATTGCATACATATGATGACCAAACAGGTGACAACCAAACAGGTGCTGCTTTTCAAGCACTTCAGGAGGCAATTTTCAGCAGATAACACATTCTGGCTTCAAGGAAATACAACATTTTCCTACTGAGAAACCAACTTTCCCTACTCTTGACATTAGACTCAAAAGATGAGAGGATGACATTTCTCTGGCAGTAAATCCATTTCCTCTGGCATGGGGCTATTCATAGTCAGGGACTTCTCTGCATGAGGAAGGTTCACAAAAGAAATCTGCAACTCACATAGCTCTAAGCAGATGGGATACAGTGTCTCAAACATTCTCCCATGATGTTAATCGGGAAAGAAATTCAATTATCTCTGCCAAGGACACTGTATCCTTCTGCTTTCTTGTTTTGTTTTAATTGCAGCTAAACTGAAAGCTCAGCTTTTTTTGTGAAAAAGCAGAGAAAGTTTTGTGGCTACTAATATTTCTACAGATACTGGAAAAAAGTAACATAGAAAACCCCAAGAAAATTACAAATTTCACCCAAGTATTATGAGCTTAACTCACAGCTAATTTTGTCATGATACTATAACAAAGCCTTGACCTTTCTAATTTGGCTTTTGACCATGCGGAAACTCGAACAATACAATATACCGAAATACAAACAGAATTTTTAATGCTTACAGAATTCAGCATGCTCCTCAGCATTCCCAGTAACAAGAAGGCAGCTTCTGTGCAAACACTGTGTATTGAAGAGGTAACAGTGCCACAGGAGGCAGGAACTCCAAATATGAATGTCCAAATGGAGTCTAAATCAAACTGTAAGAGGTGAAAGAGAAGAAAATACATGAAAAATCCCTTTCTCCTGTGCAACTGTATACTGCTTTTTATTACAGATACAATACACTCCTTTGGCCGTAGATTAATAATTAGTTGTTTTACATCCTCCAAACTGTATCACCAAACTTTGTATGAAGATCACATGTCACTGAAGAAAATTTCTTTTAACCATGAGCTAATAAAACTGCAGCTCTCATCTTCTCACATAGTTCTCATTTCTCATAAAGAATGTGTTTTGAAACAAAAGAATTGTTAGCATACATGCTGCACAATCAACTTAAATGACTCACATCTAGCAGTAAAACCCATATGGTATCCCCACAGGAAAAAAAAGATATGAATAAAACAAATCAAGTTGCATTTTCCAGCAAGTCTAAATAATTAAATCAATTTAAAATAAAAAGGGACCAAGTGTCCACCCTCTACCATTAAGAGTGCTACCAAGTAGTCGAATTTAGTTTCAGTTTAATAGTGTCATACTTCAATGCTGTAAGGCAGAGGAGTGAGTTTTATCCCTCTACCCCATGGTAGCAGAGTGCTGAATGCGCTATCAAGTATTCCTCTTGAGAAAGGAAGCAGAGGCACCTTCTGGTTTGAAAGTTTTACTTTTCAGTTCTCATTGATAAATAAAATGTCAGCACTGCACCCATTCTTAATAGGCACCTTGTCTATCTGGAGTGCGTGTGGCTTTTCTTCATAAAGCACAACCCAGGGATTTCCTAGGAGTGTTGTAGGTCATGTAATATCTACTAACTTACTTCAAAAAAGCCCAAAATAACCTGTTCAGAATAAGAACAACCAATATTTTTCAGCAACAACTGAGTTGTTTCCCTATAAAACCACAGAGACTTTCTGAAATAAAAGCAACCTTGTTCTGCCTGTAACCCATGAACTCTCTAACACAGCAACTGCCCACTTCTTAAAACAAAAAGCCACAAAAAACCCACCTCACAACCAAAGAAAGAAAGCAAAAGATCATGTTCCCTTCAATGCCCACAGCATGCCAGCTTGAACTAGGGATCTGCTTCTCATTTGACCCCAAAATGGACCAGAGTAACACCAGTGACAGTTAAGCCATAGCAGGCTGGCTTCTACAAAATCCCACCCCACAGAGCTTAGCACTAAACACCACATCATGACTGTGAGTCAGCTGCAAGGAAGAAGGAGAGGGCCTGGTTAATCCATTATTTTCTTTCACGACAGACAGAATTGCATTTACATCTTACTGGATAATCCCTACCTTGGCACCCTGATTACACTGGCTGCTGGTGACAGGTGCACTGACCTGCAGGTTTTCAGGCAGTTCAGTGACTGGCTGCTGCAGGAAAAGGGCCATGAGGAGGAAATAGAGTGCAGGCACGTTGGTGTGCTTTGGGAGAAGGGACTGCAGGACGGGGAAGCCTGGGAAGTGACAAGCGTCCCGGTTAATCTCCCGCACCGTCGATCTGCCGCCGGCACTCCGGCCCACATTGAACCCTATGAGAGAAAACAAGACACAAAGCCAACAACGTTAAGAGGGAATCACCCGCGAGGACCCTTCCTGCTCACCTGGTGAGATTCAAAGGGGACCTCCTCAGAAAGTAATGCTGTAAAAAGAAAACAGGTCCATACAGACTATCACACACACACAACACCATTCTGCTTCAGAGGTCTCTCTTTTTTTTAAACAATTAAAAAATAAAGGAAATTACTGCTTCCCAGTACCACCTATACGACACTGTTCCATATAGACTGGTCAATACAACTGCTTACACACACAGATCCATTTTCTGGCTGTGACCACAATTTCTGACTTTTAAATCACGCAAAAACTATCTCTGAAAACAGATATTTTGCTGGCTGAGAGCAAAATATCACCTTAATATCAGTGACAGATTTATATAATGAAGAAGCAATCCATGGTCCATTTAAGTCTATGGGCAGCTAATTTGTGTCCAGAGAAGTCTCAGGGGCATCTTATTCCAGATATTTTGTTGAAGATTAATCAGCTGGTAGTAAGCATGAAATAGTCTTTATGCTACCAGAACCACCTTTCGTGACCATGCTTCTATCTATGTATTTCAACTTCCTGCTTAAAGAAAAAAAAATACACCTGGGTGGCAGAAGCACTCCTTTTCAAGCAGGAAAAGAGGCAGGAAGACAGTTCAGTCTCCACATCAGTGCTGTGAGCCATTGTTCTGACACTGCCAGAGGTGAGGTGGTTTTTCTGAGGCTCAAATACAGAGACACTTCCCACCATAACTTGACTTTTTAAACGGAAAACATCTATCAGAAATCAGACTAATGAAATCTGTGCTACATGGTTGCAGAAATTCCATCAGTAACCTTCAACAAAAATGCATCATACTTGGCTTCAGGAGAAATCTTGGAGCCAATATGTTATGATTTATTAAAAAGCACAGCATACAAAAATTAGATAATCTGTCACTATCAGGTTATGAGACTCAAGTTTAAAAATATCTTTTTCACCACAGTCTAGCTTGGATTCAATTAAAGTGATACTACAGCAGGAAAAATAGAGAAACTCGGGAAATGCTTTGAAATGTAATTGTAAATCAAAATCTTACTTAAATTTTGTGACTGAAAAAAATGTTTATGCTATTAGACATTTAAAGTACATATTAAATAAAGAATGGTCTATTCACTAAAATTCCAATAGCTTTCAAGTTTTTAAAGCACAACCATGCAAGGGAAATGCATGTGCAAAATTACAGAACCTCAATCCGAATGTGCCAAACAATAGATACTTTTTATTTTAACAATGAATACTTGCATGTATTTTACAGCTTCTAAAAAACTGTTTTCCTTAATCCTCCCAATTAACTGACAATGCAAAGAACCATCCTATGCTTGTAGCTGAATATCTTGAGGGATATATTGTGGGAAACAGTAAAAAGGATTTTTTTTTTAAGCAAAAAATAACAAGATACTATATTTGAAATCTATCAAAGATACAAAGCAGAAAGAAATACTTTTTGTGATTTTGTATTTTCATTTCAGAAAGAGCCCTCTTTCTGAAGGAAGATCACTTCAATAACACTTCAATTACTTCCTTATAGTAAACTAATTCAGAAAAACTTTTAGTGCAGTAACAGATCATGTACTGCTGCAACACAGGTGGCTCCGTGAACAGTTATTTTAGGAACAATAATGAAGTTAAAAGTACTATTGATACCACTGCTCTGATCTAAAGGCTACTGAGGCTTATGAAAGACCCTCATTTAATGTCAATGAGTTTGCACCAGGGCCTGAATACAGATTCATTTGAAAAGCATTCTTTTATTTTGGCTGGAAAAAAAAAATCAGGTTGGTGGGAAATTGCCACTACACCTCTCTATAAAGAGCTGACAAACGTTATTTCAAACATTTGGAGATACATTTCAGGGAGCTCAGAGATGCTCAAAATGGGTCCTGTAGTACTAAAGCCTTATACACAATTCCAGGTCACAAGGGGTAATTGAGAGGTCTGATAACCTGGATAACTGAGGATTTAAGAACTGAAAAAAAGCCCTTAATAGAAAGTGGGCTTGTGTACACAAGAATGCAGGAGAGGGAAAGGAAAAGGAACGCTGAGATGATACTATGAACACAGAAATTTCCAAGACAGCAAAAATACAAACTGGTAAATCTGATGGACACAGCAGTCACTAGTCAAAGCAGCTCAGATACAACACTGCACAGTGCTCTATTCAAAGTGAACAAGTAAACTCTACTGAATCTTTATTAGTTGTGTCCATAAGGTGCTGCTCTGTGCTTCCTTTGCATGTAGCTCAGCCATGCCTGGACACACTTAACCTTACCCTGATGGTTAGAGAAAAAACCAATTAGCTACATAGGCTTCATGCAGATGAGCCAAAGCTGAACTACAATGGCATCTGTGTCATGTCAGCTAAGGGCAGCTCTGTCAAACCATTCCCTCTTGCCCAGGAAATCTTAACTCTTGCTTGTAAGAGAGATGAAGTGCAGAAGCATCTGATGGCGGCACAGACAAGAGCGACAGAAAGGCCCCAGCCATACAGCACCCACACAATAACCCACAGCCCAACAGCCCTGCACAGGTGCTCCCAGGAATCCCTGAGCCCCCAGGGGCTGCAATGCCTACCTAGCACAGTACCAATCTTATTGGTCAGGACAGAATCCGTCTGATCCAGCCAGCCTCCTCCACTGAGACCCTCCTTAAACTTGATCAGGATGGACTGATTGCTCAACAGGACCACAAGAATTCGCATGGCTGCTGTGACTGTGGTGGAATGCAGATGCTCTTCCATAAACATCATAATCCAATCAAAACCCAGGGTCTTCACCAGTTCTTCACAAGCCCTAAGTAAAGTGAGGGGAAAAAAAGGCACATTTTACAGCATTTAGTTTCCTTCTAGACAGCAAAATCAATGTTCTCCACTGCAGGGCAAACTTTAGGAAAAAAAATTTATTTAAGTTTGCTACAAACAAGAAATGTCACTTATCACCTCTTGTTAAATAAAACAGCTAATGTGCATTTGTTTAGAAGAAAGGAAAAGACTAAATACAGCTCCTGGGACTAATTCCATAGCATTAGATTTCTCCAAGTGGTGCCTTTGATAACAAATATGGAATTCTGAACTGAAATTTTTTGTTGAACAAAAAGTTTTCACAAGTTTTCCAAATGAACTGGTATAAAAAAATAAAGAAGGTTGTTTCTTTCTTTGTTTTCATTAAGGGAAGAGTTGCTTAGGAGTATTCAGAAGGTTTTTTTTTTCAATTTCAAGGGGCATTCTGGGTCAATAATCTTAGTGATAACCCCTACTGAAGCTGACCATCTCACTTCTCTAAAAATGAAAGTTTTCTCTTTGACAGACTTTATTTTTTCTATAGCCATGCATGCTGTTAAGAGAAAACATTAATCACATATCTCATTTCTACTAGCACACCTGAGAGTAGTTCAGTGACATCTGAATAAATCATTCAACAGCTCCTATAAAATGCAACTCAACTGGTGAATTGAATGAAGGCTGTATAATTCTTCCCCTTGAAATAAAAAATTACATCCTTTCTCTGCCTCAAGGGATTTTTGTACTTACTGCAAATTAACAGTTGTCTTTTCTTTAGATGTATAGAGAAGTTTCAGAAGGATATCTAAAAGCCTGTTCCGTAGTAGAATAAGATTAGCTGAAACGAGTCCTCCAAAATCATCCTCTGTTCCTGAATATTGAAAAAAACAAACAAACAAAAAAAAGAGGCAAAATTAGGATTTTGGAACTTGGGCATTTTAAAGGCCATTCACAAATTCCATACATAGGCTGGGGATAAAAATCCCCAATCCAAACCAAAAAACTGATGGCCTGTAGTGAGAACACCAGTCTGAATCTCTCCCCAATACCCTCTTTTTCACTAAAAAGCTTACTCATCTTTGAGACTACAAAACCAAAAACTATTCAGAAAGAACAGGTGAGGCACAGGAAGAAAGTGATGAATCCCACTGGACCATGGAATGGTTTGGGTTGGAAGGGATTTTAAAGATCATGGAATTCCTACTCCCCTGCCTTGGACAGGGACACCTTCCACTGCACTTCCTCTGGTTGCTCAGAGCCTCCACCCAAACTGGCCTTGAACACAGCCAGGGATGGGACATCCACAGCTTCTCTGAGCAACCTACTCCAGTGCCTCACCACCTTCACAGTAAGGAATTTCCTCCATATATCCAATCTTAAACAACTCTCTTTCAGTTTGAAGCAATTCCCCCTCATCCTATGCTGCCCCTCATCACATGGTCCTGTGAAAAGTCCCTCTCCAGAATGTGCAGACTGTCCAAACCTTGTTCTTTGTGACACCAGACCAATACAACAACTGTAAAAGGAGAAATTTCTCTCTCACTTGTCCCTCTGCACCACTATATTCCCAAGAGATGTAGAAACAGAGGTTCTTTGGATAATCCTTCTATTTATTTGGTTGACATCCATTGTGGGACTTAATCATTTCTGTTCAGGGAGACTGACTGAAAACGCAATTGCACAAGGCAAATAAGGGTAGAGATAGTCGCAAAACAATTCAATGTAAGAATTGTTGAAGGATGGTAACATTTATTTTTTTACCTAAAAAAAACATTACTAGGCTTTCTTAGTTAATTCTTTCACTTCCTCCACACCTGGAGGGCTGATGCACCTAGTAACCAGTTTTTTTGTCTTTTTTTTCCTTTTCCCACAAAGAAGCAGAGATGCACAGCTGACTGGAAGGAGAACAAAACCATACAGTGTTAAATGAAGGAAAAAACAAAAAAAAAACCACGTGTTTTGCTCTGCTCTTTAGTCAATACCAAAAACTAAAGCCCCACTAACTGGCAGCCAGGTTATAATAAAACTGCAAGATTGTTAATGACACTATTTCTACATTTTTTGTACTGAAGCACAGAAGAGACCACAAAGTACTTTATTCTCCTGCTTCTAAGTACTGTCAACACTTACCACTGTCAAGCTTTTCTTCATTGTTTATCTCCATGACCACAAACTTCTCACAGACTGCAAACGTAGGTAAAGTGGAAGAGATGAACTGTCCAAACCTTGATGGATACAAAAAAAACATCAGTCATTGATATGACAGATGCACTCTCATCTATCAATAATTCACCTTAAATATAAAACCATGACAGTAGTGACAGGGAGATATCCAAAAATGTCTCACATCTGAAGACTGATGAAAATGGTCATCATTTAAAGTTACTAGCCAAAACACAAATTAACTTGTAGTAATTACTGGAATATTTGCAGACAACTCTGCAGGTAAGGGTCCTTGAAAATGCTAAGATTCAGGAAAGGGAACTGGGAGATACTGCTGAGTCCTAGTAAAAGGAACACCTCAAGTTAAAGGAGAACAAAACATTGTTCTCAATCCCTTACAGCTGAACAATTATTACATCAAAACAGTGGTTACTCAACCCTGGAAGAACATTTATGCCTATAGCTTGAGGTTATGTAACACAGGGTCATGGTTTTCCATGACAAGACACTGACGTACCACTCCAAGAAAGGAGATGCAATAAATTCCTCTTTCTTCTGCAGCTAACCTGAAATGATCCCTAGCTAGCAACTTTTCCCAACTCATGCAACATGTTTCATTTTTTATTTCCAGGAAGGAGACCAGAAAACACTGGTCTATAATCTATTCTGTAATCATTTAAGCATAAAATCAATAGCTTTATTCTTGAATCATTTGTTGTCCATTATAATTAAAAGAAAGACAGGCAAAATGCTCAGGTTGAGGCTTCTGATACCTTTAATTGGACTTAAAAGTAAGAAGCTGAAAATACAGCCATGAATATGCAAAGAGCTCCCTGCAACATTTTATCCACTTCCATGAAATAAGAGATGAAAAATATCAAGTTATCAAGGAGTTAAACTATTTTAAAGCACTTAAAATACTCCTGTACATATGAATTGCAGTAACTAGTATAATTTTCATCAGGCAGAATTAGTTTTACTATATCTGACAGCCTTAAATACCTTTTCATACAGTGATGATTAAGAAAAAATCTGGAACTAAACCTTGCATTCAAGATAGCAATCAAAACTGCATTTTAACCAGAAGGATCTTTTTAGCCCATCTCAAAAAATATTCAATGGTATTCAGGAGAAGTGCTCAGTGCTTTACATGAGCAAAAGGGGCTGCTCAGCACCTTCACTTTTCACCTGTAGAACATTAAACCAATTTGATCATTCAACCATGTTTGGTTGGATACAAACTGAAAATCATATGCAAATCAAGGCGTCAACATATTGCTGATGTCTAGCTCAATCTAGTTCATAGAGAAAAAAAACCAAAAGCCAGTACATGAGCATTTTACGTTACACTCTCCTCAGCAGTATGACATGAAGTTCTTTTGACCAAGGTAACAGAACCAAGAAAGACAGAATTATCTAGGTGTGGGCTACCTGAGTAGGTCATAGCTGCTGGGGAAGCCCTGGAGCAGAAAGCTCAGCACATTGCTAATGGCAGCAATAGTGGGCTGGGACAGGGACATGTCTCGAAGAGTCAGCAGCAGTCTTGGGATGAGCTGGAATTCCCTCATTAATTTGGCATTCTTTGCTGCTTCGCTGGAAGAAGAAAAAAAAAATGGCCATTTAAAATTGGAGTATCCTCTAAATATCACCTAATCCTGTAAATCCCATTACTAGGCTTGCATCAGTTCATACCTTGACTCAGTGAGGAGTTCAATGAAGTGCTCAAATAATGACAGATGAAGCTCATAGGGTGCATGAAGCCAGACCTGAAATACAGAAAAAGTATTTGTTGTACACAAATTGACTTGCACGTTAAAAACAAGTATTAATAAATCAAAGGTTATGAAGAGATTAAAATCATTCATATATATGGCTGTTTACCTGGCCAGAAAGAACCACACATCAGTTCCAAAAATATTCCCTGTAAGGGTAGGCTTAAACTTAAACAAGGCTGAAAACTTATAAAGGGATCTAGACAAAAGGCAACACACTGTCTTTTTACACAAACTTTAAAAAGACAGTGCCATGACTCCAAAGGAGCTATTGGGATTTACAAGGCTACGTTAAATTTATTTGGTTTAAGTGAAGGTTTATGTCGTCATAAAATTAACTTACTACCTTCCACCAAGATTAAACTCAAGGTCTTCCCTGATTATTTTTTACCCAGTGTTACCTGCACTTGAATTATTTAGATTCTCTACCAAAAAATCCAAAATATCGATTGTTCAATCAATAGAAGTAATAGAAGATATAAAAGCCAGAAAGCTCACAGTTACAGCTGCAAATCTTAACATTGATTTGCTATTGAACAAAACATAATTAATACTTGTGCTCTGGTGTATAAAACTGGCTTAAATGAAAAGCTTTCAACTTTTGCTTTTCTTCTAATCTTATAATTTAGCATGATGAGAGCAAATCTTTTAATTTCCCTGTTCTGCATGAGTAAGAACATCTAATTTATCCAAATTAAGTGAAATGTTAGGGTCACTGATTTCAGAATAAAGTAAATAATTTTTTAAAACCTGAAAAAACTGAAAAAACAACAGCCAAAATCTAAGAGTTTTGGAAAGTTCTTCCTAAATAAGGTTTCCAGGAATGCTTTGAAATTCTCAAATAGACATCTAAAAAAAGAAAATTATTAAGTCTATTAAGTCATTTGTGCAAAACTGACTTGCAATATTAAGTCAGCATATTATAGCTGGCTTACCAGTGGTAATAGGGTTTTTACTTCTTAACTTTAATGTACCTGACTCTTTTATTCAGTCTATATAAGGTACAGATAATGCCAACGAAGTGCACAGAAGCCTAAGTACTGCGAATCTTTCATCAGCCTCTACTGCATTAGCATTTCCCTCTGAAATTTGCTACTTTCCTTACTTTAGCAAAACATTTAAATATTTCATAGGTCATGCAAACAGAATTTCAGCTCCCTTACTATTAACCTTGCAGGAGATGTGTGATAAAGTGATTCCCATGTGCTGTGTTGAATATTTACCTCCTACTTTTATTTTCAGGGCATTTTTCATGCCTTGATAGATGTACTGTAGTAGAACGCACATGTGAAAAGAAATGGATGAACAGAGAGCTATAGAATGTTATCTACTAGAACAACAAAAAGCAAAAACACTTGCGCCACCCACCCATTGCTAGTGCAGTGATTCAGGCCATTTTAGCAGGAAAAGTTACCCATAATCTTGCTCAGCTGCTTTACTATATAAGAAATATGAAGTTCTCAGGATAACAACCTAATTTACTATTGTTGAATATTTAAAGTACACTGTCAACATCTGATTTAATCACTATCCAGCATCATAATCACTTTTCTGTGCAGCTCTACATACTTCAAAATCACAGAGCAGGTCCTGGAAGGCAGCAGAATTTGGGATAATGGATGTCTCGTGCCCGCTGTCAACAGTTCCCACCAAGGAAAAGGTCAGGTGGAGTATGTGGCTGTTCAGAAGGGAGCGCTTCTTCTTTAACAGCATTGCCAGCAGCTTGAACAAGTAAACAGAAAAGGAATTGCTCCTGTGAGCACACAGCAATGTTGTCTGAACATGCAGGAGAACAGATGAAATGCCTCTGCCCCCCTTTTGAGAAGGCCCTTAAAGTATGTCTGCTGGTTGATATGCTTCATGAAAGAGTTTAAAAGTGGCATTACAGCTCATTGCAAAAGTGGCATATCCAGAACACTCCAGCTCATAAAACATCTGTTGACACTACAGACAGGATCCAGACCCTGAGGATTAGGGAGACACACCCCCCTCACAGCTCTCTGGCAGTCAGTCACAGTTTAAGACAGCACATCTTTAAACAGTTGTGTTCCTGGACAGCAAACATGGACATGGCAGAAAAATGGAGGAGGCCTAGAGCCTTGCATGCCCATATGAGAGGTATTCTGGCACTGAAAAAAAGTAACATAAATCTGAATAAGCCTCTTTTTTCCTTGCTATGCTTCCTTCTTCTAGGCATGACTGCAGCCCCCACTTTTGCTTTAACTTCCTATAACCTGGGCTGGGAAAGTACCATTTGGCAGATTTACTGTTAGTTTCTTGTCTTCTGAAGCAAACTTGTTGAAACGCTCAACATCCTGGCCTGTTCAGCTTTACCATCCTCACTGAAACATTAAAGAAATACAGATTTCTGGGAATCTCCCTCAAACCACACTATCTGCTGATGTCAATACAAGTGGAATGTAGGGTCATTTGTAATGATTCACTGACTACTCATGGTACACGAAGGACACTGTCTAGACTTGTTTGGTCACAGTAAGCCAAGGTCTGCACCAGGCTCCTTGGACTGATATGTTTTGATGTAACTGCACCAGGCATTAGCATTTGTAAATACACAGCCCAAACCACAGAACTTTCCATTTCAGTAAAGCAGCCTCTATGACAAACATAAACCACATTGCTCATGTGAAGACTTTTCCAAATCAGTCAACCAATCCTTCTGCATAACTGACTGCCTTTTCCTCATCCCAATGAAGAATTAATGTCTTCAGCTTGAAAGGAAACAGCATCACTAGCTACAAAATGCATGCAGTCTCCTTAAAAGGATTCTTCCAGGAGTTCACTTGTTAGGATTTTTTAGTATATCCTTATCCTCTCTGTTACTGGCACAGAGACACAAGCTCCCAGGGCTGCAGAGGTGAGTTCAAAATCACAAGAAAATAATCATTTAAGTATGATAGCTGTGCTCTTCTGTGCTGTTACTGAAGGCTCAGTTTCAGCAATGCAGCTAAATGTGCACAACAGCTTAGCAAAAAACTTCTCACCCTCTTCTTTAAAAGACATCCTAAATAATTCATCTATGCTAATTAACCAAGAGCACAAGAAACTTAAAAAGAGAAACTCGGGTTACAACACAACGAGAGATTTCCATGGGAACTGTGATGACAAACAGTGAAATTTAATTCAATCAGCCTGGTCTGTTTTAAGACATTTCTTACATACCTGATAACCTTTGATTCTTTCCATCTCTTTGCTGGCCAGTGGATTGCTCTTTACCACACAGACCAAGGCTTTCACAGCTGCATACAGCCCCTCCACATCTGATGCCATGGCTACAAGTCCCAAAATAGCAGCAGCCCCACCAATGTACTGCAGTGTAGTGGCAACAGGTTTGGGGACAAATGTTCTCACTCCTGAGCACAGACAGAGAAAATGAATTGAAGTACATTCAAATTGAATTTTTGCAAGAAATAATTGTGAAAACATTAAAGCAATTTTCATTTTGGCATTACTTGAATTATAAAAAGAATGTTACTACAAGAATTATGACACCTCAGGAGAGGAAGTGAAGGAAATATAGAATAGCTTATAACCTAAGGTAAAGTAATTGAATATATTTTCATAATCATGAATCACAAACTGAAACAAGCATCCCATGTGAGCAAAAGAAAAAGATAGCAGTAAATCCATAAAATATAAAAATGCTCAATAAATACAACAATGTACCATTAGCTTTCATCAATCACATGATTTATCTTCTAGACTTAAGTTCTTATTGACAAGTAATTAATAACTTTAAAGCATAATATTTCTTAAGTGCTCAACTCACCCAAATACCCTATCAAAGCTGCACCAATGGAGCGTGCTGGTCCATTCAAATGCCCTGCTGAGTTATGTAGTAGCTTCACAGGTGTGGCATTTTCATGAGAAGAAATTGCCAGCTGAAGGAAACAAGAAAAGAAGCAGGAGTTGAAGGGTTTTTTTTTTTAATGCAAGCCTAAAATTCATAACTTATGAATTTTCCTACTGTGATGAGGAATAACATACAACAAACTCAGATTAAGCCTTTCCTCTCAGGAGAGATGCTCCATCTCTCTGATCAACCTGGTGGTCGTCTCTGCACTCACTCCAACAAGTCCATGTCTTTCCTGTGCTGGGACCCCAGAGCTGGGTGCAGCACTGCAGGGGGGCTCTCACCAGGGCAGAGCACAGGGGCAGAATCCCCTCCTCCCCTGCTGCCCCTGGGGCTTTGGATGCAGCCCAGGACACGTTTGGCTCTCTGGGCTGGGAGTGCACATTGCTGGGTCATGTTCAGCCTCTCATCCACCAGCACCCCCAAGTCCTTCTGGGCAGGGCTGCCCTCAGTCTGCTCAGCCTCAGTCTGGATTGATGCCAGGCACTGCCCTGACCCAGGTGCAGCTCCTTGCACTTGGTCTTGTTAAACCTCATGAGCCTCCAATTGGCTCACTGCTCTGGGCCCACCTAGTCCTGGAACTTGTCCAAATCCCTCTGGATAGAA
The DNA here is from genome assembly GCF_965231275.1 of Zosterops lateralis. Lineage (NCBI taxonomy): Eukaryota > Metazoa > Chordata > Aves > Passeriformes > Zosteropidae > Zosterops > Zosterops lateralis. The sequence goes on along the minus strand of NC_139766.1, from coordinate 59,002,047 downwards.
TCCTGTCCTTGAAGTGTGTCAAGTGTGTCAGCTTAGTTTCAACAGTGAATGTGCTGAGGGTGCATTTGATCCCTCTCTGTCATTAATGAAGGTATTAAATAATACTGGTCTCCACGTGGACTCCTGAGGGACAGCACTTGTCACCAATTTCCACTGGGACCCTGAGCCATTGACCACTACCCAGTGGATGCAGCTGTCCAGCCATTTTCTTATCCACCTTAACAGCCCACACACTGAACCCATCTCTCTCCAGTTTGGAGAGAAGGATGTTGTAGGGGACCATGTCAAAGGCTTTACAGCAGTCCAGATAAATGACATCTGTAACCTTTCCCTTGTCCACTGATGGAGTCACCTCACCATAAAAGCCCCAAGGTTGGCCATCTAGTGCCTAGAGAAGCTGTAAATTCTCAGGAAGTATTTAAGGTCAGGCTAGAATGCACTTTGAGCAACCTGACACAGTGAAAGGTGTCCTTGCCCACAGAAGGGGGATTGGACTGGATTGTTCCTGGCTGCATGGAGTTAAGTGTCTTGGAGTAAGCTAAAAAAAAGGAAGAAGTCATACACATTAACCAACTGATTTCCCAACACACCTGTTTGGCAATAGCTTTACTATCCAGCTTGTTGTAAACTTTCCTTATTTTTGCCACTGTAAATGAAGAAACTGACAGTGCATAGAGACCAAAGGAGACCTTCTCTTCTGGTACCAAAGATACTGGCGATGGATTGATTCCTTCAGACTTTGAATCTTTACCTTAAAGACAAAATAGAAGTTCCCTTCATTAATGGCGCTATTTTAATTTGAACAGTAAAACCTTAAGCAACTTACACTGCAGAATAGGTATTAAAAAAAGATTTTGCAAATAGCTGAGATGTGATATTTTCCAGCCTAAGGGCTGTAAACTTCCCTTCTGAAGGAAAACAAAACAATCAAAAGCCAAAAAAAGCATTTAGTAAATCTGCATCTTTGCCTATGACAACTGGCTTTTTACTACAGTTTGCGAGGAAAACTGCCTTGGAATGCTATCAGAGATACAAGATTCAAAGAGAATATATAATATATATTATACCTATCTATATATTATATCTATATATCTTTAGAATTTTGTATCCTTTTTAATTTCACTTTCTACAGATAAACACAGCATACAAAATGAATAATGACAGCCTTAAGCGTTTCTAACTGGTTTAAAACCAAAGTGAGGAATAAAAACACTTCTACCATAGCTCAGTACAAGAATTTGGATTTCTATCATCCTCTTTAACAGCAGCTACTAATCTTCCTATGAACACCAAGCTTTACCCCTCGGCTCCTGCATTCTCTCTCACCTCTACTGCCAGTATGCACACAAAGATTCCAGCACAGTCAGCCCAAGTTACCAGGTGCCACCTGAGCTGCACTTACATGGGACATAAACCGCCTGGAAGCTCCCGACGTAGTTTGGTCCCAGCTCATAAATGGTGCTGACCCCCGGGGCAGGCAGCACTTCCTCCAGGAAGTGTGTGGGGCCCAGGCGCCACACCAGGGAGGAGAGCTGGCGCTGCGCCGGCGGCGTGCCGATGTACGCGTACACCGTGCTCACCACGGGCGGGTTGGCAGAGCCGGAGCCGCTGGGGCTGCTGTGGATGTAGTGAAGCTGTGAGGGAGCAAAACACAAGCAAGTCAGCGAGGGAGCAAGGGTATGGTGACAAGATCAGAAATTATGTCCAGAAATGGCTTTGCAAGCCAGGAGAGGCATCAAATGATTGCTGTGTAACGCAGGGTATTCTGATGCCATACTGAACTAGACAGGGAAGAACATTAAACACAGAAAGGAAATGTGAGGACCAGAAGTGGCTATCAAAAGATGAAGGTGTGTATGGAAGCAGAGGAGGAGAACATGAGAATTCTGTGCCTAAAGAGGCTGTATCTTGATTCTAAAGACATGGTGCTTAAAGCAGTGTTGCCTCTCCTTTCCCACCCTTTGGAAATTACACCATTTCAAGCTAAAGTGCAAACATGATGAACTAAATTCAGCAGAACTTTTCAAACAATTAAATACATTAGTAAGATCCTGGCCAATATATAATGACAATAACAACCTCACAGGCTTTTTTCTATTTACCTTGTAAAAATTCTGTTAGCAGCTATTGAATGTAGACACGCATAGCCAGAGAGATGGACAGATAGCCACTTGTGAATTACAACTGCATAACAACTTACTGTAGTTCTCCTCTTGCAAAAGGAATACTGAGAGGTAAACTTTGAAAGTCAGCATGTTGTTTTACCTACAGCAGTACAGTAACATTAGCTAGTTTAAACCCCACACCAGGTTATCCTTTATCCCTTGAAGTCCACATGTACCAGGTGTCAAATGATGTTTGGATATCTGTTACAGCTTGGGAATATTTTGTACTCAGTGGACAGATCCACAGTGCTTTTCACTGCTCTCTGCAGTTTCTTCCACCTAACAATGAGGTACTGACCTTTGCAAATAAATGTGATGTTTCCTTGTTGTTTTTTTGTTTTGTTGCTTGGGTTGGGGTTTTTTTCAACTCTGTTGGGAGGGTTTGTTTTTGGACAGGGTGGTGCTGGTGGTTTATTTTGGGTTTTTTTTTATTGCACAGAGAGAGAAATCGCTCCAACCAGTAAAAATGAGGTTTGAAATATTTACTTTACCTTAACAGTGTTAACAAGCTGTCCATCGAGGTACAGTGCAGCTGTGCTGTTTTTCAGCATGCCTTTACTCATGACCAGAACTAGGTGATGCCACTGGCCTTCCACAATGAGGTCACCACAGCGGAAACGGGCACAACAGGGAAGAATTTCATAAAATGATGATTCTTCACTGAAGTCATCAACTAAAGGAAAAGCACCAGTCAGTGGGTACCAGCAGAAATATTATAAGAGCTTAAAAATCTCAGGATATATTCAGACTTTTGACAATGGTATTTTACTTCTCACCTTCTCCCATCCCTTTGAAATTTTAGCTGGAATTACTAGTTGGCTCAAGCTTTTACTTTCTCATGCTGTCATGTAAGTCACAGGAAGATCTTTTGTTGTTTTCCTAAAGAAGTTTCTCCAGCAGCAGTCACCAAGAAACAACAGATGCCTCCCTAAACCCAGAGAACTATTTTTCACTTTTCTCAGACTATGGAAAGGATGATACCCACGCTCCTGGACTTTTTATTCCCACTTCTGCCTCACAAAAATGACCCTTACTCTACTTAAAAGCCATCCCAATAGAAAAAAGAAAAATCCCCCAAAACACAGGGAATGTTTCAACAGAAAACATGAACTTTTTAGATCCCTGTTCATTCTTTCATACTGAAGGAAAAGAAACCATTAATCCTCTTACCACAACAGCGGCCTGCACAGGGAGAACACTTCAGAAACAGCACAAGGAAAATGTTAAAAGCAGAACTAACTTGGAACTAACGTTCAGATACAAAAATAATCTCAAGTTCTTTTTCTCAGCCAAACATCTCTGTGCACAATTCTTGTTCTCAAGAAGGGCCCTTAAATCACTCCATTTAGTCTTACAAGAGACTGTCAGCACTGCCAATCCATGTGTTGTGCACAGCAATTCCAATCTCAGTTCTTCAGGTCCCTACCTGCTCAGCACTCAACAGTACACCACCAACTATGATTTACACACAACAGGGGAGCACTTGAGTGAAGCAAAGTCTCCTGGTTCAATTAAAAAACAGCCTTTATACTCAGATACCTTCAGATCTTCTCTGACAAAGCCTTTTCAAACCCAGTCTCTTTCAGGGAGTTTGATTATAGGTGCTCACTAAACTAAACACATATGAACTACAGCTTCAGTGCAGGCTAAAGTAACCAGTGTGAAGATAAACTTGCTTCATGCTCTAAGAAATTGGTCCTCTGAGAAAGAAAGCATTGTCAGTATCTTTGTAATTTAGGAAGTTTAATTTGTATTTCATATTATGGGTTTTCAGCTCTCAAGTTTCAGGTTTTGAACCTGACTTCTACTAAGAGAGACTGCTGCAGTTAATGATGCGAATCTGCTCACAGATTATTCTTTATTTTCATGGTAACAGTCTGCTTAGTGTTTCTGGGAGGTTTTTTAAATACCAACAGTTGTATAAATTCATTATTAGTGCTGCCTACTCAAAAGTAAAGAACAGAAGCAGGAGCAGGTTTTTGACAACCATTTGGGCTGGTCTGGTAAAGAGCTAAGCCTGAAACAGGCAGAAGGCTACCCTACTCCTCTCAGCTCCTCCACAGACTCAGTGTGTAACAGCCTGTCAAAACCAACCACTTTTTGAGGCTCTGGTGGAGGACATGGCTGGAGACAGGACAGCTCATCCTCAAGTCCCTAAATGCACTGATAGCTCTCTCTAGAAAATTTACTGGTATCATCAGCTTCACTTAGATTTTCACTACAGCTCCTGTAATTCCTCACTACAGCTCCTGTAATTCCTCCTTTGGTAACAGATATTGAATGAAGATACAAACTGTTTCTGAAAACTGACCACAGCATTAAAACATGAAGTGAATGACTGACTGCCATCAAAAAACCCTCCAGCACTGAGACTATCCAGACTGAAAAAGCCTTCAACTTATTAGTTTACTATTTCCAAACTTCTTCAAAGCAAAGACAAGTTAAAATCTGCCCCTCAAGTCCTCAGGAGAGGATGTCTAAAATGAATGACACAAGATAAATCAAAGGCAAAACCTTTCAAAATCAATGATGCAACCCTCCTCTGAATATGTAATACCTGGAGTTTTGGCAAAAAATTTTCTTTTATGTACAGACATCGAATTTTCTTTGGAAAGTATAGAAGATCCATAAGTTAACATTTACATTTTGCATTTTTCCATTGCCAAAACCCATCAGGAACTGGTGAAGCAGCAATGGAAATTCCAGCACACCCAATTCTTCTGGATATTGGGTTTAAAATAAACTTGCTGTTGCATCCCTGTGATATTGTCAGCACTGGCTGATGACGTGGTACGACTTCTTACCATAATTCTGGAGCAATTCCTCTTTAGTTGAAACAATCAGTGAGCGGTCTTTTGCCGAGAGGACAATGGCAAGGCAGACGTAATGCTGCTCTGAGGAGTTTGCACGCCGCACTACAGTGAGGAGTCTCACAGGATGGTTATTGGGAGGTGTACTAAAATGTTCAATACAAAACCAGGTTGAGTAGCTTAAACCAGATGGTGGTGGGAAAAATCTTTCACCTAAAAATAAAAAGAAAGCCCATTACATGGCTGCACTAAGTAGTACTTAGGATACCTATGCGATCCTGTTGCTTTTTTCATATCAGCTCATCTTATACCAGTTGTGTTTTCTCAGATGCTGAAGAAGCCTCTGTTGAGGGAATCTCTCTCTACTGCATACATCTGATTCCACTTAATATCCCAGGATGCTCCCACTAATTCTGTCTTGCTGCATTAAGCCTTCACCTTAGTTTTTAGACTTAACAACTTTTTAAAATAAGTGACATGTTCAATTAATCCTACAGCACACCAGGTTCCTTTAGGGTGAATAACCTACAGCAATATGTAAAAGTGATAGTAAACAATTTACATGGGGCTTTTGTGATGGTGTGTGCAATTACACCTGCAATAAATGCAGTCAAGGATTCAGCAGAACAAAGTCACAAGTACAGCATTACCATTCATTCCACATTTCCTATGCTCTACACACTACTACCTCAACTTTTTCCTTAATGCCATCTGGGTCATTATTCATACACTCTGGTTGATTACAATTTAGCCTTCTACTTTAAGCTTTGCATTTTAAAGCAATCACACACTTATATTTTATATTGCTTTTCATTGTCTTGGGGGCAACAGAAACACACACACACAAAAAAAAAAGACACAAGAAGTTCTTGATTGTGAGTGCACAGTGCCCAGCACCATACTATCAGTTCATAGCTAACCAAGAAGTCTAAGAGAATTAAACATCACATACAAAACACTGTTTGTTACTGTGGGAAATATTAAAGGTGAGAAGGTTTTCAGAAAGCTGTGAAAGCAGGCCCCAGAAACAGAAAGAGCAGAAGAATTTAGAATTAGCTGCAACTGCAAAGCTTGAAAGTAGGAAAAGTTACAATAGTACAGCAAGCAAGGACATGAAACAATAGTTTGAGTCTTAGGTTTGGCTGGGATAGATCTTAAGACTCCAGAAAAATATGCTTAGCAAGATAATAGAAAGTTTTAAGCTTAATAATGGAATATTGTTTATTGTTAATACAAAGCATACAAGCAAGTAAGCAAGCACTGTTTGAAGAAGGTGCACATGTGCTTAGTAACTGGCTAGAACAATTGCCTGTAAGCTTTAGCAATATGCTGTTGGCTACGAAGTTTTAAAGATGCCCTGTAACAAAGAAATCTTTGGCCACTATTGCCAAGATGTGAGCTGTTGCCATCTTTCAATTGTCTAAAACCCTGCTACGAGGCTGATGTCGCAGTAAAGGCTTGAGGAAGGTCTCCCAGTGTTCCCGTCCCATTTGTGCAAACCTCCAACACAAATTGATGCCCCTTGAGGCAGGGAATTCCTTTGAAGACTCCCTCAGGGACTGTTTGCCGTCAGTGTTGGAATCCCCAGATAAATAAATTGTACTCTCTTGAAAGAGAGAGTCGCTCCCTCTCACTGTGGGCTTCAAATGGAGTAAGGTGAGAAGGATATCTGGGGAATGTTAGGGTTGGACAATATTCATCTGAAAAGAAATGGGATGTTTTTAACCACCTTGAGACATTTTTACAAGATAAATCCCTTACAGATATCCAGAAAAATGAACTGAAAGACTTGCTGACTTAAGTGAATACAAACTCTAATCTATAAACCCAGAGTATGCTTTGATTTATGATTTCTGGGACCTGGTGAACTGGAAACTGCATAATGCCCTCTCTGTTAAGAGAGATGAGAGATGTTAACTTATTTCCTGTATATTGGGCATTGCTGGCTATCTTTCAACAGATCAAACCAGTGGCCCCTCCTGGGCCCAAGACTGAACCTGTGGGCCCCCCAGGGCCCACACTGACTCTGCAGTTCCCTCTGTGATTCTCCTGGTGTCCCAGAGTGGGCTTCAAATCCCCCGCTCCTCCTCGCCTGATCTCGGTGTTACCAGTCATGCTGGAGCACTCACCAGTCCCAATTCCACTCACAACGGCGCCATCAACGAGCCCTGTAGTGACAGCATTGTTTGTAGGTGCATTGTGGGGAGCCAGGCTTGGCAAGAACAGGCAGCTGTTAAACACAAGATCAGTAACACACTGGAGTTTATGGAAGTCAATGTAAGTGGAGTTCAATACAAACAAAACATGGCTTAGGAAAATATACCATGAGCACATGTGCTTTGTGACTTTACGTAGGAATGGAAAACAGGAATTAATTCTCAAGATTGCTCATTGTGAGTCTAAATTATCTCTAGCACAAAGAGCTTTGGCAGTGTATGTCTTTGGTGTGAAGGTCTGGAGTCATGCCCATGTGGCTCCATAGCTCTAGATGCTCCCTTATGGGCACCTGCACCTTGCAGCAGCCTTTGAGTTGTTCTGAAACGTCTAAAGAGACTCGGTCAGCTAAACAGTCAAAGGATCTGGCAACTGCAGACAATGTTATTCTGTTCATAAGACAGTATGCTCTCACACTAACATCATATTCCACCAATTTAGCTATGCTTGGTCTTTACAAGAGCCACTGATGGCTGTGGACACAACGGAAATCAATATAAGGAGAAAAGTTCTTAATATTTTTTTTTTATTATTTATTACAGAAGCCTTCTGTAATAAAGTTCATTTGCTGAAATTACAAGAAGTCACGGCTGCATTATGTTACTTCTGGACATGTTACCAGCACCCACAAATCTCCTGAAGCAAACACAATGAAAATTCATTTTGCCAGCCTATTTCAAGTTCTTAGGTCCAGACAATTTTCTTTTCTCTTACGAAGGATGTAGAACACAGTTTAGAGTAACATTTGTTTAACTAAAAAAAAAGTCTGTCCCTGACTGTATTGGACATTAAGGCTAGATGGAAAATGGGAGTTACAACCTTGCTTTACAGAGCTGAAAAGAGAATGTAGAGAGCAGCAGAGTCCCCAAGTATTCAGGTTTTTCTAATCAATTTTTATAACTAATAAGACCAAACATTTTCCTTTAGCACATGTTGAGAATGGTGTCATGTTTTCATCTTCTGAATAGTTAAAATTGTATTACATGATCCTCATAAAGTGCCTCACTCAGCAGGAGTTTAATTAGAGAGAGAAAAACAAGTAAGTGGTGCTAAAAGAAAAAAATGAGCTAAGCATGATATCCAGGCTATGCCTCCAGTTAGTAATACTGTTTTTTTTCAGTTATTTGAACTCATCATAGCTGCCTCATCTGCTATATTTGTATTTCTGATTTGCCCACTTTCACATATTCATGTTCTTCAGCAATTTTAAGTGGGTCTCAGAATACCTGTGCCATCCATATGTCATACATAAATCCCAGCAACCCTTCAAGGGCATGTTTGCATTCCTCTGTTTTAAAAGGGATGTGAAGCCCAGAACTGAGAGGGTCCTATCAATGATACATACTTACTTTTTTTCACTTTCACACATGACCAGCAAGCATTTCTTATCAAGGTATTAATGAATGAGAAAGTGGAAATTTATGTGACTTTCTTCTTTTCTTCTCTTTAAAGAGTTCATTTGTTCCTTACTTGCAAACAGTCTATTGAAAATTGCAAGCATTCCTTTGGAGAACAAGGAAGCAAGCGAGCACCGCACTGTGCCCCACGCTACCCGAGAGCGCGGCAGGACCTTACCCGAACCCTTCCAGAGATGTGTCAAACTCGATGAACGCTGGCGTCACCGATGATCCGTGAAGCCTGATATCATGTGGGGTTGTCATGGAGACCAAACACTTGACTCTGGTCAGGGGCACTGTGCTCCCTTCTGCTGGCTTGAGCAGGCTCTTGCTGATCCGATAGTGGCTGTCCTCGTGCACGCCGAAGACGCTGTCAGGACCCAGACCTTCCATGGAGGTCACCATGCTATCTACAAGAGATGCCAAGAAACAACACAGCATTGCAAAAGTTTTCAGGCTGTTTATTTAGACCTTTCAAGTCCAGTGGAATAGCTGGATTGTCAGTCATTGTCCGCTAGTTCACCCTCTCAAAAGATAATGAACTGGGCAGCATTGCTTTGATCATAAAAATGCTTGACCAAGGCAGAAAGATGAGCACCTTGTGCAACACACCAAGGAACATTTGTGGTCAAGCCAAGAGGCCCTCCCATTAACTAATGTCAGCACAGTGCCCTTTTTGCAGAGGCTCCTCTTGAGGTGCATTCCTGCTACCTGACCTAACAGGCAGGGAAAATTCTGCTTTGTGCTTTTCAGATAAAGTAACTCTGAGCTAGAAGTCTCACAGCTCTTAGTAAGCAGAACAGCTCAGTAAACTTAGCTTAGGCAATTTAACGTAACTTGTGGTATTCGGAAGGTAGCTTTGCATTCCCTTTCCTAGGCTAAAAACTTCCTAGTCTCACATTTTCATTGTTTATTTCTCCCAGTGATAATACCCTAATGCAATTATATATATATATAAATAAACAAGGCACTGGCTAAGAGATAAATTGAATCTCTTTTTCTCTCTTCTTTTAAAATTTACAGAACATGATAATATAACATGAATTAATTTATTTTGTTTATTTCATGATTTAATGCTTAATCAGTATCATCTAAGATGCTTTCTAGTTTCTTTTAAATAATTCAAAAATTTCAACTAAGGTATTTTTAACCATATGTTACAGCCAGCCATACGATGGCCAAGCTGACACGCAGAAAAATAAACATCTCATGCTTTGGAAACTTTTCAACCATTCCTTTGTATTATAATTTACTGAGACTCTTCTATACTACATGAATAGCCATTCCCAAGCTCTACAACTCATGGATAATAATAGAAGATTGAGCAGTTATTTTATCTGACACCTCACAAAGGTGTTTATCTGAACCCATGAGAGATACCACACAGATATAATGATTTCTGATGTGGACACAAAAGTAGCTGAGAAACAATAATTTTAAATAACCACAAATGCAAGACTTACTCAAGACTTAAAAATGAACTACTACCATATTTAACAGTTACAGTTCCTAAAATAAAAACCTATAATTACCTTGCTGTATATATATTCAATATAAGTATTACATTCCCTCTGGTTTAGAACTTTTCCAGTCCAACAGTTCTGATGATTTCACATTCATACAAAGCTGGGGTAAAATTAAGTTTTTATGGATGCTATTCTAAAAATTTTAAATAGGTATGCAATTGGGGGACATAAATGAAACATTCTTTATGCACATTTTTAGCAGTTCAGCACTTACTTCTCATTTCTGGTTCAAAACTCAGTGAGCTGGGTTTGTGCACTCGGTATTGCTTCAACAGCTTTTTATCCCAGGCTCCACAATTCAAAGGATTTCCCAAACGTAAAAATTCCCTAAGAAAGAGAATAAAAAAATTTGGAAGTAATTTTCTCTATTTATTTGCCTATAGTGGCACCAAATCTAATAGCACTTTTAAAAAAGACAGTAATTGCTTGCTGTAATAAGCATAACTTTTAACTAAGAAAACAAACTACAGCATAATTATGATCTATAATGTATTTGATTCATTCAAAACTATTTAATTTTGGAACACACGCTCTCAAAAGTTGACACAATTTTAAACAATTAAGCAATTTTTATAAAGTAATCTATCATAAAATAAAGCAATTTTGATTATTCCCCTCTCTTCATTCAAAATCTTGGCAGGAAGCTGCTGCAGGAGAACATCAGAACATTTGATGATGTGTGTTCAGCAAGCTGAACTCTTCTGGAGAGGCGGCATCTAGACTAAAATAAGTGACCTCAGCTTTGTTTTACTATTTGGTTGGGGGAATCATTTCACAGCTACCCGCACCTGTATCTCTAGATAACTCTGGTATCTCTCTATAGAGCTACCCAGGCTATCAGTGTCTACGCTCAGGGAAGCTTAAGTCCCTGTAATGTGACCACCAGCAAGAGGGCTCCTTGCAGAATCCCTTCTGACACAGCTACATGTCACTGAAGGGGACTGAGTAGCTGTCCTGGCTGCAGGTCAGTCAGCCAGTGATCCATAGGAGATAATTCAATTAAATTCTCTCTTACAGCTGAGAGCACAGAATCCCAGGACAGTTTGGGTTGGGAGGGACCTTTAAAGGTCATTTGGTCTAAGCCCTCTGCTGTGGGCTGGTACAGCTTTCACTTACACTAAGTTGTTCAAAGTCCTGTCTAACCTAACCTTGAACACCTGCAATGATGGGGCATCCGCAGCTTCTCTGGACAATCTCTGCCAGTATCTCGTCTCCTTCACTGTAAAAAATGTCTACCTCACATCTAATTTAAATCCAGCCTCTTGAAGTTTACAACCTGTGGCACTGGTCCTGTCATTACTGGGCCTGGTAAAAAGTCTGTCTCTGTCAAGAGACAATCTGTTTGATGAGAAATAAAACGGCATGTTGTGCTATCACTACCACGTCAGGTCACTAAGGCTCTCTACCACTGCCAGCCATCCACAGCAAGCCAGGGACAGTGCAGGCTGCAGGGCTCAGATCAACTGAGCTTCAGGGCTATCCTGACCTCAACACCATGGGCTGCAGAGCCTGGGAAGCCAGCCTTTCAAACATTCTTTGGAGTGGTGGATGTAAGGAGTGGTCCTCATCTGCCAGAGCAGCACTGCATCTTTGCAGAAGTCGTGCGTGGAGCCCAGCTTCACACATGACTTGCTGGTTTCTCTCTGTATGCACCAGAGATTGCAGGATGTTGGCCACTGCCAGCTGGAGATCCAGTGCATGCTGAAAAAGAGAACAGCACAGGGCTTGAGAAAGTGCAAACTGAGGAGGAAAGTAGAAGCAAGGCTTTATACATAATAATAGAAAAGAAACTACCATAAGCAATAAATACAGAAAATTAACTATATTTAAATATACGTGCATGCACTTGTGTGTTTTTGGGGCGTTTGTGTGCACATGTCTGTGTGAAGAAACACTCTGTACAAAAAAGGGTAATGAGTTAGACAAAGGATTACCAGAACTATGGTCAAGAAAAATAGTTCAGATAGGAATGGTTAAACCAAGCTCTACTCTTCACCAGCAAAGAGAGCCAGCTTAGAGAGAACTAGGAACTTTTATTTTTGTGACTATTAAGCTATTCCTAGTAACTTAACATAGATACAATCATTTAGGTTGGAAAAGACCTTTATGATCACCAAGTTGCACTCTTATCCCAGCATGGCCTAGCCCAACACTAAACCACGTCCCTAAGTGTCCTATCTACATGTCCTTTAAAGACTTCCAGACCTGGTGACTCAAACAGTGCCCTGGGGAGCCCATTCAAGCGCTCAACAACACTTTTGGTGAAGATGTTTTTCCTAATATCCAACCTCAGCTTCTCCTGGCACAAGTTGATTTCCTCTCACTCTATCACTTGTTTGACTTGTTGAGACTGCCCCTCCCCTTGCTACAACCTCCTTCCAGGTAGTTTTAGAGAGGAATAAGGAACCTCCTTGAGCTTCCTTTTCTCCAGGCTGAACATCCCCAGCTCCCCCAGTTTCTCCTCAGAGGACTTGTGCTCCAGACCCTTCCTCAGCTCCTCTGCCATTCCCTGGACACACTCCATCACCTCAATGTCTTTCTTGTAGTGAAGGGCCAACAACTGAACATGGAACTTGTGGTGCAGCCTCAGCAATACTGAGTACAGAGGGACAACCACTGCCCTGATCCTTCTGGCCACACCATTGCTGCTCCAGGCCAGGATGTCACTGGCCTTCTTGGCTACCTGGGCACAGCTGGCTCATACTGTAGACCAGCATCCCCAGGTCTTTTCCAGCCACTCTTTCCCCAGCCTGTGGCACTGCCTGGGGACGTTGTGATGCAAGAGCAGGGCTCAGCATTTGGCTTTGTTGAACCTTACACAGTTGCCCCCAGCCCATCAATCCAGCCTGCCCACATGCCCCTGCAGAGCCTTCCTACCCTCCAATAGATCAACACTCTGGCTGAACTTGGTGCCATCCACAAACTGACTGAGGGCGTACTTGATTCCCTCGTCCAGATCAATACAGATACTAAACAGAACTGGCCCAGTTCTGAGCCCTGGGGAACACCACTGACGACCATCTGCCAGATGGATGTAACTCCATTCATCACCAGTCTGGGCCCACCCATCCAGCCAGTTTTTAACCTAGCCAAGAGTCATCCACTCAAGCCATGAGCAGCCAGTTTCTCCAAGAGAATGCAGTGGGAAACGGCGTGAAAAGCTTTACTAATGTCCAGGTAAACAACATCCACAGCCTCATCAACCAAGAGAGTCACCTTGTCACAGGAGACCAGGTTAGTTAAGCAGGACCTGCCTTTCATAAAGACATGCTGTCTGAGCCTGATTTCACAACAGCCATGCTGTGCTGCAGCATGGGATGTGTAATGATCTGCTCTCCATAGCCTTCACCAGCACTGGGGTCAGATTGAGGGGCCTGTGGTTGCCCTCATCTTCCTGGCCAGTCTTGCAGATGGGCATCACAATGACTAATCTCCAGCCAGCTGTAATCTTCCTGATTAGCCAGGACTGCTGGTAAATGACGGAAAGTAACTCAGTGAGCACTTCCACCGGCTCCCTCAGCAACCTTGGGCAGATCCCATCAGCCCCATAGATTTGTCAGTGTTTAAGTGGTGTATCAGGTTACTAACTAAGTTACTAACTTCCTCTTGGATTATACAGGCTTCATTCTGCTCCCCACCATCACCGATAACCTCTACAAGACTGAAAACATATGCAACGTAATTGCCAAATTTATGTCACGAAGACAGAAAGTTACCGCACTTGTCACCAGTAGAAACCAAGAAAGAGGAATCTAGTAACTCTTGCAAGCTTTCGTAACTTTTTAAAAAAATATAACGTATTCTTCAGTGAAGACGTCTCAAACAAAAAATACATAAGCAACCTCCAAAAATGTCCAACAAATCCTTCACATACAAAGTACCAGCAGACATTTTGGGTTGGGAATTGTACAAAGCAGTTAGTACAACTTTGAAACTAAATATTCCAGCTACTTCCAACAGTGTGTATAGCCTGAGCTATGATGTTCAGTGCTGTGTCCTCCTCACACTATGCATTAATACCTGAATTATGACATGCATTAATACCTGAATACCTAAACATGAATTAATCATAGTGCTTGGAAACTTATCTGATAACCACTTCAGACCTTTCTTTAAACTTACATTACTATCAAGAGTTTAAAAGGGATAAAGAAAAGAAAGTCTATGAAATAAAGCAATTCCTGTCAGACCACTATGCCACCAGTTATTCAACTCAACCTGTGAAATATATTAGTTTTTCAGCACAAAATGAGAGGACATCATCAGCTTTCTTATTTCCCACAGCCATCCTTTTCCCCAGCCACTCTCAAGCTTCAGACTGCACATTTGTTTCCCCTACCTCTGGGTGTGTAGCTGATCCAACAGAGGCCAGAAGATCCAGCATTGCAAGCATAGCACCAGGGTGAATAATGACTGCATCAGAGCTTTGTATGGACGTGGGTCCTGTTTGGAGTTTCACATCAGCTATGTTCTTCTGAGGGCAAACAGGAGGTGTTGAAACAGAATGATATGCGTGCCTGCAGGACAGAAAACATCCCATGGTTACAACACCCAGCTATTATGAGCTCTGCATTTTTCAAACAGCTGTAGAATTGTACTGACCTATAGATGTTACTCCCTTTTCCTTTCTCTTCCCTCAGACAGAACAAGTGTTTCCCTTCTCAAACCTGTTGGGCATGTTTCCCTAAAGATAGCCTGGAGAGGTTTCAGTTTCTCAACTATTCTTGAACTTGGAAGTGTCTTCCCCAGGTGCTACATGGTTTGAAGAACTTAAGAGTTTGTTTTTATTGCCTCCTTTTTGTTATTCTAGCTGCAGTGGCAGCACACAACAACTGCAGTGAGCAACCTACCACTGCTCCCATTCTCTGGATATGTGTCTCCCCATTTGCTTTGCATTAACAATTGATTATGAAATGTGCTGTCACAAAACTCTCAGCAATCTCTAATCAGCCTAGGGGAATAGAAGGGTGATATCTGTGTTTATTTGTGCCAGCAATCTGTATGTTCTTAGTCCTTCCATGACTGCTATGGCAATTTGATTTTACATTATGAGGCTTTAGTCTGATCTAGGGAAAAGAGGATTTGACACACTGACTTAGAAGCAATCACTTGTCCTGAGAAATGCAGACATGTTCTTCATTGAAACTCTTGGAGATAGCAGCTTGATGCCGCTCTTCTTTCAGCAAGGGTTTCAACACACAAATAGCAGGAGCAGCTTACTGAACATATGTTTTCAAGATGGTGCTTTAGAAGCTAAAGTGAGATCAAAAGACTCATGCTCATCAGAAAAAAAGAAAACCAAAACACACAAGAAACCCCCACAAGAAAAAAAAACCCACAAACCCAGAAAAACCCCAACCCAAATCACCCATAGCCCATAGTGTTTATCATATACGCCTATTTGTTAGAAGAAACAGACAAACTCTGTGTAAGAATTGCTTTTGATGATCACATATTGCCTTTTGTTTTACAACTGAATACAGCAAAACATAAAGGGTTTCTTATTATCAAATCAATTGAAAGAGGTATTTCCTCTCTTCTGTTCTCATGACAGAAATTTACTCAAACCCTGACCCTAACACAAGACTTAGGGACTCACTGTGCCTCACCCTTTAGACACTTCCAACAAGGCAATCTCTTTCTCCTGGGAAAAACAGGACATAGATGGGAGTTGAGGAAGACTGCAAACGCAATTCTGCCCTAAACGCAATTGCCACCAAGCCCAATCCCCTAGCAAGAAACACATCTGTGGGGAAGGCCGAGACATTGGATTATTCAGCCTAAGACAGGACAACAGGAAGCACAGCACAATCTTCTCGTGCTGGCTGGAAAATGGGTTCAATAAATAATGTTCCAATAAAAAGGTTCCTACTGAAAAGCTTTATGGCAGATCAGCAAAAACTTGGCACCTGAACAACGCAAGAGTACTGTTCTAAAGAGAGTTTTTAAGAAAAATTAGATTACTGATGCTTTACTCATTCAGCTAATGCTTACAGGAAACAGAAAATAATACAGCAATTCTACTGAAGCCAAACTCGAAAAAAAGATCTCCCTAAACAAATTTTTCTAGTGTTTTTTACAAACCCTTAAGCCATTAATTTTCTAAACTTCTCTGTCAGCCGCACCACTTATGGAAACAAGTAGCAGGTAAGGAAGGCTTCATTGTTCCTTTTAAAAATAAATAGAATTAAGAACAGTGTAACAACTGGTAATACTATCACAGAGAGATGTTATCTCAAGCCTCAGCCCTGAGTTACTGCAGAAATTGGAACACAAGCAATTGTTTCTCATGCAGCCTAAAAGCACCGCTCTTCATCTGAAGGAGAAAACTGTAAACTCTTTCCAATGTCACCTTGAGCATCTCAATGCAAGTTTTACAAGATGCAATTAAAAAACCTAAATATCCATTTATATTTAAGAATTCTCTTCAGGCAAGTGAAACACCATTCCTTAAGACATTCTGCCCACTTTAAGTACAAATTTTACTTTAAAGCACACTGGTCTGCACTATCATGTTCACCTTGTTAGGTAAATTGTGAGTTTATAACATGGTAGTACATTGAGAGCATAGTGAAAACATTGCTCAGTGTGAGTCACAAATATGATCCTGGTATCAAACCACCTCGACTGCAACGTTCCATACAACTGAAAAGGCAATACAGTCCAGACTAGGCTTCCTGTTAGCAGTCCAAGGAAAAATCATCTTCTTAAAGCATGTATTATTGAAAGTTTTACATATAGTTTTAAAATACCTTCTATTTTTAGTTTTTCCATATAAGGAGTATTTGTATCAATCCAACAGGGAAACAAACCACTTTGCAAAGATATCTCTACACAGAAAAAATAAAACGGATCTTACAAAATCCTTCCAAAATATTAATTAAATGTTATAGTTCTATAGGTCAGGGTAGAACTTGCAATCAATTAATTTAGCCATGCTTCTACATTCTTATATGACTCCTTTAAGGAAGAAGAAAAGCAGCAGGTAATGGTAAAAGGCAATGGACACAATATGACATGCATCTATACATCTAATCTGTCCAATTTAATAAAAATATAATTGAGGAAAAATTAATTAATATAAGTTTAGTTATATAATTAGCTACAATTCTTGATGAAAATTACACCACCATTTTGATCTGGAAAGAAATAAGTTAGATTTACTGCAGAAAAATCCTCTGCATATTGTTCCCCAGGAGTGATCAGCGTCCAAAAACTTTTTAAAAACAATGACTAAAAATACTGTAAAGTCAAAGCTACATTCTATTCTCTACTTTACCCTGTCAGGATCAAAATATCCTTAAATTAAAAAAAAAAAGAAAAAAAAGAAAAAAAGAAAAAAAAAGGCTTATTTCTGCCAAAATTTACAAGAGTCAAAGACTTGAAAAATCTGTAGTTCTTGATTCAAATTACACAGGTGTGGCAGAACAATGCACTCCAGGTAACAGGGAGGACAGCCATGTACTGCCATCCCACAGTTGTGCTGCAGGAGTCCCACCCACTCTGCTTCCATAAAGGAAACCACTTGGAGGGCAGCACTCTGCAGGGAAATACAGCTTTGAGAAGTGACAGACATGTCTGAGAGAGAATATTAGCATATCAGTGCATCCAAAACTGTTCTAGACTCTGTGAGAAACCAGAAATGTGCTATTTTTGTTTATTAGAATTATTTGTGTGCACAGTGTCTGCTTGCTCTTTTAGCCAAACAACAGAGAGCTCTCTCTCAGGCATTTGTCTTACAAGTCAAAAGGCAGAAAACCAGGCCACAACAATAAGGGAGATCCCAGTGATGCAAAGCAGAGGAGACAGAAAACAATAAGAGAAGAGCAAACACTTCTCTGGGAAGAGTCAACTTCGACAGAATCTGACCGTATCTGACATTTAGGAGGAGAAAAAATAGTATTGGACTACAAACCCCAAGCTGCTTATTTTTGAAAGCAGAAAGATCACAGCTACTGGCACTGAATTCACGAGGAATGACAAACATGATGCTGTGAGAAAGCAGACAGCTGTTCAAACAGACTTTTTGGAAAGCCTAATTCTATTTTTTTTACTTAAAATATGCTTTTCAGAAAGGATCTGAAAGTCACCCAGGCAAGCATGATCATTCTTTCTGTCCACTTTTACTTTGAGTCTTACACAACTTGTTACAACCCAAAGGCCGTTTTTGTTTGTGAAAATCCATTTCAAAGGCACTTAACCCCATCAAGTACCTACATTACTGTAGTGGAGCTTACCTGAATTGCTGAAAGCACTCCACAGGGATAATGACTTTTTAAACGACCCAATCTTTACCTCGGGTTTTCAAGCAATTGGTTGCATTTTCAGTACTACAAAATAAAACCCGAGGGAAGCCTAACATATCTATTCATACATAGCTATATTAATATTTTAATTTCCAGGCTGTGTCAGCCACCCATCTGGCACTCTTGTCCATCACACTCTGGAATCAGCTCCTGTTTGACAGGCACTGCTTGTGTTCTGCTGCAAGCCTTTGCATATCTGGGTGTTTGAGTAATTCAGTGAACCTGAGCAGCCCTGCCAGCTACACCTGCGAGTACAGCAAAATGTAGCAAAGGGATGGGCGATCTGCAACACTAGAGGTTAATGCAGGGCTGAAGCTGTAAAAGCCTCCACAGGAAACAGTGTTTTCTTACATGTTTCTTCAGAGTAAATGACAGGGAAAAGACTTTGGCAGCTCAGGTTTTTCTTGGTAAACTATAACATTTGTTCTTAAATGCCTCAGTGTTAAAAAACGAAAGGTAATGACAGTCCAAGAGGTTCTGGGTTACTGGGAAGGTGCCTTTGTCCAAGCCACTCCCTGTAGAATACCCAGGTATGACTTAGGTAACATCACTCAGTAAAGAAAAAAGGTTCTCTTTACTAAGCTGCTTTAGTATAAACATTCCTTTCAAATTCGTTTCCAAAAGCATCTTTGGTTGTTTTCCTGTGCAAAATATTTACATTCCAGCCATGAAGCTCAATGGCATATCTTTAGCAGTATAGCACTCAAGAATGATCATATTTTTTACATGTGGCACCTGCATCTCAGATAACTCTGTGTCTTTCAAATGCCTTTTTAGCCTTCAAAAGCAAATCTCTGTCTAACCTGCATCTGTAGATAGTGATGGGCTGCTCCAATCTAGGAAAATTTTTTTTGGCATTCACACAAGACTGTAAGTAACACTGTTCAGACAGTAACCTTTATTAAAAAAAAAAAAAAAAATAAAATCTACCAGACCCATTAAGATGCATAAGAAAAGGCTGTAGCTTGGGAGTGAAAATGGGTGCTTGGATTTCTGAATTGAGACATTTCAAACCTTTTAATTCAGTATGTCTCTACATCATTTGGTAGTCAAGTACTGACAGGTTCATTCTTTATGTTTTATTCTCTGCAATTACTAACAAATGAGCACCTTTACAAGCCATTCACCTTCCACCAAAAGTAAGCTTTCTTGAAAAAATTAGTGAGGAAAAAAGAAATCCTGCTGTATTCACTGATCTACTAGCATAGTTTGAATGTCTTTGAACTGCTCCTGAGAGGGTCATATGTATCTCCCTTAGATCATTTCTTATACTAGGCTTTATTTGGTTTTTAAACACAAGCCTAACTTTAACTGCTGTGGGAATCTGAAGACGTCTCTAATCTCATCACTACCTTGGATTCACTATGAAACATGCCTTTACATTTTTTTATCCAGTAAACACTCAAGTGAAAATGCACTCCTCAGAAAAGCAACTTAAGACAAACATCCCTCCCCCCAAAACTAAGAAACACAACAGCAAGAGAGAAAAATGAGAAAGGAGATCAGCTTCTCTTTGAAGGGTCGGTACCTTTTCCTGGACAAAGCTGGCGTACCCCAAGGAGAGGGGAGAGAAGTCTCATTTGTCAGGCAAGGAGGAATCTGTTCTGCACGACTACAGACAAAACAGACAGGGGTAGGACAGAGAGGTTAGAGAAGAAACCAGAGGCCATAAGCTTGTTAGTTTTACAAAAGCACCAATAAAACCATTATTCGGATACATCCTTCGGAAACAACATGGATGACAAAGGACAAACTGAACAACAGCCTCAGGTGAACATACACATGCAAAGTGTGCACAGGTCTTGTGGTGTGACTCTGCACTGCTTGTTCATTGCTCTGCTGAGATTTACTGATACCAGTAAAGCAGAACATCTTTCAGTGTTCAACAGCAGAAATTCAGAGGAGAAAGTAAAGCTTCAGTAAATTAGGTACAACCAACAGGGGGAAGAAATAAAGTCAATGTAAATTCAATAATGAATGATGAACAGAAAATTTAAAGAAGGAAAAATCACTGAAAATAATAGCCAAAAAAAAAGGAACTCGGTGTGTTATTTTATACAACATCACCATGGGATTTACTTACCCCATTGTTTCCTCATTCTCGACTGTTAGCCAGTGTCAACTTCTACAGTACAAGTAACACATTCTTAATACAAACTGCCCTCCTGCTACCTGAATGCTTTAAAATGAGATCAAATAAACTGATTTCTGAATTTGGCTTTTTAGTGAGTGTGTGAGAGGTGAGTGTGCGTGCGTTAGGGTGGGCTTTTTGTTGGTTTGTTAGTTTTTTTAATTTTCTTTAAAGAAGAGAAAAACATTAAGATCTGCTGCTTTGGGGGCAAGATGATATATCCTATTGGTCCAGGGTCACATGCACTCAAAGGCTGGGGTACAAATAGCTTCAAGGTCCCAGAAGCTTAGGTCTGTGTTTGATGTTTTGTACCTTAAATTGTGGGCAAAAACTACTTTAAGACAAGCCAATCTTCAATACATACTTCACAAAGTTTTGTTGTCATTTTGAACCAACTTTAAGACACATTTCTGTTCATTTTGAGTCTCATTATAATTTAAATTCTAGTTGTTTAAGTATGGGAGTGTCTCCCAGTTAAATTAAAAAAAAACCACTAATTTACAGACTACCTAGAACTTTAAAGAATAAGCAAATCCATGTAAAACAAGATGTCAGTCTTATGTGCTAGCAAGGAGAAAAGGAGGCACAGGGAAGGGCTTATCTCTTATAGTCTCTTAAACTACTTGAGAGATGGTCATAGCGGTAGTGTTCATCTATTTTTCCAAATAATTAGCCAAAAGGCAAGAGGAAATGGCCTCAAGTTGAACCAGGGGAAGTTTAGATTTAATATTTGGAAAAAAAAATTCACCAAAAGGGTTAACAAGCATTGGAACAGGCTGCCCTTGGATGTAGCTGAGTCATCATCCCTGGAGGTCTTTAAAAGATGTATAGATGTGGCACTCAAAGACACGCTTAGTGGTTGACTTGGTAGTACCAAATTTATGGTTAGACCTGATTTTAAGAGTATTTTCCAACCTAAATGATCCTATGTTTCTAAATTAATCATGGTATTATACTTCAAAGCTCCATATCAAATGAAAGTTTGATAACATGAAATTAAGATATGACATTCAACAACTGAATTTTCATTTCACTTAACAAAAGCATAAAAATCTAGTAGCTCAAATGATGATAATGCAACCTGTCAGCCTATCAACCAACAGGTTGCTTCAACACATCAAATATAACCATAAACTGATATCTCTATCTTAACTGCTGCCACGATAAAAACATCCAACATCAGAGAGAATGCTGTACCCCCTGGAGAACACCAGCAAGCCAAGTCATTATTTGGTCAGATGTTGACACCTCCTCCTCCTCCTCTCAATGGAGTGAGGGAAGAAGGAAGTAGATTAAAATGGAAATAAAAAAGCTTGCAGTGAAGATATCTGGAGAAATATTTTGGAGAACACTAGTGTGGAGCAGGCAGAGAAGATGAAAGAAAAGGAAGGGGAAAAAAAAGGCAAAGTTCATACCTGTCAAAAGAATCTGTTGCTACCTTGTAGAGGTAAATAAAAAGTTTGCTGCAGTGCCTTAGAGTAGGTGACACAGAATCCAGGGATATTAGGTCATCGTCCAAAAGTCTTTGAAACAGTTGTGTATTTGAAGGGAAGACATTCAAGGGACTTATTTTCCTCAAGTCTGAGAAGCAGCCAAGCAGTCGAACAGCATCTGCCAGTTTTTCATACTGGATCTCTGTCTTGAAGAAGTGAGAGTTGGCTGGCTCGTAGCGCATTGCTGCAGTCAATGTGCAGAACACAGTGTGAAGCAGTTCAAACACTTGGTTCTGGTTTACTTTTTCCCAGCCATTCTTGGGTGGTGAGCACAAAGATCTTTCCATGGCAACGAGTAAAGATGTGACGTACACAAATCCACCGACTTTCCTAAAGACAGTTCTTGTGCGGTGACTCTCTCTCAGCACCAAGAGCAGGGCCTGCGGACAAAACAAACAATCAAAACAACAGCAACAACAAGCAGCAGCATTACAAACAGCTTGGAAAAAGGTAGAAACATTTTTGTTCACAAAACACTGTTGTGCTAGCAAAATCCTTGTGTCATTTGTCAGAATTTGGTAATGCCTAAAGTCTCCCAAGATCAACTTTGTACTACAAAAATTCTCAAAAGTTAACCAAAGAAAGAAAAAGAGTAGGGGGAAAAGTAGAACAGGAAAAGTAGAACATTGCCCCTTATTTAGAAATAAGAAATTACCTTCCAACAGAAAAGACCTGACCAAGCCAGCATGGAGCCCAAAATTGCCAGGTAATTCTCTTAGTGACAAGGTGGAGAATATCTCTGTAAGAAAGGAATCTTCCCTGCCATCACACTTCACAATTTCAAACAAGAGCAGGCAAATAACTTCTTGCAGCAATGAGAAATCTAAACCTTGTTGCATCCTAACAGTCTCCTAGAAATCAAGAATGCAGAAGTACCTGGCAGCTATGAAGACACAACAGCAGTTAAATATAACAAATATTTAGCAAATGTGGGCAGTAAAAATTAGCCAGATAAGCCCACTTATTTCTAGCTTTCCTCTAGAAGTCTCTGAATTGAGACTGAGATTCTATACTTTAAAAGTTTTTATTCAAAAATAAGCCATAGAGAGGAACAAAAGTGGATAAAAGTGGATAAAACCTTACTTGCTGAACAAATAAATGCAAAGCCATGGTATAAACAGCAGAAAATACATCAACTTAGATACTAGAGAGTAATACTCATCTGCGAAACCAGAGGGTGGAAAAACAAACAAAAAGCACCTGTCATGGGAAGTTTGACCCACATGTGAATATAGAAGAAAAAATCTCCCTACAGAAAGCATCATAAACAACAGAAAAATGTTATTGATACAGAAAAATAGGCCAGGGGGAATTTTCCATGACCAAAAGTTAGCTTCTTCAGAATCAGGCTGCTTTTTTAAGCACTCAGAAGATGGGCAGTGAAATAGCAAGACTGTCATCTCTCTGAAGGCAGTATCTCCTTTCTTGACAAACCTGAACAAACACTAAGAGACACATCACCACACTGTTCTGGGCTGTCAGTTCCATAACCAAAACTCCTGAGAACAGCACCAATGGAAGACAAGTACAACAGGTCAAGGGAAAGACAGAAATCCTGATTTTCTGTTAAATCCTCTGGGGAAGTGCAAAATCTTTTCTCTCCCCTTTAGTATGGTGAATAACACATGCTCAAAAATTACTGAAGACCTTCACAGACATTACACAGTAAATGAATAATTTTACTACTAGCTTTCCTGTCTTTTGGGATAATATGAAGCTGTTCATCTGCCAGAGAAATACTACAGCTCCTTTGAACAGAGATAAACCTAGATGTCTGAGTTCTCTCCATTAAGACTCAATTGCTTTCTACTATTTGCTTCAGCTTTTTTACCCGAAAATAAATCAGTGTTTTGTCAATTTAAAAAAATAACATTAGTTACTCTGAGAAGAAATTGTGGGTATAGATTAGCAAACAGAATACCTAATACAACAAGAAACAAACAAGAAGTTTTTTGCTTCTTCCTCCACTCTCAGCCTTACTTTCTTACTATTCCACTATCTTGCTTAAGCAAGCAAATTCTTGGGCTTTATCTTCTGTGATCATTACAATTTGCATTTATCTTAATTACTTCAGCATTCATAGATACAAATTGCTAAAATAAGATACCACAGAAAAGGCAAGCCAGTGCTGAAAATAAATGTATGTTACTTGTTTGCCTTTTTTCAATATGTATTCCCATTTTTTTGAACTGAATAAGACCCCACTAGGAAAAATTATCATAACTGTAGAACTTCATTTTCAATCCACAAAAGTGATGAAGCTAAAAACACATCAACTGGCCTACATCTCCAGTTCTGAAGCTTACCATGGATAGATGGTAGAAAATTAAAAAACATGGATCAAATAGCAAGAGTCAATTCACACAGTACAGCTCAATCCAATGCCCATCTCAGTGTTCTCTCCCTTGGAACCACCCCTTAGGAGCAGGAGTGCTGAGGCAGAACCCTTCACCTACCCTTAGGATGTCAGTTTTGAGCTGCAGTTCCGTGGGTGGGGCTGAGTGCATCAGCCCCAGCAGGGTGCCCATGTCGTCCTCCCCACTGGGTGACAACACCAGCTGCTGGATGATCATCAGGGCGTGCTGGCGGCACTGCGGGTACTTGACGATGTTATGCACACACCTGGCACCACCAAACTCCCTGAAAATGCCTGCTCGGGAACAGGGAGGCAGGGTTAAGTGCTTGAAGAGTCAGCAAAGCATACCCAGTGGCAAATAATGACAACAGAACAACAGCAAAGGTGTTTATTTTCATTTCTACAGAATGAAGGGCAGAGTTTTATCTCTGTGAATGTGCGTGGGAAATATGGATTTGTAGAAAATTCTCAAAGCCTGGCAGGAGCTCACATAAAAACACATCTGTATGCAAACTTTGAGATAAAAAATGCTGACTTACAAATGCCACAGACAATAGGACAGACATTGCTGAGAGAGAAATGAAACTGGAAACAAGTTTTAAATGATGGCCTTGCAAATAAGACTGGATACTTGGGAGAAATAGAACTATGAAAGATGCATTGTAGTAGGACCCACGAGGGGTAATTTTAGATGATTGGCCTTAAGGCATTAACAGCATTGTGTGGCAAAAGCTGATAGGCCAAGAAATGCTTATAATGTGTAGTAATTAGGAAATAGTTTGGCTTCTAATTTTGACGGTGTGAATTGTAACATCTGTACTGTCTCACCCTTCACATCAGACTGAAAATGGAATAACTTCTCCATTTCTCCTCCCAGTTGCCCCATCTCTGGGTCAGAAAAAGGAATAATCTGACAAATTGGTGCCCCAGATGTGAGGCAGATAACTCGGCTAATTTTGTCTGACCTGTCGGAATGCCTTGAGGTTATTTTTGTAATATGCTGCTGAAAAAAGTGCTATCCTGGAATTATAATTCTCTTGCAAAAAGAGAGGAGTTGGATTTCTACCCTTGTTGATGGCTCAGTCAGGACTGAGATCTGACAAATGTGTAATGATTTACTATTCTTTTTCCTCCCCTAACACAAATAGAAATAGAACTTCAATGTCTTCTGACAAAATCTTTCACTAAAAGGATTGTGTACAAGGATGGAAGTCAGCTCTAAGAATTTCCTCAATAATTCTGCTACTCCAAAAGCAGTTACTCTTTTCATGCTAGAGGCCAAAGGGTCTCAGGATTAATTAAAAAATGTACCAAATCTTCCATGTTTTGTGAAGACTGTATACTGTTCTGTTTTAGGGTAGTGTTTATCTTACATTTAGCAATGACCTAAATATGCAATTTAGCAATATGAACTAAAAATATAACTGGGATGTTTCTGGACAGGAGCACTGGTCAAGAAGTGGTTCAGTCTATCCACATAATTTGTAAGATTCTGCAGAAGATTTTTTTTTTGTGGCAAGACCTATTTCTGTAGAGATTAAGCTTAAGTCAAACAATGGTTTTCAAGCTTACTGACTAATGCAATAACTGAAAGTTATATGAAAATCGATTCTGAAAACATTACAAACCCCAAAGTAGAATATATATGGCATACCTAATGCGTGTTTAGTACTGTGTCAGCACCTAGAGCATTGTCCTATGTTAATTACTGAAGATGAAAACTGACTGGGGAAATGGATCAATGCTGCATTACTACATCAAAAGGGATCAGTTTCCATGTGACTATAAACTCAAAGAGCAATTTAAACGACCAAGTTGAGGATTAACAAGTTGATTCCCTTTAACATACATATACAAACATTAATCCCACTATCCATTTTCTGCCTCCTGCTTTTTCCCTGATGTCCTTTGGATCAGACATGGATTCAATGCAAAAAGAGAAGCCTCAGATCTTGAGACAGGTTGAGTTTGTTGCGTCCCTTCCTAGGTAAAGCCCATCTCCGTTGTGGTCAGGTTTTCATAGAGACTGGGGTAACATTTTATATTTCTCCCACTCTCAGTGTAGGTTCTCAACTATCCTGTGTGGGACTGGACACCCAAATTTCCTGTTGAAATGTAGTTAGCAGTTATGCAATACTCCAGAAAGCTTATCAGAGACACTGGTTTAAGATAAGAAACCAAGTACTGAATGTGGTATGAATCACTGCAAGGCTGGGCCTACTTATGCTTCTGTAACCTATAACCTATAGAGCCTATAACCTCTGTTGGCCTCTGGACACAGTGCCACTGTGCACACATCCCAGTATAGACAGCAGCTATAGATATATAGTATAGTATAGATATATAATATAGATAGCAACTTTCTGAGAAATAGTTTCTCAGCTCCTCCTGTATACTCTGACTTATTTCTGAACTGGGAGAGCTACTGATGAAATGAGGCCCTTGAACTCTCCAAGATTCCTCAGAAACAACATCTGTGGCATCATCCCAAAGTGTTGATGTCTTTTACACTCCTCTGGTGTTTCCCAAGTGCATATTCAGAGATTAAATCAGTCCTGAGAAGCAGCAAGGAGGTCTTGATGACTGATTGATGCTTCCTAGGTGAGGTCAGGAACGCCATTTAACAGCAGTCAAGGATTTGTCACAAGGCAGGTGGACACTACCATGGTTCCAAAATCGCTAAGTCTTAGTTAATGAAGCATAATACAAAACTGCCTGATTTAGAAAAGGACAATTGTAAGAGCTTTGTTTGTACATACTGACTGGGAATAACTCTTTAAAAATGAAAAGACATCTTTAACTAAAGATACAGGCATTACATTAAATAGACATGACACTGTGAACACTGAACTACATTTCTAATTATGTGCCTAAATTTTTAAATATCCAAAGCGTGTTTCAAGCACTACTATGAATTACTGTAGAACTGTTGAAGAGTCATGGGGTCTGGTGTTTGCCTTCAAGTAAACAATACCAAAGAAATTCAAGTTAAACACTATCTTGTTCTCCGTTATTTTATGCACTCTAGGTTATGCTGTCTACTCTCTTTGCTGAGAAAACTTGACCAGAGAGAAAGAGTATTTCAGTGTATTTGAAAACTGGCCTGAAGATAGAAAGTCAAGACATGATTTTCTGAGTTACTTTTTTATACATATCTTGACAACAATCTCTTTACTCACCTGCATTTGTGTTTGATCCTTGTAGTAGTACTGTCAGGGTCTCCATAACCAATAAAGCCAGCTGCTTTTGGTCCTCAAATGAACTGTTTCTTGAATCCACTACAAAAAAAAATTCAGAATCTAAAGTCAGAAAACATCACTCTTTTCAAATATGCTTCTTGATACTTCCCACCAACAAAAACTTTTATTTTCTTTGCTTGCCCAGAGAGCATGCAGCCCCACCATTTTCCAAAGCAAGTTGAGATTTAGTCTACACATGCATTCCTGGGAAAGTTTAACTATGAATCATAGGAAAAGTTAATTTTATAAAGCCAAGAATTTAAACAGACGTTTTAGAGCACTGTGAGCTCCCCTGAGAGTGCCTGACATGGCAGCTATTGTTTTTTCAAGCCACAAAACTGCAAGTTGAAGATGAACTGCATCTGTTTTTGCTCAGTTTCAGTATATGAAGAGAGAAATTCCACACAAAACCCACAAAACCACACTCACGTAATTACAGCAAACGTGCTGATTGCTCAACAGGTGTAACAGACCAACACTGCAACTGGCATAGAACACATGGAGTAACACTCCAGGAAAAACAGTGGGGTTTTGTTATTTTAAATTACTCCAATAAAAAGTAAACCCCAAGACAAGGTCAGGTGCACCCAGGCAGCACCCTAACTAGATGACAACTTCATCTGTTTATTTACAGGAATTGATTGTTTTTCAATGGAGTTGCTGGCAACAAAGCTTTCTAACTAACCTACAGCTAGCACTTGCTA
Organism: Zosterops lateralis; assembly: GCF_965231275.1. Lineage (NCBI taxonomy): Eukaryota > Metazoa > Chordata > Aves > Passeriformes > Zosteropidae > Zosterops > Zosterops lateralis. Next base: position 58,973,706 of record NC_139766.1, on the reverse strand, counting down.
ATGAAGCTTCACAGAATTAAACCCAGGTGAAACATCCAGCAACTATGGTTAAAAATTAAATGTCATGGATGCACAGAAGCTCAATTGCAGTTTTAGTGAAGAATGTAAAAAAAATTGTGTGTATGTGGGCATGTAGGCTCCTACGGCATGTGTCAGAGCCTGCTCTGCAGGCCTAGCAGCTCTGCAGCTTATCTGGGATGCTCCAGTGCAGATAATTGATCTGAACAATTATTTCTTTAATGCTTAGAAAAATGTAGACCCAGCTTATAAAAAAGTCTCCTATTAAGAGCTCAGATATGCACTCTATAGTATTTTTTCAAAGCTGGGGTTAAACAAAAAGGTACAAAGTACCTTTTGTTAAGAACACTGATACTACAGTATTGCTCCTTTACTTTTTTCACGTCAAGTAACTAATATTGAACCAGTACATCAAAAAAACATTTAAAAAGGAAAATATGAGCTCCTACTACTTGGCATTCATACAGCATCATTCATTAAAGCTAGCCTCGAGCTACTCTCAAGAAACTGAGAAAAGCAATTCCAATGAGCTTTTAAGATAGCACAGCAGTCCTCAGCAGAATTCAGCCCTTGAGGTACATGTTCAGACTCTCTCGTTTCTCCTAAATGTTAGACTCCACTATTTCCAGCCAAAAAAGACAAGTATTAGCAAAATGGAAAAGGACACACTACCTTGATCATTCAGTGCCTGAGTGGGATCTTTCAAAAGAGCTGCATATTTATGAAGCAGATTTACCATCACCTCCAGAAGCCCCACTTCCCTGAAGACATCCTTAAAGATGTAGTCATGACGAGTGAACTTCAGGAGTGTCTTCATGGCAATGATGCTACACTGAAAAGAAGTGCTGGATTTTAAAAGGATGCTCACACTGATCAGTTCTTTACAGGGTATGTAATTCAAGCTGAAGACAACCAATTCCAGCATCTCAAAGTATTTGGTCTGCACTTCTGGAAGTTTAGGAATTTTCTCTGCAAACTGAGACAATGTGTGCTGCGATTCCAAAATGAAGTAGTTGGCATTGTCCGCCATATAAATATTCGTGATGGCATCAAGGATGATTTGTGCTAGATAGTTGGTTTTTGCTCTCAAAAATGCATTCTGGAGGACAGAAAATGCTTGAATATTCCTCACACTATGACCTAAATCAGGAAACAAAGTGGGATGGGAGGAAAAAGGAAAGAGAAAGTTCTTAATCATCATAAACAATGAATACACTTATTAATAATGATCCATGCATTTTAGTAAGTGGGAATAAAATACCAGTGTATGAGGTCACTTTTAATTAAAAAAAAATCATTAAAACTAACTTCAGAAAAGCCTCTACACAACCACTTACACTGCAAATTCCACAACCTACTATTCTTTAAGACGGCATCTTCATCTTTGATAGCAGGAGTTTATATAAGCAGGTAAAGATGTTGATCAAAGAATTTCTTTAAAATAGGTAAGTGCACTGATTTAGTGTTGACATGTACATGAGATATAGTCCTAGAGACAAAGTAAAGCCTGCCCATCATATACTCAGGCCATAGGAGAACTCATTGTAGCAACAATTATACATTCTGTATTCTGTAATGCAGAATGCAACCCTTGCAGCTGGGAATCAAAAAACTTTGGCAGGGTCCAGTACTATTAAAAATTAAGGAATTAAAACACAGGGAAAGAGCTGTAAAGGATAAAGTAGCTCTAATATTAGCACACAAACATCTCACATCTTTAAAGCTCAGACACATTTCCTCTTGTAAGTACCTTCAAGTTGACTAAAATCTCATTCACTCAGCTAAAGAATGCATAATTTATGAGTGCTCCCCAAAATTTTCTATGGGCAGATAGTCTACTCAAAAGATGCCTTAAATTCAACTTTTTAAACCTCTGTAGGAATAATACAAGACACAGTGGACAGATCCCACAATACAGAAAACAACTAATGGTAAAAAATTACTAACAAAATTAACAATCTGGAGTGAGAACTTTAAAGACATTCTAAACAAAGCATTTAGGATGTTTTAACGACAAGATCTTATTTTATTTTTTTTCAAATACCAAACTGTTAACCTGATTTGAAAACCCTTTCATAAACAAAAAATTCTTATTTATTACATATTCTCTATGGCACACTACTCTTCATTTCTGTAAACTAAGTTGTCCAACTGAACAGTAAATTCAATTATCTTCAGCCTAGCCTCCCCATCTTCCATGTCAAAATTTCTATAGAAGGCAAGAGAAAACCCCCTTGTAAATGAACATGGAACAATTTCAAATCTGAAAGAGTATTAGTTACACTGTAAGTCACACTCAGTTGTTCCTAAAAGGACTTCTTTACATGCTTTCTTTACTACGAAAAATGTTCAAATGAGGGGATTTAGAGCTTATTAAATGTGACAGGAACATAGGAGTGTCAGATACAACTATTTCTATTCTAACATAGTATCAATAGTTTTTCCAGGTAATCAAGCAGATTAATAATTATTTTTGATTATTAGGAGGACCCCTGAAGAAACCAAATTCTAACCAGCTCTTCAGAGTTCAAGAACTAAAAGTATTTAAATAGAAGTAATTGAGAAAATTAATAAATTGAAAAACACAGTCTTCAAAAAGAGACAATTTGCCAACATTATGAAAAGCAGGTAAAAGGAACAAATACCACAAAGTTAAAAAACTCTTTTGCAGATTGCAACAGACCATGGTTCTCTCATAACATTGTACCAGAAAAGCTGATCAGCATAAAAAAATTAATATTATAATCAAAACATGGAGAAATTAAACTCTGAGTGTTCACCTTCTTCCTCTATTTAGTGCAAAAGAAAAACAATTCCTAAGAACAATGAACTCTCTCCATAGCAGAGAAAGGAAGTCACTGTCCAAGGAACCTAAGACGTATATTCATTAGTCTATAAATCTATAAATGCAATCCTATAACAAACTTGTCTTGTGCAGTGGTATATCTCATAAGAAGTTCAACAAACTAGCTCCACAGTCACTATTAAATTCCAAACTCCTTAGTTACATACAAGACTAACTTGAATTTTAATTTTATGCACAGGATATGAAGCATAAGTTTATTTTTACACAACCTTTTCTCCCCCAAGACTTCCTCAACCTTATCTCCAAATCATAATTGACTGTGGTTTCAAGCACACCACAGATTTTATCACTCTGATCACACTGGCGATGAAATAACAGATTTCAGCTCGCAAGTTACATTTGCCTGAGCTGACAAAAGCTAACAGAAAGCAAACTGGGGTGGGGGAAGGATTAGCACATCAGCCCTTCATATCAGTTCAGTAAGAGCAGCTTAAAATACCATAAATCAAATCAGTGCATCTCTTCAAAAAGATAATCTCTTCAAATCTCCATGTAGAAACTGACAGCTTTGCAGTTAAGAGGCTGGACCTCTCCTCAAAGACAAAAGCCCTAAGCTTTCTTTTTTGGGTACCAACCCCAAAATAAAATCTTTGAGACCAAAATAACTGAGTATTTGATACACAATCATAGATAAAGAACCTAGACTTGATTGCAAAAGGTTTGTGCAATACACAGTTGCTCTGCATCTTGTCATTTGCACTTGGAGCAACAAAAAAGTAAGCAGAGAAAGAAAGCAAACTCACCTTTGCCTGCAGGCTGTGGGACTGCAAATCCAGGTAGCAGGAAAGGTACTCCAGTGGTAACACCCGCTGGCTTTAATTCAGTGACACCGTATGTTGTTAAGGAAGTTATCAAATTAACTAAGTCCTTCAAAGCATCCTTAGATTCAGCTTCTTTTGCCTGTTCTAATCTAAAGAAAATACAACAGATCGAGTTAGCACCACTAGTTTATCTGAATTCAAATCACTTTAGTAAGATTTGTTTTATTCTATCAATTTAGAGAACAGTTTTACTGCCTTATTCCTGCAGTATTTTCCATATTCATGTGTCATACCATTTGGTCAAACTTTGGACTTATAAGAGCAGTTATTTGCCATAGGAATTTACCTCATAAATCTCTCCTTGAACTTAACAAGTTCTGCTAAAAACCAAAAGACATGAAAATTACATTAAAATTACATGAAAAATCCTCTCAGACATAATGATAACTGTATAGGAAAGTACGTGGATAGTCTGTAATTGAACAGATCTGTAATTAACTTGCTAGATTACATCTGCCACTTTCAGAGTGAATATTTTGTGCTAATGAAATGGTATCTTGGTAAAAGCCTAGCACTTAGAAGCATGGGTTGAAGCACCCTCACTAGAACTACAAACTCGTACCACCTTTGAACACAAAAGCATGGAAATGTTAACCTCCCATTCCAACCACTGTTTACTGACAGGAACACACCATCAGACCAAACCATGAAAACCAACTCTGGATCATAAAACCATCCTCATTTTCCTGCTCCTTCACCACAAATAAAACCATGTTTAATTATGTACTAACTCTGTAGATCTCAGGAGTAAACTGGGGATCACATTCTTCTATTCACTCAGGCAGTGCAAGCTCTATTTTGCTTCTTGCTGACAAGTGATTGTGGGAGCTCTTTACAAGCAGCTCACTCTGCATCCTCCATCTTCTTCTCAGTCAGACATGGCTGAGGAAGGAACCTCCTTCAAACAGTCACTACAGAAGCGCTGAGCTCACCTATGATCATTCCACTAATCTTCCACATGCCCTGCCCTTTCACATCATCCAGGTGAAATTACCAAAGTGCTCCTCTTGTCCCCACAGATCCTCTGGAATTTCATACTGAGTCACCTTCTGCACACGTGCTTCTGCTTTTCCAGCACCAAAGCCTTTCCTCTTTCCAGCTTGAGACCCAGTGTCCAGATTTCATACCCTTAACATGACATTTACCTTCACAAAAGTCCCCCAGAGCTTACCAATTCTCTGTGGGCAGGTTTGAGCCAAAACAGAGAGAATACATTACTGTGGTCCATCACATAAGCCCAGTACATGGACTTATTCAAGACCACTGTTTTTTGAAAGGAACTATTTTCTTCTAGAAAACTACCTCAGGAAGAAATGAAGATAACACATTCCCATGTTATTAACCTTTACTGATGATCCCAGGTGTCCTCCTTTTTCAATGAGACATGTAAATCCCCAGTCTTCCTATGCATTTGGCAGGGATCCCCCATTCTTTGATTTAAGGATGAGCAAGCTCAGGAGAGAACTTGTTTAAAACACTTTATCTACAGAGAATCACTTTGGTGCCTCAACATGTAACACGACAGCATGTTCGCCTCATATTTCCCCTAAACTCTGGCTCAAAGTTTCTGGAAAACAACTGCATTTGAATTATACTGCCTTGACTTAATGCATTAGTAAATATAATATACTCCAAAACTCCAGTTAGAGGACAAGAAATTCCTTAACAGGTGCTTTTGTGGCACCAAAGGTAACTTATGAATAACTTAAAGTGTGATAAAAAATTTCAAATGCCATGTCTATGTCTGGTATCCATCTAAAACAAACAAAAAAATCCCCCTCAGAAGTATACAACATAGTGGAAAATTTAATTCAAATATTTGGGTGCCAAAACTCAGCATACTAACACCAAAAACAGGGAGATAATATTAACATTTCTCAGTAATAATGTCTTAAGCATCTTTGACCCAAATATACTTTGTTAGGTGTATACTTATAGTTATGCAGTATATACCTTGGATTTGTAAAATGTATATATTTTACAAGAGCAACAGTTAAACTTTCTTCTTCAGAATTTCATATCCAAGCAAAGCAACATAGATTGCCCATAGATTTTACAACAGACACTCTTTTCTTTCTCAGTCAGAAAATTAAAGAAGTTTCTTTTCATGGAAAGAAAGAAAAAAAGAGATCATGGATAGATTATACACTCAAGGTTTTTTGGGCAGGCATTTCATTAATAAAATTATTCCCTCATAGTATGCACCACATTTTCATACACAATTTTTCATTATGAAAGCGTGATAAGACAATAATATAATCCTAGAATTATTTAGGTTGGAAAAGACCTTCAAGATCATTGAGTCCAGCTGTTAACCCAACACTGCCAAGCCGACCACTAAACCACCTCCTTAGACAAAACAAAAACTCCAACCAAACTCAAAAGTCACTAGCTGCAGCCAAAATTTCATGTCCTGGATTCTCTCTAAATATAATATATTCTCTCTAAATAAAGAAAACAACTATTTTCTTTACAAAGCAAGAAACATTTAGTAATAAGCCAGTACTAAAGAACAAAAAGTTAAAGACTGTAGTTTCATAAATGGAGAGGAGCACAGAATTCAATGTTTTGAATATCTAATATCTTGTCCTAATATCTTCATTCCATAATGATCTATAATCAATTATTTGTTTAAACCTATTCATGTACTCTTTATTAATAAAACATTTTTGAAAAACGTTCAGTGATCTGTGCATTTCTTCAACCACTTTTGCCTACCTCAGGAGGAGGTCACAGAGGAAGTTGTATCCTTGCCATATCCTAAAATCATCCAACAACGTTTGGGATACATCACTGGAGTCCTTGAGAAAACAAGAAAGTCCAGCAAACATCTCAACTATTTCTAGGGGAGAAAGGTCATCAGACTGCTGCATGTTCTGGACACACGTGGACAAACATTCCTTTTCTGAAAAGAATTGCAGTGGAGAAATTTAGGATTTTACTGACATTAATGACAGCAAGAAGCATAACTAACACATAAAATACAGCAATAAGGTAACTTATTCAAGCATCTCTTGTCACAGAACATTTAATATCACTTGAGGATGAGAAGGATTCTCAAGTGGCTTTAGATCAGAACCCTGACCTCTTTTTGCCAACTCCTTCCTCCCTTTTACAACCTCTACTCTTGTAAGGAGAAAACTGTGTAGATAAATACTAATTTTTACCTAAAAATTCTGACCAGATAACTCAACAGAATAAAAAGACAAATATGGCAACCGTAAGTAATTCAAAACCATTTTTTAAAAAAACACAAAGTTATACAATGCACTGACTCAAAGTGTTATTAAAACCCTACATATAAACTTTTACATCATGTCATCTTATTCCTACTCTGGTTAGCATTTCATTGGCTGGCATCAGAGAGATAACTTGTCTTGCTCTGCATAATTCTCACATTCCATCAGTTCATTAAGTCAGTAACAAAGTTTTCTCAAATCTATAGTGAGAAGTTAAGTTGCACTCTGTTTTAAAGATGCTCTCTTTAATTATTTGCTATTTTAACTTTGCAATATGCACAACACAAACACGAATCTTTCTAGCTAGACTGATAACAAAATTTCCCAGAGATTAAATCAGAGCATAAGAGGGTGAAAGGATGCTCCTTTGCATATGATGAAATATCTTAAATTTTTCCTGAATATAAGATGAGCCTTGTGACAGATGTTGTTATCTCTCAAGTCAGGTTCACTTTTTTAATCAAAAAGCAAGAGGCAATGCTGACTGGTTTTCTTTTTAAGATTTCATCTCACTTTTTAAAGAACCTAGAGTATCTTTCCATATGCCAGTTTCACTCCTCTATGGATCAAGCCCATAGACAAAAGCAATAATGGTAACAGCTGTAATATGCCAAATGACAGTCAAAACTCCAGTTATTTTCTTTGTTGCAATTAATAACATCTTCACACATACATACACCTTCTACACTCATCAAAAGCCCACTAGAAGCCTATCACCTTGTAAGTCCTATCTAAAACCACTCAACTTGTGGCTATGCTGTGCTTTTGAACGATACTGTACATTCACATCTTTCTGACTGGAATTTGAAACACACTGCTAGCACAAGAAAAAACACAGACTGAAATTTTCTGTGAAGTATGTGGGAGCAGGGTGATGTATTTAATAAACCATTAAAGTGGTTCTGCAGAGCCTTGTAACTACTTGCTTCTCAGGGTGTGAGCAGCCCAAAATTGTGAGTTTCTTTTCTTCCAGTAGGTGTACACTGCTAAAATATATAAGGATGTTAGTTCACTTCAATACTCAGTCCAGTTTAAAAACTACAAATGCTTCCAATGTAGCCTAAGAACAACATCCTTGGGTTGGGAAAGCTGGGCTGGACCACAGGGGAGGAAGACAGCTGCCTGTTAAGATTTACTGCACCTTCACAGTAAATATTTTTCAATACAGGCAGTCACTGAAGTTACTCATAGCCTTTCCTTTTGCTTACCACAAACTCCACACCAAAACATGAGAGGAAATATCCTTCCAGGTTAAATTGAAATTCAATGAGACAAGACTCAGCTAAGATCACCTCTCACTACACAAGGGCTTAGAAATGTTACCTGTATGTAAATAAGTACATGTCCAAACTAAAAGCCTGGAAGTTTCCCTATTATTTGCATGCCTATTTCCCAAATAAAACTATGAAAGAGCAGCAGAAAAAAATCCCAATAAATACTACTGAGGAAAGACACATACCATGGATGTATTTCACTACATTGACACTAAGGCCATGACGAGATATGGTCATTAGTACTTCTCCTGCACTCTTCCTCCAAGGCAGGTTATAGGGAGGGCACCATGAGGTTATTGCACTGAACAGAAGCTGGAGATCATCCTTCTGAGCCAGTTCTTCCGCCGGGGACACAAAACTGCACAATTTTACTAGGATCTGAAACAAGAAGTCATTCAACAACTAGCATTAATACCTTCATCATTCCTAACTTTGCCTGGACTTAGTAAAAAGTGCAACATTCTTCCATTAAGGAAACACATTAAAAAAGGTAATGTGCCATTTTCCTTTGTGTGTTTCTGTACTCTGAGCACAAGACAAGGTTACTTGACACATGGTTATTCCAAGTCCCAATTCAGTTTAAAATGCTTACCAGAAGACTGCCTTAAATCTCTTAGGCTGACACAGCACATTTGCATGGACACCAGGATATTCCATTCTTGAAGAATCTGCCAGGTGCCTAATTTGCCGGTCTAAATTCTGCACTAAGGGAGAAGCTCTATGAGGCAAACTACTGTATCCCTTCCTAAAGCAGGAAGAAGGCTATTGATGGGTTGTTGGCAGAGCAGCAACCATAACATCTTGGTCAAATTAAGTTTGTCAGGAAAGGCTACAGGAAAACTGCAGGCCTACCTGAATAACTGGCACCTGGATCTGAATTTCCTAATTACCAAAACAAAATGCAGCCATACAAATGAAGCTACTACGTCACACTCCCTTTTCTGCATGTTTTGAGGATGTCTGATCTTTTGCATCTTGAGCAGGAAAAATTCAGGCTCCCTCTCAGAAAACCGGACGGGAAGGTCTGAAACCTCACCCATTCCAGTCTGTTCATTTGAGAGCACCACTTTATTATCAATATTAATATTTTTTACTGTGTTTATTTCAATCAGTAACAGCCAAAGATAACAAGTACTGGGACCAGTTAGATGAAAACAGAATAGTAGTCCACATGTTGCTCCTTTTAAGTATCTGTGCAGAAGAGCTGCACGTTTCTGTGCAGGAGGTATTTGTCAGAGACAAAAAACAGAGGACAAGAGGAAATTTAACCTCAACTGTGCTTGCAGGAAAATCCACCTCTCTCTTAGCCATCAGCTTTTTAAGAATCAAGGAAGAGTAAAACCTGGCTCAAGTGAAAAGTTTCTAGACTGCTCACATGAAGTATTTAGATTCCCCTTGCAAATTCCCTGAGCTATTTTCCCTTTCTTACCTGTACAAAGACTTTCTGTAGTAGCGCTCGGCGCTCTGCGAGAGGTAGCTCATTCTGTGCTCCTCCAACTACCTCAGGCACGTGTGGAAGGTCAAAAAACAGATATAGACATTTAACAAGTGTGGAAGGCACTGACATTGTAGTCATGCAGTCCACAGTTTTCTGAGGAAGAAGAAAACACAGCAAAAAATACCAGTTCAGCATATTATATATTCAAAACATCAGTGATAATGCAGTTGATTGAAATGCTGGTGTTTCTTTCTCACACCTTTGGTGAGGTGTTGAAACAGCCACCATCTAGTCTTGAGTGCCTATCCAAACAGTAACTTTAAAAATAAGATTATTTATTTACGTGACAACAGCACCTCATAGCCACAGTTCAGAGCAGTCATTGCACAGGACAGAAACAAAACCTGTCAGTCTCTGCCAACAGAAGTTAACAAGATAATTACAAGACCTTCAGCCAAGCCCTCATCAGCTATCAATTCTTGCAGCAGGAGAAATGGAAGTGGGAGGAGGACTATTCAATTTATGCCCTCACTTGGCAAGAAGGTGTAAGGAGCCTTAAGAAGCAAGGCAGTAGAAAATATGAAAGCATCAGTGGGAAGAAAAGACAAATTGATGTGGAGGCTGGTGACATACTAAAACAGAGATGAGAGGATGTGCTGAATACAAAGGCAGATTAGAGCAGAAATAACAAACCACACAGCTGCCCAGTGTACTGCCAGAGACAGCTCCCTGATGGAGGGCAGCACCAGAAGCAGAGGCAGGAATGATTCACTACCACCCACTCATCACTGCTGCTGGCCTTGCTTTTTGCAACTGCTGTGGTCCTCCTCCAGTAAGGTATGCAAAGTTCAAGGTCTGAACTATTTAGGTGCTGTATGTGCCATGCATCTCATGGGGCACTAAGCAGCAGTATGCAAGAAGCCTTTGGGCAGCAATAAAAGTTGCATCCATTATTCAAAAGAACATGATAAATTAAAGTCTCAAAACTACTTTTTTTTCAGGCAACTGAAACCACAAGGAGCTAAAGCAGAAGTCCTGTGGCAGTATAAGAGAAAGAGGATCTTAAAACAGAAAAGCAAAATATAGTTACATTTTTAGTGAGTGTTCATGCAGTTCATTTTATTATTGCTTCTGTCTCTTCCACCCCATAATTCATTTTTAGCTTTGCTGTTTCACACTAACCTGTCCTGATGAAGCTAGTAAATTGATTGTGGTGAGCAGCATCCAACCTCTACTTGCTTCTTCACTTTGATTGACCTCCAGAAACTGGACTATGGCACGACTTGCAGCCTCTGTAGGAGGCAGTAAAAAGAAAAAAAGCAGTAAGAATTCAGTCTGCAGAAGGGAACAACACATCCTCCCAGCAGCCCCAAGCACTGAGCAAAAATTCACCTTTACAGCACTACTTGAATAAAGGACTAGGCTTGGGCCTATGCTTTCCAGACACACATCCCAGTCTTACACACACACTTGGCTTTGACACTGACAAGGCTGTAAAAAGTACATTCTTTGGCCAGGCATCATCCTTTGACCAGTAGACAGATTTCAGTAACCTGCAGTGACTTTTCTTTGGGTAGTTTTGCTTTATCAAATACAATATACTTTTTCCAAAGACATGAAGTCACCATCAATTAGTGGCAATAGCTGAAATTTCTGAAAACAAAGCACTGCACTGAAACAACAGTATGGAGGATAATGGGGATTGTAGGGAAGAAGAGGTGCTGAAAGACAAAAGGAATTAAAAAACAGGGGAAAAAGTAAAATTAAGACTATGATCACCAATTACCACATCCCCATCCTACATTTTTTGAGAATGAAAATAGTAACAACTTATGGATAATTCTCATGATTGAGAACCACTTCTGGATGCTATTCTATATCAGCCAGAGCCAAAGACAAATACTCAGCCTAGTAAACAAGTTATCAGCCTCAATAAATAAATCAAGAGAAAATGCAACCCTATTTCACTGCTGCCTGGATACACACTTATGTAAGAATAATGCCAGCTGTGATGTTTGCCCATTACCTTTAGGAGACATCTCAAAACATTTTTCATTAATAACTGTGTATCAATCATCTCCTGTGCTTTTAGTGTCAACTAGGACAGAACAGGAAGGTGAATAATATCACATAAAAAAGAAATTACAAAGGAATTACTAATGGAGGAATAAATCTGCAGCTGAAGAAATATCCAATTTTAATATTGGGTTGCTTGCTTCATCTGCTGTTAAGACTCCCCAGCACACATCTGGGAAGGAGTTTATTTGAAAGGCAGCACATTTCATACAGCAAAGTACTTCTCAAATTTGTAATATCAAGTACATTGAGAAGATCACTTTCTGAAGCATCATACTGTAAGCTCTGCAGATTTGGTTCATTTATGCAATGGCTCCTCTCTCATGTTTTTGTCTGGCAGACTTTTTCCCATAACAGACTTTTGTACAAAGCACTGGCTTTTCTAATTCTGCTGCTAAAGTAAGGACAGGCCTATACCATCTCCTTCCATGAGACTGAAATGAAGCTTGAGATACCAATGTGAAAGGTAAGGGAATTTATAAAACTCACATAAACAAGGACAAGTAGGAATTTCCCAGCATGCTGACCTGAAACTATCAGTGCAAAGCACTGTGTGATTTTGTAGGTCTGTTCTCTTTCTATCCCACCACAGATAGAGCTGGGCAATCAGTCTGCCTGCAAGACTGGTACCAAGCTGGGTGTGCACAGCCTCCTTTGGGCACAGTCTCCAAAGCCACCAGTGGAACAAGGGCTCATTCAGTCATCTTTGAAAGTTAACTCAGGGGTTAAGCCCATGCTTCTGAAAAAGTTGTCATGCTGCTGGCAACCTGGCATAGCAATGGAATACTATAAATAGCAGTTTCAAAACTGTCACTCTTAATTAAGCACTACCTAAAACACAGACAGCATTTTAAGTGCTGGAAGACGTTCTCTTGTCATCTGCTCTGAGCAAATTTGATAGCGCTATCATTTAAGATTAGCTTCTATCATCAGCATTAGTCTTAATTTATTCCTTGTACCTTCTCCCTGTTTTTCAAGTGCCCAAGTCATCATTTAATATAACATACTCTATGTGCCTCACTTAGATGTCCTTAGCTCTTTAACTTCTGCTGCAGAAGAAAGCCAATTCAGGAGCAGGATATGCTAACCAGTAAAAACAGCAAAAAGACAAAGAGAAAAACCTATAAAATAATATGTAAATAAACCTACTATGACAACTGTGCAAGCATGTACACATGAATATTACCATGATTATGTGGTTACATGGTTAATACATGGGATTCATATTTTCCAGCATGGATTCCGTATATATGGGAGAGCGGCTTGGTAGACTCAAACAACATTTGTTTTACGTGTTAAGAGGTGCACTGCATCCTGGACTTCAGAAAACCAACAGGTAGCCAGGAAGGGAATTAAACTCATTCAGATGGGTAGCAAAAATCAGTGCTACAAGCACTGCAAGCAATGTTCTTGTCTATAGCAATAGCACTAAGGGCAAATTCAGTACAAGCTTTTAGTTAGATGGTCTAGAACCATAAACAGCATACTCCTGTATAGCTTATTCTGGAGGGGAATATCAGTGAAAAAAAAATACCTGTGTATATGCCAAGAGTGGGAGTGGAGGTGCAGTAAAAGGTATGGATAGGTGTGTCAGGGGGTGGTGAAGGTGAGGCTGAAGTCAGGGATCCCTTTTCTAACAGTCTTCTATAAGCCTCTGCTACTTTTGGGAAATGCCTGATGGCACAGCCAGGTACCTAAAGTTACAAAGTACAAATAATTCCAACTACCTAGACAGTAAGACAGAAGTATTAGCCCAAATAAAAATGTGATGGCACAAAGTCTGCCTTCCATCACCAGATGCAGAGTTGGGCTGTCATCACACGTGGCAGATGTGAAGTGGCTGATGCCTTTGCAGTGTGCAGAAATGAAGGGCTGCCCATCCAAAGATAAAACAACTCAACTGTGCCAGCTTTTAGCCTCACTAACACAGATGATAAAAGAAAAGGCTTTCTAGGATCTCGTGGAAAGGCTCTATATTGGACTACACTTGCCTTGCATAAGATCTGGTAGAAAGCACCAAAAATAAATAGAAAGTTGACCAAATGTAGTAAGATATAGGAGTTGTTGATCAGAACTGGCTTGTAATGAATAGTACCAGACAGGACACATCTTTTTCCCTTTCAGAGCAATTTCAATAAATGCAAACCAGAATCACGTTGTAAAGCAAAGACCCCCACAGAACAGGAAAAATATACATATGAAATGAAAAAAAACAATATGTGCAATCCCAGCATGTGAAATCATTTCCAACAGTCTCTTCTCAGCAAAAGAGAAGTTAACATACCAAAAAAGTCTGAAAGCAGCCCCTAACTGCACTTATTTATTGACAGATCTTCCCTATTAGGAAAACTTCAGACTTTATTAGGAGAGGAGACTGAAAGGCACCTTAGTAGCAGAAGATGATTCCTTCAACTATCATCTGTAATTCACCCAAATGCATGATGCATTTAAACAAATTATACCAGCTTCTGTGGGTTGGGGATAAACATAAAATTAGTTCTGCTGATGTGACAGAGATAAACTGCAGAAAAGAAAAAGAACAATAAAAAGAGAGTGTGCAGATCAATGGAACTTTAAGAAGAATAAAGGTAGGCATTGTCAGAGGCTAAATACAAACCACTGAAGTGGTTTTCTGCAATGACGATAAATGTTTATCAGCTTGATCTCCCAAAATGGTTTGAAGATGAGATAATGATAGTCTTTCAGCAGATCTGCTAGAAAAATGCCTGAAGAGGTTAAAAGCATTTTCAGTGGTGAAACAGTTTGAGTAGATCTGTGAAATTAAGAGGAAAATAAAGAAACTGGAAGTAGAATCCCTCCTCCCACAAAAAAACCACAAACTAAAAAAACTTAAATAAACCAAACAAAGGAGAAAAAAAAAAAAAAAAAAAAAAAAAAAAAAAAAAAAAAAAAAAACCACAAAAAAACCCATCACAAACTAAAAAGAAGGGTGAGAAAAAAACCAAACTGAAAACAAACCAACCTGCCCCTCCTTCCCCCCCAAAAATAACCCTTTAAAAAAGACAAAATCACTACAACATTCAGAGGGTATAAACAAGAATTGAAAGTGCTGGAAGGATTAGCTGAATAGGCTAGTAGTACAGTAAAAATAAATTTAGCATTCAATAGTAAATACTAAAACAAATACAAACAGAAAATGTTGTAAATATGAAATGAAAAACTGACTGAAATTAATGGCAACAAAACTTAACTAAACTTAAAAGGTGCGCAAAACAGTGATGTACACTAACTAGCCACATAAAATCATAAAAAAGCAAATAAACTTTTGAAACTGTCTTTGAAAAGAGGCTTAAGTGTTCCAGACCTGTGATGAACCACTTCACTTTCTCATTGTTCAGTTTTCTACCCTTCCTCAGTTTCACCTGTCCTTGCAACCACTTATTCATATTCTGTCTACAGTATGACTCTGCAGGTAGCAGGACTGTCATCGCTTTGGGAATCATTCTGAATCTCCCTGTGATAAATGCATTAAATAATGGGCCCTGACTGGATGCCATTTGGTGGGCTCCAGATGCAGAGTTAGAAACCCATTTTAGTAAAAATGGAATAATCACTACCAGGTCCCAAATCACAGGTTTGCACACCCTCAACTGATGAAATATAAACAGCTGCTTAGAGTGAGAGAGAGGGGCTGGTTAGAGCCCGGTACTAATAACATCGAGGTCGTAGGTTCACTTCAGGTAGGGGCCACTGACTTAAGAGTGGCTTCCTTCCAACTCAGAATATTTTCCTACTCCTACCTCAGCAGCTTTAGTTTAAAGACATGCTCTTGGAATATCTGCAAAATCACAGAACCACCAATTGCATCTACATCTTTAGAAAAATACATTGAACAAAAGTATTGCTTCCTCTCCAGCCAAAGTAGCCTATAGTAGCCACACTGGTTCTACCAAGTTTCGGTTGTCTCTGTCCCTTTTTCAGAAGTCTTTTTTAGCTCTAAGCCAGATGCACTTGCTCCCAAAAGAAAGGTTCATTTCAGAACTGAGACTACACTAGAAATAGATGTTTGAATATATATACTTTACATAGTACTACCACAACTTTTTGATCAATTCAGACACAAAATTGGATTTATTTGTGGCAAACATGGAACCTAAAAATCTCAAGTATATAGAGCTATCTCACCCATGACCCCTCCATCTTCTAAACAGATTAGATACTCCTTGGCAAAGGAAACTATTCACTAATCCTCACAGTTACTGCTGTCACCTGAAAATCATCACTGTTGTACAGCAAAGACTGAAACCTGCAAGATAATTTAACTCAGATTTAACTGTTTTTTCAGATTCTTCTTACTATCCCTACCAGAGAAATAAGGCAGTTGAAACTGTAGCTGAACACACAACTACAATGGCAATGTTCAGAGACCACTTAAGACAGGGTGCTGGCACAGTTACTACTGAATCACAAAACACTATTCTAAGAAAACTACTACAGTCTGCCAAGAATAACTGAGATATGCCTCCACCATGGCAGGCATTACTTACACAGCTATTAGCATAAATATTCAAAGGCCTGACGAAAATAATTGCCCTGTGTTCCATTATCAGATGGAGTAGGAAAGGAAAAAAAAAAGCAAGGGAAAAAAACCCCAAACAACCACAACTGAGAGGCAAGATTTAACCATACCACATTCCCTGCTATAAAATACTGCCAACACTTTTATAGAAATCACGTTCTTGCAAAATTTCTTCCCTGTCATTAACTATCGAAAGTTGACTTTTGATTGTATGGAAAGCTTGTCTCTAACACAGGCTCAGCTATTTTGTTGACTTACACGGAGCACTTCACATCATCAGGAAGTTGCACTTGTATGTTACCAGAGACATTTCATGCATGTTGTTGTTACAGATTTTTTTTACTTTTAAAAAACACACTAGGAGACAGTGTGATAGGAAATAGATAATAAAACATCCAAACCACCACCATCAACAAAAAACTACCTCTGACTTGTGACGTTTTAAGAACTGGATTATCTTGGAGCAGCAAGCAGAGCTATGGCTGAAGTAATAAACACACAAAAATGGTTATTCCCAGCAGAATCCAACTGACTAGCAGGCATAACAGATGTTCTCTGGGAAAAAAGGTCAAGTGAACACCTCTGTTCTGCCAGCACGGCTGTTGGACATTTATTTCCCCCAATACTCAAAGAAAAGACATTTTGAGCCTGTTTACCCATAGAGAACAGGTTTTGTCTATGATATCTGTTTAGCCATCTGGAATGTTTCACTGTTAGTCACTCTACTTAAAATGGAAATATATTGTAATTGGCACAGTTTGTGACTCCTGACTTCCTGCACAATAATCTTCACAGCCTTTTCCAGTCTTCATTTACCACCAAATTCAAACTGAGAACACAGCACAGATCTTAAAATTATCTAGTAGGCAAAGACTTGATACTTCTTGGAAGCATTCCTCTTCAGAAAAGGAAGTCTAAGAGGAAAGCTAATGAAACTGTCCTCTTGGTGCATTGTCCTCAGTTATGCAACTGCCAATACAAGGTCAGGTTCTGATACATTCAGGGGTCAACAGAACCAAATCTCACTCTGCCATTTAACAATCAGAGAAGAAGAGGAGTTCACTGACATTTTTCTAGGGCTGGTAGTGTTGTTCCTAATGTGGGAATTGCTGTACTTTCACATCTTATTAGCTTCCTGGCCAGCAGGTAATTTAAAATGCATAGTTTTGGAATGTTAACATATCCAAGTGACACAACACACCACCAACAGGCACCTCAGGCAAGATACAGCAGCTCTTCACATACATGTTCCTGGCCTCCTTCTCCTAGCAGGTCATGCAACTCAGCTCACGCCTCTCTCATCTGTTGGAATTTTGTGGAACTCAGCTTTCTCCATAACCTAGGGAGAAACCTCTAAACTCTTCCTCCTCCTCCTCTCTCTCAGTCCAAAGGAACAAAAGACAACACATTTTCCTTGCTAAAAATTCTGTTTCTGAGCCTGCACAGGTGCTGTGAATGGCAGCTCCCAGTATTCTGACTGATCTGAAAATGATGATGCACAGATGTGGAAGAGGCCCCCCTCTTGCCCCATGCAATACCTGTGGACTTATTTGATGCTCTCCGTCGGATTTCAGTCACCATCAATCGTGACACTTGAGTAGTAAACTGCAGGAGGTCAGAAAATTTCTCTGTCATTGTACTTGGAGGAGCATTTCCAAACACCTAAACCAAGAGAAAAATGGATGCATTAAAATCATTCAGTTTACAAGGATCACTAAAAACTATCATGTTTCTTTGAGAAGAGGTATTTTTATGGAGATTACAGATTTTTCTTTACATGCTGCAGCATTATCACTGCACTGGTTTGCACAGTGCATGCGCTAAGATACATTCAGAGCTGGAATTCAGACCTCATTCAGGGAGGTAAAATGTGATGAATGGAGTGGAAAAGAGAGTTGTATATTTTCTTGCAAGATGAAAATCCTGCAGAATCCCAAAAAACTGAGATTCCAGTTAATAAGGGGTAAAGAACAGCTACCAGACCAAATTCTCCCATAGGACTTCTGTTTTTAAGATAACTCCTTTACTACCTACTGGACCTAAATAGAATGACATGTGTTAAGTATTTTAAAAGGACTAAGAATCAGAACTGCCCTGTTACATCCTTTCTCAATAAACTGACAATACCAGGAAGCCTCCCATGTTGCTGATATCCCAAGGACTTACTCTCCTCTTCTGAGATCCTCCTGAACCCAACAGCAGGCCTTTTTTAATAAACTGTCACTTAATTCTAATAACTTATTCTTCATGATTAAGCATTGATTTTGTTATTAAATAATGCATTAGATCACATTTAACGGGGAGAAATGTGTTAAGTCTGTGGTATTGCACTAAACTGGGAAACACATTATCTCAAAATGGATTAGCTAGTTGCTGCAGTAATTTACTCTTTATTCAAGACTGCACAAAAAAAAGGAGTCTTTATCCACACTTCCAATGTAAAACTTGTACTAAAATGGTCACAACAAACCCACGATATTCATTACCAAACCATGCAATCCAAATTATGCTATCATCACTTGTGTTAGTGCTGAAGAAACAGAATAGCCTGCTCAACACCTGAACAGTCTCTGCTTGTTTAAATTTTTCTCCCTTATAGATATTTATTTAACCTTCAGGAGTGTCCCTGATGAATGTAAAAGATGACAGTATTTTTTTTTTAGTAAAACTTAAGTTCAACAGGTTATGCTGGCCTCCCAGAAGGAGGATGTGTTCTACAACAGTACAGTTGATTTGGACTCAACAGCTGCTTCACCTCTGTCTCCCTTCTCTGGGTGACCCAGTTATCCTGTTACAGCTGAGCTGCTGACATACTTGGCTGAGGTCGTGCTCAAGTCCAGGGACACCCAGTGAAATCCATGATTGCAGCCAACAGGGATGCAAGGCAATTGTGGTGCCAGCTAACCTTGGAACCCCTAAGTCACTGAAGAAGACTTAAAAGGCAGAAGGAAGAATAACCTTTGTAAAAGTTTGACTTCTTACCTCCCTTAGTATCAGTTGCTCTGGCACATCACAAAACAGCCAAAAATATTTTTCCCGTCTACTTGCATTGCAAAGTCATGATGAAATGGAGCCAGAAATACAACACTGAAATGGAACACTCAGTTTCCTCAAAATAAAAATAGTTTTCACCAAAGGCATAAGTATTTCTCACACTGGAAATTTCAACCACCATTATCACTAAAGCAAGCAAACAGGAGACCAGGCATTACAGGCAGACAACTGTTTTCTGCAGACCAAGAAAAATACCCCTCATTTGAATTACAGACTACACAACATGCCTAGTACAGACAATCCAAGTTTCCCTAAATATTTCATGATGCCTCCTTTTGCAGTTGTGAGCATCAGCTCCCAATTCATCCAAGAGTCCCTAACTTCCACAAGGCTGTAAGAAGGAAAGAAGGCCTTGAGGTTTGCGTGTTCACGACAAACAGGATTATCTAGACCGGAGTCCACATTATCATCTTGTCATCACTAATTGTTTAAAGCTCTTTCACCCAGATCAAGTCAAGAGGAAAAACTATTGGCCCTGTTACCTGTCCTGAGCTTGCTTAGATCTGTCAGCAGTTCCCAGGAAACACAGAGAACTCAAAGTTACAATAAAAGGTTAACTGAAGTCAAGTGGATTTTAATTAGTTGCCCCATAACCAAGTTTGCACTATGTAGAATAAACATCTCCATTGGGTATTTGTATACTCTTTGACTAAAAATGATACAAAAAAACAGGAACAGGATGTTACACATTTTAGCAGTAAATCATCTTTTTAATAAGGAAAAGCAGGGCTCTTTCACGATAATGTAACAATGTACCACTTATTTGAAACCAGTCTCTTCATCATTCCATCCACTTTTCTCACATACTGCACAAGTGTTACACCACATTGGTAGAGCAGCACTTCCACAAACTCACTGAACTCTGAAAGAAGCCTTTTGAGTATTCTTCCACGGGGCAAATATTTTGTTAATTATGCACTGATTTAGCTTTTCATTACTATGCGATTCACCATTTCATAAGCCTCCCTGAACAATGAAGAAAAAAGAAATGGTCTGTAAACCCACTGATTACCAGAACTAGCAAGATGGTTTTATCCACAGAAGGTTTGAGACATGCTCTATCTATAAACCAAACTTAAGAATGTTTTAGCTCTACTGAATTTACTGATTAATAATCCTCAAAATAAAAAAAAAAAAAGGAAATTAAGCTGCATGTCACATAAAACTTGAGATACCTCTGATGAAAGGAAAAAACTCAAACTGATGGCTGAGCAAGAAAGCCTCAAAAGAGCTCCTGAATACCCTGGTTTTTTAACTGGTTGCCTGCTGCTGGCCACTTGGATGCCTCTGGGAAGCAGAGTTACTTTCTTCACTCTAGATCTCTGCACTCAGCAAAAATAATGCTTCTCCCAGAACTCCTTACGGCGTTTTGTGCACACACACACACTGATTCCAGTCAAACAAATGCAGCTCCCAGTTCCAATAGCTCACCACTACAGTAGAGGAAACATTCTGGACTACATATTAAGGGATGGCGCAGAAGTTTTGATCTGAACTTTACAATTTGTGCGGAGCTTCTCTTCCTAACATAGACATCCCAATCTGGTAACAAAAAACACTTTTATGATACACCATTGTTGCAGCAGCCCTCTTATTAGAGGGTAGAAACGAGCAGAGGCACAGACTTCTTGTTAAACACAGCATGAAAAGGGCCCTGGTTTATTCCTCTTTACAGCTCAGCCATCCTGACTGCAACCATTCCCTGACTCTGCCTGCAGCAGCTCCTGCTGTAGGTTTCCCTTGCAGCCTCTGATTGCTGGTTATTTCCTGCTAAACTCTGACTGCAGGGATCAGTGTGCAGACTCTGACTGCAGCTTTTACCTGGCTGGACTGTGACTGCAGGTTCCAACAACAGGCTCTGACTGCAGACCCAGACTGACCTCACAGCAGGGATTCTCTCTCCTCAGGATCCTGCTTCTTCATCCCCTCCCGTTCATGATTCTTCCATCACCAGCTAACCCACTCCCTTTTATCACACTTATCTTTCTTGGACACAGCTGTTACCCATCAGGGGTGAGGCCGTACTGGGTAATTAACACAGCTGTTACTTACCAGGGGCAAGGTCGCCTGTATTCCCTTCTACACACCATCATAATCTTTGCTTAAGGCAGTAACACAAAAAGTACTCAACCACACTTAAAAATCTTCAACAGAATAAAGATAACCATGCAAAGTAACTGATGGATGGATTCAGAGTCTGAATTTGAATGAAGCCATTATCTGATCACTTAAAAGATCTGCAGCTAAGGATTGTGTTTGAGAAACAAGAAGAACTTTAGAAAAGAACTTCTAATGATGTTTTAGTAATTCCTGACAGCAAAAGTGCCCCTTCTCAGAGAAAAGTTGTCAGAATTTTAGAGTGAGCCAAGATTTACCATATTTGCTACTGAAAAGCTCTTCCAAGACTCTTCAGAAAATGAGATTTTTTTTCTTGTACTATTTTTTATTCCAATCAGTTTGTCTTGCTGTGACCTGCAGAGTTGCTAAGTTAGCAGGATTGTTCCAAAACAAGCTGTAACCTCAAGAGTTGGCACTCCAGAAGACATAAAACTAGACAAGCTGAGGAAGCCACAGCAGACTCTGTATGTAAACATCAAGAGAAGAAGGTGGAATTAACCAGGAATTTAAAGAGGTAAACTGCGAAAGTAGAAATAGATGGCATCACAACTGCTCAGCCTTTTGAATACAGGAAAACAAGAATGCCTCTACGTGAAGTACAGGGGAAAAATTCCCCCTATAACAGAGACAGGATGAGACTTGACTGATCAAGAAAAATCAGTGTCATTTGGGTTACACTATCCCAGTTCATCGATGACTGATGATAGATATCAAGGTCTGCAAGAAAGGAAGTGAAAGAGCAGAAACAACATCTGCTTTCCTCAATATGCCAAGCTATGATCCAGATTTTAGAGACTGAAAACTGAAGTGACAACATCTGGCAACAGCCTGGATTTGTGGCACAAAGGACAGCTCCAAGAAGCTCACAAGTTCAAAGGAGGTAAAGCTTGAGGACAGTAATGTTAAAACTAGGAATGTTTAACAGTTAATGTTAAACAAGGAAACTGGGGGTGGAGGGGGGTGGGGGTGGGAAGAGAAAAGAGGAAAAAAACAACCAGAAGTAGGGCTGAAAACCAAAACATTTGGCAAACACATAAGAATGTGCCTTCAGCACCAAGTTCACTTAAGTAAAGAAGGATACAAAACAGTCTCTAGGACTCAGAGAAAAGACCTCATAAACAACACTAGATGGATTCTGCAAAGAATAGAAAAGAGACATGGAGAACCTGGGGAAGGAAAAGCTACTACAATAAAGGGGGAAACTAAGGAAAAGAGTAGCCAAGATGCATTCACACAAATAGAGATCAGAGAAATCATAAATCTGTTCAAGAATATAAACAGTACCTGAGATTACTTAGACAAGAGCTGATTTTGATGAAGTAAAAAGAAAACTTAGGGCTACTGATTTGGTTTTCAGAATGCTTCAGCACATGAGCTGAATGAAGGACAGTTAGAACAAGTGGTGCAAAGACATGAAGTAACTTCAAGGTTAGGCTTCAGCAAAGTCCAGAGGAGGAGCTGAGAATTAAAACAAAGCCAGCAAGTGGCATTAAAGGGGGGGAACGTGTATTAAGAAAGAAAACAGGAAAGAGAAAAGGCAGAAACAACGGAGAAATTAAAACTTTAATTTTTTTTTTAATCTCAGAAGTCTTATCAAAGTCTTTCCTTATACTGCTGTACATGCACTGCTACACTAGTTTTACTCAAACCCTGTAATATCACCAACTGCAATTTCTATAGATACAATGTTTCTTCTGCCAGTAGTTACCACAAAGGCTAAGAAATAATTCTTCTCCACCTGCAGATCAAAGCGCTGCAGAAGCTCAAGTGGAAGCATTCTATTTCCAGAAGCATCAGCCTCATGTAACCACCAGAGGGAGATTTCTAAGCATAACTGCATCAAAATAACCTTCATGGGCTCAAGGCAAGATTAAGATTCTACTGTGCTAATTTGTAAAAACAAATCAAGAAAGTCCATAACTAAAGGGCATATAATCCAAGAAGCTAAATCAAAGAGGAGGCATATGAACTGAGCTTACTTCTCCCAAACTCACACAACAGGTTACCAGTAGAAATAAGGCCTAGGGCAACAGCATGGAATTCAAGCGATCCATCCACTAAAGCACACTACCTGGTAGACTGAAAATTCTAGAAATACTATGTTCTGACTAGGATTAATTTTTCTACGCAGCATTGCTGTAGTTCAACCTCAACTGGCAGCTAAGCACCACACCAGCTCATTGCTCTCAGGTGGAACAGGGCAGAGAAACAGCAGGGTAAAAGGTAGAAAACTCATGAGTTGAGATAAAGACAGTTTAATAGGGAAAGCAAAAGCCATGCAAGCAAAGCAAAACAAGGAATTCATTCACTGTTTTCCATGGGCAAGCAGGTGCCCAGCCTTCCCCCGGAGAGCAGGGCCCCGTCATGAGTGACTTGGGAAGACAAACCACTTTGAACACGCCCCCATCTCCTTCTCTGTCCTCCCTGTCTTATAGGCTGAGCCTGACATTGTATGTAAGGGATATCCACTGGGTCAGCTGGGGTCACCGTGCCTCCTCCCAGTTCCATTTGCACTCCCAGTCTCTCTACTGGTGGAGTGGGGTGAGGAGCAGAAAGGCTTTGTCTCTGTGTAAGCACTGCTCAGCAATAACTAAAACATCCCCATCTTATCAGCATTATTTCCAGCACAAATCCAAAATACAGTTCACACTAGCTACTATAAAGAAAATTAACTCTATCCCAGCAAAACCAGCACAAGCATGCAAGCAGCTCAGTGTCCAACATCTTCATAAGCCCTACTTTCATCAACTAAACATCCTCTTAGTTTTTGGATTATTCCAGATTTCTGGGGTAGCATATACAAGCACAAATCCATCACTCAAGAAGAAGTAAAGAGTAAGAGCACACAGCAGGGGAAAAAAAGAAAAGCTAGATCTGTACCAGTAGGTACTGGTCTTTCACAACCCTGAAACTACAATCAAAATTATTATTCACAATAACCTGGCAGGGGAACTGAGCAATATAAGATATCAGGAGGATTTGATTCCTATTAATTTCAGTGACAATTGCCATAGTTCTCCCTCCAAACAAAATCTCAGTGCCTGAGTACGAGTAGTGACATATGAATGCCACAGTAAAAGTGGCTATTATACCTTCCCTACAGATTGCTTGTTCAAAATCTCCCTTGTCCACAAAGGGGGATTCAGACTCAATACACAGAAAGAGGCCTATAAGGGTGATAAGAGCATGGAGAATATATCACATGAGAAATTAAAATTGTTCAGCTCACGTAGCCTAGAATAGCCAAGTTGACAGGACATATTATGATTGCTATCTCTAAATATGCATCAGTACAGTAAATGCAAGGATGGGAGAAAAGTTATTTAGACTCAAGGACAGTGCTGCCACACAAAAGAAGTGAGTATAAACTTGCTCCCAAAGTTTAGGTTGGAAATGAGATTACTGTAATAGCAGTGAGCACAGCAGAAAAGCTGTCAGTCTACATGCATCTGTGGATTGCACTTGAGAAAAAGTGATAAGAAAAGGAAATCTCCAAAGGTAAGTTTATCCCCTAACACAACACTGTGTGAGGACAAGGGGAAAAGTGAAAGGATGCCAATGGGAGAAAACCTGTTGTGCTAGAACCAAAATGTCTTGGGAATACAAAATATGAGCAGACAATTCAAACAAAGAAAACACTTGTTGCGAATGGCCTGGCTTACCCTGTTGAACACTGGTAACATCATGTAAAGCTTTTCCTCCTGCTCTTTCTGGGTCATGTGCCGTGGAGGGTGGCAGAGCTCCGTGAAGAGGCGCCGCAGATGCATCAGGCCCAGCGCGTTGTCCTGGGGGCTGCACTCCTCCTGCCGGGGCCGGCCCATGATCCTCTTCACCATATTCATCTTGGCTGACTTATGGAAGCTCCCTTCTATCCTGCTCAGAAAGGAAAAGGAACTTGCTGAGTACAGGAGACTGAGGCATTGTTCCATCAAAGCCTTTAAAAACATAGCACCCTCTCTCACAATAAGTACCACGCTGCAGTTAAGAGCATTAGCTAATCTTGTATGCCAGGCATTGATTAGGATGTGCCTGGAGGATTTAAAATCAACAACTTGAAAAACATCTGATATTCTCCAGCAGAAAGCAAGCTGGCCAGGCTTTGAACACTGCAAAATGCTTTGGTACTTTTTATTGGATGAGTTTTACAATCCTTTAGTGCACATCCCACGGCATTTACAACAGTGTTATCTATATAATGCAAAGTATTCTCAAATTAATTCTAGAATAAAAGCAGTACTTTAAAATCTAATCACACAAGACCTTCCAACTCTCTCAGACATTGGCTTTATCGTACAGAGACAAGCATAGATTTTTTTTCCCCAGACTTTCCTATGGCAAAGAGACAAAGCTATCCAGTGGAGCTATCATTCATCTCACCCCCCAGATACTGGCCCTGCAGAATAACACCTCAGTCTTCAAAACAACATGGATCAAGTCTTCCAACTGTGTGTCTGAAGTCTATCAGGCAGAACCTTGCATGAGAGGTGCGAGGGTCAGAGCAGATAAATCCTTAAATAGATGTAGCCAATTGGACACTGCAGCAAAAGGGACTAATCTCACAGCCATGTTCACAACAGGGAAGGAGTAAGGGGAATACATGGAAAACAGTTTCTGCTGCATATATAAAGACCACTCACAATGAAATACTCCACAGAATTGCTATGCCTACATCTCACTGCTTAAATGCAGCTGAAAAAGCAAAGGTCAGTAACAGTTGTAAAAATTACTCAAGAGTAGAAAATGCCTTGCAGCAAGAAACTTAAAGCACTTAATTATTTAAATTATCAAAAAGAGAGGTTACCATGGAGGGTCAATTAATAAAAGGAGAAGTGATGATTCCAAAGGTGCTGTAATTAGACTACCAAAGGGAAAGTAGACATTACTGAAGAACTCCAACCCAAAGATTAAGTTGTGATGAAAGACAGTAGCTGGATGCTAAAGCCAGGAATATAACATCAATAAAAAACTGGAGCTATGCTTGTAAAAATGAAGGTAATTAGCTACCAAATAAAAACATTAATAAAAGAAAAATATTCTCTCTCTAACCCAAGAATAAGATACCTTTCTGGAACATGTTCTTAAAACATACTCATAAAGTATTTTACTAACACATAGTAAAACATAAGGAACTAATGCTGATGAACATTTTGGTACCATGCAAAAAATAATTAATGAGAAGTCATCAGAAAAGCTAAGCTAAGTTACAAGCCAACAACTATCAGTTCATGCTGGAAATATGCACTGGCTTTTCACAACTGAAGAAAAATTAGATAGAATTGGATGTTGTCTTTTAGTGTATCATCCTTAAGAAACAACATAGGTAAGACTTCGAATCAGCATTCATCAAGCAGCTAAAAAATAAAACAGAAACCCGTAGCTTTTCCCAAACTCCTCAGTTTAGGGATGCTTCTCTTGCTGTAACTAACAGAACACCACATCTGAGCTCAAATTCCCAAACCTTTACTGCCTAAGCAGCAGGAAAAAAGTGTGCATCTTCTTCTGCAACATATAAATAACACTCCGACTATTTTTTTCCCAGAAGTAACCAAATTCCAAAGTAGATACTACTTCTGGAATTATTCCAGAGTTGTCTCCTAGTGTGTTTCTCTCCTATTAGAAAAAATGCTAGTGTGGGCTCCAGGCAATGTCACCTGAAATACATTGTACATGAAAGCTGAAAGAATTTCTGTGATGTATTTTTGCCTGCCCAAATCCACTGATATTTTCTCTGATTATCACAGCACAGATTATCTATGGGAAGAGAGCTGTTGGATCTGGACCCTAATTAGACCCAAATCTTAAATATATGAAAGCGAACAGTGAAAGAACACTGTTATGTTGCTGTATGCTACTTTACCCTGTACAAATATTTTGACTGATGTTTTCTTTGTTTAGAATTAGGCCTGCAGGAGAGAAAGCAGTACACCTAAACCTTTTACTATAAACAAGAAGTATCTAGGAAAAAGGATCTTCCTATTCCACTAAGTGAAAGCACCTGCACAATCCTCAGTCAGTTGCAACCATCACATGTGACTTGAATTCAGCATTAAGACCTGGCAGACTCCTTAATGCCAAAAACGAAGATTCCAGTATTTTCAGCAACAGTCACTTCACCTGCTCACAACTGCTTGTTTATAGCACATGACAATCAAGCACCTGGCACAGTAATTAAGAGAAGCAAACTCAAAAGTTAGGGAACACCTGTCTTGTAAATGATTGTAGAGCTTGAATTTGGCCTGGCTCTGCACATGCATTGCAACAGAGTCTTAAATTGCACACTCACTTCCTACAGTCCCCAAAGAGCTTCCTGCCTCCCTCAGCAGATGCTTCATGAGCAGCTGGTCAGTATTTTGTTATTTCATCCCTCTGAGCATGATACTACACCTTGATTTCTACAACCTGGACTGAAAGGCTGCTCTGCACACCCACCAGTGCATTTCCTTAGGGACTCTTCTGTCCCACTCAACCCTGCCAGATGAGAATGCATCACAACCAATAAACCAACTTCCTTTCACAGATATGCCCCAAGTCATTGCAAAGAGCCTCAATATCCACACGACGAACACGCACGTCCTCTCCTATCCTAAAACTGATGATGTCTAATCATATGGTATCTATTTGAAGATACTTTGGAGAGCAGTTAATCCTACAGTCTTGTAATGCTTGAATCTTTCTGCTTCCTTGCATTGTGTCCCTTAGAGACCAGCTGATGTCCTTCTCCTCTCAGCTTGTGATCTCAGAGCTAAACACC
The DNA here is from genome assembly GCF_965231275.1 of Zosterops lateralis. Lineage (NCBI taxonomy): Eukaryota > Metazoa > Chordata > Aves > Passeriformes > Zosteropidae > Zosterops > Zosterops lateralis. The sequence continues at coordinate 58,945,511 of NC_139766.1, read as the reverse complement.
CAGCACACAAAGGATGCAATTAGAGGGCAGCTCCAAAAACCTCAAGAGGATTTTTGTGGAAGCTGCAAGGACAGAAACCTGTTCTCAGCACAGGAGTCTCTTCCCTGCCTCACATTCCCTCTTCTAGCATGTACATCCCACTGTTGCCCCACATTCTTTATTACACAGCCTTGATGAGTTTCTTCCCCCAGCAGGTCCAAGCAGGCACACTCTTCATAGGGAACCTGTGAGTTGAACATTCCAGCTGTTGGGTGTTAGGCTTCTTTAAGATGAGGAAAAAGTTAGAAGTTATTCTGAAAAAGCAAACTAAGCAAATGGAAGTTCTATGACACAGTCCCACCGTGACAGGCACATGGTTCATCAGGAGGGTTGAAGCATTTCAGCCTATTGTACCCACCTTCTGCTACTAGAGCTAAAAATGTGAATTAATGGCAGTTGCAAAGGATCATGTTCCGTATGGACCAAAACTAAAATAAGACACTTGATGAGTAGATTACAAATATGCACAATAAAACCACTGCTCTTCTAATAAACATTACCATTTTCTCTCAGTGGTAGAAGCAAAACAATCTCCATGTGAGGAGAAATGAAGCAAGCAGTGAAAGCACAGCATAAGCATCCTCACTTTAAAAAGTCCTTTGTTTTTTGTTTTTTCACAGGCTGTCAGATGGCTGCACATTTCCCCATGAGCATAAGCGAGGCTGACCCATTTGAGCAGCTCTGATATAAAGCCATTCACCACAAGGTTCTTCACTTTTCTGTTAAATTTATACAGGAATCCCACACGATGAGATTCTCCAGAAATTTCACTGGAGTTAGTGTAAGAGCTAACTTCCACCCTTCAAAATATTTTAAAGTGTTTTCTACTGTTAGTGGAAGCTGTTGGAAAAATGATCATAAATTAAGTTACAGAAAATACCAACAACTTAAAGTTCAAAGACAGACACTGCGAGAAAAACACAACACACACACATAATCATTAACACAAGTCAGGGTATGATAATGTATGGGTAATACTACCACAGCTATCAAAACATTTGTGAAGAAAAAAAAGTAGACAGACAGAAGCTGCAAGAGACACACTCATTTTCACAACAGCTATTATAGGTCCGAGCTGTGCATCTAGTTCCAAAAGGATGTTATTTAAATAAGCAGCTAGGTAATTATCTGCTTAGTAATTACAGTCACAAGTGTTTCTCCAGGCACTATACTGGTATTACAGCAGCTTAGCAGTGAAACAGGAATCAACTTCTTTCTTTGCAGATTATAATGGGACACCAGTACATGCCTCCATCCCAGCTATCTCCAGAAAATGAAATTTAAGTCTCCTTGCTATAATGAATCACAGAAGTCCATTAGGATCAGTAAATTCCACACCTGTTAGTCCCCCACTAGGCCTGTTACTTCTTTCCTGCATTTCAGATTCCCTACCCATGTAGTTAATACTAACATTCTGAAGATGATCACCAATATGCACTATTCAAAAGGACATTGTATGGCCTTCAAAGGAAACAATAAATAGCTGTTACTGGCTAGATACACACCCATTTGTGCTTAGAACTGAGCAGGAATAAAAAATTCTCTTTGTAGACAAAAAACATCAGCAGGAGGGGAAGCGAGGAACACAACTACTTCCTCCCATTCCCTTCCCCCCCACCAGTCCTGCCACCAAACACAAAACAACTACTGACACACAAAGAAAATCACGCACAAGCAAGCTGTGTTGCTGAAAATGATGCCATGAGCTCTCCCTGACAGACTGAACCGGCACACAAGGCTTTGGGGAATGTTGCCTGGGCCCTGTAAGAGAAAGCCTGAAGCAAATCCCATATTCTGTCCCAGTAATAAAAGTGCCTATTCCCATACTACGATTTCCTCTTGTTAAACATCCAGTCATCTGGCTGAAACGGGAACTATTTCATTGAGAAATCCCCCCAACAGGAAAACACCACCAACTCCCACTCCACCTTTTGTATTGCTAAATATCATTAAGGAAATTAAGGAAGGTGTGCAGGCAAGGATTTGCAAGGTCACACTATTTCAAGGTCATGACTTTTGTGTGTATGGTTTTATTTTTTTCCTCCTTTGCACCGAAATAATTCAAAACTTATCTTGAGGAACCTTACGTTAGCACCTAATAACTTAATAATGCCTTTTTTTAGATGAACTAATACAGGTCTGTTTCTATAGGCTGAAGAACTGCTTACAGAGGTGTCTCCGTTCACAGAGTAGTATCCAAACCTGAGAATTCAATGCAGCTATTTTTTGCTTCAACACCTCTAAAGAACAAACAAAAAAAGCCTTGCTCTCCTGATTCAGGACATGTTTTGCCTGCTCTCTGAATGCCAGTCAGATGACAGCTAAAGATACAATTTCTCTGTTATTTGCAATATTAGAAATGCTATTCTTATGCTCCATCTGACCTTAATGCCTTGAAATCTCTGCAAACAAAAATTCCTAATGCTTCAACAAATATGAAGAACTTTAGTAACTGCTATTGAAAAAGATAAAGATATAAAACATGGACTATCAGTCTTCTTCCATTTCCCACAAATAATTCATGATAATGACACATAATAGCAAGTGCTGATGGAGTAGATTTCCTGTGGTTTGTACCCTCCTGAAGGTTTTATATTCAGTGTAAAAGGACAACAATCAAATAACAGTGATACTTTTGACCTATGCTGCAGGGATGGAGGAGAGCTGTCTTGCTAAAGACTCAAATAATGCACATGTCCTTACTTAATAATAACTTAAATGAAAATGACCTTTAGTTTTATCAACTTCTTGCACTTCATTTTGTTCAAATAAGAAAATAAACTACAGCTTTTGACTTTTACAAATAACCTATTCTTTTCCTGACTTGTTGTGTATAGCTTGTATTTAGATGATAACTCTGTCACTGCATTTTCTAACGCTTTAACAACTGCATTTCCCAAATTACTTGCACTACTCTAACAAAATATTTCCAGGCTACAAACACTTCTTTCGCCACCTCCAAAAAATAAAGCTTGTAAACCAAAGTGTTAAATCCTATCCCAGCTGAAAACAGTGTGCAGTACTTCTCCAAACTGCAGCTGAAGTTGCATCACTTTTCTTTGTTGCTATTTCCACGCAAGAAAAGCACAACTTTAATACCTCGAGTGCAGCCCCACCACCCAACTGCCCTTGGGACTGAAGATCCTGCCTCAACATCATTGTTCAGAGTAACAGCACAGAACAAGAGTTACCTGGCATGAAGAACTATATGGAGACAAAGGATGTGACTGCAGTCATTGCTCACAGATATCTGGGGATGGTGTGCAAAACTCACACCTTGATGGAACAGAAGGGAGCCACAAGTTACTTTTACAGAGAGTGAAGATGAGACAGTGCACAAGGAAGCAAATGTGTGCCACCTTTTCCTACGAGGAACAAATCTGTCCACGCTGTACCTAGAATGTGATTTTTGGCTGGATGATGATAATTCCACTTCCTACATCTTTATTTAGCACTCATTATGATCTGTCATCACCACGAACCCAATTCTCAGTACTGCTTTTCTTTAAGGAAGCCTTTAACAAGATTTAAGGGCTTACATTTTCTCAGCTCAGAATAAACTGATAACCAAGCTAAAGAATTGAAAATGCCAAAAAAGCAACTGCCAGAAAGCTCAAATGCAGGCCATTTAGACTGGAGACACATTGATTTAAGGTGTCTGACTTTCTACACTTTACATCTTTTTCAACAAAAATGGAAGATGAATTCTTATTTTGTCTTGAATTATGACACACAATCATAAAAACCAAAGGGTAAATCTGCTATTGTAAGCATTTGAATAGGTACATCCACCACCTGTTTAAGAGCAGCACTTGAAAAAGGTCAGGGGAAGCGAATGAGTAATTTTGACTTTTCAAAAGCCAAATGGCACTAAATGAATATTGCATCCAACTAGGAGGAGCAGAAAACATCATCTTTGAGGTATCTGTAACAGATGGTCCTTCATCTCTTCACAAAACAAAACCAAGAAATACCATCCAACCCACCCTACAGCTACCTGAAATCCATATTTGACTGCTGGGTTCTACACACCTTCATCTCTGAATTTCAATGCAAAGCCTTAAACCACCTCATCTGTATATAAACACAGATCTGATTTCCAAAAACCAGTTTAGGTTTGCTAGCCATCAAAGAAGGTGGAAACTTCCGTACCTCAAACTGTTCTTACTCCATGGTATCTACTTAAGTTGGAGAAAAAAGACAATATTAATACCAGAAAAAGGTTTTCAGTAATTCGTGCAAGGCAAAAATATATTGCCATTGCAGGGCTGAGGACCAAACAAAATTCTTCCTGTGTAAAAGAAGCCTTTCTGCTCTACGAGATGAGGAATGGTCATTCTAGAAAATAAATCCATCTTGCCATGTTTCATTACCCCTAATCAACAGTTACAGTGAAGATCAAAGTACAGAGCTCTATACAGGTATTATGTTAGAAAGGAGACACCTGCATTAGCACCTTCAGGTGGTTCATTCATAGACATCCAGGCTCCAAGAAACCATTTGCCCACGCTTGCGCAATCACACCACTGAGGCATTTTTTCCACTCCTCTGACCTGTTCCAGTGTGGTCTCAGAGCCAACAATCCAGCTCTGACTGCCACGAAGTCTGAACTAGCTCTGGACATACTATTCCTCCTCTGCTCAAGGAATGCAAAGGGACATTTTTTACCAGAAAAATATGCTAACCGAGGAGACAAAAATATGTGTAACACAAAAATCTTGACAGGCAGAAGCAAAGTCCAACTTGGCTGGAGCAGACACAAAACATGACAAAAATAGAGACACTTCTCACCAATGTGTATTTTTGAAACACTTATTTATAGAAAAATGATGCTTAGTAAGTTAACAGGTTTTGGATTGAGGGAACAAAAATTGTGTTCTCCAGTGTAACCAGTATGAATACATTATAAAACCAGCAGATTACTTTTGGAACCTAAAATTTATCAGACTAGTGTTAATCTAGAACTTTGTAACTGGACATTTGAGGTTGGAATGATCCCCCCATTCACACCTGCTGGTTGGCAAGACAGTAGATAAGCAAACTCAGATTATCCTGCAAACCTCAATACTGCTACAAACACCTGCAGCTGAAAAACATATCGAGGAAAAGTAAATACTGAAACATCATTTTGGTTTTGAACATATGCTGGTAGAGCTGAAACATTTCAGAAACATTTGCACTTCAGCAAAATCATCTGAAATGGAGGAATTAATGGGAACATTTTATTGGAAGCTTTTGAACCAACCAACCTATGCAGCATCAGGAAAAATATGCAGAACACCACAAAGATAGGTAACAACTGGTTTAAAAACCAGACCAAAACAGAACAGACTATTTGCTGCCTAAATAATCTTGGAGAACAACTTCTAATTGAACTCTTGATGTGTTCCGTGGTAAAATATCTTGAGCATCTCTGAATTCTGATTTTCTTGGTGACTTTTTTTTTGTTTTCTTTTCAAAAGGCCTAAATAAACTGATTTGCATTAATTGGACGAACAGAATACTAGTTACAGCCCATTGGGAACAGAGCAGAACTGAAATTTTAGCTTGATGACCTGAACTGCATGACAATGACTAAACCATGAAATTCAGGAGAGAAATTTCTGCTAAGAAGCCCCTAGGAAACAAAAAGGGCTTGGAGGATGAGAGGGGACACACAGAAAAACCAACAAAAAAGCATAATAATCTGGGATCTGAAGAAACAAGTGTGCGCTTGGTTGGCATGTAGACATCAACAAATACATAGGAATAAAAACGCTGCTCTGGAGAGCGGCTCTTGTATTCACAGTGAACAAGCAAAGCAAAAAAAGCCTTCTTAGAAAAGTTGTTGCATTCGAGTCAATAGTGAAACAATTAGCCACCACCAGGAATGGGGAAGAGTGCTTTGGTCTATTCACCTTTCCAAGTAACGAGAGTGGGAAGGTGCAGTGGGGAAGATGGGGAAGGGAAATCGGAATAGGAGAGAGCCTGTACATCCTCACAGGAAGGCCATGCAGGAAGCCAAGTAGCCCCAAACAGAACATGTTCAGTAATGACAAGAGTGACTCTAAGCACGGTTCTCATATTTAGCTACAGAAGTCACCGAATTTTTTAACAGGAGCACGGTCCCCATTTGTGCTGCTGGTGGTAGAGGGTTTTCTCCTCGACAGCATCTAAAGCAAAAACTTCCTGCAGCCATGTAAACCAGCCATTTGTACACCAAAAAGAAAACATTTCTTCTGCCTTTAGGAAATTTGCATATGAATGAGCAGTAAGTAGAAGCCCATTACCTGTAAAATTTGTCTCCATAGAGCTACTCTTGTTTCTAACAACACGGATAAGAAAAACAACAAAATGATCCTACCAGCACATGTTTGGCTGATGTAATAAAATTCCTCTCTCTGCTACCATCGAGGCAGAAAGATTGCAACAAAACCAGCAGCGTATCTGCATTTAAATCAGCATTTAAGCCTGGACACAAATGCTTGTTTATTCCTGAAGCAATAGGAAATAAATAAGGGTGAATAATCCCAACGTTTTAAGCTGCATATTCATAGTATTCCTACGTACAAAGCAAAATACAACAGCCCAAGACCTTATAATTAGCAATTCAGCCCAGAGATGAATGAAAAAGCAGCAAAAATACTTGCATACACGTATCTACTTCCTGAAATTAGGATGGTCCAAAGGCATCAACTGAGCTCCACTGAAACCAAGTTCTGCATACCACACAGTACAGAACCAAAGGACCACTTAGGCTGGAAAAGACCTTTAAAATCATCAAGTCCAACCCCTAACCCAGCACTGCCAAGCCCACCACTAAACCATGTTCCCAACTGCCTCATCTACACATCTTTTAAATACCTCCAGAGATGGTGACTGCAGCAGCCTCTTCTCTGGGCAGCCTCTTTCAATGTTTGATACTCTCTTGTGTGAAGAACTTTTTCCTAATATCCAATCAAAGCCTTTCCCAACACAACTTGAGGACATTTGATTGCCAGGGCCAAGGGGATCCTGAGGTGCATCCGGGCAGATTTGGAGAGGTGATCCTGCCCTCCCCTACTCAGCCCTAGAGAGGCCACATCTGGAGTGCTGTGTTTAGTTCTGGCCTCCTTAGGACAAGAAAGACAAGGAGCTGCTGGAGATGGTGCAGGGGAGGGACGCAAAGATGATGAAGGGTCTGGACCACCTCTCACGGGAGGAGGGACTGCAGAAGCTGGACCTGTTTAGTCTGGAGAAGACTGAAGGGGATCTCATTAATGCCCATAAATATCACAAAGGTGGGTGGCCAGAGAATGGTGCCAGACTCTGGCAGTGCTCAGTGACAGGATGTGGTGCAATGGCCATGAACTAAACCACAAGAAGTTTCCACCTCAACACAGAGGAGGAACTTCTCACTGAGGGTGGCAGAGCCCTGGAACAGGCTGCCCAGGGAGGTTGTAGAGTCTCCTTCTCTGATGACATTCCAAATCCAACTGGACGTGCTCCTGTGTCACCTCCTCCAGGTGACCCTGCCTTGGCAGTAGGGGTTGGACTAGATGATCTCCAGAGGTCCCTTCCAACCTTAATGATTCTGTGATTTCTTTTCATCCTGTTACTTAGGATAAGAGACTGACACCTGCCCCACTAGCACCTTCCTTCAGGTAGTTGCAGAGAGCAGTAAGGTCCTCTCCAAGCCTCTTTTCCCCAGGCTATACAAACCCCACTTCCCTCAGCTGCTGTAAGAGGCACCACTACTGGGAAAAACCGTGAAGATTCCTATGCTTTGTGTAACTAAGCAAGTACTGTAACAATGGGAGAAAAGTACTGTCTCTTCTCATCTTCCCGCTCTTCTTCTCATTCCCCTCTCTGTTGGGTGGCAGAAGATGCTCTGGGGATGACAGTCACAAATCGCAGGTAAAACAATTCAACCCCTCTCAGCCTCATCTTCAGTCTTCAAACACCTGAGGATTGCAGGTAGAGCTGCTCCAGCCTGGTTTTGGATCCAGCTCCACCAGACTGCACATGGAAACACTTCTCAGGAGCCTCACACGGAGCAAAGAGTAAAGACAAAAGAGCCGATTGTGAATCTTTCCTTACAGAAAACAGCTCTATCTCCCCAGTAACACCAGAGACTGCGGCTCCCAGAACACAGTCCTGCAGAGAAAGCCTGGGACAGATCCAAGGCAGGACTGAGCTGTTTAGATTTAGAAGTAGCCCATCAGAGCTACAAGGTTTCCATCCCTAGCAGCGAATGTGCTAGAGAAAGGATTAAACAGGAAAAAAATAAAAGAGAGGAAGAAAAGACAAAACATCCCCCACAAAATAAACGCTTAACAAGAAAAAAACCACAAACCTACAAAGCAGACTAAAACTGCAGACTTTTAAAGCAATATTAATTACTCAATGAATGGATTTTTCCAGCTCTCCAGTGAAATTTTTTTCAATGGCACACTTACTAAATGACTGAAGCGGGTGTAGATATTCTTGTATATTAAAGTTGGTGTCTCTCAAAATGAAAAAGCTGCAACATTTTAGAAAACCCATACTTAATTTAGTTATTTTTGATTGCCAATATAGAGGTTGGTATATTTACTATTTACCATAACTACTTTAAAAACTATTCTTGTTTTTCTCTTCATTACTCATGTTCTAGCCCTGTTTGGCAATAGTGCCAAAATTAAAGCTGCATTTCACAGTGAATAAATTATTTCTTAACACCAGTTTGCAGTGTATTACAAGATTAAATAGGACAGCTAGAAATCCCCCCCAAAGTGAGTTTCTCTTATTCAAAGGGAAAAAATGAAACCTATAGCACTCAAGAGAGAGGGAAAATACTATCTTAATACTGTTTTCTCCAACTTTGTTAGATTTCTTAGAAGACGTGTAACATAATTTGGTAACAAGCTGGCTTCACAGCAAAACTACTGCACTCGAGGCTCATATTAGCTGTATTTTGAAAACTACCCATGTGACAAACTAAAATCAATTATTTTCTTCCTTAGCTGGGATGATAAATGTAAACTACGTACTTTTGACTTACATCTCTAGAGCCAGCATCCTAAACACAGAAAACTATGCACTGGTACATTACTCATTTTATTCAAAAATATCACTAGATTTTGACTAAATGTCTGATCAATCTCAGCTTTGGTTAGCTTCTCCTATAACAGCAAGTCTGACAACAATAAGTACAACTTCACACGTCCTAAACATGGAATTAAATTTTAGTTGGGCGGGGGGCTGAGGCGGGGGGGAAGTATCATGCCAAGAAATAAGAGTAGCTGGGATTCCTTTAGGTCTCATCCTACCTTGAATTCTTGAAGTTTAGTGCCAGCATCTTAGTTTTCAAGTCCTCCCCTTGTAAGACACTAGAGAGAGGAGACAAACTCCTGTGCCTCCAGGGCGCTGCCAGCCCTTGGTCAGTAAACATCCCTCTGCCGAGCTTTGTGCCGGCTGTACCAGCGCCCCGGCAGGAGGGACTGTGAGCCAGGAGCAGCTGCTCCCTCCCAGCAGGCTGGGACACCAAGGGCAGGGATCCCTCCTCCTTGCAATGCACAGGCCCCAGTCACTGATACAGCTGCTTCACAGAGAATAAATCAAAATCACACAAGCGCCGGATCAAGATGAAAAACCGTGCGCTCGAGCAAAACGACATCTGGTCGGCAGCACAATCACCGCGAAGGAGAATGATGTATCATGGCTTACAAATTAATTTGCAAGATGACATTTTCCTGCTTCTCTTATCTCACAGGAAAGTAAATATGTTTCAATTTTGGTTACAGCAGAACTAATTATTCTGGGGGAAAAAATAAACCAAGGACAAGAGACACTCCTTATTAGAATCTAGATCAGATGCAATGTGGATTTTCCTGATTAACTCCTCTGCTTTTCAGGGGTTTGTTGTTTTGTTGTGTTTTTTAAACACTGTTTACTATTCTAGCTTGCAATGCTACTTTCATGCACAGCACCATACAATCTAGAACTGCCAGGTGTTTTGTTTCAATGACAAAAACCATTCAGAAGTGGTAGTATTTTCCAAGGAAATCTATTATGTTATCCAAACTTGCATGTTATGTCTCACCACCACACCTGCCCCTTCCCCTAGTAATAATAACCAAGGGTACAGAAAACAAATTATGACTGAAGCTGCAGTTCTCTGAAAAGAATTCTCCCAGAATGATCCTCAAACAACTACAGTGGACACTGCTTTCCAACTAAATTTATCCCAGAAGAAAGCTTGAACATCCACTTAGTAAAAGCACAACTACTGACATGGAGTTTATTCACATTTTTCCCCTGGATTCACCTACACATACACATAACACTCACATTAAGGAAATAGACTTCCTTGCTGGAGGAAAAAAAACTAGGAAGAAAACATAAAAAGAGACAGTAATTGTCTATCAAATGCCCTGTAAAGTCATCTACAGGTACAGAAATCACTGAGTAGTTATTTAATGCAAGTCCTTGCTTCTGCAGTTCATCTGTGAAAGTGTATTGGCTCAGTTAGAGACCTGCACTGTGCTTGGCTGTTTCTGGATGCAAAGACCCTGGGGACAGAACTTGCTCCCCACAAGAAAGAAAACAAGACTTTTTCAGTGCTATCCCTTTTTCTCTGGTTTTCTGTTCCTTTTAAGCTTTGACTGTAAGCAGTGTACAGAATGAGGATAACTACTCTTGATTATTTTTCAGACAAACAATGCAATAAACAGAGTGAAACCTAGCAATATGCTGACAAAGGCACATGAAAGAATTAGGTAAATAAATGCTCAATACAAAAATTTAATTGCAACAATGATATCAGAGCAAAGGTTTCTTCTCTTATACATCCATATATGCTTTCACAATTTTATCACGCATTTCTTTCTTTAATTTGATTTTACTTCTCTGTCTTCTTCTAAGGTGACCTTTTAGCAACACCAAAGAGTAAACAGTACTTCTAATATACTCTCACTGCAACAGAGGCAGGTGGTAGCCCACTTCTGCACTATTATTTTCTCACTTATAAAAATTGCTGCACATCAGTTTCATCTCCCAGCACTTTGAACAGTCATTCTTGCATTTACAGGAATGTGCCTTTGAGATTTCTCCCAGGCAGCTTCTTGAAATTAAAATCAAACAAGGGAAAGCTCTAAAACTAGGTTTACTGTGCCTCCAGTTTGTTTCAATTCATGGGACTTAAAAGTCTTTCCTGGGACTGCCTAAGGCTTGCTTTTCACAGGCTATCACTTATCAGCAGTGGCTCTTGCAACATCCCCCCTCCCTTTGGGACAGAAGATGGGACATGAAACTTTCACAGCATTCTTGTAATTCCAATTACATCACTAGTGCACCACTCTGCTGCTAAAGGTGTACCTTCTTAATTTGTAGTTTTGCTAGAAAAACATTTGCTAGGACACCAAGGAGAAAACCATACCCCAAGAAGTCAGGAAAACAGCAGCAGGCATCACAGAAACAAAGAACAGCATTCCCACAGAGATAATCTAAACAGAGATTTTTCTTAATTTTTTTTTTTTTTTGCCTCACTATCCTTCACATTCACAAGAAACTATGGCATCACAGATGGGAACATGTCAAAGGGAGTTTCAGGCATTAATCTATTGCTAGCAAAAATTACTACTCAGTGTGAAATATTGGTGTTTACCTCTAAGGAAGCCATGAAATGAATCTTTCGTGATAACCTGACAACTAAGAGAAGAGCATACAAGAGCATGGCACACAAACACCCCTTTCTATCACAGGAAATTTAAAACAAAGCAGTATAACAGACTTCTCTGACACCATCCCAAGATGACAATTATTTCCATATTTCATATCTTATTCTACAAAAGCTCTTAAAAAATATGGTCACTCCTCCCTACTTGTACATTTTCTCCCTGTGGCAGAATAAAGAAACTGCTACAAATAAACACTGCCTTTCAAGTTCTAGGTTTCAGTGCTGCAGTTTTCTAAAGGATAGAAAAATACCACAAGCTGTGCTGTGAATGTTGGAAGGGGCCACCCAACGCAGTAAACTCAGCATAATTAGGTTATACACACTGACTGAGCTCCTGTGGTATAACAAATAAACACGGGGTGAGTCAGGTCGAGCCAACACACACACTTTGCTTACCCCAGTGACAAACAGCTTTGTATCAACACACTGGGCTGTCCATTCTCTCTACTCCCCGATATCACCTGTACAGCTTGTAAGTAAACTCTACTCCACACACTAAAATCTAAATCAATGGGTGTCATTGACAAATCCAGCCATGACTAGTATGGAAGCCTACTTCAAATGCCTTTCCAAGTGATCCTGAATCCCTATCAAGTGCTCCACAGAACCATTTTTAATAAATTTTGCTCCTGCAATATAGTAATTTAAGGAAGATCCTATTTAAAAAAAAACCAAAACATTGCACATATTACACTCAAAAGAACATCCTTCAAAACCTCAAATACTTCTATTTGTATCACTTCTATCCCTTGCCTCCCTTATGCACTAATCTAATTCATCTGTCAAGGAAGCAAACTAATCAGTTTGACACAATTTTCTCCCTGGCAAATTTATGTTGGTTGGCTGTCTTCCCTTATCTCATTATCTCCTATGTGCTCATAAACTGCATCACAATTTTTACTATTATCCATGTAGCTGCAGGTAAGTCATGCCACAGCTGGAGAGAAACTCAACGTGGACCCACAGAGAGCTCAGGTCTGAAAGGAACATAACCATAACCCTAAAACCAAGCTGCTAAGCTCTGCCAGTTCTTGCATGTCCTCAGAACTGGAAGAACAGGATGCATGAAGTGCCAAGAAAATATTTCCTACATAAGTATCTGAATAGCAGATCGGGATTCTAATAAGACAGTCCTCACAAATTCACCAAACAGTCTGCATTCAACAGGCTGCTTGATACTAACAGCTTTTACAAAGAGGGAGACTACCATGAGAGGAGATGAACCTTTCATCTTCTTTTATTCTCCATAAAGTATATGTCTTAAAAAAATCTAAACACAATAGTTTGAAGGGAGCTAGGCATTTTCTATTAAAGCAGAAAAAAAGGTATAATTCTGTCAGACCCCCTTTGTGGACAGGTTTGTGGGTTTTGTTAATGAATAAAACATTGGAAACAAAAGCAGCAGTACAGAGTTAGAATGAAAGCATTGATGTTGGAGTGCAGGATTTCACATGGAAGGATGTGCTTTCGGATTTCTGTCTTTCTGTGTGCTTTTGTTAAATTACAAGTGATACCTCACCCTTGAACACTTTAAAACTCTCAGTTTTATATGAAACAAGATAAAGATGGTGAGAATACATCAATGACTAAAGCTCTTGATAAGAGGTGGCAACACTTGCAGTTGTTGAGCTCTACATGCCTCAGAGTGATGCCAACTAACATTTCCTTGTCTTTTCCCACTGGGTCACCTCTTCACTTTCAGTGTCTGTGACATGCTGCAGCCTTTCACTCCAAAATGGGTCTGGTATGTCAAAGGATGTCCTAGCAAAGCTTGGACATTACTCTTCAGTAGCCACACCACACACATACCCACCCTCTATGCTTGTAAAGGTAAGCAAGATTAGAATCCTTTACAGGAAAACAGACAGATTTAATAGATTTTAACTCAACTGCTTCTACGGAAATTCACCTCTTTGCTTTAGAAGCACTTCAACAGGCCTGCCGCTTCCCCCTTCCCCCCTCCACTACTCCATCTAATTATACTTGCTACATTCATTTTTCATCAGCAAAACCAAGTCTTACTGAATTTACAGTTATACATGCTTTTTTTAATATCACTAGTTAAAAATTAATCCACTAAGTGATAAATCTACTTAATTTTCCAAAAAACATGGAAGTAAACTAGACTGAATGTTCTAGTTGCAAAAGGAAGCCTCTTGTAGGCTGTAAACATTTGTAGCAGGACTACAGAGCCCTGGGGGAAAACACTCACAGCAAGCACTCTATACAGTTTGTACAAACCCAAATAAACCAGGATATAACACCAAAATACAAGTCACTTAAGGCAGAAGTAGAGATAACATTAACTCTGTGTGGACACAGAATGGACCCTTCCTAGCCTGGCAATTCTACTGAAGACCAAGAGAATTCTTCTCTCAAAAGTAAAAATGAGAGACTTGAGAAATTCAAAGAAGAATCAGGCACTACAGTCTCATGTATTATGATCATTCTTACCCTTTTTTTTAACCTATTGATTAAAACCTCCAAGTTTAATGCAGCTTGTCTCTGAGCATGCATCACACCCACATAACTTTCTGTGACCACCCAGCAATGTATTTCCACAGCATCCCCACAGATAAACAGAATCCTAAATTTTGTTTGGGTAGAGCAATTTTAAGCTGACTGTGTTCTGACAGTGCCTGAATTAACTCCCTTTCTGTGACAGGCAAATGAACTGCTTCACACAGAATTTACTGAAGAGTGTGCCAATTACAAATCAAAAGGCAATTTCCACAAAAGCTCTTCAACATTCACGTCACTAACCTCTACAGCATTCCTGGTATCAGGGCAAACAGCTTCAAGAGAACAGGGCCCATTCCTTTCCGAGGTTTCTCTTCAACACCAAAGCTGCTCTCTCACTAGGTAAAAGAGAAAAAGGTTAGAATATAAATGTGACAATAAAGTCACAGAGCTCTGCTCTTCTGAAATGAAAGAGGAGTCATCCCTATGACAACTGGACTTTCACAAACTAAGAAATCTTTTAAATAGCTCTGGGAAAAGGAACTGCAGCAAACTAGAAACTGACACACAGCAGTATTTCTCTGATTAAATGATACTCACTGAGAGCACATGAACTGCTAAAAGAGTTAATACAAAGTGCAAGCCCAATAATTAATACACTGACATCCCGTGATCAGCAAGAGCATCCCTCTGAGGAACCAAGTGATTTCTCACCATTACAGCAGGGGAATAAGAACTAAGCTACACTGACACTAACCCAGCTGAGCAACTGTGAAGCTACTGAATGTGCAGTTTTCCCTGGCCTCTCCCCTAGTTCGTCTGCCTCTTATTTTCAGAGTTATAAAATACTCATCTTAGAATCTACAAGCAGACACACACAAGCCAACAAGGGGCACAGTCTGAGCTCACTTCAGCACGACTCCATGAATCCATCACAAGGTTCTCCAGCTAACCCAGGCAGGTGGTAGAGGCAGTAAACCCAGCAGTGGCCACTGTAGGACCTGGCAAATAACTAGGGGACTGCTGCACCTTGGTTATTAGCCATGAGATGGCAGACCTCTGATTACTTTACCTCTGATTCCCAGTCAGCCCCATTTGGCACTAGTAGTAGTGTTCCTACACTCCAGAGCACTACACAGTACAGGCATACCTAAAGGAACTGGAAAAGCTTTATAATACAATTTAAATCATTTATTGTTTTATTATTTTGTACATTAAAATGAGCAGATAATATTTTGGAGGGGGAAACTGACTTGGGTAAAAAAGCAGTACAGCATCAGGTACCTTTGAAAGGCTTTGTAAGAGAGATGGCACTAATGTGAAAATCTTGCTCACAGAGATATTGCAGAGGTTAACACAATATAAGATTTTGTTACAATGTTCTATGCTCTAAAATCTTAAGTAACTTGCTGGCAAGTGCAAGTGGTTCAGCATTAACAACTAAAGGTGAATTTCTCTCCTAACTCCATTGTCGATGACTGTGAAACCTTCTCCCTCCAGTTCCATCTGTTCATGGGGAAAAATAAGGAGCCACTATCCAGAACCAAATAGCACCTGTGTGCACAGCATGTAAAACTGTAGAAATTGGACCATGGAACTCAGAAATACCAAAAGCAAGGAGAGCACTTTCATTTTATCTCTGCAGAAGCAAGTAAATATTTAAACTAAGATGATAAACAAATGGTCCTTTTGTCATAGGAACAGTTACTGGACAAACCTTAAAACAAATAAAGAACTGCTGTTTCAGCTATTAAGAACTTCATTACATAACCAACCACCTCACAGGTCCAAAATGATAGATTTTTGCTTTTAAATACAGACAATGGAGGTCTCAGGCTCCAAATCAGATCAGAGTGTGATTGCACTAAACTTAATTAACACTTACTATATTTGCAAAGCTTAAATGACCAGTTACACTGCAAGTACTCAAAACCCACAAGCTTCCTTGAGCAGAAATTAAAGGGTAGTATCAGCATCTTTTCCAGCTAAAACTGTAAAAAAGGCCATGAGGAAGTAAAACCCTCAAGACAGCTGGCAACCCTATTGCATATTGTGCTATTTACTTGGTCCTGAGCCAGAAGTTTATCTATGGTTTATCTATATTCCCACAGTACATTTGGAATGCCTTGTCTCTAAGTCCTGATTCCTTTACATTTATCTTACTTCCATATTTTGTTAGGGTCACAATAGCTTGAGAAAGACTTTATCAAATGTATCTGATATAAAGTGAATTGTTTTGACTCGCAGTCTCAAAGGCAATAAACACAGGGGAGCAGGAGATCCTGTTTAAACACAGTTATAAGAATTAAATGCCCTCTGTGGTGACAAAAAAATAAAGCACTCCTACTTTACTTCCACCAACCAATATTCAGTACTGCCCAAGCTTTAATTCTCCCTGTGGTCATCAGTCAGCTAAAGTGACTGCAAGACCAATAGCACACACCTTCTACACTGCAGCAATGAGAAAAAGGAAGATGTTTTCAACCTTGAATACTACAAAACACTAACAGTCTCCAAAGAAATGTAACTAAACTAAGTAACAAAATAGGTTCATTTTGAACCCAACAGTCACAAAGAGCCAAACTCTGGAAGCATCAAAGCAAATGACTCCAGTTTCCTCCAGCCTAGTGAAGGGACAGAAGCCTTCAAGAAGCAATGGCAGCTACTGTGACATAAACCCTGCTGCAAGCTCTGAGAAAGGAGAACCAGCCCTGGTGAGTGCCAAGGGGGTGGCATAGCTTAGTCACCTTCCTGCCTTACTGAGCCTCCAGCGTAAAGGAGAAACATCTCTGGGAAATATACTGACTGGCATGTTCAACAAAACCCTTCCTTGGAGGAAAGGATCTATGTTTTTCAAACAAGATTCAGATATAGCTTTCCTAGATGATTTCTTAGGGCATTCACCCTCTCTCCATCCAAACTAAGTTCCTGACTTTCCACGGGGACAACAAATCTCCTGGCGGCACACAGGCACTATGGTGCCATGGCTGTGCTGCCTGCAGGCTTCCTCACCCATCTCTGTCCACTGAAAGGGTGCAGAAAGGAATGTAAGCCCACCCTGAACCTCTCCAGACAGGCAGCACCTTGCTCTCTAGCTAATTGCTTTCCCATCTGCAGATCACACACTATCCAGAGGCTGCTCAAACCCACAATGGAAAAGCAGCACAGCGAAGAACCGAACTGCCCATTCCATATCCAGTGTCTGCTCCTGACCACTTGAAAAGCGTCTCAAGTGGCAATTACCTCATGAAAAAGTACACCATAAGTAACAAATACAGCAGGGAGTTACGGTGGTTCCACTTGCAGAGCAAAACAAACAGGGTGGTGATCTCTCCGCCCCGGAACGCGGCATGCACAGGCAGTGTCTGAGTCAGCCAGCGCAGAGGAGCTCTGTGTCACCTCCTTTCCATGACCCACCACTGAACCCTGGCAGCCGCCACCTCTATTATTTTCCAGAATCCAAGTGTCATTCAGCAAACAAGTCTCAGACACCAAAAAACACCCCCACCCATGGCTTACATAAAGCTCCCTGCTGCACTGAAGGGCTTTCCTTTGGTTCAAAGAGTTGGAACATATCATTTGCAACTATCTTCTCAAAACATAATATTAGGGTGGACAGCTTGAGTGTGACCAATAAAAACCTAAGTGACACCTCACAGCAGCTACCATCAATTTTAACATACAAGTCCCAATCTATAGGCATTTCTTGAAGAGTTGATTTAGATAATCTGCATAAATACATAAATATATTTTAACATATTTTTTTACATAATTAAAAATATTTTTCCATCATACGAATAAAAGCTTTTTGGCTTTTCTAAATGCAAAATCCATTGGGTCAACATGTATTTTATAATAAATGCACTCTTGCATTATAAGTTGGGGGGTTTTTTTGTATAAACATGTTTTTGTTGCTGTGTCAACTGAACTTGAACTATTTCTTACCCAAACATTCTCCTTCAGAACTGATGCTAAAAAGTTTAAAACAAGTTCTAATAATATGTATTTATGACTTGAATAACTTCTCTTAGATGCCATTACTCCTTTCTCCCTGTCATTTAAATAATTTGCTTGCTGTAATCAAGTTTCCAGACCTGCATCCCACCAGGTATTCAACCAGGTGTTTTAGGTCTCTTTTTATTCTGCCTCAGTATCTCAATACTCACTATTTCTAGAGCTTAACAAATCAAGTAGAATTTGATTGCTACCCCCACCAGACATCATACAAAAACAGCTAAATAACAAACCCTCAGCAATCATAAACCACTTGGCTCCTGCAAAGAAGAAAACTGATCAAGTAACACCGTTAAAATTTGCTTTTATGTACATCTTATATCAGAAAAAGAAATACAAAAGTTATGCAGACTTCCATCTTAGCTGCTTTCCCCTTATTTATTTTCCAAATATTCCTCAGTGGATAAACTACATTTATCAACTTTATGCATACCATACTGAATATTCAATGCCATCAGAATATTCAAAAATCAAAGCCCTGCAAGACTATAAGGTTTCTTCTGTGCCTACACACACCACAGGTATTCAACAGAAACCCATTCACACCTGACCAGCCATTTTCCTCCCTGCTTCCATGTTTTGCAAAGTTACAAAACTCACTCACATGTTACATCAAAGAGAAGTCAAGGAAGACATTACATATAAATTGCTGTTGATAGGAATTACAGTAGCTGAGTGCTAGCACTCACTCCACATCTGACAGAGATAAAAATCTTATCTCTGATGGAAGGAAATCAAAGGGATCATGAACATTATGTGACCTAAGTACATTTTCTGCCTTTTCTAGCAGAGATGTGAGCATGCATTCTCGACCTCACTGGTTCACTTTCAGACACACTGCAAGGGATGTGATGTCAAAGCCCGCCTTTAGCCAGGTGAGGTCAGAGGTCAGGAGCACAGACCAGTAGGAGCCTGGATCTGAATTCACATTGCCTACTATGATAAGAAATAACTTTGGCAACAACATATTTCTGCTGTACATAAAATCTGAGAGAAGAAATACAAATGTGGGCAATATGTTGTCGAAGTACTTCCAGCTGTTTTAACAGTAGGATCAGGATGAAAGAGCCAGATGTTTCCCTTCGACAAAGACAAGACCTTAAACATCAACATAAGGGTCAGTCCCATTTGTAAAAAACAAACAAAAACCTCAAACAGGTAAAAAACTTCAGTTTCTGGCTCCCTCCAAAACACTCTTCCATTACTGTTTCTTATTCCCTACTTCTGCTAAAACAAACCCTTGTATTGTAAAACTGCATGCAGGAACAAGTAAAGAAAGGTACCACATCTGTTCCTAGTAAAGTTCATAACTCCAACACCTGGGTACTTTGTTCTCCTCACCAGTATTCCTGGATTCTTTTGCTTTTTGTTTATAAATTCAACTCTCGGCAATCTTGTCACACTTCCAAATGAATGCATACTTCCTAGTGAAAACTCCATTAACCTCCTCCTGCTCAGGAAGGACGAAGGAAGGCATCAAGGCACACACTTCACATTCTCAGAGATCAACCCCAGAGATTCACAGCAGAAAACAGCAAAAATGGCACACCCAAGTCTATAGACACTTCTCACAACAGACTGCTTAAAAATTTTCACAATTATTCCATTCATCTTCAAATTAGAATATGGTTGAACACCTGTAACTTGGTGTTTTTGCTGTCCTCAAGAGCCAGCGTAACACAGCTTGGAAACACTAGAAAGATGATACCAGTGATGAGCACAGAGGAAACACCACCACAGCTTAAATACAACTTTCTGGAGGTGGAGGGGGAATAGATAACCCAAACAACTGATCATGTTTAGACAGGTAAAAATTAATTGAGTGGGAAAAAAAATGAAGATACCTCACTCTGTGTAACAACATGCCAAATTCCAAGCCAATCCTCAAAATACATGCAAGAGCAAAGGGAAGGACGCTCAGGAAAGGGGTCTTAATGACAGACATTTACAGCCACTCTACCATATATTACTCTTAAATGTTGCTCCTCTTCACTAAAGTTGGCCAAGAGCCAAACACAAACAACAGAAACCCTGGATAGGTCTCTTGGTCACCACATACTCTAAGTCTTTCAAAAGCTCCTCCTTACCCTAAAAAATTCTCGTGGTGCCTTTCAGCCAGGTTCTTCTCAACACAGCAAAGCCTGAGAAGATGTAGATGCAAATGGCCAACCAGATACAATAAAAGGAGACATCGCCCTACAGAAACTCCTTGAGCTGCAGCTGCATTCACATCTCCTCCAGAAGCATCCTCTCTCTACACAGAGAGGCAGAATGCAAAACAACTTCAACAATCTGACACTGGGTACAATTTAAAAGCAAGGAAAGTTTAACACCAACAATTTAAACTTTTTTAAAGCAAAGAAATAAATCCAGTCTTATTTATTGTGGGCAAGCTCTGTCGACAGGCCAAATCTTGCTTCAGTGTAACTCAAGTCAGGAAGACCTAATGCAACACCTGATTTCTATGCCACTGGAAAGAAAAATGCTCCATAAACTGCATTTATATTAAGCCAAAGCCAAAATTAGTCTGAAAAGGGAACAAGAAAATTGTCATACACGCTTCATGTTACTTCACCTTTTAATTACTCCCTAATTAAATTTGCATGCTTTGATAATATCTACTATTATAAGTTGATGCTCCAAATGGAAATAAATGCTAATCCCCTCTGCAAATGAACCATCAAAACCATGCACATTTAAATAGATTAGTAAAATTTATTTCAAGTTGTCTTCAGAATGCTCTCACCTACTGTACTCAATCCACAAAAGTCTTTGCCAAGGATACATTAATTCAGTCACCCATAAACAGTTTTCTGCTCTTAATAGCAAAGAAAAGTGCTTCTTGTAGAAATAAATCACAATGTGTCAGTGCTAAACTCCAGATGCTCATTGCATAGACATGCTGAACTGACTTGCAGGTCACCTGTGACATAAAATTTTGTTAATTATATTGCTTGATAAGAAGCACTGTCTTTTTCTACAGAGAGGTGTTCAAATTAAGTAACTGGGTCTTAATGTTATATATAATATTTATAGCTCTGTGATCTCTGTCACTGAAATACTGGATGTTGTTTGCATATAACTACAGAATGATACAGGATGGAAGACTTCTGTGAAGATCAGTGCTCAGCACAGGGGCAGCTTAAATCAGTTGCTCACATGAGTTCTGAGCATCTCCAAGAGTGGAAATCCCATTGCTCCTTTGAGAAACCAACTGTGCTCCTTACCTTCATGGTATAAATTTCTACCCTACTTGTGCTTAATTGGCCTTGTGCTGCTTGTGTCCAATGCCTCTCCTGTTATCTCTGTGCATCTCTGAGAAGATAAAGATAGTCAAAATTTCTGCAGTGGTCATCTCTTCTGAATTGCAGATTAGTGACCATAGAGATGCTTTATGAGTTGATCAGTTACCCAAGGACAGGGCCCTTAATCAGATCTGTCATGTACACACTGAAATAGTGAGAGTATTTTTTATACTATATATATATTTTTTTATTTTTTATATTATCTTATTTATGAACAAACAAAAGAAACCTATATGAACACTCATTACATTTTGCTTCATCAAATGGGAAATAAAGACCAGAATAACAGAGAGGGGTTCTTTGTTTATTTCAGGAAGCTAATGCCTGGCTCACTCTAGCTTTCCACAGGATGAACAAAACCCTCTGGATATAGAGACAAACACTGATTATCTAAATCACTGGTATCTAAAATCCTGAAATGCAAAAGTCAAATACCTGCCTGGAGGACAGATGCTCTGGCATTCCTAAGAACAGATCAGCTACCTCGGTATTTAGAGACCTGCAACACAATTTTAATTGCTATGTTCAATTCCCTCACTGATGGGTGTACGGTTATTTATTTCTTTTACAAAGAGAAGTGTGTAAGTTGTTGCAAACAATACACTCAAAAGTAAATAAAGATTTTTCCCTCTCGATTAGTGTATACATGCTAGCTTGCTCAATACAGCTACACTCACTGATGCCATATTGCATAATGTAATCAATATATCACTATGTTATCCCTGCCGTTAATTCCAAGCTCATATGCATTTTTATTTACTTTAATTAATCACAAAGTTACAATTTCCTAACAAGGACTGAAGGCTGACCTATATTAAAAGGTGCCACAGGCTATTGGCAAACCAAAGACAAAGTCAGGCTTTTCACAGCACTGCATGGTGGGAGGACAAGGGACAACAGACATAAATGGATATAAGAGAGGTTCAGACTGCACATAAGAGAAGCTTTATTCCCCCACTGAGGACACAGAGGCACCAGATTGGGGCCCAGAGAGGCTGTGCTGACTCCAGACTTGGAGGTTTTCAAGACATGACAGGATCAAGCCCAGTACAACTTGGTGCCGTCTCACAGCTGGTCCAGCTGTGAGCAGGTTGGACCACAGCCCTGCCAAAGTTCTCCCAACTTGAGAGACCTTGAGAGGTTTTCTTCCCCACTGTCATGCACAGAGCAAGTCTTACCCCCAGTGTCCCATTCTAGGCAGCTGACTTGCTGCCCTGCTTTCCCAAACCTTCCAACTGCATGGATTCTTTCCACTCCGGAGCCTTCAGCTTCCTGCCTATCCTTTACATCTTACAACAGGGAAGGTAATCCTTCACCAGTGGACATAATTTTCTCTCCAGGCATCTATTGGAGGACCAGAAAAGCAGTCACTAAGTCTGCAGTACATGAAAAGCAGGAGGAAAAAATCAAAAAGCAGACAAGACTATAGAACACACTGGGCAAAGGACAGGCCCTCCCCAAGCACACAGACCTCCTGACTTGCAGAGTCTTTTGTATTTGACACACATCCAGCCCTACAAGTTCCAAGCAGGTTCCTCTAGGGCTCTACCAGTCACCCAGTCCAGCATGTGAGTCCTGTGACAAGTTTTTCTCCACCATCTGGAGTGTAGGGCCTAACAACTCTTTCTCAACAAGGATCACAGAGAATCCTGGCATGACAACATTTTGGTGGTCCTGCCTGGAGCCAAGACTAGGGTACTTCCCAAAAGCAGCTGTCCTGGGGAGCTGCCTTTGACAGCAGCACAGCCATTTACATGGTGCTGTACTTCAGATAACATTTTAATAGAGGCAAGAGCTGTCTTGCATCAAATTAATTCTTGTATCTGTGAACCTCTGTTTTTGTCCATCTGCGACATGGAGAAACAGCCCCAGAGCTAATGGAGCTGTAGCTGTCCCTTCCTGGAGAGCAGCTTTAGGCTACATGCACCTCTTCAACAGTGTCCTCACCCTCAAACACAGCACTGGGCCACTTGCTCAGAGTGGAAAGGAAAATTAGGGCAGTTGGCAGAGGAAGATGACTTCCAGGTAAGTGGCCAGCCAGGCTGCACACACTTCCCAGCAGTGCTCCTGCCCTGGGCTCAGCACACAGTTCCCAGGCTCTGTGCTGCACAGCTGGTGTCCAGGTATATCCAGGGATCAGAAGAAACAGATTTGCAGCACAGCTTCCATTTCTGGGTTTCCAGGTAGCTATTTCTGTTCTACAAGATCTCTCTTCTGGTCAGTGACCTTTGACTTCAAGCCTTGAAGGGCATGTATTTCAATAAATTGTTTCCTTGTTCTTAAATTAAATGTTACTGTTCTGAGAAGGTCTGTGGGTCATGTCTCTTTTTGACAGAGAATTTTGCCAGCACAGACTTAAGGCAGCAAGTAGCCTGTCCACCAAAAGAACCCATCAGTATACATTTAAATGTTTATGAATAGCCTAAAGATTCTGCCCAACATTGCAACTGAACAAGTCAAAGTTGATGATATACAGGAATCCTAATAATAAAGATTTATTTATTCACACGCTCCACCATGAATCTTAAGTGTTGCAGCAGCCCTCTTATTAGAGGGTAGAAATGAGCTGAGGCACAGACTTCTTGTTAAACACAGCATGAAAAGGGTCCTGGTTTATTCTTCTTCACAGCTCAGCCATCCTGACTGCAACCATTCACTGACTCTGCCTGCAGCAGCTCCTGCTGTAGGTTTCCCTTACAGCCTCTGACTGCTGGTTATTTCCTGCTAAACTCTGACTGCAGGGATCAGTGTGCAGACTCTGACTGCAGCTTTTACCTGGCTGGACTGTGACTGCAGGTTCCAGCAACAGGCCCTGACTGCAGACCCAGACTGACCTCACAGCAGTGATTCTCTCTCCCCAGGATCCTGCTTCGTGATTCTCTCCTTCATGCTCCTCAAAGCTCCTCCTCCACGATGATTCTCCCCTTATCAGCTAACCTCCTCTTCTATCAGACTCCTCCTTACTGAATACAGCTGTTACTCATCAAGG
This sequence comes from Zosterops lateralis, assembly GCF_965231275.1. Lineage (NCBI taxonomy): Eukaryota > Metazoa > Chordata > Aves > Passeriformes > Zosteropidae > Zosterops > Zosterops lateralis. The sequence goes on along the minus strand of NC_139766.1, from coordinate 58,921,027 downwards.
CAAGGCTGTACTGGGTAATTAACACAGCTGTTACCTATCAGGGTGAGGTCACCTGTATTCCCTTCTCCTACACTTAAACTCACAGATTCTATTTCCAAGGCCCTATAAGAAGTTTTGTAGGCATTATGGTGCTAGTCATGTCGCCACAATTTGCTAGCCTTCACCTCTCAGGAGACTGCTGCAGAACTCTGATTGTCATCTCACAGAACAGTCTTTTTACTCAGCTCCTTGAACTCCCACCTATAACCAGTTCGTACTCTGCAAGTTTCCAAGGCTGGTGTATATTTGGACAGCTCTCTCCAGGTCCAATTTCTAACTTAAATGAAGTGAAAAGGCACATTAGAAAAGGAACATTAGGACAACAATTTCCACAAATGCCAATTTTACTGCACAGTTTACCAGCATCTGATAGTAAACGAGATAATGCCTTATTCTAGTAACTGCATGGAAACAAATCCACAGAACTACAGCCACCATCCTGAGAGAAGACAGATACTCTGAATATCATCCAAGATCATTTACTGTGTTCCTGGGAGAGCTTGTTCTGCAGACTGCCTGCAAAGTCCTCACATCTTTGGATTCTGCCTTTTTGGCAGCTGCCAAGAATCTCACTTTGAATCAAACTTCTCCTGTCTTGCTCAGCTAATACAAGTGTCAGAAATAAAAATTTTGAAAATCCCAACAAACATCAGCAGACTAAAATGATACTGAATATCCCAATAACTGCTTCAGTCTGCAACGTGAAATCAAAGAGTGTCCAAAGTAAAATGTCACCTTCTTATTTAGTGACCCCCAAGTTGAACAGACATCTCACAACAAATGGGGGTCAGACTTCCCCATGCAGCTCATCACTGGCACTTAAACTAAGCTAATTGATTTTCTTTTTTCCTGAACCAAAGGGAAACTAAGGTACTGCAGAACAAGTCCTACAAGAAAAAAGAAGTGTCTAAATGGAGTCACTCTTAAAATGATCTGCAAAAATTATGACCATGTACTTCTTTCTCTTCTTTTAGAAAGCAGCACTCACTACTTGAAACATGCCAGTCTGGTTCTCAAAAGTGTCTCCCTTGAGTATTCCTTCATTCCTCAACTCATTCATTCCTTTTTTTCTGAGCTGTTAGATCCGAGACATAACAGACCAATAAAGATCTCACAATACCCACTCCTGATCATTATTAACTTAAATCAGATTTGGATGAGTAAGTAACATCCATTTTTATCCTCCAAGTAACAGCATAACTTGGTGTATTGCCTGGCAGACCTAAGAAGTTGAAAGTGTAAGAATGCAGATAATAGATTTAGTTTTCCATGTTTTCTTTCTGTCCATGTTTTCTTTTTGTCATTTCACACAAAAAGCTTCCTGCCAAGACTTCACAACATGATGCCTTTACATAAAAAACCATGGGTGAATGTTCAGAGCAAAACAGCTAAAAACTGGTGAGGTATGAAAGCTACTTGTTAACACCATTTAAACTGTTCTTTATTTGTGTTTGGATATATTTTTCCAGGGGAAAGGAAGTGTCTTCACAGTTACTCTGAAAAATCAATAATGACACCAGGTAGCCATAATTTGATTATTCTAGATTCCCACCCATTCTGTAAAGAAATATCACATCTGGTTTGCTGTCCATGTCATTGAAAAACAAACCAAAGTTCACATGAAGTTATTTAATTGAGCTTTTTACAACATAATCAGAAATATTTAGGTTTCCTTTGACAAAATGAGAAGCACTGCTGAACACTACAGAGTGTCAAACATTTAAAAACTGAGATTTGGTGAAACAGAGCTCAAGAAAGGTATCAGGAACCACCATATAGACTTCTCTTGTATGAGACAAGTCATTAAGCTTATTGATGTCATCACTCTCCTAGCTTATAAGAGCACCAGTTCTTTAGAAAAAGAAGCTGAACCAAGATAACATACTGGATTTTCATGCTTTTCAATGACCAAACAAAATAGTTTTTCATATTGCAACCAAAGCTGATTAGGAGATGTCAATTTAGAGTTAGTTTCTTTAGACAGACAAATTCAGGGAATAATATTTTGCTGTACTTGCAGTGAAAAGTTACCGCCTCGGTTTTCTTCTCAATCTGGGTTTGAACTGCAAACAGTCTTTAAATAGTGTGATCAAGTACCACTCTTGATCAAAATTCTTCTCATGTCTCTCCTTACCAGGTAACACAGTTGAGATTTACCTCTTGGAACAGTAAAGGACAGATTAGTCTGAAATATCTTTTAAGAGAATTAACATTTCATGAATATGTCCTTAGTAGTTAATTAAAAAATCCAAACAGTGCTTAATAGGAAAGGCAGTACAGACTGAAAAAGAAATTCTTCAAGAATATTACTGAACTTAGGCTGCTGTTCATTTCCAGTGTGCTCCTAATGCCATTGTAAATTGGTACCAACCCTCACCTGCAATTCAATAGAAGCATGTGTAGAATTAACATTTCTCATTGCCTTCAAGAGAATAGAAACTCTCCACTAACCAAACAACACTGCACTAAGGGGAGATTTAGGTAATGGCAACATGGAAAAGAAACCACCAGATTTAAAAACAAGAACAAAAAGTCTTTTCTCCAAAGCAGAAAAGAAAGCTCTTCCTCCTAAATTGTTCAATTCCTAAGATTTCTATCTCAACTGCTGACTATTTTTTAAAACAATAGTAAGAAAAAGCAAGTCTTTCAAGTTACCAGTCTACACTAGACCTTGTCATCTAGTCACACACTAATTTAAGCACACATTCATTGAAACAGCTGAACAGTTAAATGCTTCTCAGGGATCATACCACTTAAACCCCTGATGAATCAGTTGGAAAAACTACATATATAAAGCAGAGACATGGAGGCAAACAATAAATACTCCAGGAACACACTGCTATTAGGACCACAGAATATTTCACTAAGGTGTGAAAAGCAATTTCAAAATTCCCAATCAAGTTTTCTACCTTACAAAAGCACTGCTTTTGTGAACTCTGCTTTACACCAGGGTATTACCACCACCATGCTGATAAGAATTAGACATAATATCAAGCTCTATTTTTTTGGTTTTATGTATTTTTTCCAGAAAAATCTTTACAACCCTTCCCTTCTCATCATTACTTTCTGGGTTTCTCCAGTACCAGGTACTGTGATAAAGTACAACATTCTCCTATTCACAGCGCCAGAACTGCAAGGCTGAGGTAAGAATTCTAGCAGAACCTTCACTAACAATGGAAATAATCAAGTAAGTCTGTGATAAACATGGCTACAGCACACAATCTCTTCCAAGCCAGAACTCAATGTCTCTCTCATGAGAAACTGGAGGGGAAAGGTGTAAGTTGACAAGACTGAAGCATACATGCTATACATCCAGTCTTTTGGTTGCAAAAGAGAGTATCTTCTCTGTGCCTGGTCTGTTGAAAGCAGACAGGGGCAGACTGCCACCGAAGGAAAAGAAATTCCAACAAAAAGAGCTCAGAAAAAAGGATCCCAATTTCCTACAAATGACAGCACCTTACCACCTCTCCAAATATCTGATCTACAGTACAGACACTGTAAGCAAGAAAACACAACCTTTGCACTCTCTGTGACATCTTTAGCATAAGACTTATAAACTAAATAAGGACCTTAAACCCTTAACCCCAATTTATTTCCTGATATAGGACACTAAGCACTAGAGCCTATTTATGACTGATGCAGATCACACCTGACATGGCAACAAGCAGTGCAGCCAACAGTGCGTTATCACAGATCAACTATTATTTCTCCTCTGCTGGGACTTGTGGATGGTACACTCAGCTCATCTGTAAGCAGGGAATAGCACTGTAGTCTACAAGTCTACCATCTCTTCTCCCATCCCTAAATGTTTTATCAAGGATCAAAACAGCCTGCCTTGGTCACTTAGGCTCACAGGAAGCCATGTAACACAAAGTGGAAACGACATGACATAAAACTGGGAACTGAAAATGAAGTGTGAATAGGGGAAACATTTTTCCAATATATTAACTGCCTTTATTATACTGCAGTGAGATCACTTGGCTGTAAAAGCATGAGATTTACAACTATCTCATCTTATACGCAGGAGTACTGTATTTTATTTGGTGATCCCAGGACAGAGCCAGGGGGAGAATTAAAATTTCTCTCAGGCCCACCCTTTGAAGGAAGAGGGAAAAAAACCAACAAACTAAATAAACATCAGTTATTTACATGTTTCTAAAATCACGAGAACATGAACTTGTAACTTTTGACCTGAACTCCAACAAAGGCCATCTGCAATATTTCATTTAGATCCAAGCAAAAACCTTTTCTTATGTACCCATAAAGTATCATGCTATTTTATTTCTCTATACATTTCATATTTCCCATGATGTACAAGGGCAGTTTGATTTTGCAGCATAGTGAATTGAAGAATGAACCCAAACAAGCCACTATCTCACTGGCACCGGAAAGAGAAGGAAACAGCAACATGGGAAAAAAACAAACAAACCAAACACCAAAAAAACTTGTTCACAAACAAATCGGGGGCGCAGGGGAGAAGAAAGAAAAGGAAAAAGCAGCAACCAGAACACAAGCAGCTGGTGCTCAGGGACTGGGAAGGACTTTGTCTCCACAATAACAGGATCAGTTGCATAATCACTGCTGCCTGAGAAGTTATATACAATGTCTGCCCTTCTCGTCATTAAGAAAATAAATAAGCAACAAAAGTCTTTTTAGGGTACAGAAGCTAATAAATGAAATACCACATGTGAAGTCCTACTAAAGTGAAGGAGCTCTGTAGTTTCAAACATTACTTTTTAGCTGGAACATTAAACATCAAATTCTATGCTGACCCTTGCGAAAAACATCTATTTCCCCTAAAAGCAACATGTCCTAAAGCCAGTGCCAAGCCACAAGAATTTACCACCTGGCTTTTCCAGCCCTGCTCTCAGAAGACATGTCTGCATGGGAGGAAGCTGTCCCTAAGGCCAACTTGCATGACATGTGACCTCTCTTGCTGCTGTAGAACTTCATGAATTCTGTGGCTATCGTGGCATTTGAGCCAAAGTCATAAACTACAAAAATATCCCAAGCACTAACATGATTCTAATTGCCTAACTGGATATTCTGCAGATGCTTACAGGAGAACCAGTGTAACATTTATAGAGAAATTAAGACTAATCAACTTATGAGGAATGACATCACTGAAGAATGAGCAGGATAGAGGTTTTCTGAGTGGTCATGTATTGTGCAGACCTGACACTGAGGCATCACATGAAGAGTGAAAGTGAAGATTGATTCAAGACTGAAAGACCACAAAGATCCTGCATGCTAATTAAGAGGCAGTTGAATTTGAGTTTGCCAGCACCGAATCCATAAAGATAATTCTATTCTAACTATAGCTCTCTCATTAAGGACTTGGGCCAAAAGAACAAAAGCTCTATCTCCTCATCTAAAATTTGCATTTCTCTGTGATTACCTCTCTTCTGGTCCAAGTCTTGTCCATTTGGTTTTTCTTATCTCTGGGTCAGAAGTTTTGTATCTTTTCACCACGATTTGGGCTCACAGCCCAAAGCTACTGCATTGCAGAATCAGCAAAGACATGATGCAGCAATATTCCTGAACTTCTCTGGATGTGGAAATACATGTCATTGCTGTCAATCTCTGAAAGCCATCCAGATAAAATTCAGAGGCCCATGGCATTTCAGAAAAAAATTTAAGAACTCACAATGATGACACTAAAATGGCCATCTTGGCACTTTACATCCTGTTGTTATTTACCAGCTAGCATCTAGAACACTGTAAAATTCACTGACTGTGCAAAGAGAGAACAAACATTCACTCTGCTACTCACCCCTAGAACTCCAAGCATTACCTCCTGTGCTCAGCACACACCACTTCCAGAAACAACTGTAGGAATAAGCAGAGAAGTGGAAATACCAGGATGTGTATTGCAGTGGAAGCACAGACCAATGTCAGAAGGAAGGGAGACACCACATATAACCTGTGTTCTTCTTGCCTCCACTCCAGCCTGTCAGCTCCTGGATAAGCAGGCAGAAAGAGGATCGCACCATCCCTAGTGAAGGGAAAGGAAGCTGCTATCCTGAGAGCCTGCACAAAGGAATATGCTGCCAGGTGCTGATTCTGTACATACAAGACATTGAGGGACCAGCAATTAGAGAAAGGCCCACTCCTCTCTGCTTAACTCACAAGTGCTGAACTTGCCTCAGGAAAATGCAGCAGCTGCTGCTCTTTGCCTCACCAGCCTCTCCACACTCAGCAGATTGTCTTGACCAGCTACAACTCCAGAAGCAGTGCCCAGGTCACAGCAGCATTGCATTAGCAACCACCTTAACAGGAGAGCAGTACATTCCAACTCCACTTTTCTTACACTTTTTTCTTCATATCAGGGATTGCTGCAGATGGCAATAATCCAATCCTTAAAGCCCCTTATTGTGAATATGCTACAAAGCAGCATAGCTTTATCCATAATGTCTCAGTTCTGAATTAAGTAAGCCACTTACCTCTCCTAATGCTTCTGCAACAACTCAGGATTTTGATTAATGACCTGCTCTGCAACAAGCACCCCTTACACCAACTTCATCAGCAGTCCCCTCACTCCACTCCTGGCTCTGGAAAATGCTTTGCACACTTCTCATGTTCAGGACTCAGGGGAGCCATTCTACCTGCTCAAAGAGTAAAGCAACACCAGGCAACTCTCAAGACACTACTGTACACTAATCCATGGGCAACCGAAGTAGCTATTGTGGATAAAGAGTGTGATGCCCTTCCTTGTGGAAAAGAAAGGAAAATCTGAAAATCCCACCTACTCTCCCATTCCTTTTGGAGTTGGTGCTAAGGAAGGAGCAGAAGGAGAAAAAAACACAAACACGAAGTGCTCCAGGACTCCAACAAGAAAACTCTGGCACCGTAAAAAACTTACTTATAAGACACATGCTAAAAATGCTAAAAACTAAGTAAATAGTAAATCTCACAGCTAAGCTTCCAAACCTCCTCACTCTGCTATTCACTTTCATTAGAAATGGTTTACATAAAAATGTGTCTTATTAGTAAACTCACAATCAAACAGACAATTGACAAAGTGTCAAAAGACACTTCTAAGGTGGCTCGGGTTGCTCTAAAGTTGATAATTTCTGATTGAACAGTTCTCTGAAAGTATGATCTTCAAACCAACACCTAAGGTAATGGGAATTAAGTACCTGCAAAAGACAATTATTTCCTCCGAGGCTGTAAGGGCATTGCATACTCTATCTTGATTTTGGACAGCTGGGCTCATACACTTGCAAGAGGTGAATTCTGCCCTCTGTGCAGCTCAGCTGATGAGCAGTTTCTCTTAACTTAATCACCCACTATCTGCTCTCAGATATTTCAAGTCTATAATGATCTCTTTTCCAATGAAGAATGGACACGCCAGTAACTCAGACTCACTGCAAAACTCCTTCTAAGACTCCAGGCTTTTTACATCCAGGTAATTTGTCTTCAGGCTTCACAAATATAATTGAGGTTCATTCTGGGTCCTGAAAAATCTTCCCCATTACATTAAATCTATCTCTTCCTTCAAAGGAGGAAGAGAGAAAAGAGCAAACTAGAAAGAAAGAGGAAAAAGAAAAAAACCCAAAGGCAATTATCAGTGACTTGGAAAAAAAATGACAAAATTGAGCAAGCAAGTTCTGGATGTAGGAGGAAAAAAGGAGACACATCCAGAAGACATGAAGGAGATGCAAAATGGAAGATGGACTACAATTCCATGGACACGTGAGTCCTGAAAACCTATTTACTTAAACCACGAGAAGCTCAAACGCAGATGTTCAAATCTGATTATTCCCACTTTATAACCCTAAAGCTTAGTTCAGAAGAGGGCAAAAAATGAAGGCAACAATAGCATAAAATAATGAAAATAATTGTCATTTGTTTTTCTCTTTAAATCATTAAAAGGCTTTTTCCTGCTTTGTCAGTAGCATAATCTAAGAAATCCCAAAGCTTACTGTGTTTTGGCCTTAAAAAAAAAAAAAAAAAAAAAAAAAAAAAAAAAAAAAAAAAAAAAAAAAAAAAAAAAGTGAAGAACATACCAGTTCTTAAACCAGTCAAGTCTTGACAACTCTCCTGCTCAGCAAAAGAGAAAACCACAAAACTTTCAACCTTACATCATCCCAGTCAACAGGAAATTAACACAAAGAAACAAAATCAGGATTTAGGATTTACATATCTTGCACAAAACTGAAGTTAACACACTGACCACAAATCCTATGGACAAAAGGGAGCCATTCCAGATTCTATTAATCAGAAATAATTATGCTGATCCTAAATTACCTGTGCATGTATATGCTGAAACAAAAATAACAGCAAATGATTTATCTAAAAAAAGCAATGATATTTAGAACATCAATGATATCCTGGATTTAGATGAACTGAAATTATAGAAGCAATTAAGAGGGGAAAAAAATCTATTTAGTCTTCAGTGTATTCTCCCTTTGATTTTTAATGATAATTAGTAAGATCTCCATATTAAAAAAATAAATAAATAAAAAGGGAGGAGGAGCAAGTTCTGAGATGGGTCCAAGTGCATCAGGCCCATGCTGCTATCTGTGGTTTCTCTCCTGCTCTGATGCATTTCCAGGAGTGCACTGGAGGAATTCTCTGTAGCAATTTTTTTCTAAGCAGTATTTTGGCATGAATCCAAAGCATTTGTTTTAAAACAGAAGCCCAGCAGCCTGTATCAGCAACAGACCAGCAGAAAGACCATAAAGCATAATTTTCTTTCAAGGGCAGATCAGGATCAGCATACAATTGAGATTATGCTGCACAAAAAAAAACCTCAAAAAAAAATCTCTCAAACCAGCAGAACAGACAAATGAATGCTCTGAGAAGCCACCACAGACACACACACAACTCTCCTTTGCTTGCTGTCATAAGCAGCATTTTTTGCAAGAGCAAAATATTAAAAAACAAACAAACAAACCCACCGAGCCAGCAAAGGGAATTAATACATTTGTTTCATTTAAAGCACTCCCAGGAGCAACAGTAGCACTCACATACCAGACTTAGAAGAACAAACACTGCAAGAGAAACACTAACTGTGAAACAGAGATGGGTCACTAAGCTGGGTTCCCTTACTTGTGGCAAACTAACACATTCCTTCTGTCTGCCTGTCCAGACTTGTCAGCATTCCACTTGGAAGTGTCTGAAAAACCTATAGCCATGTCGATAATGTACAGTACATTCAGAGAGCACCTCCCCCTCTGTCAGCCCAAAAGGAGAACTCTGCCATACAGCACGAAGTGCCCAACAGGGCACAAGGGTAACAAGGTGTCACTAAGCAGCCACATGAAGGAGGAAGGCAACAAAGAGTACAAATAAACACTCGGGGTGACTGAAGAGTAAACAGTGTCACAGGTACTGGTACAGAAATATTCCCTTCTAATTCTACCAAACTTTCTCATCCAATTAAAAAGCAGGGACAAATCTCAGTCTGTGTCCAAGTGACACTGACCAGTGCTATTTCCTAAACTGAAAGATGATGAGGAAAAGAGTATTGCACGATGACTGCAATACAATTTTCTCAAGCTTGCAGATCTATAAAGATAGCTCAGAAGAGAAACTGTCTTCCAAGACCTACTGTGGCATAAATGGCACTGCTTTGTGTCCACTTCCATCTCTCTGCCCTGTTGACAATACAACCAACACACTGGAAGCCAAAAAGAAACAAAATGGTTTAGTATGGGGAGGACCTCATATTCTGAAATCATCTGACATGCTTAAACCATTGAGGGGAAATTAAAACAACAAAACACACACTGATTACAACGAAACAAAAAAAACAAGACACCAAAACAACACCAAAACCCCACAAATCAAACAAAGAGACACAAAACGCCAACTCCCTCCAAGCCCTCACCTACAGGGTTGAATAATGAAATTTCCACCATTTTGAGACTGAACTGTGACTACAATAATGTTATTTAGACAACCTATATCAGTTCAGATTTGCCAGACATCTTTCTCAAAGACATTTATATTTGCTATCTCACCTGCATTATTAAATTGACCACTTTGAGATAAGTATGGTATCTTCACAGGAATATACTTATTCACTACCAGAGCTGGCACATGCTGCTCAGCGTCATTAAACTGATGCCTTCAGCTCAGCAACCTCCCTTTAATCACATTAAAGGTACACCAGCTAACACAAGAAATAGAAGCCAGTAATTCATGCACCTGGATGAGCACACTGGGGGAGTAGATGGTAATTACAAACCAATTATTTGGATACAATTATTTGCAACTCTTTGCAGACAGGGCACCTTCCAATGATACCCATTTTAGTACCTCCAAATGCATGGCTACCTGCTAGAAACCAGAGTCGGAAGAAGGGATTTGAACACACAGAATACAAATCCCAAAAGAACCAGCAAGCCCATGGCAACATGAGTTACGTGACCCTTGGATGCAGCAGGAGGCATCCCTGAATTGGGGAAGGAGGGGAGGGTTTCAAAGCAGGCAAGAAATATTACTGCATAAACCAGCACGCCAACAGACTACTCTGAGACATCTAAAGGTCAGCCTTCTTATAGCTCAAGAGAGCAACCAGAATACAAATGACTACCAAACACTTAAATATATTTTATTACTGAAAGCTAAATTTATTATTGAAGGTCAAGATAAAGTTAAAAAGAGCCTGGGTCATCATCTCTGCATGCAGATCGTATTTACGCAGCTCAGGGCTCTTGGACCAAGCAGATAATGGCATTACAACACATACTGGAAGGTGAGCAAACTCAGTATGAAAATGAAACCTCTTAGGAGTCGTAACTGGCCAGGAGAGCAGATTATTAGCCATGTAAGATTTGCCTTTAACACACAGCCATTAATTACACAGAACATCTTTTTATAAGAGACACTTCCATTCAAATAAAAGATGTTGCAACCAATGCAGCACTGTTTATGTGGATAATCACTTCTTACTGCAAAAAGCATTACAGCCACCCAAAGTTGATCATCACCACTGAAGCAACAGACTGTTCAAAAGGCAGTTGTTTTTAACTAAGAAAGGACACTGCATAGAGTAAAAAGAAGTACTGTAATTATAGTGCTCTGGTACCCACATTTTTCAGGTATTGCTCTGGAACGTTCTCTGTCCTTATCTCTTCCTCTGCTCCTCCTTTACCTTGCCCTTCTATTGAAATAAAAATTAATTTAGACTGGGCTAGCTATTCTTCAAGATTAATCAAAATGACATTTCAAAGCAAACAGAAAATGAGACTAACCTATTAAGAGGTATAAATTTTGAGGCAGTAGTATGAGCCTACATACTTAGTACAAGCCTTCATAGGCTCCTCCCAGACCTGTTCAACATTCTCTGTGAGGTCTTAGAGAAATCCCTTCTCAGGAGTACTCATTACAAATGGTATAAGCCAACATCAAAATACTTAAGCATAGCAATGAGGAAAAAAAGGGAGGGCAAGAACATCACTTCCCTTCTGCAAGAGAGGAGTAAGGAACAGTATTAATGCAACATCTGTAAGGACATACACTCCACACAGCTCAGCCTAAGCATTATTCTAACAGTACCTGAGGAGAGACTGGAGGGCAACACAAAACTTATTTTTAACCCAAACACTAAGAGTCACAGTAAAATGGTTAAAACAAAATTCTCATGCCTTGTTTGCCAGACTAGGTTTTTTCTTCTCCTACTTATATGTTGTTAATGAAGAAACTAGGGACAGAGGGAAAGGGATCTCTTTTGCTGGTTTTACTTTTTATTGGTTGATTTTTGTTTGTTAACTGGCAAATTGGACATCACCATATAAGCAGTAATTTAAAAGAAGGTGAAAAGAATTCTACAAAACTGAAGTTACATGCAGACAAATACCTCTTGTCCAGACTAAAAAAAAATAACAGCAATACTTGAATTAAAGAGAAAATAACATCAAAAAAAAGTCTTCATCATGCCTCCATTTTCCATTTCCTCTATACGTTTCCATGTAGACAGAGCAATCTTCCTGAAACATTTATACAGAAAACTACTAAAGGAGAGTCTTCATAAGATAGTACGAAAATGCAACACTGTGCACCTATTTTCTTTCTTTAAATATCAAGACCATTCATGAACCCCAAACAGTGCAATTTTTTTAAAAATATGGGTTGTTCAGAGGCCTTTCATGCAACATTACTTAATGCTCTAACAAGAGAGTGTGACTTCTGACCACTGTTGTTTGCATGTTCCAAGTTAATAGTAAACTTTCAGTCAAGTCAAGGTGCTCCTGAGTGAGCTCCTGTCCTTCTCCACCTGATTAAGTGCAGGGTCATTTCTTTGAACATCCACCCTAAGCCAAGAAAAAGGGTTAAAGGGCACTTGCTTGTAATTTGTTTAAATTCACAAAAGAAGCTTGCTTTCTCCTGGGTAGAGGTAAGAGACCTCTGCAAGCTGTGCTAATTTTCCAACAAGGTTTCTCTCAGCCTCTGCTGGGACCTCACAGCTGCTGCCACATCACTGCTGCCCACCACTCCAAGAGCAAACAGGAGTCTGAGCAACAGACCAGTTATAAGCCCAATAGTGGACAAAAAAACACAGTTACATTAAAATATCCAGTACTTTCATAGACTACTACATTAAAAATTAACTTAGTATATTCAGCATCACATGAAAAAAAAAACCAACAACAACAAAAAAATCACTCTCTGCCTATCCGCCACTGGGCTTCACAGTGGACATGAAAGATTCCCATGTTTTCATTTGCTATTTAAAGCATACCAACAGCTTGTCCCACACCCTCACCTCTTTCTGTAAAAAGTCAGGCCTCTAAACACCATGCTCTCAACCTCTGCAAATGTCCTGCTTCAAGCACAATTACAGATGTCCTTCCAACCAAAATTTGTCTGGTGTGTTCAAACTTTCCCAGGTGAACTTAAAATTTAAGATGAGTCCTTCTTCACACCACATAATAAAGATGAGTATTCAGAGACAGCAGCAGTCAGTCTATTGAACCCAAGTCAAGAAAATGTATTTCCATTTACTACGACCCTGCAGTGCTTGAGCTGCTCCACTTTCCTACTCGTTGTGATGAGGACTAATACAAAGGCAGACAACAAGCAGGTCCAGGGATTTATTTCCCCCTCAGCACCACAACCCTCAGCTTAATGCAACAAGACAATTCTAAGCTGCATTCCATACAATATGAACAGCTACTAACGATGACACCATTTTCTCTTCCCAAACTATTTAAATAAGCTTATTCTCATACTTTGTGCTATTATGCTTTCATTTGAAATGTTCATCCTTACTCAAGTGGCAAGTTCAACTTCATCCTGCAAAGGATGATGGAAAAGAGGATAGACAGGAAAGAAGAGGAGAGTTTTCATCTTTCAAATTTATTCTGTCTGTGCCAGAGGAACCTAAACCCTCACCTTGGTATCTTCTCTACTCAAGCTGAGCTACTTCAGAAAAACATCAACTATATTGATCTCCTTCTATAAAGAAAGATTACAATGGAAAGACACACAGCTAGACTAAAAAGATTTTTCCAAGTACATTATTTGCAGCACACATATCTCCTCTGCTTCCTTTTATTAAAAAGGAGGAAAAAGCCTCAACCAAACCCAAACAAACAAAAACCTAAACATTCATATCATCATCTGTATTTGAAGTGTATAATATATACACAGGTGTTTTACTGAAAGTAAATCATGTTATAACTTTAGGAGTTTCACTGATCAGTAGGCTATCCCAAATCACACCAGGAAACTCTATGTGCTGCTTTTTGGGTGGAGTAGAGTTAATTTCATTCACAGTAGCTGGTATGGGGGTGTGCTCTGGATTTGTGCTGAACACAGGGTTGATAACACAGAGATGTTTTTGTTGCTGCTGAGCAGGGCTCACACAGAGCCAAGACCTTTTCTGCTCTTTGTACCAGCCATGCCAAGGAAGCTGAGGGTGCGTGGGATGGTGGGAGGAGACACAGCCTGGACAGGTGACCCCAAGTGACCAAAGACACATGACATCATGCTCAGTATATAAAGTGAGGGGAAGAAGAAGGAAAGGGGCCACTTTTGGAGTGATGGTGTTTGTCTCCTCAAGAAACCACTGCCCATGATGGGGCCCTGCTCTCCTGGAGATGGCTGGACTGCTTCCCATGGCAAAGCAAGGAATTCATTCCTTGTTTTGCTTTGTGCGTGTGTGTGGCTTTTGCTTTCCCTGTTAAATTGTCTTTATCTCAGGCCACAGGTTTCCCAGATTTTACCCTTCTGATTTCCTCCCCATTCCTGGTGCAGTGAGAGTGAGCCACTGGCTACATAGGGCTTGGTTGCTGGCTGGGGAAAAACCCTGACACTGTACAAGTAATTAAAAAAAAAAAAAAAATCCTGCTACTTATACAGCACATCCAGAGTCCTGTCTGTACAAAAACATCACCAGTCAAACTACATGGGCTTTCAAACAGACAGCAGGGAAACCATGGTCTCCCCTATCCTGATCCAACACTGCTGAGAATATGCCTGTGTTGCTGGAAAGAAATGAAAGCAAAATATTTCTGTCTCCAGAAATTGCTATAGTCAAATAAGACATGTTGCTACGGTGCCTTTACAAACTGTAATAATGAAAAGCTTGAAAAGATACTCCCTGGTTACTTCATGACCCACTGAAAACCTAAATTAAGTATTCGTCACTAGTTTAGGCTCACTGCTCAGAACTGTTAAAAAGAAACTTCTGCAAACCTAATTAACAAGCAAATTAGCATTCTCTTAGATCATATCCATAGAGACTTTGTTTTTACATTTGTTCTGTGGTTCACTGCTCAACTGCTGACTCAAGTATTAGTATTTAACTTGTGATGCAATAACAAAACCGTTCCTATGCCTATTCCACATGACTGCTTATAAAATTATAACAAATGTTTACTTCTGCCTGTTCAGAGAGGCATCCTTTCTTCTGCAAGTGTAAAGAAACTCTCAAATAAAATAAATTTCTCTCCTCCTCAGTCACTTTATCAGACAGGAAACCAGTGATGACAAGAATATTACCAGCTCTGATCACTGAGCTTTCTCAATCTCATTGTACCTGTGGCACCCCAGCCCAGAGCATTTTGCCATGTGAAGATTCCAAAGATGATGTAACCCTCACAGTTGTGGGAAAAAAAATTAAAACTGCCTGTTTAAGGCTCAAAATCAAAAAAGAAATCAATTTGGCTTGTGCTTTCAATGCTTTAAAAGGCATAACTTGAGCCAATCTTACTACTGAGAGCCTACACCATGACATTTCAACTCTGAGAACATTGAAAGGCCCTACTTTTACATTAAGAAACGCACTCTTTACCTGTTTTGTCTGTCATTCTGCCATGTGATACATTCTGTACTCTGTGCACTCATGCAATACAAACCAAGGCCTCACTTGAAGACCCAAAGACCTCCTTAAAATCCCATTAGAAGTAAACAAGCCTTGGCAAGCACACAAATGCAGAACCAAATCCTAAGACCATCAGTGGCACTCTGAATGCTCTCAAGGTGGTGAATTCCTGTCTCTTGGTTCACATTACTCCTTTGGCTGTCTTCAGGCAACTGCTCAATTCAGTCTTTTGTTGTTTCAGGGTTTTTTTGTTGAGGCTTTTTGGGGGTGTTTTTTTCCTTGTTTTTCTGGGTTTTTCCCCCAAACTTAAGTATCACTTCTGAGCTCACTTCCATGCATCGCTCACCCGCTGTGCTCTGCACACTTTGGCTGCAGGAATCATGTGAACCAGAACTGCCATTGGTGCCTCCATATCATAGAAACAAGCCTCTCCTAGAACAGCTCTCCTACCACAGGCCAATACTCCCCACTGGTCTAACAAACCTCAGACAAAAGCTCAGGCTCATTATGCCAAGGGCACTTACATCTGATTAACCTTCTCAGGGATCTTTACCTAAGGCACTCTGAGC
Source organism: Zosterops lateralis (assembly GCF_965231275.1). Lineage (NCBI taxonomy): Eukaryota > Metazoa > Chordata > Aves > Passeriformes > Zosteropidae > Zosterops > Zosterops lateralis. Next base: position 58,905,142 of record NC_139766.1, on the reverse strand, counting down.
AGTCCTTCTCCCTTTCAGGATTGCCCATCATCCAAGCACTTGAAGAGTCTTTAGAAAGTTTTATTACCAATCCAAGTTGATATTTTGGCATATTTTATCCTTTTGTATCATTTAAATAACATAACTTCTGGATACCCTAAGCATTGGCCTAGCCCTGCAATTTCTCCTTCTAGTCCGCTTATCGCAAATTAAACAACAACAAAAAAGGATATGCTTACAGTGCCAAATAACCAAACACAAACTTTAGGAAGTTCCTGCTGTACAAACCCCCTCTTCCTGTTACAGCCCATCTGTGAGCTCAGATTTTGGTTCTCAGCAAGAACCAGGGATAAGAAGCAACACTATTTATCACCACGGCATTCAAACACATTCCACTTTCTGAAGGAACACCCCATCACCTATTGCTTCACACAAATCAAACCATTCTGCTTTGGACAACATGGAGATTTTTACCATGTCTTCATATGAAAATAATAAACCATCCGGTAATGTAAGAACATAAAACGTGGTTCACTTGCACCCACATTCCACCTGGCAGAATGATACTGAGAAAAGTAGCACTAGATAGAGCTACTCTCTCATACCCAATACATGGTGATAACTCTGACAAAAGCTGCAGTGAAACAGAAAGCCAGATGTACATTTTTCTCAAGAGCTACCGATCCACACTCTCACTGAAGTCATCACGTTCCAAAATTGAAAGACCCCAAAAAAACCCCAAACACCTAAGAACGTGTAGGAGTATCTTCTCCTTCTAGCTATGTGTCTATCTTAGCACTACCAAATTGTCAGCTCTGAAGGTTTGGGATTTTTTTTCCCATTTGCTTATCTGATATAGCTGGTTTAAGATAAGGCTCCATCTTGCTAACTCCCCCTTAACTCTGAAATCCTTCACCACAAATCGTCAAATGCACATTCAAAATCAAAACTGTCACAGCCATTAGTAAGAAAATGGATGATTCAATAGAGGGACCAGCTTTATAGTTAAAAGGGTCTGACTTCTCTAAGGTAGATGTCTTAGAATTGGAAGAAGAAGCTTAAGTTACCCATGTAACTGAGGAATACCCACTAGCCTGAAAAAGCAGGAATTCTTACATGCTTCCAGTACAACAAAAATTTTCTGTAGAGCAAGAGAAAGAGATGAAATAACCCACCTGGAAAATCCACTTCTTCCATGTGTTTTTGAATTTATTATTGTCTGTACATTAGGTTAGCCAACCTGATCAAAGCTTTTTCCATGTCTTATTGTACTAAAACCACATGGAAATAACGATATTTGTGAAGATGTAAGAACTAAACATTCTATTAATGCATATCTGATTGTTATAATTCTGATGCATCCATCTCATCTTTTGCTGACATTTCTTAAAATTTGCCCAGAAACGAGAAGTTACCTGCCTTCATACCATACAACATCCCTTACTGTTTATGGCTCCCACACAATTCCCTCCTTTCTAGCACAACACTGTTCTACTGCACTTGAAATTTCAGAAGGTATTTTTTTACATGTGCAAGTTCTGCAAATCTGTTCTGTGAGAAGCGTTATAAGTCACATGCTTAAGACAGGCAGAAGAAATCCATCACAGGGTAGTGATGAAACACTAAAATGAGCAAAGCAGTCAAGCCTCTCTATCCTCAAATGAGAAAGATCCCAAAAGATGAGACGTAGCTTTCACTGGAATAAAGTAACTCCAAAGAAACATCTAACCTTTTTCCCCCCCGCCAAATCTCAATACAATTTGACTTCCACTATCATAGCTTTGCTCAACAGGTAGGGAGAGAAAAAAGAAAATAATTACACCATTAAAAAAGAAGCCACAAATATTCCCTGCTGTCATTCCAAATTTCAAAACCATCAGCACAATTGTCAAAAATCATGTCAATTGCATATTTCCACACAGAACAAAAACCAGAAAATTTTGCCCCAGAGCTGTTCAAGGGAAAAAACAAAAGATGTAGGTCATCTTCACTCAAAAAAGACTTAAAGGAAAGAAAAAAAAAAAGCCCTCCTGCATACTTAGAGCAAAGCAAATAGAAAAGGAACAAGACCTATTCTTCTTTCTTTGGACTGGACAAAGCTGCCCTCTGCACTTGTTTAGAAAGCCTCAATACCAGCCAAGAGCTCCTAGCACGTGTAAGGAAGTTCCCCCAACAGAGACATCAGCACCTGAGACCAAACCACGGCCTCCTCAGAAAGATGTTGCCATCCAGCCCTCAGAGCAGTCACCAAGTCCCTGTGTCCCTGTGTGTACCAGGGAGGTGCTGTACACACCTACCTGTAAAATCTGAACAAGAGATGTGACCAAAAAGCCAAAGCCTGCACTACTGCCTCATCAAACATAGGTCGCTTGCCAAACAGATGCTCCCGAGGCTGGATCACCACTAACACATACTCAGTCCCGCAAAGCTTGCAGTGCTCTCACCTGAGCCAAGAAGCTGCTCTCACCTTCCCACCAATGACTTCAGTTAAAATGTTACATCCTGCCTGCAGGACTTTGTACCCAGCAAAAGGATATGGCAACACTTTCCACCCTGTCTGTGGGACAGCGGCTTAAAACAGATGTGCACAAGGACCTTATAATTATGTCCTGTTTTCCCCTCCCCAGCCTGGACAAGGTATGAACGGCCCAGCAGCAGGAAGCAAAGTCTCCAATAAAAGATAAACAGTTTCACTCTTGTATAGCTCCAGTTACTACCAAACTCTAAACAAAATTACAAAGTTAAAGAGAGCTGTGACAATCTCACATCAATGCACCTCAGCCCTTTAACACGTGAAAGCGTAAAGACTTGGTCACTTAGGACAGGTAAGTAACAAAAAAGTACTTTTTAAAGCAATCAGCATTCCAAATACAACAAAGAAATTAACACTGTTAAGTATTTGTCATAACTCGGACATGTTAAATACTGTACTATTGCAATCAGCAACACCACCAGCACGAAAAAAAGAATCAAGAAGGAAACCAGTCAAGTTAAAAACTTCTGTATTAAAGCCATGAGGAAATAATTTGTTTTCCACACACACAAATACCCTGAAATTGTACTGTGGATCAACAGATTTCCCATTAGAAAATGCAAGTTACATTCTAGTAACATCATAAGAATAGACTTCCATGGTACTAACCATCAGAAAAGCAAGCAAGCAAGCAAAGGGGGGTAAATTGTGAGTTAGATGTATGGTTTCTCACAGCATATTTTATCTGCACTCTTCAAAATCAGTTTATTTTGGACAAATGACACAAGACTTCCTCATGGCAGGAAGTCCTGCAAGTCAAAGGCCACTGCTGAAACAGTATTTCCACTATTTTGCAATAGGGACTTAAAATCACTTACAAATGTGAACGGATTTGTCCTTTGGCAATTTAACCACCCGAGAGGGAACCACTGTCTTCTCTTTACATTTTCCAATTTAGTGCATCTTCGGAAGCCCAAGGGAATGCCCAGAACCCAGCCACGGAACAGTTAATATCAACATTTGGGAAGTCAAACACCATGTTCCAACACCAAAGTTTCCAAACAATCTCATGACAGTCCTGAGCATTTCAGAGGGCAAGCAGAACATCTGCCCACTCTCGCTCCCATTCCCTTCACATAAAGCCCCACTGAAGTTCCCTGAACGCTAAAAATCCCACAGAACACTTGCGGAAAACTATGAATTAGTTAATGCAAGGTTGGTGGATGTATAACGCGCTGCTGAACTCCTCCAACAAACAGCAGCACACATCAGTACATCCTGAAGACCTGCTCACCTTGCACACTTGTGGCACTTTAGCTCCACTAAACCAGAGCTAAGTCCCAAGGTCTGCGTAGCCACAAGGATGGCTGTCACAGATGGCCTCCTCAGACCACTCCCCTACCAAGAGGCAACACAATAATGTAGCTTTGTTATGTCAAGGTTGAAATTATCAAGAACTGTAATTGTTTTTTTACTCAGCATCCTTCTGTTACCATTTTGAATAGAAAGATAAGCGTTCTTTTCCCACAGTACTGCGTGGCAGCAGTACTACCAAGTATTTGATCTTGGTGTACTGAACTGGAAATAAACAATTGACTGGACACACCAACTCTCTCTTAAACCTTGATACAGAGATGATGTAATACATTTTTAAGTGGGTGCTGAAGATATTAAGTCACAGCAGCACCATGCTTAATTTGCTTCAGCTAGATAATCAGCTGGCTAAGAGATGCAATATAACCACAAAACCCAAAACATACCACATTTTTATTCCAAGTCTAGCAGCCTAAAATTGCCCAACAAGCTAGAAAAGCAAATGTGTCCAGTTCCTAGCAAACACTTACCAAACTGACCAACACCATTCACCATCCTCCCATCTGATATTTTATGGATTCTTCTACCCAAAACACCTTTTTATCAACAGTGTTGAGTATTCCAGAGCTGGCTCCAATTGAGCTCAACAGACCCACAACACATAGTGAGGAGACACCCATTCACAGCCCAAATGTGCAGCCAAAGTTAGACTGCCAGCACTTTTTGACCTGGGCCATGGAACAAAGGCACAATGCCACATTAACATGGACACACTTCCAGGACACAATGCCTGCCTGCTTATAACCTAAAAGCAAAGAAAAGGAATTTCACTGGCTTACTGCCACTGACCAATTCCCACAGCAGGTAAGTTCATATCTTCAAATGCTGTCTGTCTATCAAGATTGCACAGAATGAGTGAGATATTGCAGAAATGCCAGTTCATGCAGACAGTAGAGTTTGTTTACATAGCCTACTTCAAGATACTGCTACCTTATCACCAAAATGTGCCAAGGAGGCAATCAAGCTGGCTCTCTGCAGAGCCTGACTGGAAAGGAGTCTGCGAGCTCAGGAACATCCCACAGCTGTACAGCATGCACAGGGACCAGGGCACAGAGGCAGGCACAGGCGCCAGGGAGCAACCCAGCTTTGGTAGACAAAAATAACTTCTGTTAGCTAAAACACGCAAAATCTGCTTTTCTTAACAGGAAGCCCATCACTTGTTTTTCATAGTAAAATTTCATTGTACGATACGTGGACACATACAGACCTTGTCACAAGCTAAGATTACCAAGAAACCAAAATTCAGTCATTAAAATAAGGCCAGGACTCAGAGGTCTACACTGAAATCTCACAAATTACTCTAGTTAGCAAAAAAAAAAAATCAGTTAAATCATTTATGAAACTATAAGTCAAAATAAATACATCTAGTCCTCTGCACTTCTTCCGTGTTTCGCTGTGTAGGCACAGCTAGAAATTACAGTTCTAATCTTTCAAGGTGAACATCACACAGGGTTTCAGCACCCAGCACTACTGAAACCTCTCCATTTGCGTGGACCACCTCCCAGAACCGCAGGGCGAAAACCACGCTCAAGACAAGGAGCGGATACTTCAGGAACCTCGCCAATGCCCCCAACACCGCTCTCCGAGCCCCCCGGGAGCCACGACCCCCCTGTCCCCGGGGACAAACCTGTCGGGCTCTGTAACTTCAACGTCCCTTCCCTGCCGCACCGCGGGGCCGGCAGCTCGAGGCTGCCGCCAAAATCAGCACCCGCACGAAAAATCAAAATAAACCGCGGTGGGTAAAAAGCCGAGCCGACCCCCCGCCCGTGAGCCGCCCAGCGCCCGAGGCGACCCCCCACAGCCCGCAGGCCTCCCCAGGGCCGGGGCTCCCGCGGGAACACCGCCCGCCCCAGCCACAACAAAGGCGGCCGGGGCGGCCCAGAGCCCGCGGGGCTCCTGCGCGACCCCCGGGCTCCCCCCGCGGCCCCCTCGGCACAGCCCTCGCGGTGACAATGATCGGCCCCCCGCACCTGCCCCTCCTCCAGCCCGGCCCGGCCGCTCGGCATCCCCGGGGAGCGGGGCCTGCGGCACGGCCGAGGGGGCGCCGGGTCTCCCCGGGCCCGCAACAAAGCGGCGGGGCCCGGGGGGCGGCGGGGCCCTCACCGGGGGGCGGCGGACACTCACCGGGGGGCGGCGGGGTCCCGGCGGTGCCGGCCCGGGGAGGGGGCGGCGGGCGGTCCGTCCCTCCTCGCTCTGTTCTCCTCTCCTCTCTCCGCGAGCAGCGCTCGGCTGGGCTCGGCTCGGGGGTCAGGCGGCGCGGCGGCCGCGGCCGGGCGGTGCGGGCCGGGCCGGGAGGGCGGCTCCCCCCGGGCGGGCTCCGGCGGGAGGCGCCGCCGCCGCCGCTGCTGCACCGTCCGGGCGCCGGGGTCGTCCCGGCCCCATCAAGGCCGGGCCGCGGCGAGGGGGCGGCGGAGGGAGCGGGGCCGCTCCCCGCGGCGGCTGGTGGCCATCTTAGTCCTCCTCCTCGGCGCCGAGTGCCCCCTCCCCGCCCGGCTGCCGGCGCTGCCTCCTCCCTCCCTCCGCTCCTCCTCCTCCTCCTCCCACCGCTCCCGGCTGGCTGCGGTCGCTCCCGCGGCCCGGAGAGGCCGCCCGAGGAGAGCCGCTTGGTGCTGGCAGGCCGCGGGCCCGCTTCTCAGTTCTGGGGCTTTATACAATTACCTTACCTTTCGGAGCGGTGGGTTTGGCTTCCCCCCGTTCCCTGGCGGAATTCCCGCTCCTCCAGCGCTGGCCCGTGGGGTCCTGTCCCCTGTGCCCGCCGCCGCAGGCCCCAGCAGCCACAGGCCAGGAGACGCCGTCCCGGGCAGGAGCCTGGATGGGCGATGAGGAAGGGAATGCAGGGCGATGCCGGAGCAAATAACCCAGCCTGGAGCTGGGCTTGAGGTGCTTTCCCTTTCGCTCTTTGTCAAGTGTACAGCTAGGGAAAGTCCACTGGATATCCCAAGTGCCGACCACAAAGAGGATTGTAAGCCTGTGCTGACCAGCCAGTCTCATCTGTGTGTTTAAACAGAAATAGTTACCCTTTTCGTACTTAATCCAGAAGTCGCGTTAATTTCCCAACAGCCGAAGGACTCCTTTTTGTCTGCAGGACAAGACATCAATTTAGCCCCGTGCTGGGCGCACAGTGCAGGGGGTCACTGACCCCGAGGCAAGCCTCTGGGACACTGCTGAGGAGCAGTGCAAAGGTGTGTCCACATCTGTGTGACCAGATACCCTTCTGCCTTTTCCCAATCACTTATAAACTTACCTCCTCTAAGAAATCAGCTGCTAGCAGCCATTCACCCTCTAGCAGTTTTGTTTAGGGTATTTTTGTTTGTTTGTTTACAAAATCCTTCTGAAGCCTTCATTGAAAAGACAAAATACCAGTTTGGAGAATCTGGCTGCAAGGGTAAAAGCTGCAAAAAACAATGCACAAACCATCCGAAACCTCTGTTTTATTGGCAAATTATCACAAGCGCCAGGAACCAGGACCATTGCCTCTTGTCTGTGCTACAGGGGTTTATTAAAGGAAGCTGTGTATTCTGTTGTGCTGGAGGACAAATGGAATAAACACCATTTATCCATTCTTCCTTCTCTGGCCGTTAGCATAAAACATGTAAATGCACTTAATGTTTATTTCTGGCTGATGTTCTGCTGTTCAGCTGGCAGCAGAAATTATCTGGTCCCATTCAGGTGCGGAAAATTCTGCTTAAAACTTAGATATGTCTTGAGTGAGGCTAGCTCTAATTCAGCTCCTAAGAAGCATTCGCTGAAGACAGAAGTACAACTCCATACAAAGAAAGTCTACTTCTCCCAACTGAAAAACAAAATAAGCAAGGACAAGTGTGTAACATCCTTGCCTACACAATATAGTGCTGCCTTTACTTGTTAAAGACATCTTCAGGCATTCAAAATTCACTGTGTGGACAGGAGCAACATCCAGCCCAGCTCAGGATAACAATCCAGGCTATAGTTTGGGTTGGAATGGAGTTGACTGTCCCTTTGCAATATTTTCTTCTGCGCAGGACAATCAGTGAAGAACAGGCACAGAGAGAGAAATCATGCGCAGTATATCAGCCACAGTCCTGTCACAGCAACTGTAATATGATTAGTAGCAGAAGCTCTTAAGACAGTTGGTATTCTTGTGTCTCTTGAGGAAAAACTTAAATTTATTCCATGTGTATCTTGTTTTGCCCCTCCTAATGAAATGCTTTCTTTTTAGACAAAGAGCATTGTAACAACTTCTTCCCAACCACTCTTTGCAGCCTCCTATTCCCATGTCACATGCTAACACCTGTAACTGTCACTGTCTGCTACGGAAAAAAAATATGTATTTGTCTATGGCTAAGGCCATATAGGGCACTCACCATGTTTTGTATGCATCATGTAGCAATATATACACAGAAGGAGAAGTGCGTGTGTTGAGTTGCATGCTATCACATACCAGACTGATGTAATTTACCCCTGAAGTGAAGGCTAAGCTCAGGAGTCAGTGGAAAATACGGTTTTGCTACAAAACTGCCAAGGTCTCTATCTCAGTCCATTTGAAGCTAACATGCACTGAATTTTTTGAGGTGCATCCTCCAGCCATGCCAGTCTAGAAGCAAAACCACAATGAACTCGTCTAGGCAGAATTTGGCCCCGTTTGATGTTTTCATTCTGAACTGCAGCATAGAGGAGCACTGATTCCATCAGCTTGTTCCGACAGTTATTTCACTTACTGTGCAAGATGCAGCCTGTGAATGTTACATAGCAGTTACACTTCACAAAACAAACAATGTTCTCCCTGTAATTTATGTGTAGGAGGAGACTTGCGTCTTTCTTAGGTAAAGGTTTAGCAGGACCTATTTGAGCCAGCTCTACTGAGTAAGAATCAAAGCTAACAGAGATGGTGCTGTTCCTAATTCATGATAAGTACTGGGAAATCAGCAAAATCCCCCAGGATGGCAGTGGGAGTTGCAGGGGCAGCTGTGTGCTATGCCTGATACACGTTTTGCAGCATGCCAAGTTAGACAGGTTTTTTTCTTCTTGTGCAGCTAATGCTCATTGCATTCCTATTTATAGTCCCATCTTTCAGTCACAGTTCCAAAATAAATAATGGCAAGCTGTAATGCTCCATACTGAGTGACACCAGACACTCTTTTTACCTTCTCAGCATCTCTCCTCTCACAAAGCTCATCATGGGTACCTGCTTGTCTTTCTCAGAGAAGGTGCAAAATAGTAATTACAGTGCTATAGTTAAAGAAAAAAAAAAAAGTATTTACAGTTAATCTTTCTTCCACTTTGCAGTGCAACTGTGCACGAGGGATTGCATCAATCATTAAAAAAATGTAGAGATATATTTAAATTTCTTTGCCTCATTTTTTAGAGGGTGAGGTGAAACTAACGCAATTGACTTCCAGTGGTGCAATGCCACTCTGCTTTCAGGTGAGATGCTCGTACACTTCCATTGCATTTATTTCCAACATCTTAGACATAAAGCTACATCTGTCCTCTTTGCATATACTAGCTTATGGCAAAGTACAGGCATATCCAGAAGTGGAAAGAAATTACTACAAGAAAGTGAAATTAATTTGAAGTAATTTTAGTCTTCTTTTTAATTAGAATTTTTTTTAACAGAAGAAAATAGCACTGCTTCCCAAATTTACACAGCCTAATGTTTTAATCATACAGGATTCTTAATATTTCCTCTGAGGATTACTCTTCCCTTCCTCCTTCTTGCTTGTTTACAGATAGTTTTTGGTATTAAATAAGAGGAAGGGTGGAGCTGTCAAGAGTCTAGTGCCCCTGTCCTGTGACACTTATGTTGAATTTGGCTGAAATTTGAAAAATTTAAAAAAAGTAAATTCCCTTGTCACATATGTTCTTCAGAAAAATAATGGCCTGCTTGTCAGAAGTTAATAAATTACGCAATCCCCAAATAGTCTACTGCTGAGCTCATAGCATTTGTAAAGCATTAACAAAGTCACCAGAAGAGAAGCAACAGCAACCTGATGGAGTAACAGTCAAAGAAAGCAGCAGCCAGGGCTGCTGCTACTCCTTCACCCTCTGGGGCCCAGCAATCCAGCCCCACTCTGGATATAGAGCCTTTCTTCTGCTGTCAATGTTAGTCACACAGTTCAAATAAATAAATATTTGCATCCCAGTGCTACAGAATCCAAGTTTGAAGGTGGATGACTTAAGAATAATTTGCTACAGCTGGACATATTATGTGGGTTTTTTTCTTCTAAGACAAAACTACTAACAAAGCAGCATTGAAAGCAAGAATGTGAGGATGAAGGGAAGAAGCAGAACAGAGGATGGTGAGATAACAGAATTCCCAGCCCACAAAGCTTTAGGCCAGATCTGTAACTGTAAAAAAAAAACCCCAGAGCTTGCATTTTAGTTCTCAAAATCCCTGCCTTGCTTCAGATTATTTGTCCCAAACAGAGTTCTTGCTGCAGAGGTTACTAGTCTAGTAGTGCATAATTTGTCATATGTAACTTGTGTACAATGAAATAGTATTCAAGAAATAAAGCATTGATAGAAAAGGACACATGCCAAACTCACTTGTAAACAAATATTACATTGTGCATGTGTGTGTATGGAAAAGAGGATGTAGTTAACAAGAACATCAAATAAACTTCACGATACTTAATATTTAGAAGTCAGAGCCATATTTTCTGGGTCTAAATTTTTGCATACCTGTATGCTAATGATTCTTTTTAGACTCTCCAACCTGCACAGGCAAAAGGCAACCACAACTTCAAGGGCCTGGATCGTGTTCAGGCCACCTGAATGTGACTCTGCACGTCCAATAAAAGTAGGAAAAAAGGAGCAGGTGGCAACAGAGAAGGTGCAGTTCAGCTGAGGTCATTGTGGCTTACGCAGCCTCAAAGCCTGATGATCCCAGGAGTGAATCTGAGAGGATGAGATCACACTCAGTGAGGGAAAAATGCTGCCATCTGGTGCCTCTGGAGAAAAAAAAAAAAAAAAAAAAAAAAAAATTATGTTGGTGGTGTGCTTCATCTGCAGTGGTATCAGTGCTGCTGGTTCAGTCCTGCAGACCTCCAGCTGTCTTTTTGTTGTTAGGAGGTGTTACCATTCTGCAAGTCTTACTTTAAACAAACAGGCTGAAAAAATGCATTTTACAGTGGTTTGCCCACAAGAGGAATATCATTAATTATTAATGTAGTCTTTAAGGCAATTTTAGGAAAGATGGTTTCAAACCAACTTTCCTAAAATCAAAGTCACTTACATCTGAGAATAACATAGACCTGATTTATTTTAACGAAGTTATGCATATTCAGACCAAGGGAATTGCAAAATGCTCTCCTATCACAAATCCTATATATATATTTTACTATTATGTAGCAGAAGAAACCTGCAGTCTGTAAAGTACATCTGAGAAAGAATGAAGATGCTGGGTTTTGCTATCGAGTTGAGTGAAAAGTTTAACAGAACAGGAATTCAATTTTCAGAACGGACTTTGACCTTGACCATCACTGCCCAGCCTCTAATGCCCACTATTTTGTCTTATGAGCATTGTAGATTGTACTGAGTGCATGTCAGAAGCCTCAGAGGATACAGGACCAGACACTAAACACCACTTACTTTTATAATTCTCCTTTTACATCAGCCTATTTCAGATTGTTGTTGATAGAGCCTCAGAGGATGTGCCAAATATGTACTGAGACACTCCACAGTGTTAGAATGAGGGAGTGTTATTTTTGTCTAAGATATTTTTATTTTTACAAGCTTTCACAGAAAGCCATAATGGTAGCTTTGAGAGGTTGAAATTACTGATTAAATTAAAACCCATGCATTGCTCTATTTTAGATGCAATAAAGATAGCTCTTTCTGGGAACTTAAATTTGTTTATCCCTTGACTAAGGGAAAATCTGAGGGCCACAGGTCAGCTTCCCACTGAAAGTAAACTGAGTAAAGTGGTTCATATACCATATTCATTTTTAGACACAGCATTTTTGTAATAAAGTGGTCACAAAACCTCAGGAATGAAATTCACTCTTGCAGATAAACTAACTCCCGCAACACCATAAATTTCCTAGGAAGATACTCTAATCTAAGGACAGCTTTAAACTCATGGAGTAACCCAAGGACCAGAGAGTCTTGCAAAGGATTTATTGTACAACTCTGCTGAGCAAAGAAGAGGAATATGTTCCATTTAGTTCCTAACCTTAATGTATCTACACCCACTTTATACATGTTTTTCCTAAAAAATCCCTACATTTTCATTCAAAACAGAGCTAGATCCTTATATCACTAATGTTGCATTGAAAGAACTTGGAGTTTCTTCCTCTCCAACAGCATTGGAATTTCTTGTGGGTACATGGAGGGAGTCTGGATTTTTTAGATGTGTACATAACTTACGATAGAGGAGTAATTTCTTTGACAGTCCCTTGACCATGAACAAATCAGGCAACTTGAAGCCCTTCTAATATTAGCCATGACATGTAAAACTAGGTTTAAGAAACAACAAAAAAGTTTTGTCAGTGCCTGTGGCAGCTTTGTTAACAGCAACTTCAGTCATCAGTCTCCCTTCAAGTTACAGTCTGGGAAGGGCACTTAATTTCACATATAAAAGTGGTTCTGCACAATTTCCACCTCCAAGCAGAGTAACTGAATCACACCAGCAAGGTGATCCAAAGACAGTTCTTAGTAGCCAAAATTTTGGCTATTCCCAAGGGAGATGATGAGAGTTTTCTGTAGAAGCAAGCCATGGGAAATGTGGCTGGAATGAGGCCGTGCCTTGTCAGTGGGTTTATATTAACCTGGTCTACAGGGTCCACATCTCCACTGGATGACTCTTTAGGTTCCTGCCTTTTGAGAAGAGTGGAAAAAAAACAGGCTAAAATAAGCAGGGCTCCAGATATCCATGGCCCAGAGGAGTGGAATTATAGTAGAGATAAGCTACACCCCTCATGTGTTTGTGGGGTCTTGAGGATAACAAAACACAACTCATGCTCTCTGAAACGACTTGCCCAATGCTTTCCAAATGACTGGATGTATTAACTTCTGGGTCCAGGTTGCCATGACATTTCCTTACAAACCCAATTAATTTCTCAGAATATTTTAGCCATTGGCTTACAATCATTGCTCAGTGCAATCATGCATTTCAAAACCTCCGTTGCAGGGCTAAGATGTAGCATGTCTTAGCTTTCCCTTGATTTATGCAGACGGGTGCAGATAATTATCTGTCAGCACCATTGTCCATCTGTGCACTAGCATATGCTACTTTAAACATGTAAAAATGGCACTTAGCCTTCGCTCACAAGAGGAAAGCAGTGACTCCTGGCTTCTTTATGTCATCACTTTAGCCAACCACCTTTTGCAAAGAAGTTTTTTTGATACACAAAATGGATGATTAACCATTTCTGGAAGAAGATATGTGCAAATATCCCATAGTAAAACTACCACCAGCTCAGTATGCGGGCATCAGCTTCCTTACGCTTTAAAAAAAAAAAATCATACATAAATGCTACCTGAAAGAATGGCTTCTTCTTTCAACACCCAATTGCCACTGTCAGATGTAGAATGTCAGCTGCTGAAAATGAAGCAGACCCCTCAGCTACCCCCTGAAGCAGAAGAAGTGGTTGCAGCTTGGTGTAATTTGCTTCTGAAGTTCAAGTCATCCCCATGGCCGATCACACAGGATGGGATTTGAACACTGCTTTGCCAGATGCACATCCATCCAATGTGTGTGGTTAGCACATGCACTTATTTTATTGGGGATGGATAACATGTCTGAAAATAAGTCTTGAGCCTGAAAGGCAGCAGTTTCCTGCATGATTTTAAGCTTGGGTTTTTTTTTTCCCCATTAAATCAGCTGATGAAAAAGTACACAAACTAGCTTGCATGTTCATTTTAATCCTCTCATCTATTCTCCAGCATGTGATCCTTTCTTCCTCAAAACACCTCCCAGCTTTGTGCATTGTCAGCAGTAAGAAACCAAGTGCAGGACTCTGCAGAATTTCATGGGCCTTTGGCAGAAGGCAGTCCTGAGCATTATTGCACACTTGATGTCTCTGCAAGAGCCACCCTGCTCTCTCAAAACATCCAATGAAGACTCTTGGAAAATAGTCCCTTCCCATAAACTCTTCCTGAGAGTATTCCTTTATTTGTAGAACAAATCTTTCCTGTCAACGGATTTGCTCACTCTCCTCATCGTTTCCTTCTGTGCTCTCTGAAGAGATAAACTGTAAACCCTGCAACTGGCTTTTATTTCCTCATTCAGGCACTGACCAGAAAGGCACGGGGATATTCTCTTGTCGAGTCATCAGCATAAAATGCTGACTGTCACGACTGAGCAAAGAGATGGCAGTTCCTGCAAAATCTGTGTTCTGGGAAGTGGCCAACAGAGCTTGAATAACCTCTCCTAGCTGGTTAGAGGGGGTATCCACTAGTACATCTGAAATGTTACATTTTCCAGTGGACACTACAGGAAGGAAATCAAGGTAAAGGGGAGATATTTATGAGGAAAATAATGAATGTCAATTCAATTTCTTCTAATTATTAGACAGATGGACCTGTGCAGAAAACACTTCAGTTGTTGCTTTTCCCAATCACCTACTGAGAAATCATGCAAGGAGACTTTTCTCTCTCTTTTGAAGGAAAGGCACAAATCACATTTCTAGGAGAAGAGGAATGCCCTGCTTAGCTGCTCTTACTAAAGCCAGAGAGGTAGAAGGTAATGTTTGCAGAAACAGATGTTGCAGTAATTCCATCCTCCAGCATCTTCAAGAGGTGGCAATCTTTTGGCCAACAAAACCTCAGCTATCCCTCATAAGGAAGTCTTTGATCTAATTTATTCTGGGATTTTTGACACAATGTTGAATTATTATGAAAATGACTCACCTTTGGTCAGAGATAAGGAGAAAAGCTGCTGGCCTTCAACCTCTGTGATATGACTCACCAGCTTCTTCTTGTTTTCCCTCGCAGGGAATCACCCTCAGAGTCTTCTCATTCTCCTCACCTGGGAATCACAGCTGGTTCTTAAACCTACCTATGGCAAGTTTGCAGATAAGAGTCCTATGGAAGTGGTCTTCAGATTCTACTAGCACAATGACTGAAAGGGAGAAATGAAGAACATTTAAACAAATACTAGGACTGAAGTGGAGAACAACATCCTTTGTTCACAGCAGAATTGGTGCTAAGAACAGAATTTGTGGTAGACTCACAACATTGGATTAATTTAGGTGATTTAAATCTTTATATGCAATCTTAAATAAGAAATACTAACTGGGGAAGAAATCAATCCATAATGTTAAGTTACATGATTTGTCTTTTCCTCTGTGACTGTCTAAAGACTGTGTGAAGGCAAGAAAAAACAAAAACCTCAAAGTAAATTGGCTCACGTGATTGACTCTTAATACTCTGAGAAACACATTTCTGTGACAATTTTCCAGCAGTAAAAAAGCTTCTAAATTAAAGGTGAGATTGCTTAGTCATCAGGACTTGGTGGTGTAGTTGTACCTGCTATAGAGGATTGTATTACATGACCTATGATTACCATTCTATTCCTATTTCTCTGTCGCACAAACTGCCCAGCAGAATTCCTAAAATTGAAAGGTGACTCAATCTCCCTATCCAGAAATAACGTTGATATTTTTTGCATGGGTATAAGCTCTAGCTTGCAGTGTGATGATAAGATAAAATCCTTCCTGAGACACCCAGGGAAGGTCTCTACCATGTAGGAGTTTCCATCACTGTTCCTAGAGGCTTACTGAGCAATTCACATGCTTCCCACGTACCACATTTCCACCATCTGCAGCTTCCACGTGGTTTCCAGATGTCCTATTGCCACCAGCAGCCGTTTGTGAAGCAGCCTCCAGAGCAGGGCTTTCTCACCGTTTCCAGGGCAATGCAATGTGGCCACACAGTAGCCCCAGCCCACCAAAACACCATCTCCAGCCTACACAACATCCCAGCACCTTCTCACCACCAGCCAGAAGGCTAAACTCAGGCCAGACTCACCCTGTCTTTTTTGTACAAAGTGATTCAGAGCAAGAGGAATTGCGTCCAACAGGCTGCAGAGGGGATTTTTTTTTTTTGAAGGTGGATTGCAGGGGGTGAGAGCTGCTTGCAAGAGACAGGTCTCAGGAAGAGGACAGAGCTTTTGGGGGATGGGAGTGGTTTCTAATGGAGATGGCCTGAAGAATATAACTTGTGTGCTTGAGCAGGTCCAACCCAGGCTGGCCAGCTTCAACTAGGAAATGCTGCGTGTTTCTGAATTTCTTCCTGATTATGGAGAGAGATCTCAGAGTTGGGTATTTTGCTCAGCTGCTTTCATTTCAGGTCATCTCAGTCCATACAGAAAAACCTTCATCTGCTTCCTCTGTCTTTCCCTTTCCAAAAGGCAGAAAAGCCTTTTTTTTTTTTTTTGGCTCAATGAGCAGGCGAGAAGCGTAAGTGGCCAATTCAGAAAGATGGTCTGTCCCAAAATTGCAGGAGATATTTGCATGCTCTTACAAAAAAGATGTGGCACCTCAGTAGATTACTTGATTTTCAAGTTGTTGCGCCTAGACGGAGTCATAAGGTAGAAACTCACTTGGTGTTTTAAATAGCTAGTTCTGGCAAAGTGTCATCTTTCCCTCAGGTTTGGGGAGTTTGGTCTGTGAATACAGCTAATTTAGGCATTATACTGCATTCTCTTGGCTGGGTAGGTATTGGATCAGGTGCTTGTGGCTCTGTGCGACCACCAGACAGATGTACTCTGCAGAGCCATCCTCAGTGCCAAGGGCTGCAGGCTTGCCTTCAGGATGGCTGGAACATGAGAGTGGTACCCCCTACGCCTAACACCCAAAAACCCCCCATTCTCAAGCCTCTGGTTCTGCTTTGAAGATTTTTTTGCAGAGGAGATGCCTGTTGCAATCTGTGTTTCACAGCCAAGGAGGTGGATACTGCAGGAGGGCTGTAGGTTGCAGACAGTGCAAGAGGGGAGGGAATCAGTAACTCCTCTGAAGCTGCAAGCAGCTTCTTCTGGGGGCAGGCATGCAAACAAACTTCCTCCTCTCTTACTGTGCTTGTCAAATCAGACAGCAGTCAAAAAAAACTAGTCTGGTTTTGTGGAAGCAAGGGCTGTTCTCTAAAGACATTGGGAGCAGGTAAAACAACTAGCTTGGTCCTTTTGTCTAAAGGAGACAGATTTCATTTGAGCTACCGAAATACAGTCTAGTTTTTTAGTCCAGGGCACAAGTATTCTCTTTCAAAATACTGCATTCAGCTGTCAGTCTCTTCCTATGTGAATGCACTTGATTTCCAAGTTTCTCCTGAAAAGTCTTGCTGTAGAGGGTTTTGCTTTAGGGTATTGTGTGTGTTTTTTAAAATAAAAGTAATTAACCTCCCCAAACAAATGTCCATCTTTACAGCATATCTAAGAAGGCAAACATAAAATAACCTGTTTACTGATGGCTAGATAGAGAACAAAGCTGAATGGTGAGAAGGTTGATTTATAATGCATTTTCCCACAAAACAATTACTGAAAGGAGAATGTGAGAACCGGGCTTAAGCAATGGAGAAGTTGCACATCATATAATAATAATAATAATAGTAATACTATTACTATTACTACTAATAATTTGCTGTATTAATTCCCAGTAAAACAATACTTTAGTCCTTCTCCACTCTAGAAGTACACTAAACTACAGTCTGAGCAAATGTAATATTATTCATTCAACTGTGTTCTCACTTAGGTCAAGTTTAATTAAGACTTGTCTTAATTCAAACAGTAATATCACATCCCTGATAAAGAGCAAGTTAAACCTCCACTTGCATTGAACTCCACCACGTTCCCAAGAGTTTCAGTGTTAGCTCAAGTTAATTGTGTTTAAATTATTTCCTTTAGTGAGCCGATGTAAAGATCATCATCTGACCCCTTAGAACGGGAGCAGCGAATCAAAGATTTCTGCCACTGCCAGCAAAGGCTGCCTTACCACTGCACCCTCGTGGTGGTTTGCCTACCTTGAATTCTAACACTGAAGAGCTACATAATGGAAAAATCATTGCTCAGTCATGCTGCTAGGCTTCTTACCTCTCAAGATTCTTTCAGGGGGGTTTCCTAAGTTCTCACCTTCCAAATATCTTTGTCTGAGTGGCATGAAAACAAAAATCACTGAGCATAATTGCTCACCTGTGGAAGTTTTCAAGTGTGAGAAGAGTGTAAATGGGAAGCTGTTTCTGTCTTAGAGATAACTTCCAGGTGAAGCAGTTAAGAAAAACCCAGTGTTTTTTGTGCAACATTCTCTTTTTGGCTGTTTCTAAATGAGCCCTTCAAACAGGCAAGGGAGAGGAACGAAAGACAAAATTGCCTCAAATCTGTTTTACAAGTTTTTGAAGTTTTGGCCCAGAAACATTAAAATTATCAGATAATTGGGACCTTTTTCATTTATTGTCAGTATACAGATGCTCAGGCCACAAAACCAAACTGTGAACCAGAAGAATTTGTGGTTAGTTTTATCAATGGCTTGAATAAATAAATCATCCTTGTGATTTAGCATGAAGACATGCTAAATCTCTGCACAAATTAAAAACCAACCACGAAGTACACAAAAGGACCTTGTCTGATTCTGAAAAATGCTTTCTTCTGACCTTTTGTGGTGAATTTCTACACTGTAAATAAATAAAACAATGACTTAAAGATTTCTCCTAGAGATTTACACTTTTTAATCTGGTGGCTAGGGATGATGCCATCTGCAACAAACCGGCCATTCTTTTGTCCTGCAATACAGGGGTTTTCACAGAAAAACAAGCTTACATTTGCTGCGTACCAGATGAATAAACATGATAACCTCAATGCTGACAATTTGTTTAAGAGAAGGCAGAAGGCAAATACTACCTTGTCTTCTAGCCAAAGCCTCAGAGGACTTTGTTCTTGGTTTAAAAATGAGGTCAAATACACCAACACCTACACACTTTTCAATGCCACCCTAGCAGGGGGCTCAAAGTCCCACCCAACCTGGCCTTGAATGCATGACAAATTTAAAGCCATTCTTCCTTCTTCTATCACTGCATGCCCTTGTAAAAAGTCCCTCTTCATCTCTCTTGTAGCCCTTTTCAATAGTGGAAGGCTGCTAGAAGGCCTCTTCAGAGCCTTCTCTCCTCCAGGCTGAACAACCCAAATTCTCTTAGCCTGTTTTCATAGGAGAAGTGCTCCAGCCCTCTGATGATCTTTGTGATGTCCTCCAACAGCTCCATGTCCTTCTCATGCTGGGGGCATAGTATTCAAGGTGGGGTCTTCAGAGAACAGAGTAGAGGGACAGAATCACCTCCCTTTACCTGCTTCTTGTGTCACTTTCATGCAGCCCAGGACACATCTGGCTTTCCAGGCTGCAAGTGCACATTGCTGGGTCACACCAAGCTTCTCACCCACAAACACCTCCAGTTCTTCTCAAGACTGCTCTCAATCCCTTCACTGCCCAGGCTGTATTTGTGCTTGGGATTGCCCTGACCCAGGTGCAGCATCTTGCACTTGGCCTTATTGAGCTTAATAAGGTTCACATGGACCCGTCTCTCAAATCTGTCAAGATATCTTTGGATGGCATCCATCCCTCCAGCATGTCCACCACACCACACAGCTTGGTGTCATTGGCAAACTTGCTGAGGCTGTACTCAAGCCCACTGTCCATGTCACCCACCAAGATTTTAAACAACATCTTTTCTAGCTGTGCCTTCTTTTCCCCTTTGAATAGGAAGTGTTTGTAAACACTTATTTTTGCAATGTGAAATTACTTCAGTTGCATAATGACTATAATTTGTCAGTTTACAACAGAGCAGGCTAAGGTCAAAATTACATGCTGTTTTTAAAAGTACATCTGGTATTAGAAGAGCCAAGGATGCT
This sequence comes from Zosterops lateralis, assembly GCF_965231275.1. Lineage (NCBI taxonomy): Eukaryota > Metazoa > Chordata > Aves > Passeriformes > Zosteropidae > Zosterops > Zosterops lateralis. The sequence continues at coordinate 58,885,505 of NC_139766.1, read as the reverse complement.
GCAAGCTGAAGAAAAAAGCTTCCCCTCACCTCCATTCACTTTGCCAAGTAGCCTCCCTAGTTTTTGTTTGAAGCCTTGAAGTAGTACTGATTGCATGAGGTAGGAGCAATTTGGCCAGTTTGCTCAAGTGCCTGGATATAAAAGCCTTTAGAAGCAAATCCATCAAGATCAAAAAAAAAAATCTTTCGGATCAACATGATATGTTTCGATTAAGCCTGCTCCAGTTAATGTGGAATCTAGAGTTTCATTTAGCCTTTGCTGCATGTTTGGGAAGCCATAATCTCAAAATTAATTTTAAGTCACTTTTGCTCAGACAAACAGAAAGCTTGGTGGTATTTAAATACTCAAATCCAGATATGTGTTCTGCAGGATTCCTGCTAGCTGATCCTGAAGGTTTTTGACAACACAAATGTCCACAAGCTTTCAAATTAAAGCTCCTCAGATTCACCAATTTCTGCTTCTGGCACAACTCAAGACATGAGTCTCTTTCAGCCTGAGGATTAGCCTACATATGCATATTTACCCTGAACACACCACACCCAGATAATGGCCTGCCACATCCTCCCCTCTAAGGTGCTTGGCATGCAGTGTCTGCCAATGACAGCTTTTTCCAGAGAGACCAGACTGCTTCCCAAGCAAGACATGATTGCTTCCCAACACAGAGAGAGCACCAGGAGTTGGGACCTGCAGCTTTGGAGGTCTATGCCTTGCCCTTTAGGCTAACTAAACATGGAGTTTCTTTCTCAGACAACCTCTGCATTACAGCATTCTGCTACAAACAGTCACTGTGGGAGACAGGGTCTCATTCCTGACACAGTACAGAGGTGCTCTCTAGAGACAACAAGGAGACTGGAACCTCAGCTGGCCACTGTTGTAAGCTGGAGTAGACAAGGAGGGGTGATGGCTGCATCCCTGCCCTGATGCTGGGTGTGAAGGGAATGATGGTCCTTGCTTGGGTCTCAAGAGAGAAGAACTTGGTCTCTCTCTTCAGCAGCAGGAGGTATGTCACTATAAATCACAGCACCAAAAGACACTGTATTCTGACCAGAAATTTAAGGGGCTCTAGGATGTTGTCTGCAGCTGACTCTGCCAGCTCCTCATTCCGAAACACCGAATTCTTGTAAACGTTTTTAAAAATGCCTGTTACCAAGATTATCCTGAAATCCACACACACATCAGGGCATCCAGCTTTCTAGCCTCGAAACAGTGTATCCCGGGTGCAACTGGAAGTCTGCTGAGACACAGCTTTGCCCAGTAGAAGCTGTCCTTTACTCCTGTGACCTCTACCACGGCTAGCTGTCCCGTGTTATTCTTTCGGTGAAGAAAGTTTCGTAATACCCAAGCGGTATGTCCTCTGGTGTAGCTCATTCTATTGCTTGCTGTTTGGGAGAAGAGACTCAGCCCCACCTCACTACACCCTTTTCTCGGATAGTTGTAGAGAGTGATAAGGTCTCCCTTATCTCCCGATCCCGCTGCTCGGCGGCAGCGCCTCCCGCCGCCACGGGAGGGATTGGGATGAGGCGGGATGAAGAGGAATGCGAAGGGATGCGCGGACAGCGGGGACCCCTAGTGGTACCGAGGCCCGGCCGGGAGAGGTTTTATGTCCTGCTGCCTCATGCAGGTACCTGGTGAAATGTTTGTGGAAAAAATAAAGTCTGTTTCTTTGGACCACTCTGTTCCAAAGAGGGAGAAAACAAGTTCAGTGTGAGTAATTGCCACAAAACCGGGTCCACAAAGTATGGCTGTTTGCAGGTGACACACACTTATTATTTAACCTTACACTCTTCAAGTCTTACAAACTGAGCTTAAGAAGAGAGATGAACTGTTAGAGAGGAGAAGGACGACCCATTCAAACACGGGATGTACTCAATCCAATCAAACTTCACCTTAGTGTCCTTTGTCCAATGTTAGTGTCCAACATTAACATTGAGCAGTTGACACTAAAAACATAATGAGTCCAGAGCCTTCCTTAGGACACTCCAAATACTTTTCTGACGTCATGATTTTCAGCTCATGCTAGGCCACATACTGGTGATGTCTATTTGGGATGTCCCAGTGTAGTGCAGACATGCCTTATACTCATGGGACTGCAGTGATGTGGGACAGTGGCTGGCCCTGGGCAGACGGAGGCCCATCCCATCCCATCCCATCCCATCCCATCCCATCCCATCCCATCCCATCCCATCCCATCCCATCCCATCCCATTCCATCCCATCCCATCCCATCCATAGCACACACCTGCCTGAGTCTGCCATGGAGCCACCAAGACCATGTCAGGGCAAGAGCTACTTCTTGCCGTCCTGCTGCAGCAGGTCTTTCTTAAGCAGATGTAAGATATAAGAACTGTAAGACAGATAGTTCTGATGCCTGCAGGAGCTGTCACCTGCTTAGAGATAATAAAATTACACTCTGAAATTTAAAACTGTACTTTTTCTCAGCTTTTTGTGTTGAACCAATTTTTTCTATGACACAACTCAGGTTAATTGGGCTAAATTGACAGTTTTATTGAAGAAAAATTATAACCTATTATATACAAATACATATAAAATGCAATCTATTTGCAAAATATGTGTGATAAAAATGAAATGGATCTAATCATAGTGTCTGAAGGGGAATCATAGGCCGGTGTTTCGAAGACATGACCAAGAATAGTCTGGCAGCAGGATGGCCTGGGGACAGCCAGATGCCTGAAGCACTGTCCCTACATCCATCCCTGCCGTGCTTCCCTGTGTCACTCTCTCAGAGGATGCTGCTGAGGCTCAGAGCAGCCATCCTCAGGCACCAGCCTGGGGCTGGGAGCAGGGCACTGCTGCTGCTGCTGCCGTGGGCGGTGGGTGCCAAGGAATGCCCTGTACACAGCTCGGAGTGCCCTCCTGAACAGGGATGGTCGCTGCAGCTGTTCCGGGGCATGGGTGGCTGTGAGAGAAGGAGATCTGTCTCCAGGGGGCTGTGAGGGCAGCTGGCAAGCTCCTGCCTGCACTCCTGGCACTGGGGGCTCTTCCCAGGATGGAGTGGATGATGCACGGCCAGTGCTTTTGGGTGTGGTGCTCCTGGCCTTCCCTTGCTGGTGTGATGCTTGACTTGGGGGCATGGCTGGCTCATCCTTGGTGTCCATGAAACCAGCTAGGGCAGGAGATGTGCTCTGAAGTTTGTTGATAGCTTCTCCTGTTGCTGCTGTGCTCTCATCCTCTTCACATTGAAACAGCTCTTGGTCAGCGAACTCTTTTGACATGTCTCGGGACTCCTGGCTTTGGCTGCTGTCTTCCCATGTCTCTGAGGGCACTGGACATGTGATGTCCTCTTCCAATATCTCATCACTCTGCTCCTTGTCAATTTTGTTTTCACAGTCCTCATCCTCCTTGGCCACATTCCCTGGATCACTGGGAACATAGAATTCAAGCCACCACAGCACCTTCTGCCTGCTTGAAACGACCTCCAACTCCTCCAGGCCTGTTGACAATGTCTGCCCAAGGTGGAGAAATGCTTTCCCCTGGCAGGTGAGAAAGGAGAGAGGGACATTTCTTGAGGAATTCTTCCTCAGCTTGAGTAAGAACTTCTTTACACTTAGGTGGCAGAGCCCTGGAATAGCCTATCCAGGGAGGTCATGGAGTCTCTCCTTCTGGAGACATTCCAAAGCCACCTCAACTTTTTTGCATGTAACCTGCTCAAGGTGACCCTGCCCTGGCAGGGTGTTGGACTGGACAATCTCCTGAGATCCCTTCCAATCCTAATATTTGTGATTCTATATGTGATTCAGTGATTCTGTTATTTGTAAAAGTCACCTGGCTCCCTCCAGGAAGTGCCTGCTGGAGACCTGGCAGCAGCAGCTGCTGGGACAGGACTGTGGGAGATGATGGGGCTGCACTGGTGCAGTGCAACAGCTGGTCCTGGTCAGAGGGAAGCTCATTCCCCTGTCCCATCCCATCCTGTCCCATCCTGTCTTTGGCAGTCACCTGCCCAGGTCTGCCATGGAGCCACCAAGACCATGTCAGGTGGGCAAGCTGCCCCCTGTGTTTCTGCTTTGGGAGCTTTCTCCTCCAAGCTGTTCTGCTGCCACGGCAGGATGGCATTCCTCTGCAGAGCCCTGCACCTGGGATGGGCCTGGCCAGTTTTCTCCAGCCCTTGCAGAGGCTTCCTCTTGTTTGACAAGACAGCTGGGGGGGCTGTCCCCATCCTGCAAGCTCTGTGGGCAGAGGGGCGCTCTGAGCCTGTCCCCATGGAGGGATGAGGCCTAGGCCTGGCTCTTCAGAGGAGCTGCCTCTGGCTGCCTGTGGTGCACCCTTGGGAAGCAAGACCAGGAGGAGGAAGAGGAGTGGGATGAAGGCAGCTGCCCTGGCACAGCATCCCTTACAGTGCAGCAAGCCCAGCCCCGGGCCCCTGGCAGCTCCCTGCGGCCCCATCCCAGCCCCGGCCTGTCCCTCCTGCTCTGTCCCTCACTCTGCGCACCCAGTCCAGGCTCGGCAGCCCCCTGTGCGTCAGGGAGCTGGAATTCTCCAAATGGTTCTCCATGTCTGTCTGTGACACCCTCTGCTGCCAGGGGCTGCGGGGGAGATGCAGCCTCCTGTGGGGAGTGCCCTCCCGAGAGTGGTCTCTGCGTTCCTTCCATCCCCAGGGCCCTGCAGTGTCACAGTGGTCTCTGGGCACGATGCAGCCCCTCATCACAGAGCCCTGGCAGCTGAGCCCAGATCCCGCTCCCATTGCACATCTTCCATGGCAGACAGAAGAAATTACACAAAACCATTTTATCCCTCTGTTCTTATACCTTAAGCAGATATAAGAACTATAAGACAGATGGTTGTGATACCTGCAGAAGCTGTTGCCTGCTTTAGAAGTAATAAAAATACCCTGTGAAACTTAAAACTGTACTTTGTCTCAGCTTTTTGGGCTTGAAACAATTTTTTGTATGCAGACAACTCAGATAAATTGGGTAAATTGAGAGTTTAGGTTAAGAAAATCTAATACTTACTATATAGATATGTGCAATAAATTTTATTTGTGAAACATTTGTAGTAAAAATATGAAACAGATCTAGTCATAGCATGTCTGAAGGGGAATCACAGGCTGGGCTCACAAAGCCACGGCCAAGAGTAGTCTGGCAGCAGGATGGCCAGGCTGCCACTGACCCATCAAGACCTGCATCAGTGTCAGGGTTGGAAGCTGTTCCTCCTGCTGTGGGAGTTTTCCTCCAGTGTCTCCTGCTGCCATGGCAGGGTGGCCTTTCTCCTGGGAGCCCTACACTTGGGACGGGCCCGGCCGTTGCACTGCAGCTGCTGAGGAGGGCCCTGCTTGCTTGGCAGGGTGCCCGGGTGGTTCCCGCCATCCTCAGAGCTCCGTGCCAGCAGTGGCAGCCTGCTCCCAAGGAGGGATGAGTCCCGGGCCTGGCTCTCCTGAGATGCTGCCTCTGGCTGCCTTTGTCCCACCTCCAGGAAGGATGAGGAGTGGGATGAAGGCAGCTGCCCTGGCACAGCATCCCTCACAGTGCCAGCAAGCCCATCCCACCCCTGGCCTGTCCCTCCTGCCCTGTCCCTCACCCGGCATACCCAGTCCAGGCTCGGCAGCCCCCTGTGCGTCAGGGAGCTGGAATTCTCCAAATGGTTCTCCATGTCTGTCTGTGACACCCTCTGCTGCAGAGCTGCCAGGGGCTCCAGGGGAGATGCAGCCTCCTGTGGAAAGTGCTCTCACGAGAGTGGGCTCTGCATTCCTTCCATCCCCAGGGGTCTGCAGTGTCACAGTGGTCTCTGGGCACGATGCAGCCCCTCATCACAGAGCCTGGCACCTGACCCTGATTCCACTCCCAGTGCAGGTGTTCCATGGAAGATATAAGAAACCATATAAAAACATTATTTTTTTGTTTTGAATATTTATTTTTTTATTATGCACACATGTCAGTTAATTGGGCTAAATTGACAGTTTTATTGAAGAAAACTTACAACCTGTTATTTACAAATAGATATAAAATACAGTCTAGTTGCAAAATGTGTGTGGTAAAACCAGATCTAATTATAGTGTGTCTGAAGGGGAATCATAGGCTGATGTTTTGAAGACACGACCAAGAATAGTCTGGCAGCAGGATGGCCTGGGGACAGCCAGATGCCTGAAGCACTGTCCCTACATCCATCCCTGCCGTGCTTCCCTGTGTCACTCTCTCAGAGGATGCTGCTGAGGCTCAGAGCAGCCATCCTCAGGCACCAGCCTGGGGCTGGGAGCAGGGCACTGCTGCTGTGGGCGGTGGGTGCCAAGGAATGCCCTGTACACAGCCCGGAGTGCCCTCCTGAACAGGAATTCTTGTTACCATTGTGCCAGGGACCAGGGAGGAGATCTGTCATGAAGGGGCTGTGTGGACATCAGACAAGCTCCTGCCTGCACTCCTGGCACTGGAGGCTCTTCCCAGAAGGAGTGGATGATATATGGCCAGTGCTTGTGGGTGTGGTGTTGCTGAGCTGGCCTGGGTGCTGTTGCCCGTGATGCCTGGGCCAGGCCTGCCCTCGCGTGGACAACATTTGAGTCAGGTATAGGGCTGGCTCATCCTTAGTGTCCATGGGACCAGCTGGGTCAACAGACATGCTCTTGTAGGTTTGCTTCCATCTGAATTTAGAGTCAAAAACTTGCTTTGTGCAGCTGGACATGACAAAGCATGGAGTCTGGCAGAGCTCACTTTTCTCCCTGTCCCGGAATAGCCTATGCTTGTATCATAGTTTGTCACATCAGAAACAAGGTCAAAGTATGCAGAGCTACACACACCCTTCACGTACATACAACCCTCAATGATAAGCCTCAGTTAGGTAGGTAATATAAGTGACTATTGGGCAATTAGAGCTCTCTGTATGTTTTCTTTAGAGGCGTACAAGATATCTGCCAGATAGCACAAGTATTTCACTTCCTGCAATCAAAGAGCAGGGTCCCAACAGCCGAAGTGAAAATCCAGCCTCTTGCTCTGAAAACTCTGTGTGGAACTAGCTCAGAACTCAAGCTCCTCCTGAGCTGGGGACAACTGGCCCAGCCACTTCAAATGGGAGCAGTAACAACTTGAGGAAGCAAATTGCTTCTATTGCACCTTGACACAGACAAGTGCAAGTCACCTGCTGGCAATTAAAGGGGGCTGAAGCCTTGCACCTTGACTTCCCTGTGAAAATATGTTGCCTTTACACAATCACTTGCAAAGGGTACATGCTAACAAAGTCTTTACAATACCAGTCTTTGTCACCTGCTCCTTTAGGGATCAAAATGTGTCCCTGTAATTCAAGGAACAAGCAGCAGTACTGAGAAGTCAGGGTGCAGTTTGTATCCAATGAACAAATCCCAGCGTCTGTAGTACTCAGCTGTACATTAATGGAGGACTTGGACTGCTGGGCTAATGGCTAGACTTGATCATCTCAAGGGTATTTTCCAACCTAAATTCAGTGTGTGTTTATGGGTGACACATTCCCACCTGTTTCTGGCATCCTGTCAGATACAGGACTCAATTTGAAATTGCTAAACAAGGAATTGGATATCCATTTTATAATTGGGAAACTACTTGCAAGAGAAAGGGAAATTGCAACTTAGCTACATGCAGGTAGTAGTACCAGCTGGACAAAAGGACCGCGCAAGTAACAGTCCCAAACTTTATCTGTCTAGCAGAAGAAAACTCACCGCTAATTTCCCCTTTCCTTTCCTCAGAAGACCATTAGGAAGTAGATGCAGACCACAGGAAAGCTCTGTGCTTCTCCACAAGTTTTCTAAAACCCAAGGAGATGCACAGCACACACACAATTGGCTGAGGGTGAGTGTTTAATAGATGTTACAGTCTGTGTCACTTAGAAATATGATGCATTTCTTACCTGGCTTATTTGAGGCTGCAGGAGGCGAAGGGCATCAAATCCAAGACTTAAAAGGGAAGGAACAAGTAAGCAGGAGAGGCAGCTGCCAGCTGCCACCCCATCAGCACCACAAATGGCAAATATTGACAGGTCTGTATCAGGATTGTTGGAGTGAACACCTTTAGGAAAAGGTGACAAACCTTTCTATGTTTGGACATGAGGCACATTGTACCTCAAGTTTCAGCAACAGACATGGATGATCTGAAGACTTGAGGGGCAAAAGGTTGGAAATTAATAGCAGACTTTCTATTAAGAGCACAAATGTAAGGAATCTAAAGGAATATAAATTCCTGTTAAGAAAACTCCACCCACTGTACATGCTGTAGGAAATAAAAGAGAGGAGGTCTTCTGTCCCAATTTTATTTTATTTTTTTTACAATACCTGCTTCAATGAAAGATTGAAACAGTCAAACTAAAACAGACATTATATGCTCATACCATTTACAATATTTACAGAATATACATTTTTCTTTTTTGCTCAGCAGGTAATTATAGCCACTTGGGACAAAAGTGCAAGTGAAAAGAATCACTGATGTAAAAAGTTAAACTTCCCTGTTGATCATGTTTCAATGCTTGAGCTAACAGAAGTAGCCAGTGTGGTAAATTCTGTTTATAGTAACCAAGCATAGATGTCACTTCACAGTGACAGATCCTGCTCAGCTGTATTTACACCAAGCCTAAACCAGAAGGAAGCTATTACTCTATCTAGAAAATTGATGAGTGAGCTCACAGGTGATCCCATCTTTATTTTAACATTGAAAAGCAGAATTCCAGTGTTGAATTTTCTATTGTGCACATAGATAGCAATTAATTTCAAATGCTCTGTTGTATTAAATACTAAAATATATTTTAACTTCCTTATTGTACATGCTATAAAATTACACTAAAAATTTCAAGTTTCTGAAGTAACAATTACCCTTTTACATATATATTCTCTATATAATTTTTAAATATTTAGATTTTTTTGAATACCCAGGATAAAGATACACTAGCTCCAGTATGACTGCATTTCATCATTGCATCTACCAGAGTCCCATACATAACCAAAGCCTCATCTAAAAGCTAGTTTTGAAGATATTCCACTTTGGTTTCCCTCTCATTTTCTCCTCCCTTCTTTTTAAAAGACCTTTCCAAAGGTAGCTGTGCTACCTTTAACTTCAGGTTATGCCCCATCTGGACTGAGGGCTGAACTTCAGTCCCCTCCAACTAATAAGCCAAGTCACAGAGCCACTGACAGACAAGCAGCAGGTGATGTTTTTCACCTCTTGGAGTGTTCCTTCAATACAGTACTGCAATCTCCAGGTCAGACATAATTTAACTCTGTCAATACTTGACATCAACAGGAATTACTTTAGACCTGGATTTTGTTGAATGTACAAGGGGGTGCCTTTCCATACACAAGCTGTACAAGCCCAAGTGCAAAACAGAGTGCACTGTGGTCTCAGCTACATGGTGTTCATCAAAAAGCAGTTTGAATTTTACAGATACATCTTATCACCCACTCAAGTGATTTTCTCCATGGTTGTATCCTCAAGTAGCACCAACCATTTAAATTTTCATCTTTAGTATATATACATACATCTTTTAATAATTTATATACACACACATAGATGTGGCTTCGGTACATGGAGAAACTTATTTACAGTAGTTGGAAAAATGAAATTGTATCAATTTACAGTATATGAAAACAAAATTGGCATTTGTGCTTTCTCTTTGTACAGCAGTAATTTTTGTAATTTCAAAAAAGTTCATATTTTTATTTGCATCAAGACATATGATGAAAAAAGTTGTAAAACAACTAGGATTGAGATTAATAGAGCATTAATTCTCCTCGTATACCCCACTAAGCCTACAGAAGAGCTGCTTTCTATAAAAATTCTCCACTCAAACCCCTCTGTGATTAACCCAAGCTTGCTTGAGGATTTTCTTAGTAAAGAATAACACACAGCAGAAGAACCATGTATCCTGTCGTGCACTGTGCACATTCACAAGATAAAAGTTTCTGCCTTCACTGAGTAACACAGTGATAAACACCACTTGAATATCACTTTTTACTCAGGACCTCAAAGTGCTTTTAAAAAGAAGGGAATACCCCAATTCTACACAGCAGTTAAGAGGCACAAGGAATAAGGCTTGAATTACTGTCTTCAGACACTGACCTGGCCATGGAAACTAGGAACTTAAGCTTCAGATTCTCTTTGATCTGTTTATTGGGCTGAAGAATTCTGTTTTCTCAGGTAATCTCTACTCCTGGAGGTACACACTTGTTTATTATCTGTACTGTTACAACAAAAAAAGCAGCTCCACAGCCCAAACTGCCCAACCGTATTTCAATGCCCAGCTGTATTTCCATAAATGTACTTTTCTCTTGAAAGCATGAAATGGTTTCATAAGAAAGCTGTTAAATTAAAAACAGAGCTAGGTTTAATCTTCGTAACAATTAAGTAAACACAGATGGTCTGATACAGCAGGCTCTAAGTACTTCTTCGACCAGGCTAACAAGTGTTTTCTGGCCAATAGTAATTTCAGCATCAGCCAACATAGAAAATCCTGCCTTCCTGATGTGTTTACACTTCAGTAACCACTGGAGATCAAAAAAGCATTGCTAAGATATACAGATTTAAATAATTCATTAAAAACTTACAGTGAATTTAATTTTTTTTTTTCTTAAATACAAAGAGTGCCAGGCAGGATGCTGAACAAAGACTGCTGCCATCCACCTCAGGAACTAAAATACACAGTATGTGTACCGTTACTTTGTAAGCATTTGAATTATTTTAGGAGTAAGAGATCTTCAGTGTCCTAGTAGAAAGTCATAGCATTCACATTCATTTCAGGAAACATTCACCTTTTCCAGACTACAAACTACTCTTCCTTTAGCCATTATTTATGTGCACTTTTGCAATGTTTTTCCACAGGCTTCTTGTAGATGGAGTTTTCTTCTAATCCTCTGTTTTGACAAGCTACCCTCTTAGAGATGGCTGCAAGATCCCTTTTTCAACGAGGTGAGATTTCAGGGTTTTATACACACTTAATTGTTGTTCAGGCTGAAGTATCAACAGCTGTTTCAGTAATTTGCTGGGATTTGGACCCCTGTCAATGAAAAAAAATATTGTTTTTTGTCATCACAGCTCTAAAGAGTCTTTTAGATTTCTTCTTGCTGCCCAAACAACGTCTTCCCTTTCTTGAGGGCACCAAGTTATGGATTTCTCCCAGTCTGTCTCCTCAGGATGGACAAGCCAGCACTACTGGCAAAGCATACTCTTAGCTCAATATGAACAGAAACTAAAAAGCATTTCTATTTGCTGTCAAATGGGGATATTAAGAAGGCTTATGACAAATAAGATTCCTTGATTCATCCTTTATCACTGTAACCAATGTTTTTTATTAGCAGATCTTCATTGAGTATCTGTTGCCTGCCAGATAAGCTACGAAGTACTGAACTAAATGGGAAATTGGCCAAGTCAGTAAAGAGAACTGCAAATTAAACCAAGCTTTTCTAAATATCAGCCTCATTTTTAGCTAGCCCCTTACTTACAATTTACTTCTAAGATGAGCCAAATATAAGGGAAAGAAACTGTTGCTGATTAGGTATCTAATAATTATTCAGCTATATGCATTAACAAATCCAAGAGCATGTCTTGATTTGGCCTCTTGAACCACTCCTGCCTCAGAAACTAAAATGTCTGTTTTAAGTGAATTGGGATTCACATGATTTCTTCTTGAAAGCTGGTGTGGGTCAGGGAAGATGAGCAGTATTTTAGGAAGTTGTCTCCTTTCTTTAACTACAGTGTTTTCATCTTAAACAGAAAATCTCAAGCCAAGCAACTGAGAAATATTGAAACTCATGGGAAGAACTGCAGTCTCACAACCACACAGGGAAAGTAGATGCTGCACAATTCTCCTGCCTGAAAACCCATCCTACACCTTCTAGTAATCAGTAAATTCCAGTAAAACTTCTAATAGGCTGCTACACAAACATTCTGGTATTTCAGGTACACAGGTTACCTTCAACAGCAGTCACTGAAACATTAAGGCATAGCTTGAACCCAATACAAATCCTAGGCAGGGACATTAATAGTCCTGTATTTGAAGTGATTGGATAAATCCTATTTAATAACCTGCAAGCTCTGCTATGCTAACATAACTCCTGTGCATTCATTATGGCACAGCTCCTGTGCATGCTTCAGTAGTTTATACTGTGAAAACTCCTTACCTTATGAAACTGGTGATATAGACATGAACAAAAGTGGCCATCAAGTACTGACAATCAAAGCGATCCATTATCCCACCATGGCCAGGGATTGTGTCTGCAAAATCCTTTGTGAAGGACAAGAAGAGGAAAGGAAAAAAAAAAAAAAAAGATGGTCAGTGGTTCCTGTGAAACACACAAATGATGTTATCACTTGGCAGCAGCACATTAGGGCTGCAAGTAAACTATGGTTTCACTGCATGGAGCCAAAAGTTAGCAAGAGGCTCCTTTGCTAAAGGAGTTTTTAACTGCAAAGGCAAGCCAAGAGGTGAGAAGAAAAAGAGAAGAAGCAGCAATTTGTCCACAGTATTGCCCAAGAGGACAGCAGTTCAGGTGCAGGTGTGCCAGTACTGAGAACACTTGTGTGTGAGGCCTATACACACCTCATTTTGTTGCACACCTCTTAAGCTACTGGCTGTTGTATCTTGCCTATGCAGAATCTAATTCTCCTCTTTAATACCTTTCTTGCTTTATCCTCTAGCATAGTGGATAATATGTGCAAACAATAGAAATTTATTGAACGGAATCAAAAAACACACTGTCAAAAAATGATCACTACTTAAAAAAAAAAAATCTGATGCAAACAAAGCTCAATACACTACCTTTGTGTTACCTATCTTGTCTATAGAACAGCTTCATCAAACAAAATACCTTCAGTCATTTTTTCTGCCAGCCACATTCACTCATGTCCTCTCTGAGTTTGAAAACCTTGACCTTAGACAGTCATGTGAGGTGACTGCCAGCAAGTTAAACTAGTCCTGCCCAGAGCGGGGCAGGAATGGAGTGCACTGCCTTCAGCAGCAATTCCACAATATCCCTGACTTCCTGACAGTCCTTAAGTGATCAGTTTGGGGCCCAGAAGTTTTGAAAGGGATCTACTTTTTACTGTTCTGCTTTAAGAATAAGTGCTGCTTTTCAGCAGCATTTTTTTCATCCCAAATTCCTTCTTCACACAAACAGTCTTTTGCTACATGGCCATATAGGTACAAGAGTGCTGTGGCCATCAAAGTGCTGGGCAAGCTGCTGGGACCAGCATGAGCAAGAAGGGCAAGTACAAGCACATGTTACACGAGTTCAGCACAAGTAGAGAGGTTTAAACACTTCAGTGCAAAGCACATTCCAGCTTGGTGGACACAGGGAACAACAACATAAATGACAACAAGCAACAGGGAAAGAATTACAGCAGTCCTACCAAGACATAAAGGAAGTCGGGAGAAATTTGGGGCTGCCCTCTCACCATACTCCTGCTGCCATTTAATACCAGCCAAGGACAGCATTGCCACAAGCAACAGTGCACACCTTGCAATAAACAGAAGGTAGCAGGTCACATAATTTGCCAATGCATGCTCCTGTTACAAGGCAGCACTGTATTAGCAAAGGCAGCCAAACATCTCATGCTTTGGTGAGCCTGACACACCAGCATCTGCCCGTGACATCAATACCACTGGTAAAAAACAGCCAAAATCCACTGTCAGCACTTCTGAGGGATCTACAGATTGCCTTTCATGTCAAGTATATCTCATATCTTGCTTGTCTAAACCACTTCTGCAACATGATTTGGAAGAATAATTATTGACCAAACTGTGTAACCAAATTATTCTTAGATTTCCAGCATTGAAGTCACATGCTGACTATGCAAAATTTGAAGAATATCACACACACCCCTGATAAAACCAAGTCCTGCTTCTGATACTAAAAACCAGCCAAAACATTGTCGCAACTTAGTAGAAACACTACAATGAAGGATTTTAAAAAACCCTAACCCCTAACCCACTAATTTATCTAATCCAAAGAGAAAACCAAACCAAAACTTAGAGGCTTACAGGATTCATTACATACTTTGATTTTGAAAGCTCTTTTAAATCCACTGGCAAAGAATCCTCCAAATGGCCCAATTAATGAGGCAAATGTTGACAGTGCAAAGCTGTGCATCTGAAATGGGTACATATTCACCGTTTCCTACAAGAAAAATAATGAACACTGTGTTTCAATATGTTCAATTGTAGGCATTTTTAGCTTACATATTCAAAGGGTCAGAGAGTACATTATATGTAACTATTGCTGGTAGTACTTCTTCACTCAGCATGAAAGTAATGGCACTAGCACACAAGAGGGATGCTGTGTGGTGAACAGAGTAAAACTCCAATCCTAACAGCAGTTACACCCTAGCTGTAAAGAGAAGGAAGTTCTACAGGCTTACTTCAGCTTGCCACTAATTCAAGTGATAATAAACCTTTGACCACTTCCCAAAAAAAAAAAAAAAAAAAAAAAAAAAAAAATCAAAGGTTGCTCTCCAAAAATAAGTCTGCAAAATGGTTAAGTGGCATCCATGTGCAGCACAAAAGGAACACAGGCCTCAAGAACACAGGCAGGTTCCCTGGGGTGACTCCAGCAGTGATTTTGACTGGGTGACCACGTCCCCTGTATGAGCAATGGACAGGCTCATGCTACTGATTCAGTTGTTAACCTTAAGCTTTACCTTAGCATTCAGTACCCTTCTACAATGGTCAGGAAACCCATTTAAGCTGGGAAGCATGATTTCAATTTTAACCAAAGCCTGGGGTTTTTTCCTTACCCATCCCAACACAGCCTGAAGCAATGGTGGCACAGAGTACTTCTTCATTTGGAAGAGCTCTGAAGGTTCACACTCTGTCACAAATCTGTTGGTTTCACTGTTGTATTCCACAGGGCAGACAAAGTACTGATGCTGAGCCAAAAAATAGGAAAACTGAAAAGCAAAACAAGAACTCTTGAATTAGGCATTTGTTATTACACTCAAAAACCATGCTTTAATGAATGGCTTTATCACCACAAGCTCAGGGTAATAATAATCTTTCTAAATAAGAGACACACAATGGAGAAAAATCAGCCTGCTTAAACTAGAAAATGCCTCAACAAGGCAGATGTTCAATGAGCTTAGTGATGATTTCCCCAATTGTTTTCCTTTTTCTCTCTCTCAGATTTGTATCTACTGTATCTTCTGCATGATAAAATCCAAAAATGTCATCCACTCAGTTTTTTTTCAGTTTATTTGTCCATTTAAAACCTTTTGTCTTCTACTAAGAGTAGAATATCTCTTCTACTAAGTTAGGCTATTATGAGTTCTGCTGACCTTGGTGACAAATTACTTATCACAACAGTTATTTATGCTGGTATTATCATCTGTGCATATCAGTAGAGTAAATGACTTTCCAGGAAAAATAGCATTATAAAGCTTGTAACACAGAAGGACTACTTCACAAAGCATAAATAATGCTATTGATAAGCTTAAATTTCAAAATAGGGATGCAACTAATAGATAAAAGTATTTCAGATACTGTAACAGAAATGGCAAAAAATGGTCAATATAATCTATTCAGGAGAGGTTAAAACCTTGCCTAGCCTTTCCAGCTAGCTATGAATTTGCAGACCATTCTAGGCAAAAAAAAAAACAACTCCCACCCCTAACTCTGAGGCTTTCAGGAATTTTAGATAAAATTAGCAATACATTTGGTTATTTCAAGTCAAAACACAAAGACTGAATCTATAGAAGGAAACTCTCACACCTGGAAGTGTTCAAGACCAGTTAGTTAGATGGGCTCTGAGCAATCTAGGGTAGTGGAAGGTGTTCCTGTCCATGGCAGGGGGATTGTAATGAGATTATTTTAAAGATCCCTTGCAAACACAAGCATTCTTTGGTTCTGTGAATATCCTGTGGTTACTTACAATAAATCCAAACACAACAGTGGAAAAGAAGCCTCCAATGAACCCTTCCCAGGTCTTCTTGGGAGACAGCTAGGCACAAAAGAGACAGTGTTAATCCATCAGTTAAATCACTGCACTCTTTTTTACTCTATTTCTTGGTCTTATTTGTGAAAATTAAGCTGCTACTTTGTTTTTCAAAGGCTTGTGTGAAATATTGAATGCCAGCATCTGCAGCCACTGAATGTGATAAATAGAAGAGTACGGCCACAACCTGTCCCAGGCAAGCAGGCAAGGTGGGGAAAAGCCACACTTTGGTTGGTGCCACTGGCCAGTTTGAGGGAAGGGAGAGCTCCCATCCCATCTGCTGCTGCTGTCTGGAGGCTGCTGCTGGCCCCTGGCTGCATCTGACCCAGATTAAGCAGCTGAATTGCCTTCAAGCAGAAGACTGGGTGACCTGCACGAGCACACCTCAGCTCTGCTGGAGAGCTCTGCAAACAAGTTCCCTCTTTAGATAGTGCCAGAAACCTGGGTGTGACACAACCACTGCTGGGGATGCTCCTCAGGGGACACCAGCTTCCTGCAGACAGACTGGATGACCAATACAGCAAATAGCGAGAGAGATCAGTGTGCCAAGATGTCACCAAATTCTATCACATTTTCAATTTAAGAGCATTTTAGTACCAGAACCAACTAAATCCCCAAAAGTTAACATGGCAACATCATGAAAATAATTCATGGCTTTCTGTGGGGTCTTGCATTTTCTACCAGAATAGGAATGCTTGAGCCCTTCTCAATCAACAAGAGGAGCCGGTATATATGACCTAGTGGCTTATTTCAAATTACAGTTTCTGTGCAGTAAATATGCAGCCAAACTTGCATCTGAAATCCAAAAAGAATGCAATTATTAAATGATGATGCAATAGACTCAAACTGCATTATCCTGTAATGCCAATATCATATTCACATTAATCCCAATTTCCCATATACAAATTTTCAGGAACAGCATAGTCAGTTTGGGCTTTTTTAGCGAAGATGTGAATCAGTACAGTGTTAAGTATTTTTTTCCATTAACATGCTTCTGAACAAGTAACAAAATTGCTATAAATTGTAAAAGCTTGTTAGCGAGGAAGTGCCTAAGCACCTACCTTAATTAATGGAGTTCTGCCAAAGAAGAATCCAAAAATATAAGCGGTAATGTCATTGCAGATAACACTTGAAATTGGAACCAGAAACCTAGAGAAAGACACGAAAAGTTTTACAGAGAAAAATTGCCTGAACCTAAACACAGGACAAAAATTGAAAGAGCAGAATTTCTTTCTGGGAACTTGTTCTGCAGTATATAGAAGGAATTATGTTTCATAATGTGTTCGCCTCGTTCCCCCATGAGCACCACATTTAGCTATACTGGTTTTAGTCTTCAGCCAAACTAGATCATAACAGATTCATGTTAGTTCAAGTTAAAGTGTTATTTTGGTGCATGAGTTTAAAACATGAACAGGCTGGCTTTTTCCTATCAGGTTTAAAGACTGGTACCACAGGTAAGAAGAAATCAACAGATATAAACATGTTAATGCTCTTGGTAACATCAAAACAAGCAAATTACTCAAAAAGTTTAAATGACAGCTAATTTTTTAAAAAATAGTTTTCCTTAAATTTTCCCCCTTCTTGTCAATTTGAAGCAGCTTTTTAAGTGTTCTTTGCATGCAGACTGCATCTGAAGCTGTTATTCAAGCCTATTAAGCTCCCTTTTATTTTCTCCTTTTCAAAGCAAGGATGTATTAATAAGCTTAAAGTCAGATTTTTCTTGATCATCTGCCAAATTGTGTAGCAAGAGTGGCAATATGAAATAGTAGGCTAACAAAGCAACTAAGTTCAGTTTTTGATATGTGAACACTAGAAAAGGATTTGTATATAAAAACTTTGTCAAAGGCTTTGGGGTTTCTTTCTAACGGCAAGCATGCCCTGTCTGCAATAATCTCCCCAGATGTACATATATCAGGAAGAGGAGAACATATAGCATTATGTCCTTGGAAGAATACAAACAATCTTCCACATGTTTCTTCCTTCTTTCTCAACTTGAAATTTACCCTGTCCCTGAAGAAGTGAGGGGTAGGAAAACACACCCGCTCTCTGAGGAGTAGCTTTACATAACCAAGTTTAACTGCATTGCCAAAGTTTAATGTATTACTGAAAATGAGGCACAAAGATTGCCCAACCATAACCAAGATTAAAAGTCTTGAAATATTTTAAGTACTGTGAATTTATTTGAACAGGACAGGCTGCAGGGAACATGGCCAGATCAGGGATTTCATATTAAATGGTCCAACTTCAATAGCTCTGAGCAACTCAAAGCTCCCAAGTAATTGCAAAAGAATTGCTGGATATTCATCCATTCAGCAAAATGCTGTGGAAACTATTTGACATAGCATGCAATCAATCCTCTTCCCTGCAAGTAAATGAAGTGGTTGTTCAAAACTATCTGACTTCTGACTGTCAATCTAGATAAAGGTTTCTGCTTCCTCTCCTGTATGCCTTACCTCATCACTCCCAATTCCTCTGACTCCCCTTCCAATTCAACATTAAATGTTCCCACAATTATTCCCTAACCAGATCTGTGCAAAAGAACCAACCTTTCAATGCAATAGAGGTACAAATCACTTTGTTACTGTCCCCTTACCAGATCATGCCTTCAAAGAGATTTTGGATGACAAGATGAGATTGAGTTACAGTGATCAGCAAAGTGACATGAGTCCATGCGAACTGTTAACAATGCAACAACACAACAGTTAGTGAAAACACCGACCTGTGCACCTCCATAAATCCTGGCACATCATCTACAGGAGCTACTGAGGAGCTCCCTGGGAAGACCAGTTCTAGTGATAATGCAAGAGATGTGTGCATACAGTATATCACAAGTGAGCTGGCTTTCTGAAGCAAGTTCTGAAACTTCAGCAGGTCTCTTCATCACTTACCTCCACCCAGAATTTTTTAACATGCAGTTTTAACACCTGATTTAATAAGACATACCTCCAGCGTGAAAGCAGCAAAGAAGTTTAAGCAATGTGATATTCTGTATATACATGTAACAGACATGTTAGAATTGTAACAATAAAATGGTAATGAACTACTCATGAAAGAGTCACGTTACACAGATGTGGATCTCTCTCTTAACAGAATACTCTTATGAAACATGAAAATTCTCAGGATTAGCAAAAATAAAGTGTTTGTTTTTAAGGGCATGGTCATTTAAACAATCATTTAGTTCAGTACTACTACTTGATGTTTAATCTGTAGAGCCAGTGTACAATAAAGTGGTTTCTAAACAGGTTACCAGTAAAGATTCTGTGATAGATTTTATTTTCCAAACACTTTAAAATCAAGAACTGGTAGTTTTCTCATGACACACCAAACTTAAGCACTCTAAATGTCTGGGCCATTTACACTCCAAGTGTCCTACTTCTTTAATTCTCTTATCACATGTGTTTACCTATGGCAGCCAGACTCCACTTCCAGATAAGACAACTCGAGAAGCCTTAAAGGGTGGGAGGAGGAAGGATACAAGAAATGACAAAAGGTTTCTGAGAAGATTACCTGCTGGTTAATTACTGCAGCTCTGCAGCAAAGTTTTTAGTATCTGTACAGTGACACTGGAACACCACCAAAACCCAAATGCCTACTCTACTGGAATCATGGAACAATTTGGTTGGAAAGGACCTTAAAGAACACATAGTTCCAACTCCCTCACCACAGGCAGGGACACCTTCTTCTAGACCAGGTTGCTCAGGGCCCCATCCAGCCTGCCTTTGGACACTTCCAGGGATGGGATACACTCTCCTTTTCTTCCTAAACACTGTTTTCCACACAATAGATACATGGCTTCACTCTGTTTTGTTGCAATTCCTGGGTAGGCACGTTTTAATGTTTTCTGGGCAGACATCAAGTCACGTGACTGACACTACATATTTTCACTTTCTTTCCAGAAGAGGAAAAAGGAAAAAAAAAAAATCATGGCAAGTTCATACATTTAGATTACGCCAATCTGAAGATGAGGAGGTCTTTTTGAAGATTAGAAGATAAAGACTATACTTCCTAGAAAAGCTGCATGTCACTGTCAGGTAAGGTCTCCAACAAACAGGGTACATTATTTTAAGTAAAAGATTTTTTTTTTAGATTTTATTATAAGGCTCAGTTAAGTCCTAGTCTATAATTGGGTATCCTCAATGGTAAAGTGCCACCTAAAGCAGTGCAGAAACAGCAGGGTTAACCACATTCCCAAAGCTTTAGGAAATCTTTAAATTGTGCAATGCTCTGATTGCTCAAGTTCTTTCAAGACAGGAGCTGTACTGCACTGCTGTTTCCCTGTGATTTCTAATCATTCCTATATAGAAGTGGGAGGTGGGGCGTTGTCAGTGGGGTGGTTTATTTGCTTTGGTTTTAACCTGTAATGTTACAGAATTAATTTTCAATGTATAAGATACATGTAAGAAAAAGGTTAATGCAGTTGCTTAGCTACTATGTTGATTATTAGTTAGACAAATATGACAGAGGAGAATGCTCGTTTCTTTTAATACATCAACGATCTATTGAGACACTGCAGAGCAGAAGACCAAAACAGCTGTGAAGTGTCACAGAATAAATATTCTGCACAGGGGTTAAGATCAAGTTCCCCTCATGGTACTTCACTGGGGCCTCTAGAAAGCAACACTCGAGTCACAAGAACCACTTTCCACACAATGCTGAACTGTTTGGCTTCAGACCTGGCAGGGAGAGGCATCCCCCTCCTCCAGCAACCTCTTTCACATTGATGCCTTTAAGTTTAACTTCCATATTTCTCAGATTCTGTACTACATTAGTATATAACTCTGAACTTCATATAAAGTGTTAGCAAGTTCTCCTCACAGTTTAGACAAAACAATCCTTTTCCAGCACAAGAACCAAGGATACTGTTGCAGCTTTAGGTCCAAAAAGTATAAACAACAGTGGATTGAGGATAGCAAACTGGGGGGATGGAACTTCACAACCTGAAGCTGTAATTGGACAATTAACCCCAATATGTAAATGGACCAAAACTTTTAAAAGTGTGAAAACATGTGACCTGTTTTTCATCTTGGCTGTAGCCCCAGCCAGGCTCTTGTACCACCCAAGGGGGATCCTTTGAAGGCCTTTTTAATAAATACCTACTTTATTCCTTTAACACTGTCTACCCCTCCGTTCTAGGCAGCCTCTCAAGGCATCAATATCAGCCCATCACTAAGGGAAACATATCATGTTGGACACGCACAAGGCCTCACCAAGGACAGCTTGTACTGCCTGAGGGGCCACATCCTGGGATATAATAATAATAATCATCATCATCTGGAAGGTGAACAGATACAGTCCAGCATGACTTGATTTCATCTTACTCCCAATTTAAGCACATTTTCCATACCCCTCTTCCAAACTATTTTATGAGCATATGGACATGACTGTTCCTAGTGACATTCATAACGTGAATGACCACAGCAAAGTGGGTAATACACACCATGTAAAACTGCAGACGATAATGTTTCTTCACTAAACTCAAAACAAACATGCAGAATCCTGTAAAACAAAGCAAGTGCAGTTTGTACCATCTTATATTTAATGACACTGAACTGTGATATACCAGTAATTCTCTTCCTTTGTAGAAGTTTTTAATTCCTCTGCTGCTAAAAGCGTTAGCTTATATTCAGTTAAAAGTACATATAGAGTTCTTCTCATACAAGATTATTATTTATTTAACACAGGTTTAGCTAACATCAGTAAAGAACATCCATAGTAAACCATCAGTAAAGAATATCCATCTAGGCACATAAAAGGTCCCATTGTGGACCTTTAGTAAAGGACATCATCTCTTTCAGAAACTCAAAAGCCAGGCCAACAAACTGGTTTTGAATAATTAACAGAAATAAATGAAAGGAAAAGACCAGCTTGCCCCATTCCCCCAGACAGGCATATGGGTGTATGCAATGCAAGTGTGAAGCACAGGTGCTGGAGAATTCAGCTGACCAAAAAGAATTTTCTGGATGGTTAATTGAGCACCTCTTATCTCCTATGGCAACGTCCTGCACTAACAGGGCACCAGAGACCCTCAAAAGACCCTGAACCCTGGGGACAGCCCCTAAGTGACCCCACAATCCCAATGCCAAGGGGCTCTGCTGTGCTCTGCCTCCTCTTTTTGCTCCTGCTTGGCTTGTCTCATGACTCCCCTCATGAGCTCACAAGGCATTTTTTAAGTTAGTTTCCCCAAGCAAAAGCCAGCTGAAAAAGGTCAAGTTCTGCAAAGCTAGTTTCAAGTTTGTGATCTAAGCACTGAGCAGAATTTTTATTTGGTTAAAAAAAAATAGAAAAACTGACATATCATCACAAAGATCAGATTTCTCAGTGCAGTTTAGAAATATTTGTAGCATAGCAGGCCCTTGTCCCTTAAGCCAATCTGAGTCTTCAGCTGATTTAATTTTATGCTAAACTGCGTTGCTGAAAAAACATTTATATGTTCACAAACCAATATCCACAAGAGTGCCAACTTGTGTCTCTTCTTCCTAGAAAAAAGGCTTTTAAATTTTTTTTTGGCCAGGGAGTAAATTTTTCCATGAGGCAAGTATCTGAATATCGTGCAGACAAAATTAAGACTCGGGCATTTTGACTAATCAGTTTAAAAATGTATTAGTAAATCCTATTACTGGAGACCTAGGAGAACACTTGCATAGTAAA
The DNA here is from genome assembly GCF_965231275.1 of Zosterops lateralis. Taxonomy (NCBI): domain Eukaryota; kingdom Metazoa; phylum Chordata; class Aves; order Passeriformes; family Zosteropidae; genus Zosterops; species Zosterops lateralis. Next base: position 58,862,978 of record NC_139766.1, on the reverse strand, counting down.
GAATCAACCCAGGACAGCAATTACACACAGAAGTCATCTCTACAGCCTGCCAAAATAGCACCAGGTCTTCAGCAATCAAAATTAATGCTTGCCAGCCTCTTTCGAGCACTATTGTCTCAACTGTCTCAAGACCATTTCCTTATTTAGGTTGGTTTCTTCTTTGCAGTGAATGCAAAATTTGTACTCATCTTCTCACAGGAAAAATGCAACTGCAAACACCTCAAGCATTAAGAGGAAAAAGAAACTGGAAGTGCATAAAGATGGGGAACAATTATATATATTTAAATTAAATAAGGAAATGCAGCAGAAAGTTCTATCATTTTTGTGATTTCCTGCACTTACCTGCTAAATAGAGTGCAAAAGATATAAATCTGTGGTAACGAATGAGGAATTGCAGCTGTTCTCTTCTTTGCACAAATGTAGCAAAGTAATCAGCTACAGTCTCTCCATAAAAGAAGTAGTTCACACACAGCAAAAAGTACCTGCAATATACAACAGCTAACAGTTATTTTAATAAGATACATTAAATGCAATTCTTAAAACAAACAAACAAGGATTTATTTATAACAAATTAAAAAAAGGTAATAAAAGGCCAACTGATTTGTCCAAGTTCACAGGGGGAACACAACTACAAAATTCTGTATTAGACACATGTCTCATGTGGGTCTGCACATGACCCACAGAACTGTCATTCCACCACAACAGGAGAGGAGGAAGGTGATTTAAGTTTCACATCCTGGCTTATTGATGTTCTGGCTTGCTACTCACCAGCTGAGGGATCTAAACCATGGTAAATCATACGAGTGGTAGACTCTGTAACCAATAGTAATGATTTCATGGTAACACTTCACTTGGATGCTTAAGACCTAAAATAAGAGAAATAAAAAGCTTGATAAATATGCTGCAGTTGTTTCTTACAGGCAGTTTCTTACAGTAAGGAGCACTGCAGCCTGCATTAAGGGAAGACACTATTCTGAAGTCAAACACCACTCAGAAAACCACTTCAAAGCAAATCCAAGGAAAAACTAAGCTCCATTGAAAACTTTTTTAAAAATCTCCAAATCATTGTACATGAAGAAAAAAAAAAACCCCACATTGGGCTAGCTTCAAGAATATACTCATGAAACAAGGGAAGGCTCCTGACCTTTCTGCATTAAAACAGTTCAACAGCAGCAGATCAGAAGTGCTTCCTGTGAAGAAAGCTCTCCTATTTCTTTTGGCTAAGTTTTATCTTTATATTTAATTCTAGAAATATTTTCTGGCCCCAACAGAAAAAACTAGCTGTGCAACACAGCTTGGACACCCAGGTCTTTAACTTGCAAGCATCTCATTAAGAGAATTAGCATTATGATTAGAGGCAAAGGTCATCTAACCCAGGTCTGAATGTCACACCCTCCCAGGCCTTCCTTTTGTTTTGCTGACCTCACTGCTTCCCTGTGCTGCTGGCCTGAGTCGGGCAGTGTGTCCTGTCATGCCTTTGGGCTTCAAAGGATTCTGCCACTCCTGTCCAATCCGCAGTCTGCGAGCAGATCACCCTACCCAGACGTATGGAATTGCCAAACCCACTCCAGAGGTGATCCCCTGCAGGGACAGGAGTGAGAACCTGCCCACGCAGTGTCAGCACGCAAAGCTTTGGGCACCCCTCACCAACACAGCTCATCTTGCTCAACGTGTGAACACAGGTTCAAAGTCTTACACCACCCCAGCCAGTTCATTTTGAAGCTCCTCTGTCTTGTGCTCTTCCTTCTGCTTGGCCAACCTTATAAAACTTAAATGCTGTAGTCAAGAGCAACATTACAGGATTGGTGGAAAAGGTTCCAAGCCATGGAAGTCTGGTACCCAAGTAGCCAGCAAATGCAGAACATACAGCCCAGATCTTTAGAGCAGTCTCAGGTCTTGTCCTCCAAACCTCACTGGATTACTCCTCCTACAAGTCTCTGGGCATTTTCAATCCCAGTATCAAGATTCAGCTTTAACATGAAAACATATTTAATGTTATTTAAAAACAAGCTATTTTATTCCAGTCAAATTAAATAATTCATTAACAAAACCGGTTTTTCCCTCCATTCTCCTTTCTATGTAGTTGCAAATATCAGCTTAATTACCAGCTCATTATATTAGAAGACAGACTTTTTCCTTTATGGCACAAAAGAAGAACTCTATTACAATTCTATACTAACTTTAATTACTTTTTGGTTCATATCTTAACAGTTTGCCCATGATTGAAATCGCACAATATACCATGAATGCACAAAATCATCTTGCAAATTAATTAGTTCCTTTTTGTTCATAATTATAATTCTCAAATGTAACAGACTTCTAAAGGAAGGATTGTGAGGGAAAAAAATCTTTTTGCAACAACCTGCAGTTTAAAAGATTTCTTGTTGTTGTTGTTTCTTCACACACAAAGAAGAAAATCCTCCATGAATGAGACAATGAATTAGTAGTTTGTTATGTCATTCATCTGAAAACAGGAAATATTAACCAGACTAATTCAGGTGTGGAAACTGTAATGCAGACCATAATGCTGGAGAACAGCATTCCAGTCTCTCAAGACATTAGATTTTATAACCTTTGGAAGAAGGAGTAGGTGACTCAGAATGACTACAAGGATGTTGTGAGGTTATGCAGGAAGAAAAGTAGAAGGGCCAAAGCCCAATGAGAACTTAGTCCAGTTACTGCCACAAAAGACAATAAAAAACACCTCTATAAACATATCAGAAGCAAAAGTAAGGCTAAGGAGAAGCTCCATCCTTTGTTGTACCCAGGAGGAAACACAGTGACAAAGAATGAAGAAAAGGCTGAGGTCCTTAATGCTTTCTTTGCCTCTTTAATGGTAAGACCAGTTGTTGAGCTGGTTACCCTGTCCCCTGAGCTGGGAGACAAGAACAGGGCTTGGTCTCTTCTCCTAAGTAACAAGTGGAAAAAAAAAAAAAAAAAAAAAAAAAAAAAAAAAAAAAAAAAGCCTCAGTTTAGATGGGAGAAGAGATTTAGATTGGATATTAACAAAATTTTTTTCACCAAAAGGGCTGTCAAGCATTTCAAGGTGCATCCAGGGCAGTGGTTGAGTCACCATCCCTCCAGATATTTAAAGGATGTGTAGATGGGAGACTTGGGGACATGGTTTAGTGGTGGACTTGGCAATGCTGGGTTAACAGTTCAATTATTTTAAAGGTATTTTCCAACCTAAATATTTCTAGGAATACAATCCTAAAATTGCCTCATAGGAGGCCAAGAAAAAAGTTAAAAAAAAATTGATACTTGAACAAGTTTAAAGTCAAAAACTTAAGCAGTTACCTAGAAGAACCAATTTCAACATATTAAAAGCTAAATTCCTGTCTTTCCTTTGCCAAGTCTGGGAAAGATACTTAAACCATCATTCCATAAAAATACCAGCAATTAAAATGGTGCAAAGAAGCAGCAAAGGCTGACCTGCTATACAGCATGTATGAAAAATATTATAACTTTGCCAGGGCTGCCTGCTTTCCTTGGCCTCAAAATTGCACCTGTTTCTTCTTTTTTTTTTTTTTTTTTCTTTAGACTTTTGCTGTTGTTAGTGGGTCTAGGGTTTTTCTTGAGTTGGTTTTGGTCTGATTTTTTTTGTCTGCTTTTTAAAACAAACCTAAACATGCAACAGTAGGTGATACAAACTAGTCAATGAAATGGATGGTAGCAGTTAAGTCAGGCAACAGTAATTCAATTTCTTGGAGTTACCTTAAATCCTAAAGAAAAAAAAAAAGTAATTACAGCATATAAGAAGTCCTTACGCTACAAGGTCCAGTTTTGAATCCCTCAAGTGTTCTTCAAAAGTATTTACATTTACAGAAATAAAAGACAATAGCTCTGAATTGTCCATGCAGTTTCCTTTCAGCTTAGACATGATGAATGAAGAGATCAAATAACTCTTGCACAGAAGAATGCATTTAAATGAACTTACCAGAAGCATCAGCATGAATGATCCCAGATATATAATCAGAAAAAACCCAGAAATCATAGCTAAGGAAAGAATTCCACGAATCCACCAATTTTTCCATCTATAAAATAAAAATAAAAAGCAAGAAGTTATAAATGAATATCAATTCCACTTCCTCTGCTAACTAGAGATTAAACTGTATTAAAAACAGCGGGAATAGCAGAAGTTTGTCTTTAATCAATGCATAGCAAGAAACACAGAATCAAGCAACTATCCAACTAAACAGGATGCACAGTAAAATAAATTAAAGTTAGACACCTTTCTTCTTCCCCTATGCTGCCTCAGCCCTGCCAAATGTTCTTTGCAATGAACTGACACAACCCCATATTGAAGCTGCTGTGAAAATACATCAGGACCCTCAAAAAGCATCACTTCAGCTGCAAGACTGAAGACTGGCATAGGAAAGAAAGGCTGTCAGGTAAAAAGCAAATGATTCTTTGAGGAGTAACAGACACACAACAAAACCTCCCAGCAAAGTGACCACCAACTTTCTACAGCAGCAAAGTAGCTCTTTGGCCAGGTAGGGGGTTATCTATTGGATATCTATTCCGGTGCTCTTGTGAGCAATGGAACCAGCACACGAGAATATGTGACAATGGGGTTGATGGGTCAAATTAGCTGTACTCTTTTGTCCCTGTAGACCTTTGCAGCTGCTGGTGGCTACCTAAGGAAAACAGAGTAAAAATTTCTGTTACTATAGAATCGTTTAAGCTGGAAAAACATTTAAGATCATCGTGTCCAGCTGTTAGCCTAGCCCTGCCAAGTCCACCACTAAATCATGTCCCTGACTGCCATATCTACACATCTTCTGACTACCTCCAGGGATGGTGATTGCACCAGTTCCCCATGCAGCTTGTTCCAATGCTTGACCTTTTTCCTAAATTAAATCTCTCCAAAGGTTTAATTCCAAACCTTTTTCCTAAATTAAATTTTTGTAACATCCAACCTAAATGTCCTTTGGCACAATTTGAGGTCATTTCCTCTAAGTGTCCGCTGAAGCAACTAATCACAAGTTACTGCTAAACACAAAGACCTCTTCTATAGCCTGAAGATATTCTTTCTAATGTTTTGCTTTGCATCGGTCTTGTGTTTCACTGCTTCATCAGGAGATACACCTGATGCAGGAGACACTTGATTAAGTGTTAGTTTTGAATCAGACTCCAGTTCTAATGTAAACTTCAACTACAATAATTTGATTTTCTAGGATGTGACTCCTTGGTAGGTTAATGGCAGCTACAGCCACTAATTGGATTTGCCTTAAGTATCAGAACAGAGGCAGAAGAGGCTTTATCACAACATGTTTTATGTTGCTCTATGATGTGGGATACACAGTAGAAGCTTGGCCCTGGTGGCATATCCATAGTGAGGAAGCCTCCTTCAGAAGAATTCAGCTTCCTTTATGAGTAATGTTAAAATAACACATGGTATTTTGGGAGTGTTGGCAAGCACAATCCTGGAAAGACAACTTCAGTAATTAGAAGAAGCTCCAGAATTTAGGAAGCCACCTGACAAGTGTACTGTATCCTAACTTTCTGCTGGAAAGTTACAGATACTACTTCTTTCAAGGGTCTTTCAAGACAAGGAGTATCCATATTTCTGAGAGTTACAGCGCAACCCACTCATGTTGCACATGATGACAATGGCTCTGCTGGGACTGCTGGCTACTGAACTGGCAGGTAATTTCAACTCTAGCATTCATAAAGCACCAGAATTTAATTTTCCACTCAAAGCACCCTTTGTATACCTTTGTACAAACACCCCAATAAAGAATTTCAAGCATGTGAAACAGGAAAGGTTTCACCTGCACCTCTTAGTCGCAGGTTTGAGGTATCACCACATCCTTTGGAACAAGTCTGATTTGGAGACCTAAGACTTCCACATTTAACACAATGACAGAACTCAAGCAGACACTCTTTGCAGTGTGATGGCAATGGAGAATTATCACATTCTGCTCACAGCTGGTGCAATTTAGACATAGGCTTTTTAAAACCTGCAACATTACATCTGCTTATAGCTCATGGGCATAACAGAAACAGACAACAGATTAGAAAATGAGCAAGGCAAAAAACTCATTTCACAGTGCTGTTGGAGATACCTGCAGGAGACCAGGTTTCTTTTTTTTTTTTTTTTTACAAGGATTTGGAAGGTTTTAATTATAGTCTGGATTAGAGATCCTTCTTTTGACTCTTGCAAGACCTAAGTTGCTTCTAAAATACACACTGTATATTGCTTGGTTTGTTGTAATGAGCATAATGTATATAAGACACCCATATACATTCTAGTAGGTAGTTTTTTTGCTATCTATCACCTCAGTGATCTTTCATCGCATTAGTGAAAAAAACAATCCAACTTGCTTGCCCCAAAAGGGTTTGACTGATCAGGTGTTGTAAAGGGACTGCATAAAAAATTATACAAGGAACTTTATCCGACAGCCTTCATGAATATGCAGGTCCACACAATTATCTGTCTATCTGTACACATACACATCCCCCCGCATTTGTTGGCCATCAAGCTCCTGGGAGGCTGGAGGAAGAAACCTAAGTTTCAAAAGAAACAGGAGGAAAAAAATGAGCATTGCTTTAAAAAGTATAGACGTATCAGCTATGATGTATTTAACTGTACAGCAAATTACTTAGAAGTGGAAATGTCACAAAAACCTAGCAAATCATATCTTGAGAATTTACACACCTTTTCATTCATAAACCAATCCCCCTCTCAATCTCTTGGAGCTAGGAAATCAGTTCATTATAACCTCCAGAAATAATCATTCTGTAATTCAAATTCTTTAGCCCATGTTATTGCAATGCTCAGACACAGTAGATGTTTATGTAAACTGTGTTTACTTAGAAAAGCATGAAATGGGTAAATATATGTGTATGCAAAAAACATACCACTGAAGGGACTACCAAAGCATAAATAAATCAGTAATATCCAGCAACAATTTATCCTTGAAATTTTCACATCTACTGTATGAAACTTAAAACTGCAGTACCAGACTTCAAACTGCAATATAATCCGTATGAATTTTAGCTATCAGCTGTTAAATTTGAGAGGTCTTTGTTTCACTGCACCTGGCAGACAAGCCTGACAAAGCCTTCTTGAGGATTTCTGGAGTGCTGTCTGTTGGTGGAGGAGTATCAGGAATATCTGAATCACTTCTAAGGTCCAACTCGTGAAGTCTTTCTTCCAAATCCACTTCCTATCACAAAAAGAAAAATAAAACTATCAGAAAACTCAATACAAAATGAAAGATTATCAGTTATTTTGTCAAAAAACAGTATTCTGAGTCAAACATTACTTTGGGAACTGATATCTGCATTACCTTCTAAAAGACAACAATGGTGTACTAGTGAAACTGTAGATGTCGTAGCAGACAAATGTGTGCCAGTAAATGTTTATACAAAGGCCTGTATTTGGATGTTGTGACATTACCTGCTCTATTCAAGAAACTTCCCATTCTAAGCATCACCTTTTCATGGATATATATTTCCAGAAATCCGACAGCTGACACAGAATACTGGAATTTGCCAGAAATCCCCAAGCCTCTAATGCATTCTCTCATCTACATCTCAAACTACCCTTCTATGGAATAAGGGGAAGGTTTAATATCACATTAAGAAGAAAAAAAAGAAATGTAATGCATGAAAAAACAACCCCTTTATCCAGTGAGAAGAGGTTGCTGGCAGTTTTATACATGGTAGGGCTTGAACTCTCAGGCTTGAGCAATCCAAACTCAAACCAAGTGACCAAGTGTCCCATGGACACAGTATTACTCAAAATAATTTTTTGCGTGACTGCAGCACTATGATTCTTCCTTCAATATTCACTGAGGACTTCTAGAGAAGCATCATCTAGACAGACTGTGTGTCTAACCCAAATGCAAAACAGGCGCTACATATTTTGGTGACAGTGTACAAATTGTCACCAACTCTCAGAGCACACTGTCAGGACTATTTTTTCCTCAGTTGAAGCCAACACTAAGGGTGACTTCACTTGTTCTAAAGTTGCAAACATCACAGCTTCAGGGAGCTGGAAATCTGCACTCAGCCCTGGCACAGCAGTAATGCAGAGAGCAATCCCTAGCTCAGTGTCTGACTCTCTTGAGACATGAACTTCCTCCTGACCTCCCTGACTCGCCTCACCTTCTTACAATCTCAAACAGCTTCCATCCTGCCCTGCTGCCTCAAGTTCATCAGCTCTTAACAGTGCTGGGGACTGTTAAGTAACTATGCTTTAAAACTTTCTTCTCCACTGCTATATGCTATTTCTCCATCTCCCTCTCTTTCCAACTTCCTCATCTCAGTTCTTTCTTCTTTATTTCCATCATCCTCTATTTCCATTAATTAGAAACGTCTGCTTTTCTTTCCTACTTTTCCTTAACAATATTATTTTCTTCCCTTGTTCCGAGTATTATTGTCACTTTTTCTAAGCCAGCAGAGGTATATCATATCCTCTCTTTTGCCCCCACTACAAGACACCACAGAATTTAGGTGCTTACATCCCCAGCCATCCCACCCAAGGCCAGTGTGGTTATTCTGTTTATAGTCCGTGGCCTCCTCCCTGCAGCTGCCCTTCAGTGTAACCTCTGTCCAGTGCCTGGCCTCTGCAAACACCACGAGGCAGAAGATAAGGTTTTCCAAAGCTGGCTGCCCAAAGCCAAGGGCCGAGCCCACACCTCGGGGCTGGCCGTGGAGGGGCCAGGGGCCAGGAGCTGACCAGGGTGCTGCAGGCAGGCTCCAACCTCGGACCCTCCCCTGGCTCTCCAGGGACACTGATCCTCAGGAAAACGCCATCCTTTCCATTTAGACAGTGCTTTTAACCTTTTAGAACCCGAGACAGTGAGCTGGCACTGTACACATGCACAAGGCAAGTGGGTACATCCTCTGTTTTTATAAGTTAGGCCTGGGTTTTTCTCATTCACTTGATGTACCATACACACGCCCAAGATTAAATTCTCGACTTTTACAGCATTTACTTCTCTCAAAAAGGTGATCAATGCTTCCCCAGATCTTGAAACCCCACAGCTGAATAATTATTAGGCAGACTCTGCCTATAATTAACACAAGTAACAAGAGCAAATAAGCTGTGGTCCAGACTACAGAAAGTCTGTGGAACACCTGAAAAAGCACATAAATAAATAAAAAAATCACCACACTCACAACTCTGCTATTCAGTGTTGTACCACAGGCTAGGAAATCAACTGTAGATGCAATTGGGGGGATCGCAGCTGTCTCCCAAAGGCACGTTCCAACTCCTGTGAGCTGCTCTGGAGTGCAGCAGGCTGCCTGTACAGTCCTGGGAGACACCACTCACCGCACAGATGACGGGCAGTAATCCGGGCCCTAAGACCATGACTTAGCGTCTTTAATATTAATCCCCGCCTGCAGACGGCAGAGATGTTCTCTCCTCTAAGCACTCAGAACTAAGAATATCCCCAAACTTTTTTATTCCACTTTGGTGTTGCAGAAAATGATTGGTTTTAAACTTTTTTTTTTTTAAAAAAACATACTTCATTTTGTCCTTCTGATCTTTAACACACAACTATCACTTATAAGCACCTCATTATCTGCAATATTTTAAATTTGCTACTTCTAACATTTGAATTCACAAGAGCAAGCTGTCTTCAGAGTATCTAACCAGTCTGGAGAAGGAGTCTGTGTTTATCTGATGAGATTTTCAGTAGCTCATGGGAGCTTGGCTGGTACAACCTGCAAGTTGCTTAAAACTTGCTGCATTTTTTTTCACCTTACATTACTAAAATAACCAGTGGGACTCAACACCTCAACTATCTTCAACTTCCCTGTGCAACATACCTCAAAAGTTACCACGAGTGCTCTATTTTCCAGTTAACTGCTATCACAGCCACGACAATTTCCTGAATAAAGCATTTAATTGTAAAACCAGGAGCCAAAGAGGATATTGCTCACTAAAAGCTAGTTAATTGTCTTCTGCATCATTAAGTGCTTAGAACCTCATCACTGGGGGATGATACTTTCTTGCTAATCATTTTCTAAATTATTTTATGTGATTGATTACAAACATTCCAGTTTATAGCCACAAATAACAACAGTCATTATGGAATGAAACACTAAGTTAATCACCATAAAAGCACTAAAAAAAAAAAAAAAAAAAAAAAAATCGAGAGCCTTGTTAATGCAGCTTGACCTTGTAGAAGCAATTTTGAAGTTCAGCACAAACCCAAGCAGCCCTTCCTTCTCCTGCTCTTCAGATTTGAGATGTGGCCAAGCTTAGTACACCGTAACATCAAGGACTTGTGAAAGCCCGTGGGAAATGCCACGGGTACAACACTGTGAGCAGGTATTTATGAGGTTTTCAAAGGCTAATTGAAACCAGCACAGGTTGTACTGTCCTAAGTGCCTAGGAAACCTTTCAACCCCAACTCCAAATTAAGTGTTTTATCCACGGTGTTTCGATTTTTTTTTAGAGTTTTCAAACTGCAGGTGACAGAACTGTTCATACACAGAGAGTGTGCCACTCCTGCCTGCTTGATTCACACCCAAAGTGCCTGTAAGGGGTAGATGGTTTAAGTTTAGTATTCTCAAAAGACAAGGCTTTCATCCTTGTGCTAAATCTTCTGTACAAGACCACAAATACAAAGGGGGAAGCTCAGCCAGTCAAGAGCTTGAGCCTCCATACCAGGAATTCAGAACATGTGACATCTCGCCATAAACTACACTTCCATGTGGATGCCTGCTTGCTGGCTATTTTGCAACAGCTCACAAAACACAGCCGTGTGTCACAGAGGAAAAAATAGACATCTCCATTTTTCATCACCTAAAAGGCCTTTCTGAATTGCTGTTCACTTCTGAATTGCTGTTTTGTACCACACGCCCTCCACTACAATTAACACGTGCCAAGCAAGCCACGCAGCAGAATTATTCTGGTTACAAAGACACTTGCAATGCTCCTCTTGTAAGGCATTTTTCCAGGACGTTGTAAGGAACTCCTAAGTAGACAGCAAACATGTTCTTTGAGAATGCAGCATCTCCATGAAGAGCAACTGAAAAAATGAAGCCATTGTCCAAGAATTTATGTGAAAAAGATAACAAGCAAAAGAATTTAGTTATTGTTGTAAGTCCAAGTGTTACTCCAAGTAAGTTTTCTCCTCCATCTTTGATCTTTTGGCAGTGTCTCTCACAGGTTCCATAGTCAAGTCAATAGTTCAGTTACAGCACATTGTAGAGTATTTAATTAGGTGTACCTTGATACTTTCCTCTGAAGCCAAGAGCCAAAGTATCGTAAGATCCTGAATAATGAAACCTTTGTTTCCAAACTATTAAAGCCTGACATATGCAGAAACACAGGTGAGAGACCTGCACATGCTGCATCAATGACTGGAAACTACAGACCCTTTGCTCTCTGCATTAGTATTAATTCACCACCATTTCCAAGAAAACAGAGGCTTGGAAATAGTCTGCCCTTATTATTATTACCATACTTATAGCAAAAAGCATAGACTTCTCTGTGAAAATTAAACTGATCCATTTTTGGGGTACTCCAAGAAAAATAATCCCAATTAAGTAACTAAGTGATCCATGGCAGACAGGCAGATCCACAACAGGTTATACTGCAATTAGGAATTTCATTTATCCCAGCAGGTTTGTGAGGTTTTGGACATTAAAAGTCCAAGCGCCAAACTGAGCTTTGCAGGCCTGAGTAACTTATCTGGCAACTGATTCCCTGGAAGGCTGTCCCATGGAACAGAAACAGCTTTTTCAAGACCACAAGAGAAACAGCATTCAGTGATTCCAAGCTTGTTGTAGTTACAAATAATTAACAGCCAGCAATGCAATATGATCACACTTTCCCCTCCTACTGTCCTACTCTGACAACTCTGTACAGTACAAAGAGGAATAACTGTATGATTTCTTCCAGGATACACTAATTTTTTTAAGCATTTGAATGCACTGTCTCTTGCTTTTTAACAAAGAATGCAAACAATTGAAATTTTAAAAGAATCATGAACACAGATCAGCCTGTAAATCTTTAATTGATTTATACATATTAAGTATCTGAATGCCAAGTCACTCCTCTTTTTCCCAATGTTCTCAGAGTATTTATGAAGGCACTTTGACCAGATATTCTTAGAAAAAGAGCAGCCAGGGCAAGCAGCAGGAAGTAAGAAAGTGACAACAAAAAAAAAAATCACTCCTGCATGCCACAGGACAACATAAAAAACCAACAAACTAATAAAATCACAGGGCCCTACAAGGCAAAGGCGTGTTCACAGCAATTTTACAAAATGTCACCAGCTCAACAAGCTAGTGAGCAACTGGACACACTAAGACTTGCAGAGCTTGAGAACTTCAAGAAGCTTTCACAAAAGGTACATCGTATTCCTTCATACAAAACCAAGGAATTTAACTTTCCTTTGAAACTATATCAATATAGAAATAGCTACCAGTCGTTTCCAATTAGTGACAAAGAGGCAATGCAAATGAGAGGAAAAAAAAAACACCTCAACAGCTTCACTTAAATTCAGTAGGCAATGAGCATCTATGGACATAGCAAGTGTAATATGAAAAGTACCAGATAGCACACTGAAAGCAGGGCTTCAAGTAGAATACTGAGAAACCTTCAGACGTATTTAGTATTTCTGGAGTTCTTCAACAAACACAGAGGGCTTCTCTACTTGGGCAAAAAAAAAGGTGCATGTTGCCTTTATATATCTGCAAGTCTTGGTTTGGGCCAACAAGAGCAGAAGAAGAATAAAGCACATACAACCCAAAGAAACAAGTTTCCTCCATCATTACAAGTGATGAAGAGGGTGATGTTTCTAGCTGCATTCTAGAAAACAGTGCAAACCCACTGCATCATGGCTATCCCTGAGTAGTCATCAACCAAAGATCCAGTTTTGAGCCCAAATACAGGATCACCACACCAAAAAGGTCATCTCAAAATAGCTAGAGGATAATAAAAGCATCCACTTGTTGTAAAGTCCAGCCAAGAGACAGAGCAGAGTGATAACCATCTAGGAAGCTGTATAATGTGACACCTGTGAATCCTGATGACCAGATGCTACTCATCAAATCACCTGCAGCAGACATTACATGTGTGCTCATATTCAAAACAGAGTCCCAAACTGTGACCCACTGATTGAAACCTCTGTACAAAATACTGGTTTACCTCCACAATGGCACTGAAGCCAGCTTAATATGTAAAATCAATCCTTACTGTCACTTACGAGGCACAAGGGTCACCAGTGCTGGACACATTGCAGGTGGGTTAAACAACTCCAGTGGGAACATGGAGGGTCCCACAAATAATCCACGGGAGTCTCTTGTGCAGTGGAAAAGGCTTTCCTTATCTGTCATTCAAGTGAACACAAATGTATGCACACTGAAATCCATCTCCTGTAACCAGCATCCTGGCTGCATATAGCACCAGCCTCCTGTCTGCTCAACATCATCCCAAATGGGATGAAACACTAGGCTGCAGAGCAGCTAGAGTAAAAACACAGCAGGCCTATAAGTAAGAACAGCATTTTCCTCCCTGAAAATCACACAGGTAAACCAAGATCGGGGCACCCTTTGGGGGTCTGGGGAGCAGAGCCTTTGAATGGCAAGAATTCTTTGAAGGCAGCTCACTGCACACCTCAGAAATAAACTTACTCTGCAAAATAAACCAGAGTATCTCCACAAAAAAAAACCCCAGCTTTTCAAGCACACTGTGATGAGAAATTATGTTTAAAAGTTAATTCTCATCTATATAAAAATACTGTGCACAGCTATAATCCAAACACTACCTTACGTGATCACAGCCCTCAATACAGCACTACAAATTTGCAACTTTGTTGCTTTTAGTTAAAGCAACCAAAGCAAGGAATAAACAGTCTTGAGTTTCTCTTTCCGGTTCTTTGCCACGATGCCTAAGGCAAACTACACACTCTGCAACATCGACATCCGTGCAAGTTTAAGCATTTACTGATTCAAGTAAAAACACTTATTGCTACCTCAATTTAACAATCAGAAAGCTTTTTTTTTAAAAAAAAACCTTTAATTCCAGTTACCCAAATGAAACCTTCTCTTTCATTTTATTCAGACAATTAGCAACTGTGATTGTGGTGATGTGTTTAGCCTTTGTAGAGATAAGCCTTAACTCCATAGCAAACAAAAGAATAGCACTGTGGCTGTTTTGCCACTGTAATGAACCTGATGCATAGACTTAGTATTTCAAAAACCTCTTGCCTTAGCAGAAATGTCATACTGTAAGTCCTTTCCAGGCCAGAGGTGAATGCCTATCACTTAACAGGCCATAAAGCAGAGAGAGAGTTGCTGGGAAATGCTGACATAGCCTTTAAACAGAGCAGATCAGTGTTCTGAGTTAGTTCCAGTACTACTGGACTGGCCCAACAGCACAGAACCATGCTCTCTTCCTGGGCCAGTGTCCCAGTTCCATCTGGGATAGAGTTAATTTTCTTCCTAGCAGCTGCTACAGTGCTGTGTTTTGGATTTAGCAGGGGAATGATGCTGATAACACACTGATGTGTTGGCTGTGCTGAGCAGTGCTTAGCCCAAGTCAAGGACTTTTCTGTTTCCCGTGCTGTGCCAGTGAGGAGGGGCACAAGAAGGCAGGAGGGAGCGTGGCCAGAGCAGCTGATCTGACCCGGCCAGAGCCTCTCCTGGGGGGTGTTGGCTGAGAAAGGCTGATTGCTGCTCATTGTGGGGCAGGTGGTGAAACAATTGTATTCTGCACCACTTGCACTTCCTGGGGTTTTATATGCCTTTTTGTCATCTCTCTTTTCATCAATATTACTATTTCACTTCAATTATTAAACTGTTCTTATCTCACCCAACGGGGTTTACCTTTTTCCCCGACTCTCCTCCCCATCCCAGCGGGCGGGGGGAGCGAGGGGTGTGCTCAGCGCCCGGCGGGGGTCACAGCGCGCCATCAGCTCCCCCATCCAGAGGTGAGACACGACACGCAGCGACGGCGCTGAGCTCTCGCTGCGGGCCCGGAGAGAGCCCGGCCGCTCCCATTTCGGTCTCGCCACGGGGGAACGGCAATGGGGCAAAACACGCGTGGGCCCGCAACCTCTAACTTGGCACCTGGCCCTCTCCCTGCTCCCGCCAGCCGAGAGCGTGGCCGGCACGGCCCGGGAGGGTCCGGGAGCGCAGCGGGGAGCTCCGCACACACACACACACGCCCCGGGCCCGGGGAGGGGGCAGCGCTGTCCCTCTGCCCAAAGAGCCGCCCCCGCGCGTCCTCACCTTGTCGCTACCCGCCTCCGCCGCCTCCTCCTCCTCCTCTTCTTCCTCCTCTTCCTCCTCCTGGGCAGCCGCCCTCCGCCGCCGCCGCGCCGACATCGCGCCGCGGGAGCGCAGCGCCCACCCGGCGGGGAGCGGAGCGGGCGGGACTGGGGAGGGCGCGGAGGCCGCGCCGCGGAGCCCGCCCGCCGCCTCTCCTTCCTCCTCCTCCTCCTCCTGCCGCTCGGAGCCCGGCGCTGTCCCCACCACCGCGGAGGCGGCGCTCGGGCTGCGGACGCCGCCGCAGCTCGGGGGCGCGGCCGGACCCGGCGCCCCGGGAGCGGAGAAGCGGCCGGGGCGGAGCGGAGCGGGAGGGCGGTGTCGCCCAGGTGCGCCCGGCGCTCCGCCCCCGCCGCCCGCACCGCCCCCGGGGGAGGGAGTGACCGGCCGGGCCCGCTGCAGCCCGTGGGCACCCGCAGAGCCCCGGAACGCGGGCCCGGAGCTCCGGGTCGTGCTCTCCTGGATGCCAGAATGGCCGCGGGACTGTAGCCCGCTGATGGAATCCCCAGGGAGCCTGGGACAAGCATCCCCAGGCAGCCCCGGTGTCAGCGCCCGTGCGGGCATCGCTGGTATCTGTAAAGTGCTTCGTTTCCCTCTGGGATGCTCATGCCCGCCTGCTCTGTATCCATTTATAAATGCAGGTGCTGTGCCTGGCTCGTCCCTGCCCCACCGTGCCGTGTGCCCTGCCGGGTGTGGTGCCACCAGCCTGCACAGGAACGAAACACACCTGACTAGGAGCTACGAGAAAAGCGCTCGGCAAGGCCGGCCACACGTGCTGAGTTTCTGCAGTGCCCTGTGCCGGGGCTTGTGCCACTCCACAGTGTTTGTATGGCTACTCTCGGCCTGGCCATGGCAACAACCTGGGAGCATTCCTGTAAAGACACTCGGTGTAGATGTCACGTCAGTGTCCACACACTGGCTCACTGTGCCTGCAAACACAGGGCCAGCACATCTTGCAAGGCAGTGTCGAGCCACTCCTGCTGTCATTTACATTTTCCATATGGTGACTGGCTTTACCAAGCTCGATTGGTTTTATTTTTTTTTTTTAACTTTTATTACATAAGCAAGATTATTATCATGTCCCTCCAAAAGTATGCTTGGCATGTTTTTAATGTAAACACCTTGGTTCAGAACTGATGCTGTGGGTGGACACGGATTATGACATTAGTAAAACAATTCCAGTCTTGCTGCCAGGAGGTATGAACACTCCAGTATTCCAGAAAAACAGCCATTTATGTGAAAGATTTTACCTGGGCACTGCTGACAATGTCAGGGGTAGTATGTCTGCAGCATCCCCAAAAAACCTGCAAAAATGTGGTGTGCTAAGAGAAGGGCAAATCCAGCACCAGGAAAAGCAGAGACCCAAAGCCAGGCCAGGCAGGCCACAGAAGCAGCTCCTGGCATTGGGTCCCTTAAGGACAAAGGTGAAAGCAGCAGCCCACCTCAGTCAGTGATATGGCCAGGCCTCTCCAGCACTTTGCTCTTGCTAAGTACAATTTTGATGTATTTCTCCAGAAGTGAAATATTATCGGATAAATTGAGTTGGAAAAATTCTGCTCTCCTTGCTCAGAATATGAGAGGGCAGGAAACAGACCCCCAGCAGGTCAGAAACCTAAACCATGCAGGGTGAGCAGAAGGGACCCCAATGAATACTGAGGCATCCTTTCCACTCTCTCCTCTTTCAGTATGTTTCTCTTATTGAGTTTTCCCTTGTGAGTGTCCCTCCAGCAAAGCTCTTAAAAGAAACCAGTTTTCCTTACTTCAAGTGCAAGATGTGCATTTATCCTGTTGACCCTGCAAATGGGAGGAGCTGTCTGGGGGAAAGCATAAACATTTATTTCCTCTGTGCAGGGAGAATAAGAAGTGGTTTGTCTGGTCCCCACGGATTTGCCACCCATGGTTTCTGCAGCATGTGGAGCAGACATCCAGGCTGGTTCCCCCAGCATGCAGGGCCCACAGATTGGTCAGTAGCCTGGACTGGGGACACCAACTGCACTGTTTCCATCGTAGAGCAACTGGGTCTAGCTGAAGAAGTACATGCCTTGCTACAGCCCTTCCTGGTAAACCTGGAGTGAAAAATACAGAGCTAGAATGACTAGATTTCTTTTGCAATAGAAAAAAAAAAAACAACCTTTCTGTGGTTGATGAGACAGAGAGTATGCTTCAACACCTGCATAAAGATCATTAGGCAGATCTTTACATCCCATCTAGGAGAAGAGTAAGAACCTCCATTCCTTCTACATCTGTGCTCCATCCTTAACCCAAACCATGAAGGGGGAAAGAATTTGTTTAGAAAAGCTCAGAGGAAAAAAATATTTGTTTAGCAAATGGTGTGTTGGAAGAAAGTAGCAATAATGTCAAAGAAGGAAAAGGTGAAGTACTTGATGCATATTAATGAGCAGAGGCAAGGCAAACTCAAGAACATGAGTCAGTGCACAGCAAGCAATGAACAACTGGTGACAGTGGGGTGAGGGAGTGAACAATCTTCTGGGCAGGGCCACTGGGAAAGAGACAATTAAAAACAAGGACTAGGCCCCAGTGGGATCAGGCAGGAATCCAGCCCTAGCTTCACTCCTCTCTCCCAGCTGGGTGTTCCTGCTCCTGTCATGCACCTTTTCACCCACAGAGTGCTCAGAAATGCAAGGAGGGACAGCAAAAACAGCTGTATTACAGCTGTGCATTTCAAGCCTCTCCAGCTCAGAGGAAAGAGGCAAGGGGCTCCCAGAAGAGCTGTGGGGCAGGGGGCTTAGGGATGAAGCAGATCCTGGCTCTGTGGTTGTCCCGCTTCTCGGCTGCAGCACCTTGCAGCCATGGGAGCCCAGTACCCGGTTAGACTGGTTGGATGGGAATTTTCCAAGTCAACACCCTGATACTCAGGTTCCTTTGGGGCAAGTAACTACACCGGCTGGAATGTAACATCACTTCTCCAAATGTTGTGGCTCGGCATGGTTTCACAATGTGTGGCAGAAACTTCCATGTGCTCCCAGGACTGAGGGATTAGCAGGTCAGCTGACAACTCTCCTGATATTCAGATATTGTCATCTCTCCTTAATGGATTTCAGTGTCTTGATGCGTGAGACCTCAGAGGTTTCTGCTGCTCTGTCTTGCCTTGGATTCCCGCATGCATTTAGTGTATCAAAGCTGCCAGTAAACAACCCAAACCTCATCTACCTACTCAACATTATCTGCAGCACAGGGAAGCCTCTAACAAGCAAATCCCTGCACTTCCCGCAGCTGCCCCGAGTTAGGACACATCAGCTGCCCCGGCTGTGCTGCCCCCTGCCCTGCACTCCGGTTATCCACAGCGGGCAGAGCGGCCCCGCCTGCTGCCGGCTGAGCCCGGAGCTGCCTCTGCTCTCTGCCCCGACCTGCGTACAAAAGGAGGAGTTTTCTGCAGGCAGACGCAAACCCGGAGCCCTGACATTAAAAGAGTTATATAAGCCCTTACACAAGCTGTATCCAGCTTCCTGGAAAGGCAGCCGGCATGGAGCTGCTGCTGTCTCCACTGAGCTGCAGCAGTTAAGCCATTGCATGGAGAAGAGGCAGAGTGGAGCTGCTTCATGGCTGCAGCAGCAGAAGGAAATAGAAGGAACTGGTTCCCTGTCTGGTCAGAGCCTGGGGAACGGAAAGTATCTGGCTCAAAACAAGTGTTGGAAAGAGCAGTGTGCCTGCAGTTCTAACACTGAGGATCCCTATTGCCAGCAGTCTCAGAAACAGAAGTGGTTTGCAGGGTTTGGGGTTTCTTCTTAATGGATTCCTATTAATGCAATGCACAGAAGTGAGACAAGCAGAAAATGTCAATACTTACTGGTCAGCACAGATAGCAATGTCAGGCCTTGTCAGCAACAGTTCAGTATCCTCTTAAATAATATCAATTATGAACAATATTGTAATGTGCTGTATTCAATCAATTTATAATCTTTTTGCATCCCTAAATCATTTTAAAGAGGATAACCTCAAGTCAGAAAGAAGCAGAGAAAACAGCAATATGACAGCCTCAATCAGGCTGTATGATTGCTCTCCAAAGCACAAGGCTAGCTATTAATACTCTGTGCTCCCCTGACAAAACCAAGAGCTGCAAAGCACTGCCTGGTGCTGCCTTGAGACAGTGCACGGAAGCCCAGGTGTTCAGGATATGCTTAAAGCTGAAATTCCAGGTCAGAAGCTCGTTATTACACAACCTGTGCACTCTGGGATGAATCCTCCTCCAGCTCTTGGTGCTAGACTCAGATGCTAGAAAAAGGGAAAGCTGCACTGAAATATAGGCTTGTATGAGTCAATAAAGAAGCTGCTTTTCTCCTCTTTAAATGAATACAGCACAAGCTCTACTACTGTCTTACTGGGTTTAACAGGGGTCAAAAGCCAGTGATACTTTGCCAAGGAGTCCTGAAGAGAGCATACACATATATATTTTAGTAATTTAAATCCACCGACAGCACTGAATTGTTCTTTTGTGTTTAGTTAATATGTCATGTAATCTGTTTACATTTGCTAGTCTGGCATAAAAACCTCGTAGTCTGTGGCATTTGTGGATGACTATTTGCTTATTAGTTGTACATTTGAACTTTATAAAATAGGCCACTTGTATGCCAGGAAAAACAAAGCAACAAAACAAACTGACCTCATTATTTCCAAGTTATGCACCAAAGTCTGAGGAACATAATCTAGTGACCGCTGTGAAAGCTCTGGCAGCAGAAACCTTTGCCCTAGGCAGCTGTCACCTTCTGTTTGGTCCAAGTGACTGAGTATTGCACAGCTACTGAGTTATTCTTATTCCTTTATTCCTACCATAATCCCAGGGATGGTTGTATTTAAAAAGAAAAAAAACAACAAAAAAGGGTTCGTATGTGGTGGGCACTTGGCAAGCTGCTGCTATTCTTGCATTAGACATGAAATTAATTCTTAAGCTTGTTGAGGCTGTCTGAACATGCCATGAAATTGCAACACACCCTCCCTGTGCAATCACACGTGCACTATATGTTACATTATCCATGCAGATCCTTTCTTTTCTACAAGCCTCCCCTTGGCATACCATAACTTACAACTCTTATTTTTGCAAGGAGCTGTGGGCATAGAAAAAGGTGGAGACAAGCCTGATGGGGAAACAGACTTGCCAGAGGTAAGGACTATACATTTACAATTCCAGCTGGGAAAGGCTAAAGGGGTAACCACTGGATTGTTTAAAAGGACAAATGGCACCACTCTGTCAAAACAAAGGTAGCTGCCAGAGAAAACAGAGGAGCTGGCTCCATTCTAGACAAGTCCCACAAAATGTAGCACTGGCAGAATCAGCTGTCCCCCAATAAATTCAGTCTAAAGTGTTTGGAGAAACTAGCTTACCCTGTATGTGCTTTGGGCAGGACTGAAGAGCAAACCATTCTTCAAGAAGTTTCCTAAGATGCTTTTAAAAAGGCCTCAGTAGATACACAACAGCTCCTTCAGGTGACCCCATGGACAGAAGCTCCCCAGCACCTTCAGACTGGTACCAACCTGGTGGAGACTCAGAGAGTGCTGGGACATCTGACCCGTCACAGGACAAGGCCAGGAGCCCTAACCCACAGCCTGCAGCAGGAAGGACAGGAGGAAGGAAGAGGAGAGTGACTGCCTCCTACACAGCTCCCATCACTCTGCCTGGCAACACCTCCTTGACAGAAGGAACTTGGCCAAGCAAACTGGTTGTGCCCAGCGCCACTTCCCAGCAGTTTCCCTGGAGGTGGAGACCATTTGTGTTAACACATATATGGTTGGCACCTGCAATTTACGGCCAGCTGCCAGAGATAATCCTTTCTATATGTTGTCAGGGGAGCAGTGTTTGTCCCCAAACTTCCCTTTTCAATCCCAGGTTCTTCCTATGTAACTGAGCAGACCATGATGCTCTCTGATGGACAGACTCTCAGGGAATGGGCTTTCCTACCACACTATGAGCAACCCCCATTTTATCCTCTGGCAACAGTCATGAGCTCCCCCACATGCCAGACATGAGGCTGAGCCCTGGTCCCATCAGTGGGAATTTTGCCACCTTAGGCCAGGCAAAAGCTCTTTGACAGATTCAGCAATGTCAGGTCAGAGTAAGTTCCACAGGAAGTATTTACTGTTTACTGGATTTGTGGTGCATGGAGCACAGCCTGCACTTGTCTCAGCTCTCTGTCACTGGATTTGCTCCCCTCCTCTTTGTGTCACTTTCAATAACTTTTATATAATTTTATTTAATTGAGCTCCAGTATTACCCACTCTATTACATTTCAGTTCATGAGAAAAGTTCATCTGAGGTACGATCAGGCATGTCACCATTGATTTTTAGCAGTTTATGAAATATTACTCTGTTTTGCCAGCAATACCATCTAACTATCTTATCTCAAGGGACAGGAGGAGCATTATGGCACACTCAGAGTGTATTTTATAAGTGGTGAGCAGCCAACAGGATGCAATTAAGCCAAGTATTACAGCCACGATCTGGAAGGGTTGCCCTGTGAAGTCTTGGTTTGCTGCCACTTTGTTGTGGTAGTCTTCAGACTGAAGTACCTCTTGTACTTTTCAAAGGTCTTCCTACACATTTACTTAGGTGAAATCTCTAAAAGTTACCTTCCAGTGATATAGCTGTAAAAATACACTAGAAATTACCAGCTAGTTATACATATTTTCCATCTTTCTCCAAACCCTGTGGACTGGAACTGTGTTACACAAGATCCTGAGGTTTTTACTAGGGAGATACACGTTGAGAGAAGCATCTTCGCTGTATTTGAAGAGCTAAGACAAAGTGAGAGACATTAAAAGACAGAGACTTACGGCCTCTTCTCTTTTTTCTCTGTGTTTCCAGGTTTGTGGTTGAAAGCCTCTCAATAAATCTTAACCAGTGGCTTTTGGATATATGCCACAGCACTCCTCTTCCTGCTCTCACTTTCCCCCTCCCTACATCACCAACACATGCAGAAGTAGCTCCCAGGAAGTTCTTCTTATGCCTCTTTTCCTTACCCGAAGGTGCCAGATTTATTGGGAAAGCACTTGATCCTGGAAAGCTTCTTCTAGAGAATTGCTCTGCGTGCTAAATGGGCAAAGGCATCTGGGTCTCATCAGCCTATTGCCTGCCCCCCCAAGCCCCCCAGCTGGCTGCCTGCCTTGATCACAGCAAAGGAGGGGTCTGCAACAGCAGGAGGAATGGGTACTAGTCACCCCAAAGAGGCACCAGTTCTGCTTTTTAGCATTTTTATCTCCTATGGGAGCTCTGACCAAACTGGCTAGTCCCCAGTCAGCTACTGCCAGAAGAGCAGGACCCAAAGTGGGAATGGAGAACAACCATAGAAAGTGGCTTTCTGCTGCTTCTGTTGTTGTGCCAGACAGATGTCTGCTTACCTAAAGCCCACAGTGTAAAGCCAAAACAAGAGAAAGAAGTCCAGAACCATATCTTCAGGCCCAGTCACTCTTTGATCCAGGTAATTTTTTTTCATGTAATTGCAAACTAAAGAAATTCCCTGTTTGCCAGCACAAGAAGACTCGGTTTCAGCCAGCTGCTGAACCATTATGGTGCTTTCTGAACAGCATCCTTCATGCCCTCGTGACACCTAACCAAAAATAGTACTGGAAGAAATTACCTGGGTATCTTATTATAGCCAAGAATTCTCTGCTGTCCTGTCCCCAGTGCCACTAGAAGTTAATGCAAGCTACAGAACATGATTTGACATCACTGGTTATGAGAGATGAAAAGGAAAGTGGGAATGTAATCAGAGCAGGAGCTGATAATAGACAACTGAGAAACCTGTAGAAAAATGACATTCTCCTCTGTCAGGCAAGAAATGGCAGCATGCTTTATCCCAAGGGTTCTTGGCATTGCCACTGCAAACTGAGGCAAGAACTGGGATTCAAACTCTCAGAGTGGGAAGTCACCCCTTCTGGATGCAGGCTTTTTAGTGGCCTACATCTCCAATTGTGGGGGGATAGATAGAGATAGTACTGAAGGCAAACTTGCCCAGATGATGGAGGAGGTACAACTGACACCAAAGAAGGCTCCAAGCATCAGCACCTTGTTATCTAAAAGTCTCTCATACTTTTTATATCTAGCCTCCAATGGGCAGCTCCACACAGCTCTGGCTCTTTCTCTCCTTCTTCAGTTCTGGCTCACTCCTTCCTCTCCCTAGCATGGCTACCTACCCCTGTCTGTCCCTTGTACAACACCTAACCCTTTCTGTCCCTTACACGACCTCCTGTCCCTCCCTCCTCACAGCACAGCCAGCAGGCTCCATCTGATCCTCTACCAGCTAACTCACTCTTTTATCACACCCATGGCTGTGAGGGTAAGACTGCTCCCACTCTTTGGTAATTAACACAGCTGCAAGATATTGGGGGCAAGATTGTCTTCAGCACCATCTCTTATTTGTCCTGCCACAACTGAAATGCCACTAGAGAGACAAAAGCATGGGAACCACCCCCCCCCCCCCCCCCCCCCCCCCGCCCCAAACACTGGACAGTTCCCCTAAGGATTCAGCTTCTCACAGAAAAATCTGACCATCGGTTTTCCTGCTTCCTCAGCAGGTCCCTCACACCTCTGGAGAGCAGGTCCAGCCATCCTGTGCTTCCCTGCGCAGGGTCATCCCCAGCTGTGAGCCTGCTGCCTCACTCATAGCACCTCATCCTCTCCACCAGAGAATGGGGTCGAGCCTGACAGAAGTCATCACATCCCCTCAGTCTATGGCATAGCACTCACGATTCCCTTTAACAAACCCCCATGCTGTTGCTGGGGCCAGTAAAGTGGAGTTTGCAGGGCTGGATGGCACTGCACCTCGGAGGGAGAGGAGTAACTCTTTCCTGCTCCAGGAAGTCCCAAAAGCAGGAATTGTGCACACCAAAAGCAATGGTGGAGGCTCCCGCCCTGGCCCATCCAGGGAGATGCTCTTGCCCCTCCCATTACTGCACAACAGCCTCCACTGGCATGGGGCAGGCAGACGCATACAGTCCCTCCCGACTGGACGAATGGATTTGTCTCTTGCTGTGGTTCCCAGCGGCCGGGAGCGCTCCTCGCTAGGTGGAGCTGCCGGAGCGAGCACGGACGGCAGCGCCAGGAACCAGCCCTGGGCTCGCCGGGCGCTCCCCGAGCGCACCCTGTCCAGCCCTGCGCCCCGAGCTCCCCGTGCCCCTGACACCGCCCATGCTCCTCGGCTCGTTTTGGATACACTGAAACTGAAACGGAGAAAGCGAGATATTTTCTTAAACAAAGTCGTGGTACGAAGTATACCGCTGTCAGTGGTTTGCTCCGTCCTTTGGACTCAATCTGCTTATCAATGCGGCCCTGAGAGCCTTTGATGTGGCGGAAAACGCTGAAATATGATTTTCTAAAAATCATAAAATTATGCACATAATGATAGCCACCGCCTCTGCTTTCCCCCTCCCACCCCCATTTAGATAATCAGTTTAATGATTTTTCAGTTCCCTGACGCTGGACCGTCCTGTGCCAACAATTTCTAAGCAAAGCTCTCCCTGCTGATTTCCATGGGGCTGCTTAAAGATCAATAGCAGCGATGGCCTAGTGTACATGTATTTGTCTCACAGAGTGAAAGAAACTGTATAAAAGCTCCAGCTCTGCCAATTAGATTTCCATACATTTTTGTTGCTAATGTGGGACCGAAGTAAAGCCAGACATTAGTTTTAGCCACAGGGGATGTGTGGTTATCCACATCAAGAAATCCCTCAAGTGGATGCCAGGGCAGTGCCTGGATCCATATCCAGCAGTTGTGGGGGCACTCACTGCCCTGCAGGTGCTTGGGAGGCTGAGCTGGTCAGCCAGGGCTGGGGGATGATAGGTGAACTTCTGTTGGATCTAAACTGTATCTTTATCCACATCTCATGTGCACACACACTGCAGAGTGGGAAGTTTCTGTGCAGCAATGCTCAATGGAAGGGAAAAGGAAGGTGACTTTGGAAGAGTGGCACCTGCACAGCCCTTAGGCAAAGATGAACGAGGGAGATGGAGCACCAGTGTTTCTTGTCCCTGCCGCTACACACCTGGCCTACAGCATTTGGCATCATTGTTAACAGCGGGTTTCCAAAATTGTTTCCTTGCCTGGGGCTGACCAGCTACATGCATCCAGTCCCCACGGAGCTCCCAGCTGGAAATGGAGCCCCGTTGCTGCTGCTCCCAGATGGAGAGAAGAGTCATCCCTGTGATCACAAGGACTTCAGTCCTCAGCAAGTTAGAGGGAAATGCCTTGTCTGAGTGCCAGGTCACACCACGGGCACATCTGTGCTGGCTGCAGTGTTTGGTAGCACCACAAAGTAATGCACAAACATGGGAATGTTGAGAAATCTGTTGTGCACTAATTGGGATAGACAGAGGGCTGGTAAATCAGTGATGCCACAGGGCTGTTGCTAGCAGGGTTTTGGAGCAGGATGCCAGCAGAGGGGTGGGTGCAGCTCCAGCAGACCCCTGTGGCCTTATTAAATCGTTGTGTGATGTTTCCACAGCGCAGTGTGACAGTGGAGGTGGTGGCAGGCTCTGGAGGTGTGAGCTGGACAAACTGCAGGTGAGGCTTGTAGTGCCCAGAGGGGAGCGGGCAGCGTGGGCAGAGCCTGAGCAGGGCACGGGCCTGCGCTGGGAATGGGGCTCGGGGCAGGACCGCGCCAGGAATGGTCTGCGGTGAACCTGTGGATTCTGCACAGACACTTCGTAACTCTCCTCCTGGCTTTCCCCCAGCAGGGGTCAGGCTGAACCAACGATCACAAATCAAAAGTAAAAGTAACTGCTCCGCTTCAGCAGCAAATATTCTCAATGTTCCAGAAACGAGAAAAATATTTTGCCTTCCTGAGGATACGGAAAATGCTTGAACATTTCACTTAAGAAAAACATATTAAGAAAATTGAAGTGGTAACAGAGGCGAGTGCAGGCAGCAGCCTGCAACACCCTCCTCTTCGCAGCTGTTTTAAAAAGGCAATGACCGTGTCCCGTTCCCACTCGGTCTCAGCCTCCGCTCCCACTTTCTCTGGATACGCTTCAGTGTAAATGCAAAGAGAAATTGGGGCAGAGTGCGCGGAGCACACAAGGCAAGGGGACGGGAGCGTGTCCTCAGGAGTGGCTGGAATCCCCCGGGGAAGGCAGAGCCCGCAGCATCCGCCACCGGCTGGGAAGGGAAAGCTGCTCCCCGCACAAATCCCATTCCTGCGCGCTCAGAACGAGTAAGTAACGCAGAGCGGTGCCAGCCCTAGCGGGACGCCTCCAGCACAGCCCCGGAGAGAGCTGGCAGCGTTTCGTGGTCCTGGGCACCCTGAAGAGCGACCCAGGCGGTCCGCAGTGACTCTGACTTTAGCTGTGAGCAGAGGTCTGCGGGCGGACACTCTGGGACAAGAATGCCAAAAGGCAAGTGAGATGTACCCAAAGGCCCGTCTCCCGAAAATTTTTTCTGGCCGGCTTTGTCTCGGTTTATCGCCCAGCAAAAGGACACAGGATGGCATTTCATGCGTGGAATTTTAATGATAAATTTATTATATTTTTTGTGTATTATTGGCGCGCGATTTTGTAGTCTTACAAGAAATTTCCGTTTCCACATCTCCATTAAATGTCTGATTCATTTTCTTGGCTCGTGGTAATGCCTCAGGCTACATCACTAAAGAATCAGTGCTCTGCATTAGATAAATATAAGACCAAGTCTGATTAACCTATTAACTATTTTTAATTAGCTTTTACTGTTCTTCAAATATCCCGTGTTTTTGAGGAAGCAGAAAGAGGATGAGAGCAGGCTGGTGCTGTAGAGATCTATAGAGCTAGCATATGGACCGAGATTATTCATCATCATTGGCAGCAGCTCTGCTGTAGGGAATCTTGCAACAACATCACAATTTTCCAGCTAGAGTGAATGCCATAATGGACACATTTGTGGGGTGAGTTATGGCCAAGATGGAAAAAAATTTAAATCTTTATAGCGCTTTTATGCTCCGTCTTCCTTTTTGGTAATCAGATCTTGATTAAGAGTTCGAATTAGCACCCAGAAGAACATTATGCTTTCCTGGCTCAGTTCCTTCCCACGATGTAGGGCAGGCAACAAATGATTCAGTGGCTTTACGGTGCTGCTACAACAAAAAGGTGTCTACACACCTATCCACCACTTTGGGAAAGTCACCGGCTGCTTGCTCGCAATGAGGAACATATGGCAGTGGCAAAATATTTTATTTGCTAAATAAAACGGCGGCTTGATTTAGTTCAGACAGGCTCCCCTCACGGCCACGATTTAGGGAATCTTAGGATTATTGGGGAAAAGGCTGGGCAAGGTGGGGCTCGCTGTCCCCGCTGCTGGGGGCTGGAGGAGCTCAGTGGGGCAGAGCCAGCCCTTCCCTGGAGGGCAGCGCCCCGAGCCCCGCTGGAGCCGCGGGCGGCACGGCGCTGCACTGCGGCTTGATGAGGAACATCTGACCCTGCAGAACCAAAGCACGTTCGACCTTTTAATTGTAGGCGTCCCGGTGGTTTGGTTGGGGTTTTTTTTCCCTTTCGGATACGTTGGGACCATTCTGGCCGAAGTGAACTTTGGAGGCACGGTTGCTCCAGTACTCGTGCTCCCTATGCCTCGAACGAGCAAACAAATAATTACAGGGTTTTTTTGTTGATGTTGTTGTTTTGATTTTTTTTTTTTTTTTTTCCTGACAGCGTTCCTTCTGTGTACCTGTGAATTCACTCACATCTCTTCTCTCCCTCCCGGGGAGGCCGTGCTCCCCATGGCACCTCAGCCCCTCCCTGTGCCAGCCCCCGCCCCCCGCAGCCCGGGACCCCCCTGTCCCTGCTCCCCTGCCGTCCTGGGGCTCTGCGGGCTGCTCCCCCGAGGGGATTCTGAGAGAGCCGCCCTCCTCTCGCGGCTTTGCATCCCCCGGGACGCCGTTCCCTGCTCTGCCCCGGCCGCTCGCTCCTCCTCTCGGCCCGCACCCCGCTCGCCCTGGCCGCTGTTTTCTCCTTCATTGTGGGATCTGGTGGTTGCTCTGTCTGAAGCGGAGAAGTGCTTGGGACGAGACCCCGTGCAGCTGGTGAAACGCGGCCGGGCACTGATGGGCAGCGGGTCCGGTTAGCAATAACCCCATCGCTTCCCCTCCAGGCTGCCCCTGCTCACCCCGCTAGTGGAGTTTGTTGCTGGGGGGGTTTCCCCCCGCCGCTGCCCGGGGCGCTCACGGGATCCCCACCCGCTGCTCAGCCCCGCTGCCTCCCGAGTTACTTTCCCTGACTGCTTTAGCCCAGGGACCGACTGCCCCAGCGCAGGGAAAACAGACGCTGAGTATGGAAAAGGAACCAAATATTAACATTTTCGAATATTTCGGTTATTAAAGACAGAGAGGAGGCAATTCTGCGTCTGCTCTTGAATCCGTGTCTCATGCAGGGGCAGCCCTGTGCGGTGCTGTCTTTGAGGAAGGAGTTGCGCGAGGAGTCCCCCAAATAAACACTCGGTTTTTTCAATATGCCACCAGCTCCTTACAGTAGAAAGGGAGTAAAAGCGCTTGTGCTGGAGGGATAGTTTTGTTTTTCTTCCGCTGGAAGGAAGACAAGCCAGAGGTGCCGGGCAGGCGAGGGGAAAGGGCCCAAGGAGGAGAGACCAGCCCCTGCCCCAGCCCGTCTCCTCTGCAGGAGGGAGCAGAGAGGCTCCCCTGGGCGCTGGACACGCAGCGCGCCCGCCTCAGCGCTGCCAAACGCGGGGTAGCGTTTCTCCCCCGCTAATTCAAATGCAAATCGGGCTCTTTCAGAGGCGGCTCCCCCTCTCTCTCCACGCCCGCGGCCGGAGCCGAGCCCGGGGCTGCGGGGCCGAGAGCCCGCTGCCTCCTCTGCAACCAGCAGGAAAAGATTTTTTTTTTTTTTTTTTTTTTTTTTTTTTTTTTTTTTTTTTTTTTGGTTTTACTTCTACAATATTTGCGAAGTGACAAGACGACCAAAAAAAAAAAAAAAAAAAAAAAAATAATAAATCAAACTGGGATATTTGACTGGAGCTTCCCGGAGGTGCCCCTCGCCCGGCTGTGCCAAAGTTAAAGCTCCTAAGCTCCTACGCGCCCTTTCTCCAAGTGTATCCCGCGGCTTTAGAATTTAATCTAAAACAATTCAGAGCGACAAGGAGTTAGTTAGAAATAGAAGGAAACATCGTTGCAGGTAGAGGACCAACGTGCCTCCGCTTTAGCTAAGACTCGTAATTAAAATAAAATTAATTTTCACACCATCCCGTTTTTCCGCGCTCGAGGAAAACAGAGTTCCTCACGGGTACAACACACGGGTACAGCACAGGGTAAAAATTCTTCAGGGTGATTTTGTATCCCCCTTCCGTGGAATGCTTTTTAGGGGACACACGGGATTTTTTTTCCCTTCCAACCTTAGGCTATGGGAAGAGCCAGGAGCAGGTGGAGACGCGGGGCACAAGTGTCCAGGAGTACCGAGGGGACAGAGGGGACACAGAGCATCCACAGGGGCCAGAGGCGGGCGGGAAGGGCCCCGTCAGTTCACACCATCCGCATCCCAAGGAAGAGCCGGGGCAGGCCCGGCCCGACTGGACTCGAGCGGCTCCGCAATCTGGAGTCACTCCCAAGGCACAGACAGAGGGATTGGGAGAGAGAAAGGAAAAAGGGGAGGAAAAAAGGAGGAAGGAAGGAAGGAAGGAAGGAAGGAAGGAAGGAAGGAAGGAAGGAAGGAAGGAAGGAAGGAAGGAAGGAAGGAAGGAAGGAAGGAAGGAAGGAAGGAAGGAAGGAAGGGAAAGAAAGAAAGAAAGAAAGAAAGAAAGAAAGAAAGAAAGAAAGAAAGAAAGAAAGAAAGAAAGAAAGAAAGAAAGAAAGAGAAGTACAAATAGATAAAAAGTAAAAAGACGGGGAAAGACAGGAATACAGAACGAAAAGTTAAATGAGAGAGGGGAAAGAAAAAGAGAAGGAGAGAGAAAAGGAAAAAGGAAAGGGAAACGAGAAAGTAAACGAAAAGTAAATGAAATGTAGAAAAATAAATTAAAATTAAAAAAATAAATGAAACATGAAATGAAAGAGGAAAGGAGAAAACAAAGGAGAAAGGAAAGCAAGAAAGAAAATAAAAAATAAGAGAGAAAAGAAGGGGGGAAAAAAAGAAAACAAAATGGAGAAAAAGAGGGAAAAGAAAGACGAGAGGGAAAATGGTAAAGAAGAGGGAAAAGAAACAGGAAAGGAAAGGGAAAAGAGAAGAAAAGGAGAGGAAAAGGAGAGGAAAAGGAGAGGAAAAGGGAAAGGTTAAAGAAGACGAAAGAGAGGGGAAAAAAAGGAAGAGAGAAAAGAAAAATGGAAAGGAAAAGAGGAAAAAGGAGAGGAGAAAAAGAGACGAGAGAAGCGGGGGAAATAAAAGCGAAGGCAGGAGCAGAGAGGAGAGGAGAGGAAGGGGCGCCGGGCGCTGGCGGAGTTGGCGCGGGGCGGGCTCGGGTGGGCAGGGCCCGCAGCCGCCCCGCCCCCGCCCCGCCGCCGCCGCCGCCGCGCCCGGGGCCGGCCGTGCCCCCGCTAAAGGAGGCAGGGAGCGGGGCGGCGCGGCAGTGCGGCCCCGACAGCAGCCAGCGGGAACGCGCCGGGAGGGATGCGGGGCGCCGGGGAGGAGGCAGGGCCGGCGATCGCGGCCCCCGCGCCGCTGTGAGCCCCCGGGACCGGCGCCGCGTCCGCGTAGGCGCACGGCAGAACCCGCGCACGGCCGCCGTCCGACCGACAGCGGCGCCGCTTTCCGCGCCGGGAGCGCCCGCCGAGGCGCGGCCCCGATGCCCGGCGGGACGGCGGGGCCGCCGCTCGGGCGCGTCGCTCCCCGCTAGAGGCGGCGGCCCCCGCGGGCCGGATGCGCGTCGCCGGGGCGGAAAGCGGCACCCCCGGGCCGGCCGCCGGGGCCCCGCGGAGCTAGGGGCCGTCCGCGCCCCCCGCCCCGGGCCGGCGGCGGCGCGGGGATGCTGGCGCTGGGGCAGATGGACGGCGCGCCCCGGCAGGGCGCCTTCCTGCTGGGCAGCCCGCCGCTGGCCGCCCTGCACAGCATGGCCGAGATGAAGGCGCCGCTGTACCCCGCGTACCCCCTGCCCGCCGGGCCCGCCTCCTCCTCCTCCGCCTCCGCCTCGCCCGCCTCCGCCTCGCCCTCGCCGCCGCTCGGCTCCCCGGGCCTCAAGGCGCCCTCCGCCGCCTCCGCCGCCGCGGGCGGGCTCTCGGCGCTGGGCACGGCCCCGCCGCAGCTCTCGGCCGCCACCCCGCACGGCATCAACGACATCCTCAGCCGGCCCTCCATGCCCCTGCCGGGCGCCGCGCTCGCCTCCGCCTCGCCCTCCGCTTCCTCGGCGGCGCCCGCCGGGCTGCTGGCCGGCCTGCCCCGCTTCGGCAGCCTCA
This sequence comes from Zosterops lateralis, assembly GCF_965231275.1. Taxonomy (NCBI): domain Eukaryota; kingdom Metazoa; phylum Chordata; class Aves; order Passeriformes; family Zosteropidae; genus Zosterops; species Zosterops lateralis. Next base: position 58,831,433 of record NC_139766.1, on the reverse strand, counting down.
GCCCGCCGCCGCCGCCGCCGCCCGCCCTCTACTTCAGCCCCGGGGCCGCCGCCGCCGCCGCCGCCGTGGCCGCCGGGCGCTACCCCAAGCCGCTGGCCGAGCTGCCCGGCAGGACGCCCATCTTCTGGCCGGGGGTGATGCAGAGCCCGCCCTGGAGGGACGCCCGCCTGGCCTGCGCCCCCCGTGAGTACCCGGCGTGAGGGGTGGCGGGGGAGAGGCCCGGGGAGTCCTGGCGGGAGGCCGCTCCCGGTGCTGGGGAATCCCGGCACCGCTGGGAGACCCTCCCGCCCCTCCACCCGGGGCCCGAGGGGGCTGGCTTTGCCTCGATGTTTTTAGTCGTTTTCGTTCGTTAAGTTCGCTTTGCTCTCTCCGTCCCCGCGGTCAGCGCTAACTCTGCCGTGTGTCGCCGGTTGTGGCGGGGGAAGCGGAGCGCTCCGGGGGAAGGGGCCGCGCTGCCGCTGCCGGGGACTCTCCGGGCCGGGGATGGCTTCGGGGGCGCGCACAAACTTTCCCCGAGCAGCGCTTTCTGTTACCTCCCGCTAGCACCGGCCGCGGCTTTTTTAGGAAAAAAAAAAAAAAATCATCTGCCCGCTCAGATTTTTTGCTGCTTAAAGGAAAAATAAGCGGGGAGAGCCGAAAGGGCAGAGCCTTGCTGAGGCGGTAGTTTTCTTACACACCCCCCGCTTAGAGACCCCTCCGTCCCCTGGGGCCGCTTGAGAGCGAAGCGCTTTCCCAAATCCGTAGATTAACTTGTCTGTCCCTGCCTTCCCTTTCTCTCCCCCCTCCCTCCGCCAGATCAAGGCTCAATTTTGCTGGATAAGGACGGGAAGAGAAAACATACCAGACCCACTTTTTCTGGCCAGCAGATTTTCGCTCTGGAAAAGACTTTCGAACAGACGAAATACCTGGCGGGCCCGGAGCGAGCCCGGCTGGCCTATTCCCTGGGGATGACGGAGAGCCAAGTCAAGGTGAGAGCGGAGCGGGGCTGCGGGGGACAAAAGGGACAACGGGGCCCTCCGGAGCGGCCGGAGATGCCGCGGGCACACGGCGAGGCTTCCCCGGCAGCCCCCGCCACTTCTCCCCTTGGTGCCTCACTGCGGGGCCGAGAAGGTTGTTTTAAAGCGTTTTAAAAAATAACCAAATTGAACCAAACAAACCCGAGCAAGACTGAGAAGCCGTGAGCACCACGGGGGTGGCCAGGGCAATGGGAGAGCCGGGGAAAGGGTGATGTTGGGCTGTCGCACCCAGTTTTTTGGTTAAAAGCGGTGGGCTTTGGGCAAAGCGGCGGTGTGAGGGGTCGGGAGAGCGGGCTGAGCCCCCCGGGAACACGCAGAGGCGTTTGCTCCGGGCCTGGGCCCTCGGGGCCCCTCGGCGGTGCTCCCGCTTTCAGCCCGATCCGCGGAGCCTCCTTTTGTCACGGCAAATACGTCCCGATGGCTGCGAATAAATGATTGCAGCTCCTACAATGAAAATGCCCCCCTGCTCTGGCGGCGTCCTGCCGGAGAGTGAACACATCTGGCGGGGCAGGGGGCTGGGGGAGCAATCAGCCCCGAGGGCGCGTTTCCCCGCCCCAGGCGGGACGGCCCGAGCGGCCCGGGCCCGGTGCGGGTCCCGGGGGAGCCGGGTTCGGCTGCTGGCCCAACCGGGAGCGGGGCTGGGCCGGGGACTGGCGGGCCGTGCCGGGATGGTGACAGTGACGGTGGCGGCGGGGACAGGTCTGGTTCCAGAACCGACGGACCAAGTGGCGGAAGAAGCACGCGGCCGAGATGGCGACGGCCAAGAAGAAGCAGGACTCGGAGACGGAGCGGCTGAAGGGCGCCTCGGAGAACGAGGAGGAGGACGACGACTACAACAAGCCGCTGGACCCCAACTCGGACGACGAGAAGATCACGCAGCTCCTGAAGAAACACAAGCCGGGGGGCGGCGGGCTGCTGCTGCACCCCACGGAGGGGGAGGCCTCCGTCTAGCCCGCCTCGCCGCTTTCGGAGATGTACAGATCTATTTTTCTAGACTCTACGCGCCCGGGAGGAGCAGAGAGGAGCAGAGAGGACTGCACGGGCAGCGGCCCCGGTGTTGTTTAGGGCGGCGGGCGGAGGGGACGGCGGGGGCTGCCCCGAGCCCCGGCCCCGCGGCGGCTCTTTGTAAATAAACCGTGAGTCAACCGCGACCATAGGCGTTCCTTACTGTGAATATTTAAAATGTAAAATACCTTCTTTTTTTTTTTTTTTTTTTTTTTTTTTTTTTTTTTTTTTTTTTTTTTTTTGTACGGCGGGGGCCGGGGGCGCAGCCTGGCCCCGCCCGCCCCGGGATGGGATGGGGTGGGATGGGATGGGATGGGATGGGATGAGATGGGATGGCAGCACCGGGGGCACCGCAGGAACCCCAGGACGGGACGGGACGGGACCGGGGCCGCCCAGGAAAAAGCCACCGTGGCCTCCACCGGTCCCCCCCCTCGGGCCCAAACTGCAGCGTCCCCGAGAGCTATTTATTAGTATTTTTGAAACACTTTCTGTTGCGGTCGTCGTGCAAGGGAGGGGAGGGAGGGGGGGAGAGGGCGGAGGGACGGAGTTTTTGCTTTTTTTCATTTACACCGTTCCCAATCAACCGCGCGTTGGGAAAGTAGCTGGTGGGAATTGTCACAACCACTGTCGGTCGAAATATAAAATTCATTTAGTTGCTGTATTTGAATTTAAAGTGTGTTTTTCTTTTGTATCATACGAAATATTAGAGAATGTAAATTGTTTTCTTTCTTTTTTTTTTTTTTAAAGCTGATAACGATGATATATCGTGATATAGCATCTTAACATTTATTAATTTATATTAAAAATAATTCGGTTTGTAAAGAGAAGAAAAGCCCTTTGCAAGACCAGTTAAATGTAATGCACTTTCTGTTAAAAAAAAAAACAAAAAACAACAAAACAAAACAACGAAACGATAAATCAATTAAACCAGTTTAAAGACGTCTGCTGCCTTCACTAAAGGGTACAGATAATCTCATTTTATCAGAGATTAAATAATGAAACCACGGTGCAGGAGGAGGAAAAAAAAAAACCCAAGAGATAATTTTCATGGTCTATTGTTGATTCTTAGTAGTAGGGGGGGTTTGTTGTTCGGTTGGTTGGAAGATTTTTTTTGTTGTTGTTGTTTGGGCGCCTTTTTTTTTTTTTTTTTTTTTTTTTTTTTTAAGGAATGGAAGTTGACCATTTTTCTGTGGGAGTTCGAGAAGGATACAGATAAAATAAGCCGCTGGTTGTCTGGGGCCGTGAGCGGGCAGGCAGTTCCCACTCGAGCACTGGAGCGGTTCGGCTCAGCCTAAATTAGGCTGTTTCAACTTTTTCAGAGTGGGCGACGCAGGGTTTCGTTTCATTAACGGCGCAGTGTTACCGTTATTATGGGAAAGAAACCGCTTTCCAAAGAAGAAAACAGTGGATAAAATAAGAGCCCGCCTAAGCGTCTAGAACAAACAGACCCAACACCAGAACAACTGGTTTAAATTGAAACTCATTATCCAACGCCATCATTTCCATATCTAAACAGACCAGAAACAATCGCTTTTTCTTTTTTTCTTTTCTTTTTTTCTTTTTTTTCTTCCCAAGGACCAGCAGAGCAAACAGAATCGCTGACATTAGAGAGAAAAAGGACCAGAGCTATTCGGGAGGAAAATAAATACATAAATAATTCTATTTGGGAGTAATTTTCTAAACAGGAAAAAAAAATAAAAAGAAAAAAAAAAGAAAATAAAAAGTAGAGCAGGGTTTTTTTCCTCTTTCGGCTCACACAGTGCCGGGGCCGGGAGGAGGGAAGGAGCCCTGGGCTCTGCGGCTGGCCCGGCTCTCCCTGCCCGGGTACCGGGGGCTGCCCATCGCCCACCGACACTCCCATTCCCCCCATCCCCATCCTTCCCGGCTCCTTGTGACGGCAGGAAGGGAAAGGCCGGTGGTTTCCCAGAGAGCTGTCTCGGCCCTGCCGGCTCACGGCGTTACCATTTCCCCGCGCGTTTTGCGGGGCGGCGGGAGGAGAAATCGAAATACCGCGGGGTCCGGATCGCCGGGATGGGACGGCCCATAACCCCTCAGTCCCTTCCCCCGGCCCCGCTGCCCCGCAGCCCTTCCCGGCCCTCCCGAGTGCCCCCGGGCTGCCCCAGCGCTCGGGCGGTCCCCGGCCCCTTTTCCAGTTCACCGCAGCACCGCCTGAAGCTTTCCAGTTAATTTACTTCTGCACGGAGACCCAGCTGGCCACCAGTTGCAGTTGGCACCGTGGAGGTGGAATGGCAGGGAAAAGAGCCCAGCTCTGCCCGCTTGGTTGGGTTGGTTTTGTCTGGGGCGCTGGAGGAAAGAGCAGGGGATTCACACGAGCTCACGGCCCCCCTTTTCGGGACATGCTTTGGAAGGCAAAGCCGGCTGGGCTCGCTCTCCTCCAGGAAAGGACTTTTTAGGAAGAGATTGAATAGCGAACCTCGGGATCGCTGCCACGGACAGCGCGGCGAACAATTAAAAGACAAATGTCAGCGGCTCCGCGGGCCCTGAGGCTCCCCCCGTGCGGGGCTGCCTGCCCGAGACCAGCCCCTGGTGCGGGCAGGGATCCGTGGCGGAACTGTGTGAACTCCGGGATAACCACACTAAAATAGTGCTGCACAACCATGTCCATAGGGAATGGGGCCGCTCCCCGAGCTCGGGCCCCGGCCGGAGCCCCGCGGGGAGAAGGGGCCGCGCACACGCGTGGGGAGCTGAGCGGGCCCTGCCCGAGCGGGGGGAGAGCACTCCAGGCCGGTCCCGACAGCGCCCTTCGCACGCAGCTTTTGGCCTTCCCTCCTCCTGCCACAGAGCCCTCGGTTTTAAAGCTCGCTCCCTTTCCGTGCGCGGGATTTCCAGGCTCAGCTGAAATAAAGGCGGCTTTCTCTGGCAATTCCCGGCTCAGGGGAGACAGAGGCGGCTGTTCCCGGGTTTGCCGTGTCCCTGGTCCCTGCCATTGCCTTCTCTGGGGTGCAGGAGGTACTGCGGGAGAGCTCCCGGCTGTGCGATCCCAGGGTGCCCAAAGCATCCTCCCTGCTTTTCCAACCCCTCTGCCTTGTCGAGGTACTCCGCACAGGGAACCCGCTGCGGCCCGTCTCCAGCCCCAAAGAGCATCGCCGTGGGCAGAGAAAAAACTTTTTCTTCCCCGTGGAAGCGCCCCGGGCGCAGAACCCGCCCGAGCCTGCAGTGGCCGTGGGCACCGCGGGCAGGGATCGAGGAGAGAGGGGGCAGGGGAGCCCCGGGGAGCAAAAGAGGGCCCGGGGACCACCCCAGCCGCGGTTCCCCGCTCCCGGCCGGCAGCTGCTGCCTGCGGGACACATCCATATGGATGGGGACATAGGGACGCGGGCAGGACCCGCACGGCCGTGCCGCAGGGGGGACGCGAGTTACCAGGGGAAGCCACGGCCGGCGGGAGGGGGGAAAGGAAGAGCTCCCCGCCCGAGGGGTAATGAGGGGGTCGCTCTGTTCGTGGCGTGTGCGCTGTGGGGAAGGCCAGTCCGCAGGCCGCTGTCACCCGGCCCTGACAAGGCCCTGCAGCAGCGCTGTCACAGCCGCGAGGCCTTCGGGCTCTCATTCCGACAGCAATTCCCGCTCAGAGCCCCCGGCAGGCAGCAGGCAAGGAAGGCAATGCCTCCACCCCGCCAGAGGGATGCCCGGACCCACAGCCGCGCGGGGACAGCGACCGTGTCAGCCAGCCATGGCTTCTCCCGCCCTTCCCTCACGCGTGGCCTCCTGTGAGGAGCTCCTGAGATCCCGTTATCCCTCATCACTTCTCAGTACTATTAATATTATACGTGCGGCGTCTTCCCTCCCTTTGCTGCCGCGATGTCGTTTGGTGCAAGACTTTGGTTGTAGCCCCGCCAGGCGCCCCGAGGGCTTTGCTTTAGGGACGCGAGTGGTCCCGCAGGCCAGAGAACCCGGGGGTTAAATGAGGGTGATGGGCTCGGACACTCCAAGTCCCTTCCCGCACCGCGGCCGCGGGGAGAGGCGCTCGCTGCGGGACCCACCGCTCGGAGCCGCCGCCGCCAGCCGCAAATTAAAAAGTAAGATGAACTGCTCCCTCTTTAATTGCAGCTCCGCCTTTACCTTCTGCACCGATAGGTATTTCCCAGACACACGTTTGTGGCGGCGCTTGCCAGCTGTCTGCGACAGCGGTTACAAGTCTCCGTGAGGGATGCAAACATCTGCCGGGGGAGGAGGAGGAGGAGGAGGAGGAGGCGGCGGTGCCGGGGGGATCAGCGGGCACCCCACACCCCACACCTCACACCCCACACCCTGCATCCCGCCCAGGGCCCGCCAGCGCCTCCGCGCCCCAAAGAACGGGGTTGATAAGAATGAAATCACTGATACAAGGGCATGAGCGGGCAGCACCGCGCCTCTCCGCATCCCCCGGCGGCTCAAGCCTTGTCCAGAGGCCCGGGGCTTGCGGGAGGCGCTCGGGAGGGATGCGGGGAGCGCCTGGCACCGGCCCCAATAACCCGCTCCCGCACACCCAAGTGCATCCCTGTAATAACGGCCTCGATCATTTATTAAAAGTCGTGTCAAGCGAGCCCATATAATTCATCTTTATGCAAATACATCAATGTCAAGCCATTAGTGTATTGCTCGGGTTTTTTATTAAAGTGCATTCTTTTTAATTCAGCTCAGCAAAATACGAGCCCTATTGCTCAAGAATTATAGCAACTATTAGAGTAACATATGGGCAACGTGCACTCAGAAAATAAAAACCAACAGATAAAGTGGCAGGGTCACAACGGGGAGCAAACACTTAACAAAATGGCAGCGGGGTAATAGATTTTCCGCCCTCGCCCCCGGCTCTGGGGTGTCAGGAGCGATGGTGGGGCGGCCCTGCCCAGAGCCCGCAGCATCCCCGCCCGGCCCGGCCCCAGCATTTCCCAGTCCCTTCCCGGCCGGGCTGGGGGCACAGCCCTGCCCCACCGACAGGCACCTCCGCCCGGCCCCCGCCGCACCCCCGAGTCATCCCGCATTTAATGAGAGAGTTGCCCACGTCCTCATCACCCCAGCATGGTAATTGAGCAGATCTATTAACTTGTTACACTAGATTTGTTTAAAGAGACTATTACACAGTCATTTAATCAATTTGTTACACTGGAGGTCCTGACTTATGAGACACTTGCCGTATGATTCCTTAATGACTGAATTAATTTGTTTTAATAAAACCAACATTGTGTACAAGCACATTTCGAGAAATGTAATTTCGGAGACGGAACAGTCCAATGCTTCATCTGATTAAGTCTTTTCTATGGTTTATCAAAGTCGGGAGTTGCCGTCATAAACCGCATGTATGGGGTATTTTTCTTTTTTATAGCGTCATTAATTTAATATGGATCATTAGTTCTTTATACACATGCATGTTCTGACAAATGTACCCAATGAATAACGCACCTAATGTGTTCGGGCTCAAATGCATCACGCCATAAACAGAAACTGCCGCGAGAGAAATAATAACAATAAACAACTATAACAACAATTAATATCGCGGCCGCGCTCGGGGCCGCTTTGGGGCCGCTTTGGGGCCGCTTTGGGGCTGGTTTGGGGCCGGTTTGGGGTTGGTTTGGGGCCGGGGCTCTCCCCAAGCCCCCCACATCACAGCGGGCTCCGTGGATTCACGGCGAGTTAAGGTTATCCCGAGAGCAGATGTAGGACAAGAAAATCGGTTTTGCTCCTGATGGGAGCTGACGTGTGTGGAATAAGTGCAAATAAACACGAGGGTCCCCAAGAAAAGGAACTTGATGGTATCGATTATGTAAAATAATGGCCGCATTACAAATGTTAATGTACTATGGTAATGCACTGCAAACAGCCGGCGTGCCAGGGGAAGGAGAAGGAGCAGCCTCGGGAAACGCTCCGGGAAGCGGGACGGCCGCGGCGATACCCACAGCGACCCCGACAGTGATGTCGCTGTGGCAGAAATGACCCAGGCGGGGCACAGCGGGACCCCCACCCCCAGCAGGGACCCCCGCCCGGCCGCGGCACCAAGAGCCAAACGAGTTCTGTACAGAACGTCCCAGCGCCTTTACAGCCATCAGAGGAGGCGCCTGAACAGTTTGTTCTAAATCCTTACATGCCGCCCTTGAGGTTCCTCGCCCTGACAGTGCGGCTTGGTTTTAGTTTTTAAAAGTAATTTCCACCGGTGACCTTGTGGTCCAGGAAATCTGTCGGGCATCTCCTTCTTTTTAAACATGAACACATATTTCTCAGACTCCAGTGGAACATAAACCTCAGCCCAAAATGTGACACTGCTGCTACACCTGGCACCTCCTGCCCGGCATGAGCGGCCACCGGCTTCACCCCTTCCTCTGCAAACAGAAAGCTCAGCTGCAGAGCCCACCGAGCAGCTGCATTTTTTTCCACACGGTAGAACTTAAAAATCATCTGTACATAGCAGAACTTAAAATTGAAACCCGAAGAGGCTTACTGCTCGAGGAAATAAAACGAGATGGTGAAAACATATCCTCAGAGCCGTTTTTCACCCTCCTCACATGGTTTCTCGTAGATAAACTGCTCTTTTTCCTCCAAGGTACATCTTCTATCCCCTTTATAAACGCAGGCAGCACACCCACCAGCAAGGCGTGCAGGAGGTGTATTTAAGTAAATGGATTCGACCTTTTGGCCATTTTAACAGATGCTGCTTCTGACCACCCCAAAAAGCTTGTTTAAAGTTAACAACATTAAGCATTGGAGGTCACAAGGCCAATTCAAGGTCATTTTAATTCTGGCTAAAGGTTAATTAGATCACTGCATTAAAGCAAAAATAGACTATACTCAACTTTAATGAGGACAGACAGGTTTTTTTAGACACCTCTTCACTGCTCCCTTTATAATAAGGATATAGAGTATGCATCAGAGAAGAAATCTTGCCGTCAGTTCCACAAATCCAGCCACAGGAGCTCCTCTGGCTTTACACTGGCAAGGCATAAATATAGCCCTTGCTTCGTTTGAATTCTTTTTTTGTTTGCAAGATTTGGCATCTGGGTTTCCTGCTACCCTTTCCCCTGCCCCATCACAGAGAGCCCAGGGTTGCTCTGCCCTGCTCTGAGAAACACCAGGCTCAATGTCCAAATGTGCATGCTGGAGGTGAGATCATTGAAATCAGCAGGACTCATGGATGGTGAGGCATTTTCCTGGGACTGATATTGCCAACTCACGGAGACGACAAGCCTGGTTTGGAGAGCTCCACAATACTTTGCTTAGGAGTGCTGAACCAAATAGGAAGGCAGTTCCTGATCTGGCAAATGTTTGTGAACTTTCATAATACTTTGCACTCTGCACTTGACAAATCCAGATATTTTTTCCAAAAGTTCATTTTATAAAAAAAGATAGAAGATAAAAGATAGAAGAGACCATGGAAATGAGGGACCTTGGTTTGAACCCCATTATCCCTTCTGAGGGAAAGCAAAGATCTCTCTCTGTGTCTCCTTTCTCCTGTGCAACCCCCTGGCTGCTGGGCTGCAGGATACTGTGGTGTGGACTTCTCTCTGGATGGAGCTGTTCATCTTTGAGTCAGCAACTACATCAGAGCTGAGCAGAGAGGCCAGACATCCTTTTTTTAGGGAAACACCCTCACTGCTGGACCTCTAGCTGATCAAGAGTCTCATCCCTCATGTCCTTCCAAACTGGGTGCATAATTCCAATCTCCTTCACAGACACTTTCTATGGGAGAACTGCACCCAAATTATGGTTCCTAGGGGGAAAAATGTGGCTTGGCAGATATTTTTTTCGGCAAAGTCCTGCACTGTAGTGAAAATTCCTAATCAGTTCAACATATAAAATCAAGCCAGAACATCAGGCTAGAAATAAGAGTCTTGTTGATTAAATTGTTGATTTAGTTGATTAAAGTTGATTAAGAGTTTAGTTGATTAAACTACAGGTATTGGGTGAATCACTGACACACAGGGATAATGGTGTGACTTGTGTTCCCAACAGGACCATTTCACCAGAACAATTGCCCAAGAGCACCAGGACATACTCTAAAGCCCCCACTGTGACTCACGATGGAAATGTGACTGGAGTCACCAGGAAAGAAAAGCCATCGGAGGGCTGAGGGATGTGAGACACAGGAAGCTGTTGGAGCACCAGTCAAATCACCAGACAGAAAGAAGGGAAGAAGAGAGAGCTGAGGAGCTTATGTGCCAAACTAAACAACGAAAAAACCTGAATGATCAGTTCACAGCACCTGGTCACTAATGTTACTTTCATCTTAAAAAAAAAAGAATGTGAATGGCACAAGAATACCTAGTGAGGTATACCTCAGAACAAACAGCCCCTTCTTCACATATCTTTGGGTACCAAAAACATCTACTGAAATCAGGATCGGGTTGTTAGTTATTTATGATCACTGAAAGGGCTACATTTATTGGATAATTTATTTATAATGAATAATTCAACCAGTTTTATATGGAAGAGTTTAATTTCCTCAGGCTGCTCACTTGGGAGGCAGCAAAGCTGCATCACTACACATTTTTCAGAGAGCCTTCAATTCCTAAATCTGGTTGTTCCGTTACTTAAGTTACAGCACAATCACCAAATTCCAAGGTATTTTATGTGTATTTTTTTCTGTCTTGATGGAGTGATTTCAGACACTCACAGCTTCCAGCTACAGCATAAAACATCAGCAGGAGAGAGACTTACTATTGTAGGATTTTTCGAGGTTTTCTCTGTATTTTTAAATGTATTGCTTTACTAAAACAGTATTATTGGTACATGCTGCTGGTGTCCTGCTATCCCTACATGCCATATCACTGTTTCCTTGTGCTCTCCCCCCACAACCACCTTGAGACTCTCCTCTCACTCTGAGACCCCTTGCAGACCAAAGTTAGCTGCTGACTGGGCCAGCCCAATTCTTCCCCAATACCTCCATCAGGACTAACCCAAACGAGCCCTACTTTCTGTTTTCCCTGTAGTGCAGGTGATTCAAACACAAACCACAGATTGCACCCTCACTGGACTTTCCCTTCCCAGTCATCTTAGCTTATCAAGAAGCTTATCAAGAAGCTCACTTCAGTTTTTTGGGAATTTGGTTTTTTTTCTTATTTAAGTGACATGATGCTCCCAGTAAATATCCCACTGGAAGAGGAGTTCTGTGGTCCATCTTCTTGCTCACACCATGAGGAGATATTTATAGAAGACTGCTGCTTGACTTCTTTCTTGGTTTAGGCATTTTTTTTTCACAAAGTTTTCCAAGATCTACCTCCCACATTTAAAAAACAAAATAAATACTTACAATGAACAACTGTGCAATAAATAAATTAATAAGCCAAGCAGTCATGAATCTGATTCTCTGCTAGGAGAAACTATCCTTTCTTTATCAGGTCACCTGCTGAAGACCTTGGCAATTTTTTTTTTTTTTTTCTGGAGGCTGACAAGCTTCTGACCAGATACTCCAAAAATACCTTTCTATTTTGGTAGAAATATCTTCCATTGGAAAAAAAAAGTGCCCAGGTCTAATACATATATATATATATATATATAAATAAATAAAATAGGTGTGTTTGTAAAATAACCCTTTACCTATCTAGGCATATCCCTGTACACCATCTTTATTTGAATAGCTGTTAATCACTGATGCTCCCCAAGGAGACCAGCAGAAAGAATGTCAGGGGCCCTGCTCATAACCCAGCTGAATACCTGACTATTTTAAGGTACTCTGGAGCTGCATGAATCAGAAAGAAAACAGCTCCCCCTACCCATTTTATTAGAAGGCAATAAAATCTGGTGGTGTCTCATTAAATTTAATGAGCCTTCATAAAATAACCATTACACTGTGGAGGTAATGAAAAGAATAACTATGATGGTTAGTAAATAAACCAGCAAGGGTGATAGTACTAGATGTCCCAGATCCCTATCAGGTATCAAACAGGTAAATGACTCTCTCCAAAAGAGTGTGAGGCACTCTTATGGTGCCTTACACACCTTTTCATGCATTTCATTTCATTCTCTATCAGGTTTAGGGGATTTCTTTCCCCCTTCCCATATGACAACAATGGCATTTGTTTTTATAGCCCCAGGCTGCACGTGTAAAACCCTGAACAAATCAGCACACAGGGATCCTTAAAAACTCCACGCAAATTTCCATCAGTGCTCGTGGGTTTGGTGCCTGCCCATTTCTGAAGTTTCTTTTGAACCAGCCATCACTGCTGGAAATGTCATTGCAGAAGCCTCTTGGGGAAAACATTCTCACTTGGTATAAATCAGCACTGTCCCATTCTGTTCATTCTCTAATCATGGTGACAGCTGCAGGCACTAAGATTTAAAAAGGTGGCCTAAAGTCAAAGATTTTCTTACCTGGCTCATGCCTGCCTCAGAAAAAAAAGAGTTAATCTAATTATAGGATCAGCTCCACTGAGAGTTTATGACTGCCTACAAAAAAGCAAGAAATGGCCTGGTAGAGACTGGCACAAAACTCCAGAAGGAGCTGCAGGAAACGCACCTTTTGCATTTCCCATTTCACCTGAAATGGCACAAGGAAAGATTTCATCACAGTGGGATTATTCACAGGAGCAAGCAATCTGATCTGTGGGCTTATTTCTATACCAGTGCTTCCTTCTGAGATTCCTCTTGCTCCTTCTGAGAGGGACTGTACTACAGCACCACACTCCTCTGGGAGAGGAGACTTTTGTGCCAGTGTAGCAGCCTGGGAAGTGGTCTTACCAACAAGCCCTCAGCTTACCCAAAAGCCATTTCTAAGCAATTCACAGTCATTATTGTTATTTTATGGTAGAGGCACTGTAATTTTTGTTGAATTATAAATATTGCAGATCTATTTGCCCCCTCCCCAGCAGTTCCCAAAACATGTAAACCCACTGTGTGATTGCTCCCTAATCTAGTTGAGGTGATGAAACGGTGCCAAAACTCTCATTGCAATTTCATTAGCATATTCATGAGTCGCACTTTTGCAGTGTTGCAGAAACAACACAAATTGGTTTGTGAATTGTGAACTCCCCCTTCCTTGCCGTCATCATCATCTTTTTCTTCAGAATCACAAATTGTGGATTAGCAAGGCAAGCTTGCTTGGGTGACTTTGGGACTCCTGGGCTGCTGGAGTTTGTTAATGCACACCTCTGGGTCTCCCCGCGGTTTTCCCCTTGCCTGGCGCTGGTGTGGAAGTGCTCCGTCAGTGGAGGAGCGGGAAGCAGGGTAACTTTGGGGCTTCCAGCCCTGCCAGCTGGTTGCACTGCCACAGCTCTGTTTCCTCACCAGCAACAGCAATAACCACGGCACTGGCAAAAAGGATTAAGTGCAACAGGCACAGGCAGTTGCAATTTTCAGGTGACAGGTACTGGAGAAAAGCCACTCTGTACCCTGGGCAGGCATAGGTGTTCGTGGCTGGGGTAGTCACCTGAAATTCAAGTTAACTGAAGCAATAGGGTACAGTGTTCCACTTCCCTCTAGGATTGCTGGGACATGCTCCTGAAGGGTCTTCTCTGACCCACCAGCAAGGTCTCTGATATTTACGGGTGACACCTGCAAGTCCCAACTGATGGGATGGACAGTTCGTGTTCAGAAACTGCAGCAGAGTTTGAGGGAGGGCTCTCCCTGCACTTGGCAGTAGGTTTGGATGCTGTAAGAGAAACCCTGTGGCTTTAGAGCAGGAATAGATTTGTAGATAACACCCCAGCCCTTGTCTCATGCCAGCATTGTCATCAAAGCACAGTGGGGGGCAGTACCCACTCCCTGAGCACATGCAGCTGAATTTTGCAATAAGCCAGCAGCTTTTATATATGCTCCACTTTAACTACACATCCAAAGAGACCTATTTGTTAACTTAGCACAGGTTGCAGTTACATCTCTTGCAGGGAAGTAACTCCTGTATCCATGGGATATTACTTTAGTAGGGCATTTGGAAAACCTGAGGAGCTCCTCAGCTCCACTGATGAGATGGGGAGATGGGAATGCTGCTTCTGGGGAAGTTTTCTCACAGCACACAGTCCTCCTCTGTGCAACCCAAACCTCTTAGGAACACAGGATATTAAATATATTTGAAATGGCAGACTTTCACATGGAACTTGATTTAATTTTTCTGTGGAAAGATCACTTTAGACTCGCATTGTTCACATGAAATAATGAAACATTACTGATTTAATTAGAGCTCAGTTTTCAGGCTGCGCTTTCTATATTGTTGAAATTGCATTTTGCATGGGACAAAACTATCAATAGATAAAGCAATTTAAAAGGCACAGCTATAGAATATATTCTTTTCCCCTTTTCTTTTGCTAGTTTCAATTCATTGCTCAATTTAAGTATGGAAATAATGTTTGTCAAAGATTTCCTGACACACGATTTACAGGAAAAAAAAAAAAAAAAAAAAAAGACAGCAGAAGAATGATATGAAAAAACATCAGGGCATCTCCTGCTTGTACTTCTAACCCATTTATGGTACAATATACAGATAATCCAATCTACTGCTGAAAACAAGGTTTGTGCAGTTATGCTCCACTACTTCACAATGCTTCACTTAAAACTTGATAGTTTTCTCATATTTTCCTTCTCCTTGAACAGACAAAGTGGATTGGGCAGGTTCTAGCTGATGGAAATAACTGTTGGCTTCTGAGCATTAGCTCTCCGAGGTTTTACATGGGGGTTGAAAGTTCAATTTAGGGAAAATAGGGAGTCAGTTTGTGAGATCATCACAAACTGATGGAGAGGAGAGGGCAGGGCAGCAAGCCCCACTGCTGGGCCCCAGAGTGGAACAGGAATGGGAAAGGGGTCTGACCTCCAGGGTCCACTCAGAATCACAGAATGGTTTGGAAGGGCCCACAGTGGTCCAAACTCCCTGCTCAAGCAGGGTCAGAGCACATGGCACAAGATTGCATCCAGATGGTCCTTGATGATGGTCCTTGAATATCTCCAGTGAGATATTCATGTCCACAGTCTCTCTGGACAACCACCCTCTCTGTTCCAGTGCTAAGTCCCAGGCCCTGCACAGAAAAGGAGTTCTTCCTCATGTTCAGGTGGAACTTCCTGTGCATCAGTTTCTGCCATTGCCTCTTGTCCTGTTTCCCAGCATCACTGAGCAGATCCTGGTCCATCCCCCTGGCATCCCTCTTTCAGACACTGACAGACACTGATGAGGTGCTCTCTCAATCATCTCCTATTGAGGCTGAACAGGCACAGCCTTAATCATCTTTCTTGCTCTCCACTGGACCCACTCCAGGAGCTCCATGTCTCTCCTGTCCTGAGGAGCCCAGGACTGGACACAATGCTCCAGATGTGCCTCAGTAGGGCTGAGTAGAGGGGCAGGATCACCTCCCTCAGCCTGCCAGCAATGCTTCTCCTTATGTTTCCCATTGGCATTCTTGGGCACAAAGACTTCTTGCTGGCTCATGGGAAGCCTGTTGTCCACCAGGACCCCCAACTCCTTCTCCACAGAGCTGCTTCTCAAGAGGCTGGCCCCCAGCCTGTGCTGGTGCCAGGAGCAGGACCTGGAACCTGCCTTTGTTGAATTTCAGACAGTTCCTCTCTGCCCATCTCTCCAAACTGCCGAGGCCCTTTGGAAGGGCTGCACAGCCCTCTGAGGTATCAGTCGCTCCTCCCAGCTTTGTGTCATCAGTGAACTTGCTGAGGAGGCCTCTGCCCCTTCATCCAAGTCATTGGTGAGCAGGTTAAACAATACTAGGCCCAGTATTAAACCTTTGAGGACACCACTATGGACAGGCCTCCAACTAGACCCTGTGCCACTGATCATGACCCTCTGAGATCTGTCATTCAGCTCAATCCTGTCCACTCATCCAGCCCACACTTCCTTAGTTTGCCTGTAAGAATATTCTGAGAGATGGTGTCAAAAGCCTTACTGAAGTTGAGTTGGACAATGTCCACTGCTGTCCCCCTGTCTGTCCAGGCAGCTGTTTCATCACAGAAGGCAATCAGGTTGGTCAAGAGTGATTTATCTTTAATGAATCCACGCTGACTATGCCAATCCCCTTCTAGTCATTCATGTGGCTAGAGATGGCCTCCAGAATGAATTGTTCCATCACTTTCCCAGGGCTTGAGGTGAGAGTGACTGGC
This sequence comes from Zosterops lateralis, assembly GCF_965231275.1. Taxonomy (NCBI): domain Eukaryota; kingdom Metazoa; phylum Chordata; class Aves; order Passeriformes; family Zosteropidae; genus Zosterops; species Zosterops lateralis. The sequence continues at coordinate 58,815,396 of NC_139766.1, read as the reverse complement.
CATAGTTCCCTGGGTCCAGCTTCTAGCCCTTTTTGACAACTGGAGTGACATTTGCTTTCTTCCTCAGGCACCTCTCCTGATCACAATCATCAGAGATGATTATGAGCAGCCTCACTGTGGTGTCCATCAGCTCTCACAGCACTTGTGTATGCATCCCATCAGGACCCATCCATGTGGATGCCAAATTTATGTAGGTGTTCTTCCTGGCCAAGGGAAAGTCTTCCTTCCAATATTCCTCCTACCCCAGTCTCAACCCTGGGTCAGAGATTGCTGAGGTCTTGTCAGGGAAGGCTGATGCAAAGAAAAGTGTTTGGTAACTTTGCCTTCTCTGTGTCCTCTCTTACCAGGGCCTCCCTTCCACCATTTAGTAATGGGCCCACATTATCCTTAGTTTTCCAAACTCTCAATTCAGGCAACATTCCAAGAAAAGAGCTGAACAAACACAACCAGAATTGTGACTTCTGTTTTTTCCTCCTTCAGGAAAGAAGCTGAAATATAGTTTTTGCTACTCACTTAAGGAAGAGTTTTCTCCCTGCTAGCACAGGTGAGAAGTAACTGAAGCACACCCAGGAAAGAATGCTCAGCACTTTGTTGGACAGCTCTCAGCAGGGTCAGTGATTTTGACTCACAAGCCCTACCAGACACTGAGGCAATTCTCCAAGTTTTCCAGCACAAAGTGAGGCATGAAGTGCACTGTGCCCCAGCTTGAGGCACATGGGGTGAAAACTGAAATAATCCCACCAACTTTACCGGCATAATGTGAATAGCAAAGTGATTCCAAATGAAGACTAAACCCCCCAGAACAGAAAATCCTTGAAAACATACACCCTTGATTCAAGGGCATAATCTGGTCATGTAGCACATCACCTATAGTGTCATTGCTGGCAAAATCAGCTTGTGTGCACAACAATTTATCTTGAAAACGATATTTGTGCAAGAATGTTGGTGCTAGTTGTGTTTCACTGCTAGAGCCACAGGATTTTTATGTTGTCACCAACAGAAACTAGAGGAAGCTTTCCCTAGAGTAAGGGTTTTTCGTTGTCTTGTTTGCAGTAAAGAAGCCTTTCCGAGCAAGCTGACATCCACCCTAAATTACTTCCCTGTGTAGAGTGTCTGTGCTGTATAGTAGGAGACTGCTTATTTCTCATATTGATTTACACAAGGCAGGGTAGTGAACATACAATTAATTAATAGTTGGCTTCATTGGGAGCCAGCTGTTAGCCCCATAATTTACAATGGGAACAGTTTCAGGATAAGAAGAATTATACTTCTTGAAACTGTATTTCTGTGTTTTAAAGGTCAAATACAGCTTCCAGTAAGGTTTGTGGAGACCCTAATGATCTGAAAGTGATGTTATGTGCTGATGCACACTGCCATGAGTTTCATGTCTTACTGAAAGAATGACTTTTATGGGACACAGTATCCTTAGCATAGTCACATAGGTATTTTCCCCAGGCTAAATCAGAAATAGTACTCCTACATGTGTACATCTCTGTCCAACTTTGCTCCTGAAATAAGTCCAATCCAACAACATTTCTTTCAAAATTTCTAGGTTACTGTGTTAAAACTTTCTACTGCTTCTGTTTAAATGTTATTTGTATCTAGGTGCCATGAAATAATTCCATGCAATACAACTTGGCTCCACAGCCAGTGGACTAATTTATTGACAGAGCCTTCCTCAATATATTGGGTCAGATATTAAACAGCTTTTAATTTGCTGATACCCTTGAATCTAAAATATGGACATTATTTCCATCTGTCGTCATATCAGGAATTCATCCTACAGGGTCACGAACTAATACTTTCTGTATGTTTTGAACATGCTTTTCTCAGCCTCTCTGAAGCACTAGGAAGTTAAATGCTTGCACTGCAAATAAACTGGCCTCTGTTCCCAGGCCTGATAATCTAAAGGGTGACCATTACTTCACACATTCTTTTTCCTGGTGTCAAATACACCGTGGGGAATATTGGAAACAAGATAAGAGAAGAATGCCACATTTTGCAGGACAGAATGCCAATATCTGACACCTAGGAAATGAAACCTGGCAGAGTCTTAGGAGTTGGCAAAGAAAACCTAATGATCCCAAGTGACCTAACATACACTGTAGCCTGTTCCTGTGCAACTTTGCCTTCCAGGATTTTTAACGTGAAATATAAAATGCCTGTGTCTTCCTGAAGGTCCTATCATGCACAGCAGCACATCGAGGCCAGGCTTTGGTGTTCCCTGAAGCAGCCAGTGGTTTAAACAACTTCTTCACATGGATATTTCTGAGGATGGGTTAGGAAGAAGCTGAAATCCTGCCAAGGAGGACTGAGGAGCACCTGAAAGTTTTTTAGCCTTATGTTGTAGACTCAAAAGTGCTGGAAGCCTTACAGGATGTTTGGATGAGTGTCTGTTTCATATCTCACCCCAGCTAGGTTTGCATCCAGAGGATATTATCTGGCCTGTCTGCAGGCAGGCTGCCTTCAGTTCAGCCTAGGCAGGCGCCTATAGGTGAAGCAGAAGGAGCCCTGCAGATCCCCTTGGCTCTGGGGAGCAGTGGCTGGGTGTGTGCATGGATCCAGGGAGGCTGTGCAACAGCCAGCAGAGCCAAGTACAACAGTCACAATAACAAACAGAGTCCACATGATCAAAAGGAAAAATTCTCAGAGTTAATATTAGGATGAGCAGCACACTGGGTCACAGGCTGAATTAACCCAGAGAAAATGGGGTAGGATTTTAAATAACCTTTCCAGTGCCTGGCTACGCACTAATGCCACTGCTATTTGGGGGAGAATTTGCATGTTCTTGCCATTTATGTTGTGATTTTTGCATATTTAACAGTATTGCTCATTAAAGAGTTTAAAACTTGAGGCAATGTGGAGAGCCAGTTTCTTCTCTGACTTCTGTGGACTTTGTGTCAGCCTGATTTGATGACAAAAGGTGCTGCTTGCTCACTAATCCCATGCCTGCAGTGTCAGCCTCTGGGTAGGAGTACCATTATAGGACAGCCCCTGAGGCTGCAGGGCCTAAGGATGGGAAGGGACACAGCTGGATCTGTATCCTTCTGCTTTGACCTACAGCTCTATAAAAACAGCCTCACTTCTGCTTGCCAGAGTGTAAGAATATGAGAAGAAACTATCTTTCATTGCCATGAAAGGCTTCTATCAAGATACAGAAGCTGAACAGAGAAACAAGGTCTGGAAAGACCCTTTAAAATCCTACTGTTGCCCTCTTCAGAGGTGCTTGGTTTGGGTCACAGGAGACAGCAGAGGTGCTGCATCAACAGGAGATTCCTTGCTGCATCCAGTGGATGCTGAATCAACTTCTCTTCATGAGAAGTTGATCAGTTCATCAACTTCTCACATCTCAGAAAGACTTCCTTTTGAGCAAGAAAACAAAGGAACTTGTGGTTTTGTCTCCCCCAACCAGCTGAAAGACTTATTTATTATAATAATAATAATGATTTTATAATCATCAATCATTAATCATTATAATAGTAATTATTTTATAAACATTAACAGTGAGAATGGTGTTAATAACAAAGCAAAGGAACTTCCTTGCAAATGAGATTGATAACAACAACTCAAATCAAAAATTCCTGTATGCCAGTTCAAAGCCTGTAGCTCTTATTCATCTCATTAATGTAAAGCAGACTTTTGTTCAGAAAAGTATGAGCCAAAAGCCAATGTTTTGATGTTTATGTCATTATCCTTTATTTGGTGACTTTTTTCTGGTGCTGGAGTCATGCTATTTGCCCTTTTACTGCTTTAGGTTTTTCACTGTTCTTACTCCAGACCTTATTTTGGAGATTTTGTATTATTTAAACAAGTGATGTAAGACTGCCTCCTGTCAGAAGCCCAACCTCAAGTAGAACATGTGGCTCTTTTGGATAAGTCTTGCAGTGACTGAACTGCCTTTTTTTCTGTGGAGAGGCAATGACAATTCACAGTAGCACAAGGCTGTTTGCTGCCAGCCTGCCAGGTGCACAGTCTTGGGATACTTGATTTGCCACAACCACCTCATCATATGATGAAGAGGAAAACACAAATTTCAACTATGCACATGCTGCATCCCCCTCTGCTCCTCCCAGGGCTTGCCTTGTGTATTGGAGAGCAGAGCCCGCAGCTCTGGCAGCAGGTTTGCAGCTTCATTCACTTGCTCTCCAGAACTAAACTCTCTTGACCAGGCCATGGGAAAGTGAGGTGGGATGAAGGAAAAAAGACAAAGATATCCAAGTAAAGGCAAGTCTTACTGAAATTAATGTACATCCTCACACTCACAGAAAAATAAAAGGTTAATATATGCTTAATATTTTCAATGCACTCATATTTTTTTCATTGGAAGCATTTATTTCTTTAAAACATATTTCATTTGATTAAAAAACCCTGATAATGAATGAATGAAATACCTAATTTTTGGTCAAGAAAAACATCCTGCTCAACCACAGAAGAGTTTTGATGGATCATTTATCATCTGATGAAAAATAAAGTCCCTTTGGTTTTGACTAATTCAAAATACACTTTTAATACCCTAGAGCACAGGGAAATTGAAGGAAGTCCTTGTGTGTATTTTACCTACAATATTAATCCTGCAAACACTCCTGGAAAAAAAAAACTGAGGAAAGGAGTATTTTGCCCAAAGCTCTGTGTCGCTCTGTATCACATTCTTTGGGCTTCCTTGAATTATTTTTTAACATGATTTTGACACCCACACATACCCACAGAAACACCACCAAACAGCCAAAATTATTTATGGTGGCTCCCTGTGCGCTTCTGGTAAAGAACTAAATCCAAGTCTCCTGCTGGGCAAGGAAAACTAACTGCAAAACCACTGACAAATGCAAAAAATGACAGCAGGGCGCTGGAGAGGAGGGATCAGCACGGCCATCAGCCCCTTTTGGGAGGATGCCATAGAGAGATGCTGAGTGCTCCTGGCTGGGACAAAAGGCAGCACAGACAGGACACACTAACGAGGGCAGGAATGACCAGGGAGCTGCTGGCTGTGAGCTGAGCCGTGGGTCGTGCCGACAACGTGGGAGTTTTCCCTGCCTCCCTCTTCCCTTACAAGATAGATTTCCTTCTGATCGTTCAATTGTTGCTCATATTAGAGCATCAATGCTTCCCCCACTGATTTACAATTGATCAGGGAGCACGCTGCCTCCTAACCCGGGGTTTTCTTCTTCCTCAGCACCAAAGCTTTATCTGTATGCAGTGGAAGAGAAACACCTGAAAAATTTATCCGGGGTTTTGTCAGCCTTCCTCGCTTGTTTTGCTTTCTCCCCCGGCAACAAAAGAGTTGTCAAAAGTAATGTTTATAATAATTTAACGGATTATTTGCTTATTAGATATTAATCATTCTGCTGTGGCCGGGGTCCATGCTGGTGCTCCTCTACTAGAACAGTGATTCTGATCTCAATTAGATTATGTCTCTCTCCTTTACCTCCCCATAAATCATTCCGGCAAACTGAAATTAACAGCTACTGGAGCGCATTAATAATCTGCCTCACACATTGGAAAATGCATTAGCCGGAACCCTCCCATCACTCTGACTGTTAAGCACATCATTTTGTTTATGAAATATAAACATTTCATGGAAGAGCTCTCCCACATTTCTCTGGGCCTTGTGACAGCTAAAATGATTGCCCACAATTGCCAGTCAGTCAAGCGCCCAAATAAAGTTTGTTTAAAGCCATGGTTCTGTGACTGCCCTATTTTCTCAGGCATTAAAAAACCCATGTTTAAAATAAAATTCCTCTTTATCTGGGAAGAAAGGAAAAAGAATAGCTGTGTATCTGTCGGAGTTGTACGGAGACAGATGTGCACTTTGCAAAGGCTCTGTGGTTTCAATATTTGGTTTAGCTTCACAGAGGAGGAAGTGCTGCCAAATTCTTTGCAAAATAAAGCTCCAGAATAATGATTTTTAGGATGATCTACTTAAAACATTTCATTTCTGACAAACTGACATCAACTTGCCAAAGAACATTCCAACTTGCATTTTAAAAGCTCAGTGTCTTACTGTAAAGCAGGTTGAAATGGAATAACCCCCTCTCCCCAACCTAAGAGTTTAATTTCAAAATTAAATACGAAAATGCAGCATGCAAAGGACATTGCTGCAGTGTGTTATAACAACATTCTTTCTGGTGGTTTTCTTGCAAAGCAAAAACCAGCCCACAATTAAACTGCTTCCAAGCCTGCTAGCCACAGAGCTCAGGAGCAATGCTTCCACCCAGTGCCTGTTCCACCCAGCCCCAATATTCAGATTTGTCACCAGCTGGGAGTTGGGAGTTTTGTTTCTCTCTTATGTGTGCACTGGCACTGCAGGAGCACAGGCAGGCCCACAGTGATGGTATTTCTCCTTTTCTGGGAAGTGAAAGGTCCAAGTGTTTTCACAATGTAGATTGTTTTCACTTGTTCTTGGATGAGTTTGCACATCAATACAGTCAGTATCTTGAATATATTGATAACAGCAATACCTTAACCCAAAAGATTTGATCCTTGGCTGCTGCTAGGTTAAAGACCATATAGACTGAATTAAGCAGCAAACCCCAGAGAATCTACCCATGAAACACAACACTAAATCTTACAAGGGCTTTAAATTGGTATGTGTTTTTTACAAGGAATTTATGTCCATCTACTTGCAACAACAAAACCAGGATAGCACCTGCTGTATAATGCATAAATGAAAACCTCACACCTGATTCTATTCAGCAGCCAGAGGAAGTACTTGAAAATAAGCAAACTAACAGCACTGGCACTGCCTTCACTTTCACCTTTGCCAAGCTCTTGGTCTGAAAATGAGCATTAATACTGTAATTAAAGCTCTGCATTAAAATAGTTAGGCACCTGTGAGCACATTTGCTGGCTGGGAGGCCTGGTGTCCACATATTTTCTCATCTGTATCTGGGGAAGAAGCACTGAAGGCTTGGACTGAGCAAGCCTCTTGAAATATGTGCTTGGGATTCTGGGAGTGTGCTGCCCTCCCTAAAGGCAGGCACACGCTCATGCCCTTTGCTGAATCAGAGCTCCTGTGAGTTCAGCTGTGCAGGTATTGGTATGAGAGCAGAGTTTGCAGCTGTAAATTCCTGGGGGTACAGGCTGAGCTGTTCTTGCTGGGCTGTGGTTGTCTGTACACTGATAAACAATAAATAATTCTAATGAATGGCAGTATTTTTTTTTAATACAGGAATGAGCCTATTAAAGATTTAGCTGAGTTTTCTTTATTATTCTCAAAATGCATTTGCAGCATATAGAGTAATGTCTCCAGAGGGCTGTTCTGCCATGGAATATTATGTGACTCTCTATCAATAAATGACACAGCTTTTTGTATGTTTTAAGTAAGAGAAATAATTGCTCCTCCTTGTGGACTTGGGCAATTAATTGCCTAATTATTTTGTTAAGTGTCACTACTAGAATAAAAATATTACTGTAGCTTTATGGGCAAATCTCATCTGAACCGAGGGTGAAATTCTGGAAAAAAGACTATATGCTGTATATCTGCACCCTATCAAAGTACTAAACTCCTAATAAAAATGTCCTTTACTTGGGGAAAATTAAATTTGTTTCTTTATCAGTATCTTGGTCTATTTTTTTCCATACTTACATTTTTACTTATATTTCACTGACTCATGATTTCTGATCTCTCCCAGGCTTCCTCCATGGTGCTGATGCATCTTGGCAGAGCCAGGCTGGCAGAAGGCAAAGGATGAGCTCTCAGTATGCACTGATCTTTTGTAAAACAAGGGGGCTTGGAGCCCTACAGTCCTATGCACACACTGTGAAATGCCTTTTGTGATGAGAGACAGGACTTGTAGCACCTGCGAGGTAACAAAGCAGACAACATCCTTCCTAGCTGAGATACAATGCTGAAATCTGGAATTTGGCGTGCTTGGTGCCTCAGGGCAACCTTCTATTCACTGCCTGTAGTGATGCTGTCCCATGGACCTCTCCCAAATTAGCAAAATTCCCATAATTAGGGATGAAAATGAAGGCACTGTCTGATCCTTCATGATTTCTACCAGTGCTGGCAGCAGGGGCCCGTCAGCCTCCAGGCACTGAAGTGCAAATGCAAGCCAAAGCTACACATTCCTGCTCTATGTAAGTGTGGCTGTCATTCTCTCAGGAAGTTCCAGTGATGTTGTTCACCCAATTAAAAAGGCTGGGATGAAGGAAAACAGAAGGGAATAATGCTATTTTGACTTGAAGCTAGAGTCCCAGAGGTGCAAACTGTGTCTCTGATGGTACTAGTCCAGTCAGATGGGACAGGAGCTCAGGTGAGAACCTCTGGCAGCCCTGTCAGGGTTTTTGGTTGCTGTCAGAAGGGGTGCCAGGGGTTTTGCCCCAGAAATCACAGTGTCAGGGTCACTTTGCATGGCCAATACATCTTCCTGCCTGCTGGGAAAGACAGAGTTGAGAGTCCTGTGTTAACAGGACCCTGTCCACGAGCCACAGCCCATCAGTTTGTGCAGCTACACACAAGATATCTCCAAGGAATCCAAAAGGCTCATCTCCTGAGCAAGAAAGGAGGAAAGGAAAGCAGGACTGACAGAAAATAGGGCTTTTCCACAGCCCTCCTGTGAAATCCCTTGGGATTCACATTCAACAGGAATGTCAGACCTTACCTACAGACCCTATCAATCTTCCCTGTGGGTGTGCTCAAGGCTGCAAGAGGCAGTCGGGTCCAGGAACCCAGCCTGCAGTTATTCAGAGGGATATGGAGGACTCTGTCATATAATTATCTTCATAAAGCCATCAAGCTTCATCTTAAAGCTGGCCAGGGCTCAGTTCCTTCTTTTCCTATAAGAAGTCTCTTCCAAAGCTTGGCTCCTCTGCTGGCTAGAAATAATGCAATTGCTTAAATTTATTCACAGTCAGTTCAAAGCCATTTGTTCTTCTGCCAATATTGTTCTTTAGCTCAAACAGCTCTCCTCTGTTGCACAGCGGGCAGCAAATTTCAGTGTCTAAAAATCCAATGTTTGGGATGCATAAGGATTAGACAGGGGCCAACTGCAGCAGATTTGGAGAGGACACAGACAGACAGCTCTGGTTTGCTGTAATATCCCCACTCTTAGCCCACATTATCCTGCCTCACACCTTGACTAAAGCTAACTTAGCTCTATTTCCTAAAAGCTGCCAAAGAAACAAGCTGTACCTGAAATTCTGTGGGAAATTTTAAGTTTTAAGTAGCGCAACAAGAGACTATTTTAAAAGACCATTGCCCTCTCAGGGGGAGTTCTGGGGAAGTGCAGCATTTTGTCTGAAGACAAAACAATATGGTTATACATGAGAGACATCAGCTTTATTCCATCTCCACCTAAACTGAAGTCAAATGACTTTTTTTTCCATGGCCTACTACAAGCTGGATGTAAGACAGCCAGAGGCACAGCTTGCCAAAATCTGTCCCTCCAACGTTCACTCCCATCTATCCCTTCCCCTCAGTCATCTTATAGCTGAACTGGTAGCACTTGCATAGCATTTGTTTTCTTCCTCCTTCCCTGAGACCTGTAGGAAGCTTTTGAGAAATGGCTGGCACTTGATTTTTATCAATGTTTTTCTCTCGCTATGTAGGAGAAAGTATGAGGGACATATTTCATGATTAAGTGGGTTTCTATTTAACAGGACAAAATGAAAGCCAAGCCATAGATCAGCATAATATGTCAAAAGAGAAAAGAGTTTGATTTATTTTAAATTATATCCAATGCTAGAAATCAAGATCCTGATTTAGGAAAGTACTCCAAAATGTGCTTAAAAAATCAAGCATATATTTCAGCTAGGGCAGCTAAAGGATATAATTGTTTTCTTCCTTTAGAAAGATCATTATAAATATCTTTTTTCTGGACACATCTTTGGTGTTCCACTTAACGCTGTGCTACGTTATAGGAGACAAGCATTTTATACCCCTTGAAAAATATTACAGAAATATCTGGGACAATATAAAACTTTGTACATATCTTCTGAGCTGCATTAACATCAGGATAGTAGGAGACAGGTTGTAGGGCTGCAACAAGCACAAGAGCAGGGCTGAAACCCCAGTGTGTAGTCAGGTTTTTATTGCCTGATTTGACCCTGAAAGGTTGAGGAGATCTTTGTGCCTTCTGAAGTGAGCAAACAGTGGGGTCAAAGAAGAACCGTGCTCATTGTGTTGGTTTTTACAAGGTAAGGGGTTTTTCCCACAGGAAAAAGTTTGCCTGGGAGTTTGGCACTTTATCACTGCGCACGTCGCCTTTGTCAACCTGGGTATTTACTGCAGGCACAGCCTTCACAGGCCACTGGGTGTTGGAGCACCTCAGCTGGTTTTAGTGTTTGCCAGGGTGTGGGAGACTTTGGTGACAATCTCAAACTAAAGACAACAGCTACTAAGAGAACACAAAAAGCTTTTAACCTGCTATTTGTACAACAATACAATGAATACAACAATAAACCTACGGGCAAGAGCTCTGATTTAAAGGAAGTCTATTACTAACTGCATGTATCAAACTAGCTACAGCTGCCATAGAGATAAATAGGATTTGATATAACTACACCAGGACAGGGAATTCATAGCAGATTATCCGCCAACAGCAATGTCTTTTTAATTTACAATAAGAAAATAACTGAAGTAGGAAATAATCCTTCTAGTTCTACACAGCACACAAGCACAACATAGGAGAACAGCCCATACTCAGAGTACAGACCAGATGAGAGCATCACTGCATTTATTGACATACCTAATTACTTTCTGAGATTCATAGAACAGAGAGCTACAAAGCAAGATAAAAATTCCATACTTGCATCCTTCAAAGTGGATGCTCTCATGTTATGGGGCTTGTGCCTGGCCCAGGCTTCATTGTGGAGGTGAGTCAAGTGCAGTGTTTGCTCAGAGACAGGGCAGAGACATTTCCCCAGCTGCCAGGGCCCTGCACTCCCCCTGCCCAGCCCCAAGCACTTTGCTGGCCTCTTCCTCTAAATGTTTCCAAATGAGGCACCACTGCAGGATGGCTTTAGCAGCAGACAACTCTGGGAGGCCTCCCTAAGACTCTGTGCTTCTTCAGACCTCCTCTCCCACTCCTTCCTCCACAACTGCTCTGATTTATAGCCCCAGCTTGGCCTCGTATGATTTAATGGGATAGATTAATTTTTTTCAATGCAATTTATTGTCAGCGAGTAGGTGTCACTTGATGTTCAAGCAAACACTCCTCATGCAGCCAAGGGTAGGGAAAGAAGCTTGCTTAGCTGGAACCATGCTTTCGTGCAGGAGCTCATTTAAAGGAAAGCAAGAAATCCATATTCCTACAGACATAATTACACCAGCAATTACAATCATTACCATAGCTGTGACTCAGGAGACCTCCCTGAGCACACAAGAATGGATTTTGGGATCACGACTTTCTGCACGGCCATGAGTGAGGCTGGGCAACCCTGGAGCTCCAGGAATGCCCTCAAAGTGTTTTGTAATGGAAGGACAATCAGATTTGTTCCATTTAACCTGCAGGCATTAGCTGCTATGGACACAGATAACTCTGCCACTGGATACTGATAAATAACCTGACCTTGCTGTGGTCTAACTGCTGCAGAAACTATCAGCCCACCTATGTCTAGGTCCACCAGTGGGTTGGGCTGCAAAATTTCTACAGTGTTGGGTGGTTAGAGCTTTGTCACAGCTGTCTGTGTGGGGAGGTGTGCAGTGGCACCAGCAGCTGTGCAGTGCTCTGTGCCATTCCCCTGTGCTTGTTTTAACTGCCATAAATAAAAACATGAGCAGAGCAGTGCCTCGGAAGTATTTACAGAATAATTTTCAATTGCTGACACCGCCAGGCTAAGCACTGAATGCTAAAGTTTATGATGTGTAATGCCTTGGGCTACCACGGCCCCAATTTGGACAAACCTGCCATTAACACCCGTGTGGCAGTTATTTTACTGGGGGTGACAGATTGTGAGGTAGGGAGAGTAATTCAGACTATTACCCAGGTGAAGGCATGAAAGCTCAGTGATATATGAAGACCACTTAAATTCATTGTATCTTGTACATCACATCTTTGATAGATTATAGCTGTGGCATTAAAATGGAAATGGTTTCTCTGAGGCCTGACAGGGGCTGGGGTGACCCATGACCTCCCTCTGAGGAATGTGACTGACCGAATTATCAGTTAAGAGAAAAATCTATGGGGAATAGACTCACAGTGATGGAGAATCCACCATGCATATATATTTTTTTTAGCTTTTGCTTTGATTGAAAGCTGCGGTACTTGAACATCCCCCCCCAACCTCCTCCTCTCCTTGTCTCCCTGCTCCCCCCAAGCCAATCCCAGACTCCTTCGCTCCGATTCCAGATCAGCCGGGCCCCCGATATTGATTGAAAAATTGTTATTAGAGATAGTAGGTCTTCCTGCATGCTGCCTACTGATTTAATTTGGAAAACACTTAATTTTATGAAGCGGTAAATGATAGTGGCACGCTCTCTCGTGTTAGGGAGCAGCTGGCTCTTTAGCTGTGCGCCGTCACTACTCCCAGGTGTCCTCTTTGCAATCATGTGTTCCCTTCCCCTTTGCTTAACAAGTTATTTCAATTTCTAAACGAATGCTGAACAAGAGAAAGACAACATGCAAATTGAGATCCCAGCCGCCATTCACACATGAAAAAGTTCCCCTGGAATTCCCTCAACTCTGCCCGTCCCTCCCGCCCTCCCTCTGCATCTGTCAGGAAAAAACAGAGCCCTTGTTCTCATCAGATTGTTTTTACCAATGACCTGACACCACCATCTATAATTAATTACATCATTTACATTAGACTATTGACTAAACAAATACATAAATCATAGGCAGAGTCAATAGACGCAGACATATTTAATCATGTTCTAAATAATGATTACTGCTCCCATAATGCAATAATTATTTTCAGCAGCTGACTTGAATTAATCTTCTGTCAAAGTGCCATCTGAAAAAAGAGAGCGGACCACGACGGAGATGAAAGCGGCAGCCCTGGTGATGGAGAAGCTGTCTAGCACTTCGCCCTCACTCTCCCCGTGTCCCTGCCTGCCTCCCAGTTCCCATGAAGTCTGCAGGTGCTGGTTCCTGGAGGATGCCCAGCACTGCCCAGTCGGTGTTCTTACCTTTCACCCCTTACCCCTGCCCACAGCAGCACACCGAGCATCTCACAGGGCTGGCCCCAGCACCTGCTCTGCTCCCACAAGACTCAAATCTGCTGGCAGGCAAAGGATAACCTCCCATTTACTCCAGTGGGTGCCCAGACCTGCCCTCCACACCTGAAGTGACCTGGGCTCTCTCAGGTACCCCTGTATCCACCCTCCCTTCTCTGCATACAGAGGAGGAGCCTGGCTTGCAAGGTGCCGAACGCGCCTGAAACCCAGGCGGATGCGACCCTGAATGGATACTGCTCTCCACAGAGGTTAATGCAATTAGGGTGAATTTAACTCTCATTTACTTAAAAGCATTTCAAAAGGCATTTCATTAATTTGCAAAACACACATCTGGTCTGTTGTGCTGATCTGCCTGGTGTGCTCTGACCATGGCGTGTTTTCAGAATGCCTTAAGGATGGTGCTGCGCTCCCCCCCTCATTTCCATAGCAGCCAAAAGCCTCCTCCCAGCAAATTCCATATGAGCATCAGTGCGAAGAGTAGGAGGGCAGAGCCCAATCTCACCACAGGATCCCACCCCCAGCTGTTAACTTATGGTGCCATCATAATGGAAACACAATATTTTACTGGAGAGAGACTTAATCTTTACAGGGGCTGCTACAGTGCTCAATGGGAATCATCAGAGAAGAAGGGATACCCTGTGTTTAGGGTTGGGAATCACCCAAGAAGAAGTTGAGCCTGTCTTGGCCATGATTCCTGCTCAAAAACTTGAGAGATGACAGCTCTATTTGAGAACAGTAGGGAAAAGGATTTCTCGCTAGGATAAGTTTGGGTAATTTAGGGTGTTCTTTACCTTGCAGCCAGCACAAGAGTAGATTTAGGGAGGGAGAGAAAACCTCTCAACAACTTTTCTCCTCCAACTGTGAGAGGAAATCTAAAAACCTTTTGGTCAAGGAGTCATTTTGATAACATGTAACTTGATAAAGCAGGATTGCACTGCAGGTGACTGCAGCCACTACAGTTGTTTTTCCATATTGCTGTGCGCTGGGATGAAAATTATTCTGTACCTAACACTGGACAAGGGACTAAGAGTTCTGGAAGAGACAAACTCTCCTGCCCCAGGTGTTATCCAGCTTCCACCAGAAAGGAAGTAGCATGTCTCTAAATTTCCTGTTGCATAGCTATTCCTGGTCTTCTGGTGTTGTCAGAATGCTATACCCAGTAAGTTCATCCTTCTATTTCTGAGGGTGAAGGAAGTGTAAAAGTGGACAAAAGATAATTGAACATATGGAAATTGTTAGGAAATTCAATTCCAAAATAAAAAATCAATTCTGTTTCTAAAATGAGGAGAGGAGGAGAGGAGAGGAGAGGAGAGGAGAGGAGAGGAGAGGAGAGGAGAGGAGAGGAGAGGAGAGGAGAGGAGAGGAGAGGAGAGGAGAGGAGAGGAGAGGAGAGGAGAGGAGAGGAGAGTTCTGTTTGGGAAATCAAAACCTGAGAGCTGAAGGTACTTATAGCATAGACTATTCAGTAACACCAACATTATATATGTCCAGCTGACTCTTCCTATCAGTACACATTTGCCATAACACAAATCTAAATCAGCCCAAGGAGAGGTAATGAATGGCATTTGGAAGTATACTTTAGTATTCATAGGACCTCCCAACATGGCACTTTTGAACGCTTTTCTAAAATAGAAGAATTGGGCAGACTACGCTGAAATATTCATGAAGGATAATGAAAAAACAGCTGTCAATGACAGTGTTATAGGCTGGTTAATATTGTATGATGAGTGTGTTATAACCATAAATAAACAATAAGTATAAAAGATAGTGAATATAAATAATCATTAATACAAATAATAAATAATAAAATATAAGCTCGAGTGGGTGCTGGGATAGAATCAGGAGAGGCACCAACTCTGGAATGGTTTTCTGTTCTACTCCTTGGTCTCTCAAGAAGCTTTCAGAAACTGGTATTATTATTCTCTGCTTTCAAATCCAGAACAGTGCAGCATGCTGTGCTTCTTTTTCTTTCAACATGCACTAATAGCATTTCAGCAATATGCTAGTGTAATAAAAAATAGCAATTTCTACTTTCTAGAGGGTATGAACCTTAAATGGGCACAAAAGGAATGAATCAGAAGAATGTACTGCCAATAATGTTATTTTATTCCCTGGAACTAAAAGCAACTTGTGTGAGCCATGTAACCGTGCTTGGTTTAAATGCAACTTTCAGCCTCAGACTTTAATTACTGGGGGAAAATGGTAAAATAGTTTGATTGGTTGTACATATCAAACATTAAATACAAGGAGGAGAATGAGAAATCTTCCAAAGAGAAAACACACACACACAAAAAATCAGCTTTACTGTTGTAACCTGATGAAACTGATCTAACTCCTTCTGCCAAATCCCTTTCACTCCTAGTGTGCACAGAAATCAGCATCACCCTTGGGAAACCTTTTGGAGGTGTTCTCTCCTTAAACTGGTGCTTAGTAGTCACTGAGCTTCTGGACAAGCAACCTGCAGCACACTGGTAGAAGCTCACAAGAAAGTGGAGAGCTTGAATGATTCCCTTATGACTTTGTAGGTATCTGCACATAGCAAAATGTGAAATACTCTCATTGGAATTCCCATTCAATCCCTGTTTACATGATGCCTTCTGAATTTATCTTATCTAAACAACCTGCTGTGTCCACTCAAAGGCTATACCTTAATAAAGCCACACAAATGCCTTTGAAGTAATTTATTGTCTGGGCCAATCTTCTGGTCCCCCTACCAGCCTGAACACCTTTGTGAGCAGTAGATGGCTGTTGAGAGGCTGCAGGGCAAATTGAGACTTTCACAGGGAGATGCCTTGTCTAGAGCAGCTGCTTGAAGCCCATTAACCAGAATCATGACTGACTTCAGAAGACGATTGCCCACTCAGGAGCTATGGCACTCCTATCCCTCCTCACCAGCAGTTTTTCCCATGCCAGGAGCAGGTAAAGCAGCCAGGACCCACACTGTTTCGTGCAACACTGCAAGACACTAAGGTGCTGTGTTAAAAAAATATTCTCTGCAGAACAGAAATCATAGTCACACCAATTTCAACCAGATTTTTGAGTTCTACACATCTTTCTTGGCACTTCCCTTCTTGCTTATCTATTTTGCCATGTCAGAGTCAAAGCACTTGTCTCTGGTTTCCAGGTCTTGTGGAATGGTGTTTATTAGGGACCACTTCCCCTTGATTTGTTTGTCTCTATTACAACTAGATTTTAAAATAACTCCTCCATTGAGGTTTGGTTTTTCAAAGCCAAAAGCCAAATCATGGCCAAGCCCCTGTTATTGGAGACAGTGGCCAAGAACTGGAGAAAACTTGCCTTCCCATCGCTTGAATGTGATCCTGGGGGATGGTTGCCCACTGGTGTAAACAGCATCATGGATATGAGCTCATAGTCCCCAAAATCTTTAATAAAGAAATAAGGCTCACTTATTACAGCCAGAGGTAAGTAGCCAAGTGGTATGGTTATTCATAAACTTTTGATAAGTCTGTCATTTTTAGCTATGCTTAAAAGCAACCTTTTAAAATGATGTTCCAGGAACACAGTCAACAGCAAGGCAAGCTGGTCTTTGGCTTGATTAGATTTTGCTCCCTTTACCTTGATGAAACGATGGCTTATTAGCATTCCAAAATGAGAGTGCGCTCTAAATGTAAGTGGATTTTAATACAATCTTTCTGAGGAAATGTCAAACTGTATTGGGTACATCTCCTTCTGCCCTCCCCCCTCCTCTGAATAGCAGAGTTCAGCAAGGAACTGTGCCAAAATAATGAGTGAGGGACAGGAGGAATTTCAGAGTCAAGGTAAAAGATGAGAAATAAATCCTGCCAGCAATAATGTCACTGTGATTCTGCCACCAACAGCTTAATTCAGTGCCTTTCCTTTGGTTTTGCACCCATGTAGCAAACAAGGCTTTGGCTCTCCACACTTGTCATAACTAAATTAGCACTTAACACCATACACCAAAAGCTGGAGGCTTTGCTGGTGTAAATTGGTACCCATTGGCTCAGTTAGTGATACCAGCTGGAAAAGCCATGCCAAGCAGTTTTACTCTGTTGTGTACCCTGTTCTATTTGCCATTACTAAGGCAGTGTACAGATGGGCCTTCGGAGGTTGAAGTGCCCTGAAAAATTTTCACCTCAGGTGAAAAAAAACCCCAACAAGCCCAAGCCTCAAACAGTCAAAGTATACCTGGTTAAATTAAATTAAATATTAACATCCCCTGCTTTAGAGTTACACCGTGAACGTAATATGTGCACTGTTAATGAACCGCAATTTATTTACACCTCAAACAAAGAGTATCCTCACTGCCCTAAAGTAGTTAAATTGCCCTCTTCCTAGTGAAATTTATTGCCATTTAAACATGCCAAAAGGCCATTCTGCTGGTCATTACAAAAATCTATCATTTCTGCAACTGCTGGTATCCTGTTCTGTGGTCAAATTCAATCTGAGAAGGGTCAACAGAATTTTTCCACCAAATGCTTCCCTCTTGCCTGTCATCAATTTACTTTTGTCAACAAAAAGGGCATTACTACCGAATGAAATAGAAGATCCTCTTAAGACCTCTGGCAAACAGCGAGAGCTCCTCTGACGTATCACATCATTTCTGCTTGCAGATATGTGCAAGTGTGTGTGTGTGTGTGCTAGGACCAAAGTACTGAATGCATGAGCAGGGATTTTGTCATTTGTCAAGCTCCTTTTGCTCCAAGAAGCACTCACATTTCTAACTACTGTGGATAGTTGCACAGTATTTTCAGATTTTCTCTATGAAAACAGTTTTAGGAATATGTTTTCCATTAGGGAATTATGACTGCATTAGAAACTCAGACTTTGCTCATGTGGCTCTTCTGCTTTTCTTCTATGCACACAGTCAGAGCACACACCTGGACTTGTTTCACTTCACATCACATCCAGATTTTGGTTAGGTGTCTAAAAACCTTAGGGAACAATCTAGTGAAATATAATAAAATTATTATTACTAATAAAACCAGGACAGTGCCCTTACTTTTTTTTTTTTTTTTTTACATTTACAAGTGACAGGAAATACAAACTGAAATTAAGTCAATTAGCTCTACTACTAATTAGCATTCTAATTAATTGAAGGACCCCAACACTGCACCCCATTCTTCTGGCATACTGTTAAGGACATTATTATGCCTAATCCTTGTCACAAAGAGCTGTGAGACTGACTTTAATTGTACACATAGGACAGGGAGAAATGAAAGGCAAGGAAGAGAGCCAAGTGTGTAGCTTTGAGGTTTCCTTGTAATGGGAATACTATGTTCCCTTGGTCTGCAAGTAGTTTGTCCCAAACCCTGCAGGGAATTGAGCCTGGGAGAGAAAGTAGGGAAAGGATTTGGGTGCTGGCTGGGAGAAAAGAGTCTGAAAGTGTTTATCAGTGCAAGTAGTGATAGATCTGGAGCAAGTTTTGGCCCTTTCTTCCCACTGTGGGGTGGTCCTAGGAGACCTAGTGGTCCTAGGAGAAATCCTGTGGGTGTTGATCCCTTTCCAGTAGGAATGGAAAGTAGATTTCATTTTCTATAACAGAGCCATATATTTTGATGAACCACAGTACAGATTCAGAGATCCACTTCTTTTTCAGTGACTCAAGGAACTAAACTCACAGCTGGCAAAGAATGTGGCTTCTGTTTCTCGTACAGCAAAATTTAATTCCTATACTGCATCCTCTGTCTCCTACACAATTTCAGTGGCCAAGGAATAGTGGATTTTACTTGGAAAAGCTCTAGCTAATGTTACGTGTGCACTTTCTGAAAGCCAAGCACTCAGCTGCAGCACTCAAGCTTACTGAAAGAGTTGGTAAGGGCAAAAGACAGAGAAAGAAACAATAACAAGACAACTACCTGAGATTTGCCCAGTTTTCTTCTGCACTCTGCTTTCCTGTATGTGAACACACAGTGATCAGTCCCTCCTCCTCGGGAGTGCCAGTTGGATAATGGTGAGAATACTGAGAGATTTGGAAAGCTTGTGTATCTCATAATTTTGTTTTTGTACAGGAAGCCAGAGTTCTCAGCAGGCACATTCAATTTAAAAACAAAACAAAAAAAACCTAACAAAAACAAACCCATGTTCTGAGCCAAAAATTCTCTCAAGCACTTTTTTTTGAGCTTTGAAGCAAAACCATCTCTCAAAGAGTCTCCAAAATCATCATGTCAAAGTTATACAAATGTTAACAATTTATTCCAAGAAAATGAAATCTACTGAGGTGAGACTGGGAGGTGTTAAAACTTAATGAACATAAAAATACATAGCCTTGCTTAAACAGAACAGAATTTTCTTGAGCTGGCTACAGTCATCAATGTTCTCTTCGCTGGTTTTGAATAATTTGCAAATTTTCAAATTATTTTTCCTGTGCTGGAAAGATGATGAGAGTTGTTTCCCTGTTTGAATACAATGCAGGTGAAGAGAACAGCCTGTGACAGTTTACAGTAATTGCTTGTCTTGACTTTTCAGAAGAATTGGCCAACACAGAGGAGAATGGTGGCAAGTAAGGTGCTCCTCTCTTCAAAGGACAACAAATATCCCTTGTGTCTGTTCTCAGGGAAACATCCTGCATGTGGGCAGAGAGAGGGAGAATGGGAGTCAGGCATTCCAGCACAATTCATCTTCACCTCACCGTGACCCCTGTTCCTGGGAGCACAGGCTGCCCCTACTAACTCAGCTGGGGCAGATGTTCCTGGTGAAAGGGCAGTGATCTCTTCAGGTGGCAAAATACTATCTGTCACAGCTAACCTGGCAGAGTCAGGGTGGGTTTGTAGGTTTTTCTGCAGAGTTTTGCTATTGAGAATGAGGAATATACCTTAGTTCTGACTGGAAGTTTTGCTCAGCTTGGTCTCTGCTGCAATGGTTTGCATTGCATCTGCATAACAAATTTTGTAAGTTGAATTAATGTGAAAGGCAGAAAATTAAAGATATTATGAGAACTGAAGGCAAGCATAAAGAATTTTGTCTCTGTCAAATAGCAAGACCTCTTGCATGCTCATCTGTGCTTCAGGCACGAGGCATGAGATGAATTTGGAAAAGGATTTTCGTGACAGGACAAATTCTCAAGCAAGAGCACTTAATCCAAGAAGCAATTTGCCTCACCAGTAATTTTTCAGCATTTCCTTTGTCATTGTTGAAGGTGTTTGTGTCTGAAAGCAAGTTTTGTTTTTCACGCTGGCTGGATTTTGTTTGTGGTTTACAGCTCAGGTGAGACCGTTATCTGTACTCAGGTGGCATCATTCCTAAGCTGTAAAATGAACAGGCACCTCAGAAACTGATATTGAAACTGAGGCTACAGGGTCACAGCAGGATGGAAAAATAGACTGTGTGGAAGGGAAAAAGCTTACACAAACATGAATATATATGATAACTGTGAGTGCAGTTAAAACCATACAGCTCAGGATAGCCTTATCCAAAATTCATTGAAATCAGCTGAGAACATCCTCACACTCTCAAGGGCTCTGGATCATGATTTGCATCAGTGAGTCTCATTTTGCAAATTTTGTGGTTAAATAGACCTTCCATTATGTTTAATTTTATTTTGCTCCCAAGGAAGATGGAGGGCAGAACAGTGTCTGCCAAGCACAGCTCTCAGGCACTGAAGTTGCAGGACAGATTCCCAGCTGGCAGAACCATCCCCAGTACTGGGATTTCTTGCATATAGAAAGGAGCCAAGAGAAGAAAGTGAGATATTGTCAGTCACACAGATCATGACAGACTTTCAGATTTAATCCACTGAGTGTGTTCAGTGCTGCCAGATAACATAGTTCATTGACAATAGTTATTTTACACAAGTCTACTTGTTTCTCATAAACAGCAAAAAGTTATCACTTGGCCACAACAAAATAAAATAAAAAAAAAAGACAGAATTCCACTTTTATTCAATAGGGAAGATGACGACCCATGCTTCTCTAATTATTATCAATGTGCCTGATTTGAAATAAGGAGTCAGATAAACCTATCATATTTTGCAAGAAAATATTTTAAATTATCCATCCATGTTTAATAATTTAAAAGCATCAAACCAACCTATGCTAGCACATCAACTGGACAGGGTTAAACTCATCAAATATATCCTGGATCCAAGTGACTGACAAATACCACCACTCTTTATGAAAATCCCATGCTTCATGTTTTTTGTCACTGCTGTCTAGGCTGTGACAAACATCGGGCCTCAGGCAAAAAGGCACAAAGCATTTCATATCATCAAAACATGAATATGAGCTTTACTTGGCATTTTTCCAGGAAAGGACCTGGCCTGAAAGCTCATGGGCATCCAGAATTATTGCTTGCCTAAATGCTGAATAACATAAACCCTCACAAATCAAATCTCACTTTCCAAGTACCCTAATAATTCACCGTATAGCGGCTTTCTTCCAATGACTACACTAAGCCAGAGAAGCCAGCAGTGCTGCTTGCTTGGTGTAAAAACACATCTGATACTGATTGTATTAAATGTGTATTCTGTTTCTTAGGTGGATATCCAGCAGTTGTTAAGTTCTTTATTCATAGTAGACTTTGCAAACAGACAAGGAATAGTTTAAAGGAGCACTGAGACCATCAGTCTCAAATTAATTCTGATTATTATTTTCCTACCTCTTTACCAAGAGCTGAGAATTTTGTCTGATGCAGCAAGGCATTGCAGCTTGTTACAATGCAGCTTTTCACTAATGTCTCTTGTGGTGCAGTGTGTAAGCATGGAGATCACATAAACCCAATGTATTACTACCAACTTATTAAAAAGTCATTCTATTCCTCCATATCTTCCTCATTTGTGAAGTTAAGTAGGGAAAAGTTTGCTCTGCTTATGGTTCCTGAGTCTCCTTTCTACTTCTAATATGCATCTGTTGGGGACTGCCTTGCAACAGCTTCACTTAGGGATGGAATTTCCATCTCTTCACAGGCTTATAACTGGCTTTGTTTATGGGATGCATTACCACAATGGCAATAAAGAACTGAAATGGTGCCCCACATACACAGGGAGAGGGGGAAAATGCAGGTCTTTTCCTCCCAAATGGAAAGGTAAACAGAAAGATAGTTTGTGGGTCAAACATGATCACTGGTTATATTTCATCATATCTATTTATTACTGACTCAGAAATCAAGACAGACTGGTACAAGGTATACAGCTCTGTCTGCAGAAGCTTTTCTCCCTCTTCTCCCTTTTCTCCATCAAACTGGTATTTATTTTTTGCTCAGTGCTACTTGGCAAGCTTTTGTTGTAATCTACTCCCTCATTCCTCTACAGTAACTATCATCACTTTAAGTTATGTTTCTGAAGGAGGTTCTGGGATTGAATTCCTATGCAAGAATTGATATCCAGCAAAGGTGAGATGGTCTGGTTTTCTGGGAACACTTTTCTCCCTCTGCTCTGACTAGAGGTAGCATGAACAGTAAGGTAAGAGATACAGAGCAGAGAGGCTTTGAAGATGCTAAAGAGCAGCAAAAGGAAAAAAAAAAAAGCAGCAAACAAACCTTGTCTTTATTTTTCAAGTAAGCTGGTGACAGGCTAGTTGATCAGATGGACTGCCTGCCCTGATCAAGTCTGACAATTCTACAGTTTTATCTTCCTGCAGAACAGAAAACTATGCTGAACTGATACTGGCAGTCAAGACAGCCTCCTGAAACAGCCAAGGGAAACAAATCTCCAAATTGACAAACCAATAAATTATTTCCTAAAAAAATCAGGCTATAGTAATATTTTTTTTAAAAATAGACTACGTTAATCTTTTTCAAGAGATAATTAAGTCAATAATTTAAAATATTTTGCTTTTTTTAAATTTGGCTCACCTTCCCATGAGCCAGGTGCAAGCAAGCCTTCCCATGCCAGGTGCAACTGTTTTTTGTCTGACAATGAGTTAGAACACAAGGAACCTCCTCCCTCTTCATCAGGAAAGCAAATTTTTTCATGTTTGATAGGATTGCATCCTGAGCTTCTCTCCCTTTCTGCCTGCCACTGCACTTTACTTGCAGCTGATGTCTCCAAAAGGTTATTCCTTTTGCTCCTTGCTGGGCTGAGTTCATCTTGCACCAGGCTGAGATCTACTGCAGATGACTGCAATGTCCATTCTCACCAAAGCGTGACCTGTCCCCTTCAGAGAATTTTATCTTCTTGCAGGTGAGTTCCTGTAGTCAACCATCTCAATTTCCCTATGTATAGCTCTGAATATACAAAAAAAAAAAAAAAAAAAAAAAAAAAAAAAAAAAAAACAAAAAAAAACAAACAAACAAACAAAAAATCAAGTGATATTTGTTGAATTTAAGTGGTGAAGATCCTACTGATAGGACTTGGTGGAAAGCTATAGTTAGAAAAACCTGAAAATGTTTCAGACTGAATTCTGCTGTTCTGAAAACAGGGGCCAAAAAAGTTAAATTACACCCCCCTACAAATTCCCCCTCAGGTGATGTTGGAACAACTCTTAAGAAAAGAACTTTGAAAGAGTTCATTCTTAAGCTCCAAGACCTTCCACAAGAAGGTGAACAGTAGAGCTCTGAAAAGGAACAGTGGTGAATGGGGTTGATTCTCTGAGCCAGTGGGGAGGGCTGCACCCTCCTGAAAACCTGGACCTAAACACACGCAATCAGCTGGAGTTTTTTCCTGTGGAACAGAGTGGGACCAAGGCTTATCAGCCAGCTCACTGCCCACAGCTGCACAGTGAAGCTGTTTCCCCTTTTCCCCCTGTTATCTGGTAATAGATGTAGTTTATCTGAAAGATTGTTTTAAACCATGAGGTATTTTGGCATTGTATCTCACTGCTGCCACTGCTGTCCCTCCCATAAAGAATTCCACCCTGAGCACTCCCTGGTCCATGGAAAGAGAGACTTGTTATGTTTTGCAGTTCATTAAATGCCTAGAAACACCAGTCATTTGTATATGTAAACAAAAATTGGGTTTTCAATATGTGCTTCTATGTATTAACACTAGATAGGCCTTGTACTTGGAAACTTAACAGAAACAAAACCTCCGTGCTGTTAACAGGGTACAGATCTCCTTATGGACAACATGATTTTGAAGAAAAGTATTTTGAAGTGAAAAAATAATAGAGACTGAGATTCACCCTTCAGTTTCTCATGACTAAGGGACAGGACTTGACTATGTTGCCCTTGGAAGCAAGTGAGAGAAAAATAAACCAGATTAAAATTAGTTGACTGAAGTGGGTGTCAGACTGTCTGATAAAGCATCACCCTGCACAACAAAAATGATTGAACACTCATGAAACAACTTGAAATTGTCCAGTTTCAGCTTTCAACTTTAAGGAGGCAGATTGAGTTTGGCATAACACAATCACCTACAAGCTGCCAGCAGCTCAGAATTCACTTCTCCAGCAGGATGGAGCCCTGCCGTGTGGTGGCAACCTCTCCCTTTCCTCGTGGGTATCAGCACTCTAATCACTTCAGTTAAATCCAGAATCACAGGCACACAAGAGCCCCAAATCACATGCTGTTCATGCTTCCCTTCTGCTCTGCCACCAGAGGAAGCTGCTTTATGCCTCTGGGGAATGGATGGCTTTGGGAGGTGCTGGAGGCATTACTGGGAGTGGGAGGAATGCAAGCCTCAGCAGCAGGGAGAGCAGAAGAGCTGCAGCACCCTGCTCTCACTGCACAGGCACCTGTTGGCAGAAGCAGCACCTTCCAGTACAGCTATGCAGAGACAGCTCCTCTCTTGCTGCTGGATTGCACACCAGTGTCACCTTATTTTTCCATTGCTGTTCTTTCTAGGAACCCACCAATTTACCCTATATTCTTATCAGTGCTTGACACCAGTATCTGTATTTTGATTAGGAGAATTTTATAAAGCAGGCACGCTGTGTTCAAAGCCCAGAGATGCTTGTTTTGAAGATAAACTTACAACACCTAATCACTTTTCGACACAAACCTAGTTCAAACTATGGAAGCTTTCCACGAGGTCTCTCACTGAAATTTTTCGCTAGCAAAACTATGGAGGACATCACTTGCCCAAAGGCAGAAGAATACTTTTACAGCCCAGGATTTTCCTCCACACCACACTCATTCTAGCCAGCATGACACCCTTCCCAAACATGCCAATGCCACCTTCAGTAACACCACAGGGACAGAACAGTGCTGGTGAGTAATTAGTACTTAATGAAATCAAACCTTTCCACTTCTTGAGTGAGTTGAACTTTGTGTGTCCCATCTTTAGGCATTCTTCTATCATGCACTTCCTCCAGTAGCTGTTGGGCAAATGTTTCTATACAGACCAAAAAGACCATAACAGTGCCATAGCTTGTGGTTTATGCACAAATTATGTATTAAACCTAAAGTTCTGTAAATTAATACCTGCAGGTTGCTACCTATATTTTAATTAAGTGCAGGATATAATGAAATTATCATCAATGTGTTTTTGAACTATTTATCTGTCTGTCATGACAAGGTCTCATTTTGTAGGTTAGTTTAGATACATTATTTGTCAAGAGCAATAATTACAAAAATAGATAATGTATACAACTAATCCACTTAATTATGATTCCTTCACATTCCACTCTGCATATATATAGGCAAAAATAGAAACCATTACACCCTATAATAAAGGCCATATATTTATTTTTCCCAATAATGTTAATTTGGCTTTGCAAATGAATCTCTCAACACAGCAACATTATTTCCTGCACAATATTAATCTCCTCTGAGATACCTCTTTTAGAAAACCACTGCTTACTGGAGTCATTGCAGAAAACCCAGAAGCAGTCTGTGTAATGCAAGAAGGTTGATGTCACCAGCCCCATTCTTATCTGCAGGAGAAAGCAGTGTTACTGTTTCTGATTCTGAGTTTCTGCAAAATTACGAGGTGACTTGGGCATTTAATACTCCATGTGGTTGATTCTACCACATTCAGACACCTCTATAAACCAAAAGCAAGAATTCCTGCCCTAAATTTGAACAGCAGCTTTATTGCATCTAGTATGAGTGCCCTGTTTCCAATGGTGCTGGATGTGGCTGTCTCCAGGGTGTGGCCCCTGAACACAAGCAGCAGTCAGAGCAAGCACATGTGAGCAGGCACATCTGAGGTGACAACTCCACTGCATTTTAACAAAATCATCTTCCCTGCAGTGTTGCTGTTCTCAGGGCACTGCTGCAAGTGCATGACAGGGGCGAATGGAATATGTGAATATGTCACCCCAGTCCTCACATGGCTGCTGGATGAATGCCATTCAAAAGCAGCAGCACGGGAGGATGAAGTGGAAAGAAGGTGGGGTGATGGTGGCTGCAAATGCTGACCTATACCTGCACCCCTCAATTTAAACACTGGCTGTGATCCTTAGAAGTGGGCATAAAACTGCACTTAGATTGCTAATAAATGTCATCCAAAATGCAATTGTCATCTCAGCATTTTGCTATGCAGATAGGGTTGTGCCTCCTGAGAAAAGCAGTGTGCTGCCCTCAAGAGAAAGCCCTGTTTATCACTTGGAGATGCAATAAAAATAACAAATGTCCAGAGTAAACCTAATTCACTGTGCTACTTAGTATTTGAAATACATAAATATGTCAAGCAAAAGACCTCTAATAGACCCTTTTATACTGGTAATAGTGTACATATAATTTTCCTCTCATTAGTAAAAAAACTACCTAGGGAACTATCGGCCCATCCTTCATCCATTTAATCTGCATTAGTTTACTTTTACCTTGTGTTTAATCTGCTTTCCCTCAAGGTATTTTGAATAAATCAATAGGAATACATGATTGTTTAATGATTTTTAGAAGAGCTCCCTTCGACCACAGCTGCATGATTTAGAATGACTAATTCCACTTTTTACAATTGATCCCGCCACACTCAGCCCATCCATTCCTGCCACGTCTGGCCAAAGGGACCAGGAGCTGCTCCACTGTGAGGGGGTTCTTAAAGGGGCCGAGGAAAGTCCCCAACAGCTTGTGGGGAAAAAACAAGTAAGGCAACCATATACCCAAACTAAATGCTCTTAATTTTTGGCAACAGGTTCTAGCTCCCTAATGTGGTTCAGCACTGCAGCCTGATCACGACTCTCATACACCTGGGCTTTGGGTGGACCACCACTCCTTTCTCTTCAAAGTGTCCAAGGGCAACAGAGGATTTCACAGGATGCAAAGAGAAGGCACAGCCTGGCAAGAGGGGCTCCTGACAGTGGAGTTTTGTTCTTGAGCCTGAATGCACAAGCTTGCTGAAACTCAGTCTAACACCAGAGGCTGCTTGCTTAACAGCAGAGGCAAAGCCCTCCTGATTTGACATGCAAACATCCAGTTACTTCCAGCTTTCATTTCTTCCTAGCCTCTAAGTCATTTTGCCAGTGTGAATACACCAGTGTAGCAGAAGCATCACTATAAAAGGAGTGCTGTGCCTCTTTATCCCATTTGCCATGAAGGAGGTGTGGGGTAGTGTGTATAGAACTAGGGCTGGGATCAAGAGGGTTCATAGCTATTCACATTTATGCCATTGAGCTGATGCCTGACAGGGGACGTGCCCTCCTTAGTCTTGTTTGTCATCTCACCAACTGCCTGATCCTTTTTAAAAAGGACATAAATTTCCTCAAAAAATCCCAAACCTATACTACATTTTAGCAGAGCTCTGAGCACAGCAGAGCCCTGCTGGCTGTTATTGCCTCTGGACACTCAACACAAACAGCAATAGGTACAGCACAGCCTTATTCTATTGTGATCATGGAAAGGATAAACCAGTCAGCAAGTGCCCAGCCTGGTGTTCTGACCAAGTTCTTCTCCCAAGAGTGGGCCTGATACTCCTTTAGTGAAGTTTTCAGTGTGCAGCCCTTTCCCAGCCCTGGAACCCTTGTTCAGTGGTCTGGCCAAACCTGCTTCCCAAACCTTCCCAGGCCTTGTGTAGTCCTCCCATTGGAGGCTGTCTTCTGCCAGCCCAGTTTCTGCTGGGTCTTGTCCCATTGCCAGAAATATCTGAGTTTTGGGAGGGTGGTGGTGAGGGGTGGTGTTTTGAGCTGTCAGCATAGGGCACAAAGGTCTGGGAACTGCAGAAGAATTATCAGCAGTATCCCCAACAAGCTTGACCTTTCAGACAGCTGAATTCACAGGACATAGATGTCCACAAAACATCTCCTCCCCCTGACCTTGTCCCTTTTAAAACATTGGTGGGTTCTGGATTACACCATACATAAAATTCAACATTCCTCTTAAGACTATATTCACCTTACTTCAATGGTGAAGCTGCATGATATATGAGCACATTGGCAAACAGACCAGCATTGTATCAACACTCAGAGCTGACACTGCTACAGCACTAAAGGGAAAAATCTGTTACTTAGTCCAAATAAGTGAGAAATCTTTGGTCAGGACACTGAAAGTGATTGAGACAGGCTGTGTGAGAGTCCTTACAAAGTGCCAAGGTACCGAAGACATTACAGTTTACTGTGGATAATCTATTGCTCTAGGGTTTATAAGCTGACTGCAGTCCAACAAAGACTGACAAGAAGGCTGGCAGCTGAGAACTAGGCTAGCACTTATTATTTGTCCTATTATCAGCTTAATCAGTACGCGAAGCTCTTTGCAAGATGGTAAGGACTTTGGGGAGATAGAGAACTCTCATGCAAAGATTGGAAGGCATCATGCTGTGAACACTGGAAATCCCCAGGGACTCAGAAGGACCTACACTCTGTGCTGCAAAACTCCCACACATCAGAGGAGCATCCTCAGCACACAAGGAGGCAGAGAACAGAAGCCACAGTGAGTTGCTGTCACTGCTCACCTCCCTCAGCTTGTCTCCATTGGAAAAAAGCAGCTTGGGGTTTTAGGAAGAGAAAGTAGATGTTTGTGCCCACATGATGAGTTTCATAAGATGCTGAAGATATCCTTAACAACATGGAGATCTGTGTATGTGATAACTGCTACCAAGTGGTCAGAGCAGCACATCAAGAAATGTGGCAATTGACAGCCATCTCCAAGCAGTCCCCTCTCAAGGGTTCCAGTACTCTCCCTGGAGTAATGCAGCACCTTTAATGACTGCAGAAGGAAACACTCTGTGGGACTGGAGCAGATGCTCCTCAAGCCACCTACAGACTCCTCCTCAGACACCTTGAACTGGTGTTCAGTCACCCACTCCAGTGGACAGTGACCCCCTGCCACAAGCCAGCTCTGAACTCTGCTGGGGAGACAATGCAACAGGAGCAACAAAGAGACTCAGTGTTTCTGCTCCAGATTCCCCGCCCACATGTCAAAGCCTCTGCCATAAGCCACACCACTGCCTGTAGTTCTTCCTGCCATCCGAGGCATCAGGCTGAGGTCTCTCATTTACCCCAGCACAGAGCAGTGATGTTCTAAATGAAAGGCAGCTTGAACCTGCACCAAAAGGAATTCCAGCCAGCCCCTGGAGCTATAGGCTCCTACTGGCTTTAAATGGCCTCAGAACTCCATCAAGGGAAAATGTCAGCCACTTGCATTCTAAAACTTAATCTGATTAAATTTAATGTAAAAGAAGCACCAT
Organism: Zosterops lateralis; assembly: GCF_965231275.1. NCBI lineage: Eukaryota > Metazoa > Chordata > Aves > Passeriformes > Zosteropidae > Zosterops > Zosterops lateralis. The sequence goes on along the minus strand of NC_139766.1, from coordinate 58,785,865 downwards.
GTAAATGATTTCCCTGCTTCCCTGGTATTTTCCACTACCGCATTATGAAACAATTTCTACATTGGCTGTTTCTGTGTTGAGACATAGCAGTTTAGAAGTTGTCTAATTTTATCTGCATTTTTAAAAATTAGCATAAAAGACCTGCTGGTGTTTGACTCTGAGGTCCAGCTCCCTTACTAAATATAAAAGCATCTAACTGGAGTAAAGAACACCCTTCTTCTGAACAGCAGGTTCTTCCAGATAACCCAACACATGCACAAACCCCACTTGGCCACCATTAGCTATGAACTTTGAGCTCAGAATCCAACCTCATGGCCCTAGAGCTGGGAGCTGCCCGCAGGCCCTTGAAAATTCCCATCCAGCCTGGGGTGCCCCTAAGAAAGCTGGCAAGCTCTTCCCCTCCAGTCCAGGCATTTAAGTCAAACCTAGCAAGTTAATCTGTCTGGCTTTTAGTGAAGTCCACTTATATCCCTGAGTTAGTAACATGTCAGAGGGGCCTTCAGCTTGTCTCCAGGACTGCAAATCCTTAGACTGTGTATATGCTGTTGCTGACACTGCCAGCTCTCTGGAGCAGCCCTGGTTCTGGCTCTGTGTGTGGGCAGCAGCAAGCACAGCACTGGTGCCACGAGGACGCAGGGGAATATTAATGACCATGTAGAGTATGCCTGCATTCCCTCATTAGGAGCTAAAGATGTTTGTGCTTGGACTGAAGCGACTGATGTAGCATTTGGATCTTGCACCTGACGTCACCTCAAGGCAAGCTTTAGGGAGCAAGTAAATTACCCTTTCTGTGCTCACCTACTCTATTGCTTTGCTTTCTCTACTCAAAGCCTCAAATAATGCCAGTTTTAGAGGGTCAAATATCAGTCTTGTTGGTTTGGAATTGCTACAAGAGTGCCAGGAAACAGAGGAACAAAAGCTGGCACATGTTATTTGAAAGTGTGATCTGTGAAGCCAACTAGCCTGCATGCCTTCGGCTGGGGAGATCTGGTCTTAGCTGAAGTTAAGAAATATCAGGCCACATCAGGTTCAGAGGCATCAGTGGTATAAGTCATGAGCCACATCAGCACACTATGAGTTTTCTCCTTTGCCTTCCTGTCTGCAGAATCCTAAAAAGGAAAAGTTAGTGTAGATCTATCTCTGTGGGCACTCCCTCGGTCACCATGAAGTGAAAAAGCATCCTTTTCCATGGCTCACAAATCCTCAATAAGTAATTTCTAGACTTCCAAAAAAGGAAAAAAACAAAAACAAAAACAAAAACAAAAAACCAAAAAGGCATGAATAAATAATTGTTTCATAGTTGTTTTGAACTCAAAGGACAGAGGTCATGTCTTACCACCCTCCCCCCCAGGAAGATAAACTTCTGTTCCTAGCAGTGACACAAAAGCAACTCTTCTGACCTTACAGCAGTACAAATGTAGTAACTACCAACCATGAGATCAAATACCATGAGATCCCCTCCACCTGTTGCAAAGAGCAGAGAGGAAAGCAGCATGTTACACTGAATTACACCCTGAGGCAGCGCTCTACAGAAGGCTGGTGTGTCATTGACACACAAAATAAGGTGCTGTGCTCCTGGGCTCTGTCTTTCCTGTACTGGGAACCATTAATCCCATTAATTGCATATAAAAAGTCTGGTAGCAATTCTACAAATGAGTAAACACAGAGATAAAAGTGTAATCGTACTAGTACAGCAAATTGGATTCAGGTCCTCATTGAACAATCCTGTTTCATTTCAGCAATTTTATTATCACTGTAACTGGAACAAATTACTTTATTAAACAGAAGGGGCTTTTGTAAAAGAATTTCTTCTTGTGGGCAATATCATGAAGCTCTGTAACACAAAACCAGCAATTACACTTGTCAGGGGATTTCTTTAAGCAATTCAGCTAATGGCTTGTGACAGGTAAGACTTGAAATGTTCATTCAGACCTTCCCTCTGCTATAAAGATATATTTTGTCAGCAGAGAAAAAGCACTTTTATTGAAGTGAGAGCTTTGGGCAGGGGTTTGAAATCCTGAAGAAGGCAAGAAGGCTCGGGGTAGACTGACGTGCAGGACAAGGGCAGAATAAAGTCTGCTGACATTTACACAATGCCCAAGAGACACAGACACCTGGAGAGGTCAAGACTAACCCCACTGCTGGGGGAAGTAGAATAGAAAAGATTGTTTCCCTGCAGCATCAGTCTAAGCACAAAGCAAAGAAGATCTCCAGCTCTAGATGGAAGATGGAAGTACCACACAAATCTAAAAGGTATTTCTATTGAAGACAAGTCATCAGGCTCATTGCAAACATAGCTGGATGACCTCTAAAAGACTTTTTTTTTTTTTTTTTTTTTTTTTTTTTTGTTTTGTTTTGTTTTGTTTTGTTTTGTTTTGTTAATGCAGTTCTGTAGGCCATACTTATGCATAAACAGTGTGGCTGGAAAACTGCTGTCCTGACAAAGCAGACAGTGACAAAGCACTGCAGGATCTATGGAAGACAAGTATCTTATAAACAAAAATATCAAAAAGCTGTCTAAATCAGTACTAAAAGCTTAAAAGGAGTTTCAAAAAGAGAGCCAAGTGCCCAAACAACTCTGAAATTTTTAGGTCCACCTTCATGAAAGCTATCAGGAAGCTGCTACTTTTGAGCAATTAAGGCCAGGGTGTCCCAATTGTATGATGGCTTTGATGGTGTCAGCCAACGATCCTGCTGGTTGGTTTTGCTGAAATGTTAGGCATAATTTCCCTCTATGCTCCTTCTCTCAGCTTTTCTTCCATGCTTCTGGAAAACAGCCATGATGTGACTCTATCACTATGCAGAATGAGTAAAAACCAGAAAATCACAGAAAACCAGCATATATCTGTCACCAGAAATAAAAAAAAACAAACATCTTGGGCATCTCTCCTCCCTCAGAAGTAACCCAAGTACACAAGGTGGGACCAGATGGTGTGACTTTTTCAGACACTTCACCTTTGTTGTGCTCCAGTTGGAGTTTCTGTCTTGTGTACCTCATGAAGTCAAAAGTCCAGGAGAGTTAATATAAATCCTTACATTCTCATTCCCCATGTACACAGCTATTTGGAATAAATGGCTGAGGCTCCTGAGGACTGATGTGGAGCTCAACTCAGAGATCTGTGAACAGCTCCATTCAACCCTGGTGTCCTCCATCTATTCTTAAGCCCTCTAATTCCAAAGGCAAACTTTTTTTTTTTTTTGAGGTCACCTCACCCCCCACCTCACTCTCACACAGACACACAGTTCTTCAAAAAGGGAGGCCTGCACTGGCCCTGTTTACTTAGAGCACAAACATATTCAAGGCAGCGATGTCAGATTAAAGGAAGAAAGGGGAGAGAAATCAAAGCCTCTAAACTGCACATAAAAGGCAATCGCTGGCAACCAATCTGTTGTACTTCCAACTCTTTGCACTTTATGAATAAAGGTCAAGCTGGTATTGGCACCCAAATGTTAATGTTCTTATAAGGGTTTAAGCTGCTTTAACAGCTGAATAAGTGAGAGTGATCCACAGGGCCACACCTAATCATGCCCTTACAGCAGGGAAAACCTCTCTGCTTCCCAGCAGGCTGGCCACAGGGGTGCAGGGAGACCTACAGGAGCAAACTGCTCACTGATTGCCTAAAGAAGACCTGAGGGTGACTAGCTCCTTCCCTGTTATTTTTCCATCTGCTCTGCCTGCTGGTTGCTCTTTTCTCTTCTTTTACCTATTTTGTGCTTGTTGGTCTTCTTTCAGGCTCTGTAGCTGCAGCTTTCAGGATGTGAACTGAAAGGCATACAGAAAAAGCACCTTCAGATACTTCCTCTGATTTGCAAGGAGTCCATCTGCTTTTCTTGTTGTTCTAAAAACAACACATCTCTTTTTAAACTTTTTTTTCCCCCTCCTTTTAAGGTTAACAAGGCACAGCTGCCATTACCCCCTTCCACAGCAAAAGGTTTTGGGGTAACTGGCAGCCAGACGTGATTACCAGTTTTCTTTCAAAGCTGATGACAATGTTACACTCTCTCTGTTTAAAAGATGGCACAGCTCGCCCTTTCCAGGTTTGTCCTGAGTGCACTGGAAGTACTCATCTCCCAAAAGCAGCATTAAATTCTCTCACCTAGCTCTCCAGGAGGCAGCAGAGACCCAGCAACTTCATGTCCACATTTCCAAATGAGCAGCACACTGAAAAAGCCTCAGAGTGACTCAACACCAGCCCACTGGAATAAGACAGAGGCCTCACCCATCAAAGGAAAAGAGGTTTTACTGAAGAAAGAAAAAGTCAATATTCGGGATATGCTTTCATAAAGTCAGGACAAGTGCACTGCTAAATTAATTCATGTCTGGCATTTACAAACAGTAACTTGATCTTTCAGCTGGTGCCCTTGCCAAGTCAAGCAGTTTTTAAAAATTTAATTTTTGTAAAGGTGAATTTAGTGCTAATGAAATTGAAAGACCAGTAGCAATAGCTCGCACAAGGCACTGGCCTGCCAAGCTCTGCAGGAGCTTCTCATCTGTTGCTCACAGGGCATCTCCATCCTGAGCTCTGTGGAATCAGGTGCTCCAGCCCCAGGCCTCATTCCTCCTCTGGGGCAGATGGCTGGGATTGCTTTTGGAGTGCACAGCGAGAAAAACCCAGCTATTTCACAGGCTGCTTCAGGGAAGCTGTTCACCCCTGAGCAAAGCTGCACATTACACTGGCTGGAGAAGAGAAGGAATTACAAAATGTGTTGAACTTTTGTGCCTTGGTGTTTTGACATCCAGAGCTCCTGGTACTGCATTACTGCAATGCTGCTCCAACAGGGAGGGATGAGTCCATCAGCAACATCTCGGTCAGCATCCAAACCCTAACTTTTGAACTGCTGAGATTCAATAGAGATGCTTTCCTTTGGCTAAGGAGCACCTGAAGTCACAAGGAAAGGATTTATTTAGGATGCTGCCCTACTCATCCTCTTGTTCAAGGCTTACCCTGCCCAGGAGCTGCCCAACCTTATGGATCCCAAACAGCTCTGTCCTGCTCGGCAGAGCCTCTCCCTCTGGCAAACACACAACCTGCCCGTGGCACGTGAATTATTTTCTGTCAGGAGAGGATTAGGGACCATTACTGGAGCCCAGCTAAGGGGCCAGACTCCCAGGGAAAGCTCAGCTCTGGGGGTGAGGGAAGACCGCCCTTACATGGGGCCGCTGCACGCATCCATCCCCTGCACCACTGCACAGCTCTGCGCCCTCTGATTTGTTTCTGAGGCATTAGCTTTCCATAAAAGCTGATGTTCCTGGGTTTGGGTTTAGGTTTTTTTATTTTTTTTATTTGCACATTTATAGTAAAGAACTCCTCGGTCAGGAATACCCTCTTTTTACCTCCTCCCCTGGCAAACCCAGCCAAGTCTCAGCGCCACTTGTCTGTCGAACTTGTTTTCCACCTCATTAACTACAATTGCCTATCCAGTGAGGGGATTAAAAAACAAGCTCCAACTCCTGGCTCCGGCAGAGGCACAAAAAGGAGCGCTGTTTGCAGATTCCAGCTGCCTTTCCCTTCCCGACCTGGCAGAGGCAATGAGCGCGATTAAAGGAGTGCGAGGAGGGGAGAGCAGATGAGAGACACGGGGACACTCGTCTCCGTTCAGCGGGGCCCAGAAAGCGCCTCCATCGCACCATCCCCCGTGTTTAAGGAGCTGTTTTGTCCCCCCAGCCCATCCCCAGCGCTTCCCAAGCGGTGCCCAGGGACCCTCCCCGGAGGTCCGCTGCAGGGAGAGTTCCCAAACGAGCTCCAGGGCCAGCATTTCCATTTTAAAGCCCCAAGTTGGTTAAACACCCACCGCCACCCCCTCCCAGCCCCCTCCTCCCCCCTCCACCTCCCCACCCCGGCGTTAAGAAATGCAAATGTGGCCAATCCTATTTTATGTTAAAAAGCGAAAAAAACATTTCAATGTATTCTTGTCTTGTATGACTGGCTAAGAGCCTCTAAATCCCCACCATTTACCAAATTAAACTAATTGAAAGAGCTTCCAAAAGCCACATCTGTAGGCTGACGTCTGTCCCTGCCTTTTGCTTTAGGCTGGGGGAAACTGTTCTCCATCCCATTGATCCCTGAATAGTCACGCCTGTCAGGAAGCCACATCAACCATTATCATTCTAATTTTACTGCCTTTCTTGGTCCCTAATCTAATTTGCAATGATGCTTAAGCATTTCGCAAGGCCATAGCACTTTCTTCAGAATTTCAACAAGAGCATTAAACCCCCAATTTACATTAATGAAGTGCACATTTAATTAGGGGAGAGGGTAAATGGAGGGCTCTTCAAGAGCAGTTTGCGTGATATGATAGGCACTTGAAAAACGAAGATGTACCTGATAAAAGACTCTCGTGCAGCCTTCCTGCCTCGTTTCATTTCTCAGCTCCTTTCCCCGCCCCAGCCAGTCTCCCCTCCTGCCCCAAACGCCAGAGAACAGGGGCAAGGAGAGAGGGCAGCATCTCCTGGCACAGAAGGTTTGCCCGGTGTGCATCTCCCCAGACTGGAAGCTCTGCTCGCAGGGGTCAGCTGTGTTTCAGGCCCATCCTGCACAACCTTGCACGCAATCCGGATCCAGACGACCCTGTACTTTCATACATTCCAAGCCACACACTTATACTCTCGAACCAGCTGGAAAGAGCCCTCTCTACCTAAGGTTTTCCCTCCTCAAAGTCATCCAAATGCAGGCACAGACCCGGAGCTCAGTTTCTGGGAGCAGAGACTCCAGCTCACTGAAGTTTTCCTATCACTTAACACAACCAGAGTCTGCCTGTGTATCAAAACACTGCTCATCCGGGCACCATTCAGAAAAGAGATCAGAAAACTGGTTCCAGTGCTTAAGTATCAATTCTGTGCAGGTACGTCTGCAATTTTCTGCTGTTACACTCATGTCCTGCTGTAGCTTTGAGTAGCAGAGAACTCAAATCTCTTTTTGAGCTTTTTTCTTTGAAATAAGGTAGGAAAGAAGAAATGAAGAAAAGCAGCACCAGTCAGCAGCTCACAGCTGGGTCCATCTCTCCCAGCACTGCTGGTGTCTCCCATCCATGCTGTCAGTGCATGGCACAGGACTAGCAATGAAGAGACAGCCAAGAAAATGGGATCTGGGAGCAGCCTCTATGCTGGGCTGTGGGTCAGCAGGAATTAAATACCTAAATAGCTTCTGAACAGAATGTACGAAACTATTTTATATTAGTAAGTTCCATAGAAAAGGCTTATATAAAGTTTTCTTCAAATTGAGTGCAGCTCTTTGAAAGCCTCATCAAGCCTGCAGAAAAGAAAGGCAGCAAAGACGATGTATTTACAACTGAAAAGGACCATGCAAAATCTGTTATATCAGATAAGACAGAACGTGTCACAAAATAATCCCTGAGCCTCGGACGGAAATATTGTCAAAGAACCAGCAGGAGGGAAAATGTGGGAGAGCACACACAGACAGATATATCACTGTACAAAGGAGGAATCTGAGAAGTAAAATAAAGGAAGTGATTTGGAAATAAGTAAGTAGCTGACAGAGTGAGAGCAGAGTGATTTCTAGCAGCAACGCAGCAGGAGACAAGCCTGAAGAAGGCGAGGATGAGGGCCAGGGTGAAGATGTTAAGCAGCAGAGAATGAAGACATGAGAGAAACATGAGAGCAATGCCTCACAATTACACAAAGATTGTTATGTCAGCTGAGATTCTTTGGGGAGCTACATTTTACCAGCAATAGCAACATGAACAAATACATTAATGCTACAGACTGCTGCCAAAAACTTTCCCATCAAATGATACACCCTCTCCCTGATGATTTTCCCTCCAGTATTGTGTCTGAAGAGAAAAAGCTGCAATGCTGTGTTGTTTCACTATGGACCAGCCCCTCAACTGAAAACAGAACCAATGCAGGAGCTGCTATAAAGCAGCCCCAGCCCCCAGGATCTCTGGGGGCAGCAGGGCCAGGTGGAGGGGGCATCTCTGCAGACCCCAGAGTCCCTGGAGGGGATCCTGATCCACCCAGATCCCATCTGCCTGGGTACAACTCACACACCTATGGCCTATTTCACCCCCTTTCTCCCCAAACTTTTGGCTGCCACTCAAAAATGCCATGGAGAGAGACACACCAGCCCAGGCAGGTGTCTGTCTGACCTTCCCTGATGAGTGCCCTAGCCAGTTTTGCTGTCACACATTTTGCTCACAAGCCAGAGTAGCACTTTTGTGGAAGATGATGCCCAAGGAAAGGTGGGAGGAATTTCTAGAAGAGACAAAGCTCAGCACTGTTGTGAGCCTGCACCAAGGGGGAACAAGCCAGCATCTGACTTACACTGGCTGGGAATGTCTTAAATCTCCAGACTTGCACAACACAGGTAGCCCACCACTACAGACAAGGCCCTGTGTCTGAACACTTCCCCAGCAGAAAGGATTTGGTTTGTGCACTTATGGTGTTGCGTTTGTAAGTCACAGTGGAGGAATTGGTTTTTGTTTCCAGGAGTTTATTATAAAAGCAGCTCCAGAGTGAGGGTCATTTGAGCTCTTCTCTGGTTTGTTGACACTGGCATTGTTTCTGCTGAGTTACTAATCCAAAGGGTTCCCACCAGGTAATGAGATAAAGCAAAAGTACTTGGCTAAATTCTGATTCATCTGCCTGTTGAGCTGTTCTACAAACTGGGGGACACATGAAGTGGATGCAGTGTATGTGGATAAACTGAATGAATCTGAGACCTGGCACTGCACTGACCATCTCTCTTACAGTGCTTCTGTTTTTCTGTCCCCACTCATCAACCCTCCATGGAAGGGAATATCTAGATTTGGAGTGTCTTGCTTAACAATGCTGCAGATGAACCCTCCTCAGTCACCCCATAAAAATGCCCCTGTCTGACCCCTGGAGCAGCCAGAGCTGTGGGCAGCAGCAGCAGCAGATGTCCTCACCTCAGTCCCTCATTTCTCACAGCTGGGATGAAAAGCAGGGCTAGACCTGTCACTGCTATTCCATGACCTGGAGGCAGACTGCTGTTTGGGCAGCATGGGTGAGTGTTTGGAGTCTGCCAGCCCAGATCTGGGTGGCATCAATTGCCCCTGCTGTCACCGTGCTGGCAACCTGGGCAGCCCTGGAAGAGCCACGAGGAGCAGCCAGTACCCAGTCCTGCCAAGGCCTTTGTTGCCTGTGTTCTTATTGCTTGCCATTGGAAATTTGCCTCATTGGGGACCCTGTGGGGGATTTTTGGCCCAGGAGTTGGCAGAGTTTTTGCTTTACAAAGGACCATGCTATTGGGCCATGCCACCATCCATCTGTGCATACAACGTGCTGCCTGTGGGTCAGGTTGGAGATTTTTCAGTGCTGGAAAGCAAAGATACCAGAGTGGCTTCCTTTTTTTCCTCCTTGCTTTGATTTTGTGGTACAGGAATTAGTTTTCTTCCCCCCTCCCAAAACTGTGAACATAAGTTTCAACAGTGTAAAAAAGCAGGGAGCTTTTTCCCCCTCTCTTTTTTCCCTCAAACAGTTTAGAGATTTTTTTTCCCCAGTTCACAGCAGAGGAATTTGGCCATATTTCCTTATAAATAAAATGCTGGGTTGAAAGCATGTTTGTGTCTCTACTCACAAGTAGCACATGAGCAGCAGGATCACAGGGCTGATGTAATATGGAATCCCATTTCTAAACAGAAGAGTAGCATCCAGCAGAGTTGTTGAAGCCCAGATAAAAACAAACCATTAAGGTGGAATCAAGAAAACTAACACAGAACAAGAATACAAAAGCAATATTGAAAGTAATGAATTGCTTGTAAAAAATCAGAATCTGGGAAACTGCTCACTATTTGAACTTCACTGTGTCTTTTAATCACTTGTTCAAGTAACACGTTAACAAACTGAAACTGTCCTTTTTTGATGGCCATGTGAATTAGATCACATTGTAGACGGCAGCTGTGCTAATTCATCCATGCCAGCAGCCTGTCTGCTGAGATGATAGCAAGCTTCCTTCAAAACTCCTACAGCTGTGCTGGTTTTGCATAGGAACTTCTATTGAAGCCCCCCAGAAGGGAGAAAAAAAACCCACCACAGTACTACAGCCTTAAAAAAACCTGACAGAAATCTCTATTGGATAACTTCAAAGACATAATAATTCGTGGTGCTGTTTTCCACAGAATATTTGTGAAGCATCTGAATATTACACTACCATAACAGAGCCCTTCCAGCATATCAGGAAGCTTTCTGAAAGCATAAGACTCTGGTTTGGTTTAAATTCTTCTGTTTCAAAAATAGTGTCCATTTTATATCAGTTTAACCTTTTTTTTGAACCAAAATATGCTTATCTAGTAGAGGACCATGAAAAATTATTTAGATGCCCTAGTTTCCTTTTGGCAAACTTCTGGAAGGACTAAGTAAGTTATTCAAAATCATAAATTAAAATTTTTACTTGAAGAATACTTTGTTTTTAAAAAGCCCACTCTCCATTGTCTGTACAACTGCAAGGAGCTTCTGACCTCTGCTAGTGCTGTTGCAAACTTTGCAGATCTGAAATCCCTTCTAAAAATTTACCTTGTGACATAAATTTAACAAAATACTCAAAAAAATAATCAACCCCAAAATACAATTATTTCAGTAACCTGACAGAATTGTGTCAGTGTCAGTGGCCACCAGGACTGGGTAGGTTTGTGTAGATTACTGTAACGTTCCTTGGTCTGTGCATGGTGCCAAAATCAAAGGGATCAATAAAACTGAACATTTGAAGACTTAGTAACACTGGGAATGATTCAAGCATTTCCCAGTCAGGTGGTAGATAGAAAGTATACTGATAACATTTACTGCATTTTACTGAAACCCAAACCAGTTCTGTAAGTAATTCTAGCTTGGAGAAGGGGAGTAAAATATGGACAAAGATCAGAGATTGGCATAGACCAAATAGCCCATCTTTTCAGTGTTTTAACACTGTATACTTGGGGGTGATGATAAATAACTGAATTCCTGGGGTCTTTGTTACCTATGAATGATCCCTCTTTTTCCCTACTGAACTTCTGGCCTACCCAGTCTTCTGAAGTGGTTATTTAGAAGGAATGGAAGAAGAGCTCACTTGGAAGGCAGGTCAGCACTGTGCTGCCACAAACAGCCAAGGCAGGGACTATTCCTCTGGCTGGGTGTGCCATGACAGGCACTTTGTGCTTGTCCTGTGGTCATTCACAGCACCTCTGCCTCAGCAGGAGATCTGGATGACAAAGAGGCACTTGGACCTCCAGCCCACCTTCTCCTGGTTCCATAGTGGGTCATGTTATTGGACATGTTTCACTGATCAAGAATAATAGTTTTGTCATATGGCCTTTTCCACTTCCACAGAAGAGGCCAGGTCAGCCACTTTTCAATGCCATCCAGCATGCAAAAATGTAAATGACAAAAAGGGAAGGCACGGCAGTTCCAGTCTGGAAGCTTTCCAGGGTCTGCAACCTGCTTTAAAGCAGGGTTGTCTGTCCTGGATATTGTCCCAAGACAACAGTACATGAGAAACCAAGTGCTAGTGACAGTAGAACCACCCCATCCACAGGAAACCTCAGCCTGGTTTATGGCAAGAGGTGTGAAGGTTCACCAGGCTTCCCACTGCTCTTTGGCCATGTGTTTGCCCAGCTCTGTGAAGGAGAACTCTCACAGGAATCTGTGCTGTGACAGGGTGTCAGTGGATACAGGGCCATGTCGCCCTAAATGGCCCCCATGTGATCCTGCCTGTCATGGGGTTGCCTGTGGAAGTGAGACATGGATAATCACCAGAGGGGTATTCTACACACTCAGTCATAAATAATTAAGACTAAGCTGCCTTCTTCAGCCCGCTGAAAGAAGATAATGTCATTTGGCTCAGGTTTGGGGAGTTTTCATTTCCCTTTGTAGTGGCTTCAAGAAGCTTTATAAATACATTGCAATGAAACAATCACCTGAGGACAACTCTAGCAAACAAACCAATTCCTACACCTGAGTCTCCCAGTCAGGGACTGTAATTAGGACAATAATCCATGTGACAAAAAATTATATAGTAACAAATAGTAATTGCTTGCTGAGAAGGATAAGGATTGGGAGACAAAGGGAGGGGATGAATGAGTCAAATCCTTTAACTGCTCAGAGAGATCGGTGGGAGGATAAGAGCAGGAACAGAAACACATTTCGGATTCAGCTCTCCGGGGAGGCTGTAACGGGTTTGTTAGCAGAAATGCACTCCCACTCGGCACGCTGCTGAAACCACACAAAACCTGGTGCACCTGCATCTTACACGGCACAATTGCTCCTTGTGGTCTCAGCCTCCTGACACGCTATTCCTAATTCTAGGAATGGCAGAAAAACATTTCTGAGTGTATGTTGGCATTTCTTAGCATGCATCTGTTGCACACTCTTGTGATGCTGAAACTCCTGTTATGTAACATAGATATTTTTCAGTGCTTTTCCATAGCATGACTGGGAAATGTAACCTTTTCAGATATACATATTTCACCATGCTGCAGCCAGCTGTGAAATTCTAGCAATTCCAGGATATTATCATTCCAATTTAAAATTGAATATTTTTGTAGATAGCTGTTTTCCTTTCCCTTCTTTTCTATTCTTATATGCATATGTTCAGCTTTCAACAAACATACTTATCTTTTTTTTCCCTTTTTCCAACCTTCTCTTCCCAGACAATCCTAGGTTATGGTTTGCACGGCTTTACGTGCATTCAAAGCTGTAAAACATTCACCACACCTTCAGGTGCTTGTAAACCCTACGGTGAAAGGCAACACTAAATATTTTATTGAAGACAGCATATTTGATTTTTGCCAAAGTGCAGAACTTTACTCCTGCACAAGTGTTTGCCCTCACTACCAGATAAAAGACAGATGTGCCACATTAACCTGTGGCTTTATCGAAAGTCCACTAGTGTCACTCTGAAGAGCAAAGGAGAGGGGAAGAATTGTTGATGTTTACGTGAATGCCTGAGAGGAAGAAAAGAAGTCTGATTTGCCTGCAGAGCTGGCAAATCCTTGAGCTTCATCTGATCATTTCTGCCTATTTTCTCCTGCTTCTGCTTTTTGTTTCCCTTGCCCCTTTTTATTTTTTATGTTTCTCTCTGCTTCATGTTTCAAGTCTTGTTTTGGTCTGGTGCTATATGTGAAGGAGAGGCAGGCTAGTAACAGGACTGTGTATTTGTCAATCACAAACTCTTTCACTGAACAAAGCAACTGAAATATTAGAAGCAAATTAATGATAACATTCACTGTTAGATGTCAAAGCTAGGGCCATAATTATTATTTGGTTTACTGAAAACCTAGAAAGAAGGAAAGGACAGAGTGATTTGACCTACACTTAATGCAAAGGATCAAGCAGCAGAAATTTGAGCACAGTACTCAATGAATTGGTGATTTTAGCTACACTGCAGCCCCTCCCTGACCCAGGCTTCCTATTTAAAATTTAGATACTGCTTAAAATATTTCCCAGAGGTAGGAGTTTTAATGTAGTCATGTCCTTTCAGGAGTTAAGAATACACTACCACCATGGGAATTTTTCCTTACTGTGTCAGTGGATGAAATTCAGCCTCGAGCTGCACCCATCAGATACACTCCCTCTTACTCATTCCTGGCTTCCTCCTACTTACTCCACACATTGCCATGCATTTGGTCTGTTTGGAGTTCCTCCTTGACACTTCCACCTCCACTTCCCCTAAATCCATGGTAAGTACAAATCTTCCTAGTCTGAATATTCTCCTGTCTGTATCTCATGTTGTCTTTGGTCTCTGCCAGCACAGCTCCTTTCTAAGGGTTCATTTTCTCACAGTGAAGCTGAGTCTCATTCTGTGCTGTACAAATTGCAAATACTTAAATCATGAGGATCAAAAGTACTTCTCTATATTTTGAGGCTAAACTGCTGATTGCTGCACAGTCTAAATATCACAGTGGCAGTGGAGAGTGCCCAAAAAAGAAGATACAGTCTAAAACCTGTGGAACATTTACTCTTGAGGAAAGATCTCAGGTATTAGCCAATTAGGAAAATGGCTTACCTTTCTCTCTTTCTAATTTCATTATTTCTTTAATTTAAACCTATTTAACACTGAATTGTCGCTTCTGTATGATACTGCAATACAAAAGGAAAAAAAAAAAAAAAGAGATGGGTCTAAGCTGAGTTTTCAGGCTTCTTCACTCTTTACCCCTTTGGAAGATTTGTCTTGGTATGGGGATGAGGTGCCTCGTGGAGCATCTGTTCATTAGCACCTACTAAACTTTTCAGAGCAGTCACTCCCTACGCAGGGAGCTCCAGGTAGCCTCACTACATCTGGCCAAGGCAGGTGAGGTCTTAGCAGAGCAATGATCCAAATCAGACTCTTCCTGCAGCTTTTGTCAGAGGACAGCAGTAATTATCATCATTCAAACAAAACAAAACCTATTTTAACACTTACAAGGTATTACTTTTAGTCAGACACCTGATCAGCAACCAGGGAAATAATTCTTTTATTCTTTTCTCAAAACCAAAACCATCTTGTACCATACACTGAACCTGGCTAATTTGTTTTCTTTTGTCCTCACAGCCTTGGTCCCACAAGGAAAAAAATGTTCTATTATCTGATCAAGAAGGGTGTTTCAGTGAAAATCAAGCTCGTGTGCTTTGTTCTGAAATAAAGAATTAGGAGAGGTTTTTAAAACATTCAGTAATAAGTGCCATAGCCTGAGAGCCAGGGGAGAAAGAGTTTAAAGGATGTTGTCATTTGATGGCCTAAAAGTAAATTGTAATGCAGAAATAATTTGCTGGGAGGTTATTTCAAGTTTTCTGTTAGAAAATATATTTTCATTTTATTTACAGAAAATGAGCCTGACAGAGTCATGGAGCCTCTGTTACAAGAAGCCCTAAACCTACTGAAAACACTCTCCAAGCCAAACCCTTTCTCTCCCTGTTCAGAAAACACTACTTGTTTCTAGGCTTCTAATTTTTTTTGGTTCTGTTTTAATAGATAGGAGATCACAGCAGAGATCACAGACTTGGATTTCAACTCTTGGATGCATCTCGGGAAGAGAGGAAAAAAAGACAGTGAGCACAGAGGGGCCTGGCAGTTTGGGTGGTATTATAAAAAAAAAGTATTCAGGCAGAGTGTAGTGAGAATAGTGGTTTGAAAATACAGCCCTGAAGGAAGAGTCTCCAGAGAAACAATGAGAAAGGAATAAATAAAAAGAAAGTTATAAATTCATCTATTTGCTCTTCCCTGACCCTTGCTTTTACTCCTCTTCACAGCAACTACCCTGGGAAAGGCACAATGCTTTCTCCTGTCACAATATTGAGAAAAATTGAAATGGGGAAGAAAGACCACCAGATGCTTTATTGTCTTAGGCGTTTCCACATAATTAGCTGGGAATAAAGGTCCTCTGCATGGTTTCATTGCATTGAATGAACTTGGATATTGCTACACAGTAGTGTGTTTTATGATTCATGCTCTGTTATCCAGCGGCTTTTTGAAAACTGCCAGCTACTTTATCACTGACGGCCAAGCCCGGGCCTACAACTTAAAATGCAGCAATGCAAAGTTAACTGTGCATGACAGATGTCCATGAAATTGTTTAACACACGCACGCATGCACACACCACACACGCGCTCGCACACACACACTCTCTCACAAAGCTGCCTCTTGCCCTCCTACTCTTGCCACTGCCTCTCTCACTGAGTGCTCAGGCTCAGTTTTAAATATAAATAAAAGCTGGGCACTTCTGGAGAAGAGGTTGTGGGTGCGTGCTGAGGACCATGGGTTACTGCAGGAATTGTAGGCTCTACCAGGAAACTTTCCAGAGAGGCTGTGAGAATCCCAGAGGCAGCTCCTCGGAGAGCACTGAGAGGGTGACGGGTCCTCTCCTCTTCCTCTCCCCTTCCCTCATCTCCTCCTCCTGTCCCACACACTTCCTGCTCACACCTCTCTGCAGATGGGAAATTTGTGTGAGGATCCCAAGATACTGAAGTTCTCAGCACTGCCAAGGTTTTACCTTAGAAGCACCAGCTCCAGAGGAGAGTCAGAGCACAACTTTTAGGCTTTGCACCTGGGCACCCCTTTGCCCACTGGCTTCCCTGACAGAATTAAGATCACAGGGTCTGCAAAACCTTCATACAAGGTGTTCCTCCTTTGAAAAGAACTTGGGGTGCCCCAATTGGATTTATTGTGTAGTTAGAAGGTAAAAACTGGGCCAAAAGAAGCAGACTCTCAGAGAAGAACTGATTTCTGGGCACACAGAGAGGAGCTCACACAGGCTTCATGCAGAGGGCTGCCTGGTGCCTGGCATCCACTCCTGGGAAGCATGGGCCTGTCCCTGCTCCCCAACCCACTTGTCAAGCACCGTGGCATAAAGAGAGAGGGGGGTGAGCATATCCCTCTCCTTTCTCTGCCTTCCATGAACAGCTCTATTGATTGCCATTGGGTTATTAGCATGGGAAGGTGGTACCCAGTGTGAATGCAAGTGACAGCAGCGAGCCAAAAGAAAGGAAATGGGGAATCAGTTCCCCTTTAGAAGGAGAGCTGAGAAGTCCCCTGACCCCGCTTGGACTCACTTTGTATTCTGGAAGGGATGAGCCCTTTCCCCAAGGTTTACTGGGTGCTCTGACAGGCAGGAAATAAACATGAAAAACCTTCCCAGTGCTCAGCAAATGGAGGCTGGGGGTACACAGGAGAGCATCAGATGAGTTTGTCACATCACAAAAAACACCGACAACAAATGAACATGCAAAAAGATAAATCAAAACCAAGAACAAAGCAGAGAGATTTACACTCTCCATTTACTTATGTCTAAACAAACATGTAATTCACTTTTGTTTAACTTCAAGGTATGTTGCAAGGAAAGAAGTAATTCTGCCATGGGAATACTGGGCCAAATTCTCTACCATAGTGCAAGCATACTTTTGATTTCACAGGGGTGGTTCATCTTCTGCTTAGCAATTTGGGCTTGTACCCCTGTCGCATGGACATTAAAAGCATCGTAAGACTCAGTCTTCAGTAAACTGCATCCATGTCCAGACCAAAGAGGATGGTCACAATTTTCAGCAGACCTTGGTGTAACTTCTAGAAGGGCTTTCAGAATGGAAAGCAAGAGGCCAGAGGGACGAGTGTCACTGATACAATTTTCCCATGAGATTTCTTTTTAAAGGGTATTTTTTCCCCTCTGACATCCGCTAACAACTCACACTCATTTTCAATTGCCTGAGTTACTAGTTCTGTGATTCATGAGCAGATCTTATTAAAGCTTATCTGATATAAGGCAGCCAAGATCCTCCAAAATATCAAAAAAAATATCTGCTTTTTGATCTTTACTAGGGGGGAAAAAAATTTCAGCCACAGCTCCCAGCTCCCCATCAAAGTTTCCGCTCCTTCGGCAGAGCATAAAGAAGCTCAGCAGGATGGCAATTCCACAGGGTGGGATGCTGTGGATGTGCCTGCATGTCTGCATGCCTGCCTGCATGTGTGTGTGTGTGCCTGCATGCGTGGGGCCCGTGGGTGGCCTGCTCAACATTTTGGTGGATGTTTCATTCCCACCCCTTTTACTACGACCCTGGTCAGGCCACTTTTATGCCAGTGACAGCTTCATGAAGCACAAAACATGGAGCAATACATGGCATGAAATTGGCAACAAAGCCGAGCAAAAGAAGGAACAATTCTCTGGCAGGATGTGATCACAATATGGCTGATTGGATCTGGAAGCAGATGCCAGCAGCGGGTATTGTCCCGGTGACTGAAAAGACATGACCCCCGAGGTACAGAAGACAACGAGGCCCTCCTTATGAACCACAGGGGGAGGGGAGAAGAGGTGAAACCAATGAATAAATCAGGCGATGGAAACAAGGGAGAAAAGAAAATGCTAAAGAGGACTTTTATGGGGGACAGGGGCAGCTCAATATGCAAGAGCGTTGCCTCCCCAGCTAGCTGAACACTTGCTCAGACAATGGCTTTTTAACAGATGGGAGCCCTGCTGAAAGGGGCCAAGTTTTGTGCAGTTGAGAATCCCTGTTTGTTTAGTCTGCTGCTGCCCAGGCAGGTGTCTGGAGAGAGGCAATCCAGCAGGTTAAGTGTCTCAGGGGTGGTTTAAGACAGGCAAGCCTGCGTATCAACCAGGACTGGTTTTATTGGCAGGGGACTGATCTTGTTAGACTTGTTTGTGAAACCCTCAGGGAGGATGGGAAAAAGAGATCTCTTTTCTCCCTTCCTTCTAAAGACAGATTTTCCTGGTCTGGGCAATCAGGCCTCTGTAATAAACCCTGCCAGTAGGGCAGCTTCATGTCACAGGTACCGACAGGACACAAAACATTGCAAAGGAGCACACGACGATGCGACAGAGCACATTACATTGCCACTTGCAATGTCACAACTCTGAGTTCCTACACAGACTCCTCCTTTCTCTCCTTTCCTACAATGCATTTGATAACCCAGCTGTTTACACTACAGTTTTCTGGATGGGCTTCTTCATCTATTTCAGCATTTACTGCAGATCATTGAAATTCGACTCACACGGCTCCTGACCTCAGCGATGTGCAATTCTCCCCTGCAGTAACAGAGATGCAGCCATTCTCCTCTGGTAACGATGACACCCAGCTAGCAGGACTGCTGGGGTTGATTTTTCTTCACTCACATAAGCACACAGACGGTAAATGCCACAAATAGGATTGGGAGCCTGTGGCAAGTCAGTGTGGGAGGGGTGTGCTGGACCAGCCCAGAGCAGGTGAATGCCTCAGTCACTCCCATGATACTCAGCAATACCCGAGATGACACAATTCTCTTGCATCACCCTGTCCAAAATAGCAAACTTACAACAACATGGATCATGTAAGGAACACAGAGAATGAGGAGAAGGGAAGGAAAACACACAGAGCACCATGCCTGTGTGGCAACAGGCACATCACCTTCCCTCGTGCTGGATCATGATAGTCCTGAATATCAAACAACTGAAGGGAAGGATGAAGGTACACCCACATTTCCATATTCCTACCCATGCTATTGACTTGCTGGGCAACTTCAGACAAGGGACATCACTCCTCTGTGCTCCCATTCCCCTCTTGCCCTCCACATCCTTTCTCTGCTTAAAATGCAGCGGCTGTCAGAGTTGGTAAGAGTGTGAATTCTATAAGCCCAACAAGATTCCATCCCAATACAATTGCTTCTAGTTATTCTTCCTTTCAGGAATGTGTGACAATAACATTTCCTATGCTTTTTGACCATATTATGTGCTCTAGCACTTTTCTGTAATCATGAATCCCAGTGGGAAAAAAACCCCAACCATTGCTCTAATTTTACCTAAGCAGCCTTCCAGAGGATAAACAGGGACCAAATACTTTTAGGGATACTATAGTTCTGTGACTAAATCAGGTCATTTCTGCCCTAGGACCTCCTTGCAATCTCTCCTCCATCTCCAGATCTGTTTTGAAAACAGAGAGGTGAAAGCTTGTTTCCTATATACACACTAGGTTGCTGCAAGGCTACTGAGCCCACCCATAAGAGATCTGCAAAAAAGTGTGAAAGCAATACTCACTATAGTGAAAGATTCTTTTCCCCCTTTAAAAAAAAAAAATCTGTCTGGATTGGGTTAAACAGCACAAAATATTAATCCCCACGTGCAATTGCATCATTGGTATCTATTCTCTGGCATAAAAAATGTCGGCCTTGAACTATCAACCTAGACACAAAGGTTTTCTTAGTCACTTTCCAGCTTGCAAAGCCTCTTATTTTAATATTTTTGATACAAAGTTAAACGTTTTTCTTCAAAGTGCCTAAGGACAATGCTAATGCTCTTTCTGAGTTTGCCTCTTCCCATTTAGTTATCTTGGTGCTATTCATTTTTAAAGGCTTAAAGTAGAGTTTATGCGGCATTAGTATTCATAGGCACATGCTAATTTACTCTTATGTTCGGATACGCAAGTGGTTTTTTCAGATGAAACAGAGGGGATTAGATCTAGATCGCTTGCTCTGAAGAAAAGTTGTAGCATGCCTCAACTTTCTATTCTTTTCAATGTGGCATCAATTACTAAAACTAGACTTCTTGTTCCTAAAACAGAAATAAAAATATTTGCTGCAGTCTCATAGAGGGGAGGAAAAAAAAAAAAAAAAAAAAAAAAAAAAAAAAAAAAAAAAAAAAAAAAAAAAAAGTCTATTCCTGTTCGAGAAAGTCACAAAGTCTCCAAACCCTCCCTTTGCTCTCCTCCCTTCTCCAGAGGGACGAGGGATTACCACCGCTGATCCCTGATGCCACTCTGGCCAGGGCAGCCGGGGCCGAGGGCTGTGCTCCAGTTGCCCATTGTCAGCAGTGGCAGCTGGGAGGAGGGTCTGTCCCAGCCAGCCAGTTCTCGGGGGTCACCTCGGCAAGGACAGCCTGCCCCTTGCTGGGTGTCACGGCCAGACAAATTTGCTTCAGTCCACAAACGTGTTTGAAGGAGGAACTCACAGCAAAAGCTTTTTCTAAGCGTTCCAAAGCTAGCACTTTGGAGAGGGAAAACAATGCTTTTTTGATTCTGTTTTCACTTTATAACTCGGCTTTTAAACTTTATTGTTGTTAAGTATATCAGCATTTGGAAGCAAACCCCAACTTTCATCACTTTCCCCTATGTTTTCTGTTTGGAAACAAGAGAATTACCTCACCAAAATCCATTTACGTTGGGAATTTGATTTGGAATATGTAATCCCCCACGAGGCGATAATGCAGTTAGGGGACATGAGCGGATGCCCCGTTCCCCTCTGGAGCAGCTGTGGGGCACCACAGAGCCAGCCCTCCTGCAGACCCCACTGCATCCCACAGGGCCTGCCTGTGGCCCCACACACTCATGAACAGCCTGAAGTCACTCCTGGACCTCTTTTGGTGTTTCATTTCTTCCCATTGCATTCCACCAGCTGAGGCAACTCTGAGGGAGCAGGAGGAGCAGCTCAGCAAGGTCTTCAGACCACTCTACAGGAATGGCTAGGGAGGTTTCATTCCAGGCACACTCTTTTTCCCAGTCACAGGTATTTGCTATTAAGGCACATTGGGTCTGTCTTTCTTTCCCCCCCTCTTAGGAAGAAGGAGAAGAGGAAATGAGGTAAAGAATTTACTGTGGGATAAAAGCAAGGAGGTCAGCTGAGTACCTGTAGCTACTCAATGGAAATGTGTAAATATACACCACTTCTGTGCCTATGAGAGTATATCAATGCCATTTGGTCATGCTGATTACCTGACACTGCATCTCAGGTCCACGTGATTTTTAATGGTTATTTTATATTTTGTCCTGCACCACTAATTTGCATGACTAGAAGACACACAAGTGCACAGAAAGGATTATCCAGACAATAGTTCTGGACTAACTAAGTGAAAGAACTGTCACATCTTCACTGAAGGTAAAGGATGACTACCTGGCCAGACCACCAGGACCCGGGTCAATTAGACATTGAGGGTACATCAAGGTGAGAGCATCAAACAGTGAGAGGACACAGTCCTGGGCATGGGAATGCAGATGTCTGCCCCAACAAACAGATCTGACTTTCCCTGACACTGTTTTTGGCCCATGCCAGCCAGTACCACCTTAAAAGATGTCCAGGTGCAATTCCAGAGGATGCGCATCCATATCTGGGATTGCTTGTAAGCCATGTGTGTGCTTCACCCTGCCCTGGAAATGAAGAGGATTTATGATCCAAGCTGCAATCTGTTCCTCACCACTGGCCTCTGTGCCCAGGAACACTCTGGGACATGTTTAATTGTGTAGTTTGTGTAACCCAAAGGTCCTCTTTCCACCGAGACGTGGAAATTATAGCTTTTGCTTGACATCAAAATTTAAGGACATTGCACTGCTTGTTTTATATCAGGTTGCAATACAATTTATTACATAACACACACAAAAGTAGGGGCTTTCAAAGTCTGTCATTCCCAAGAGAGGAAATTTTGGGTTTAAAGTTGCACAGACGAGTTCTGGTACAACTTTTAACTATCACCCCTACCTGAGCCCTTCACAAACATTACTGTGAAGTTCTTTTTATGCCTGGGAATCAGGCACTGGGAGATTCAGGTGAGCAATACTCACCCTTTAATTTTTTTTTTTTTTTAAATCAATTTGAAATATTTCTGCTTGGCTTTTTTAGGTATTAAAATAATCCCATTTTAGCCCTTTATATATTCAGAGTACAGTTCCCTGTTGACTTCAACTACTGAACTTATTGTAGGGAAATCCTATCAGAGGCATTACAGCCTATCTCAGACCTCAGTTCTCCTTTTCCATTGCTTCTCCTCCTCCTTTTCCTTTTCCCTTTTAATAGCCTTTTTTTTCTTTTTCTTTTTTTTTTTTTTTTTTTTTTTTTTTTTTTTTTTTTTTTTTTTTGTTTGTTTGTTTCTATGTCCTACTTCCCTTGTCCCTTCTTCACACAGGTCACAGGGTGCTAGAAGGCACCAAATGTATGGGATTCTATCAGGTTGCTATACCCAAATGGAAATAGGAAGTAAAGGGAAAGCTTTGCTTACATTTAGTCTTGGACTCGAGTCCCTTAAGGTCAGACACCACAACAAAATTCTGATTTTCTATTAACTCTGAAAAAAATATATTTTTACTCACATTTTCCTTAGAAATGTACAGTCTCTTTGGGTTGAAGATGCCATATTCAGGCTTTTAATACAGAAAAACTGCTTTAGGGCAGGCAGGTGCAGAGAAAAAGCTGGTCCTGTGAGCATTCACAATGCCCCTAGTCCTTCCAGGATTTCTCTCCAATGGCTAGGATTTGGCATAGCAAATGGACCCCACTTTTGGGAACAGAAATTGCTGCTCTTGTTTAGGTAAAAGAGACCCTGACTGGTGTAAAATACATATAATGCATACATGAAGTTAAAATATGTAAGGGAAAGAAAAAGTGCCCTTTAATGCAACTGGAATTGCAGTACTGCCTATGTTTTACTGAGAAGTTACATGAAATACTCTGGATAATGAAATATTCCAGCAGTGGCTGGACTGCACAAGTGCCTCAGGTTTTCTGTGGAAGCACAAAACAGAGCATCTCAGTTTTTCATGCAGAACAGAGAAGCTTGAAATCACCACCCCCAGGCAGAGGAACAGCTTTCAAAACAAGAGGCATTTTCTCCACTTCCCAATTTGTGATTTCCGAAAGGCTTGCCATTTCTAAACCAGCTTTGCTGTCTGCTTGTGCAAGCCTGGGAGCTGCAGATCTGAGCAGGGAACCCCTGTCATGTCACTTCACATATGAATTGTGTGAATATTTCTGTTCAGGAACCTGTCCACAAGTGACTGGGAAATTAAGCCCCTCAGAAATCCGTGTGGCACATCCTATGGACATAGTAATCCTTCCCAGCTGACCTCCTCTGGGCTGGGAAAGCTCATCCCCAGAGGCATCCAGGGTCCAGCTGACTGATGTTGAAGCACAGAATGGACCAAACACGCTGTCCCCTTTGTAAACTGCTTTAATTGGACCTGAGTCCTTGATGGACTGAGGCTTCCAGCTCTGCTTGTTTAGCAAAAAAAGCTCTCTTAATTTCTTATTGTAGCACACAAGATTTAGTGCAGATCCTTTAATTTAAATGTCAGAATGTGAGCAGTAATTTATTTCCATAAAACAAAAAGCAATAAAGTCAAATATATTAAGCTCTAGCTGTGAGAGCTCAGATTATACAATTTATAATTGTACAAAACACAAACAGCAAAAAACTACCCACCAGAGGATGAGTTATTATCACTCACTTAAGCATTTGATTCTGGGCTGGTGAAAGCAGTTGCAAGAAAACAATTAAAAAAAAAAAAAAAAAAAGATGGAGAAGCTCAAGGCGTTTGGGACACTGAAAGACCCTCAGTGACAGTCAAACATGGGGAACAGCTGATGTGTCGCTACACCTGCTGGCCTTCCCAAGTGCTCCTCTGCTGCTCCTCCAACCACTGAGGGTTACTCTGACCTCCCACTTTCATACTGGTTACACTCTGCCAATATTTATTTTTGCATTACACCCTTTAAGTCACACTCCCTGACAAATGGTAGGGAACACAAAGGAATAAGATGTTGTAATTTTTCCAGCTGGGACTACATTTTTTCAGTAAGCAGCACCTGGGATAACCAAAAGCTGGTTTTCAGTAAGACCTTATCTGACACTAGTGATAACATCATAAAAACAACTGTGTCATAGGAATTCATATGATCATGACCTGAGTCAAACCAGAATGGCTCAAAACCTTAAACTTTGAAAACACATCTCTGAAAGGAGCAGAAGTACTTCAGCTGGCACCTGCACCAGAACTTCTCTGAGATTTTGAGCTCTGAGCTTCATTCTGTCAAACTAAAATATCCATAGAGTGACCATCAAGTAATGAAGAATATCTAAGTCATCCTGGCAAAACCTAGTATTTTCAGGAGTATATAAACAAAGGGTATAGTAAAAATGTACAATGCATAAAACAGCCTCGTTACTGGTATTGAGGTGACAGAGGAGAGGCAGAACTAAAGACAAATCCACCAGAAATGCCATTCAGAAATTCTGCTTTATACCACAGCTCCAACTATTACAAAAGCCCCTGAAGGAGAACTACAGAAACAGAAGTCTGGTGGCTGCCAAGCCTCCCCACTTACACTACTGATCCTCATGCTGCGTGCTGTGGAGAGGCCAAAGATGTATTTCTGCATTTTTTCTATAGAGCAAAAGTCACCTGAAAAGTGGCTGAGGGTACACTCAATGCCCTCATCCAGATTATTGATAAAGATGTTAAACAGGACTGGCCCCACAGCTGAGCCCTGGGGAATAGCGGCAGCCAACTAGATGTGACTCTGTTTGCCACCTCTTTCAGGGCTCTGCCATCCAGACAGGTTCTAACTCTGCAAAAAATACACCTGTCCAAGCCATGGACCAGGAGAATGGGCGCAGGAAGGGTTTCCTTGGCCAAAGGCACCTGCTGTGCTTTTTTGAGACAGAAGTGTGTAATCTGACAGAGCTGCAGCCCATGTGAGGGCCTATCAGGACCTGCAGCACAGGGCACTGCATTTTGGGATCTACATGATGTCCTTGCTGTTTCACTTGTGATGGGCTTCATGAGTTGCTCTTCCAGCAGCACTTAATGCCATCACAGGAGCCTCAGGAAGCCCTGATTAACAGGATTCACGCTGGGCGGGGGCCGAGGCGCTCCCCTCCTTTTTTTTTTTTTTTTGCTAACCCTTAATGTATTCATTGCCTTATTTTCATACATGCTGATTGAATAGCGATTTATTCCTCTGCTGCCGGGCCAGTCCCTCCATACTAAACGCGAAATCTTTATTCCGACCAATGTCTAAATCATTGTTTTCTGGCGGCGCAGATCATGTGGCACAGATTATTAATAGCTCCGGTCTCTACACCACTTGACACGGCGCTCCAGCTGTCATTCCGCTCCCTGGCTCGTATGATTCTTGCAGTGGTAAAGTGCCAGGCCCGGGCCGAGCCCATCAGTCACTGTCAGGCGGGCCCCGGTGATGAATAGCCCGGCGCGCAGGGCGGCGGGGCCCCGCTCCCGTTCACACTCCCCGGCTTTTCCCGGCTTCTCCCGGCTTCTCCCGGCTGGCCAGCTGAGCCGGGCACTGCCAGCCGGGTCCTGCACACACCGCCCCCTGCACACACCGCCCCCCGCACCCCGCCTGAGTTAAAAACGAAACAAATCCTAATGCCATCATGTCACTAATTATGCATTTAATTCAGTTATAAGGAGCTAATGGCTCCCTCAGTGACAGCTTTTACTGCTAAAAGGCAATTCATTCCTAAAACTGAGAAATCTAATTACACAAAATGCTTCGTCCTAATCCTTTCAAAGAATAATCTTATTTGTAGACATTAACATCCCAGATGCTGCTGCTGTTTGTCCATTATGACAGTGTTTGTCCTGAATAATGTATAAATAGCTCTTTTTGGACAGTTGCATGTCACTAAATCAATACAATTTGCTGCCTTCTGTTACATTAAGTCAGCCTGGGCAAGCTGGAGAAAATTAACCTTTTGTTTCCCACTCAAAAGGGCCTTTGAAATTAGAAACAAGAAAGGGTTGGAGGGCCTATGGGAATCATGAGGTCTATCTTTCTTTTAACCCACAAAATATTCAGCAGATCTGCAGGGCTGGTGATGGGTGTATCTTCAGAAAAACGGGCAAAACAGTTCCAGATAGTGGGAACACAAATACTAAACACAAAAGGGAAAATTGTGTTCTGCTTTCTTGTCTCTTCCTTAAATGCTTCAAGTTTCTTTCTATGGAAGCAGCTTAATTGTAGTAAATTCTACAGTTTCTGTAGAATTCTGCAGCGTTTTGTTGTCAAGGAATTGCTACTAAGATATTCCTTAGCAATTGTGGTAGCTCCCACAGCCAGAGGGATGGGAAATATCCCCGTGGAGTCACTCTCCACACAAAAGCCCTTGGAGAAAACATGAGAGAATAGAAAGTCTCTCATGCAATATATGAGCTGAGGGCATGTGGCTTTGAGCAGAGATACTGCCAAGTGTAAAGCTGGATCTCAGTGTATTTGCCTATTTATCTTATATATTAAGAATAATATAGTGTTTTATTATTATAATATAAAATATAATGTATTCTTTTATTTTAGAATATATTCTGCACCTTTTCTTATGCTAAAGTAACCAGCAGTTTCCATGTGATTCCTGGCACTATCCCAAGGGAAACTCCTAGGATTCCCCAAACATCATTAATATTTGTGAAAGTCTCAGATACACATGGTTTTTACCATAAACTCAAGTCTCAGTGAAACCACTCTGGCTTTGCCAGGGACGAAGAGTGAAGCTGGGCAGTGCTCAGAACCCAGAACAGATCACGGCTCTGAGAGGAAAGGAAAACACAGCTCCTACCAAACCCACACCTCAACTCCAGCTACATACTCCATATGTTGCACTGTAAAGTCATCAGGAAGCCAACTTACTGGAAAAAATCCAGTGCTGAGAAGTTATGCCCAAGCTCCTGATAGAGGACAACTTCAGGTCTTATTCTGGCCCCAGCCCCCAAGCATCTATTCTGTGAATTTACCAGCAATGTCCCTAATTGCTGGGTCCTTGAAACAGCACAGAGGGAGCTCAGCAAGCAGAAGGATTAGTGGGAAATTAAGGAGTAGTCTGCCATTCAAAAAAAGTGCAAGGTGCAAATCAGAAAATGTCACATTTCCGCATTGGTGATTTGGGTTCTGACTCAGTAGAAAAAGCTTCCATGGCCAATCTTCAGGGCACTGTGGGGAGTGAAAAAGGGAGAGCAGAGCACAGCTTCACTAGCACAGAGGCACATACCTGCCCCTTCAATGCACACAAGTAAATGCAGGAACACCCTTCTTCTGAGCACACAGCTCTAACAGATATTAATAGCCAAAGTCAAAAGCTTGCTCTTGGAGCCAAAAATCAAATAACAGTCTATTTGCCCAGAGAAATAAGAGTACAATAAAGCATTTATGTGGCCATCTTGTGAAAGGCTACATGAGGGAGCTCCCTGAGGCTGCACATGCACTGCATAACATTAGGAAGAGTCCCTTGCATGGTGGCAGGACTATTGTGACTGCTTGACGTACAGAGAGCCCACGTCTGGCAGAATTACTGATTTTTCTGCCATTTCAAACCCATTTACTCCCCGTCCACTCATTTTTCAGATGATTATTTTCTTTTCCATGCCTGCCTGAGTTGTTTCATTTTACTCTTCAAGAAAGTCTCATGGCATGTTTCTCCTGTGAGGGCTGCAGTTCAGCTCTCCAGGTCTTTTTTGCCATTCATGGCTTCCTGGGTTAAATAATAGCAGCTACTTTGTTAAACAGAGCTTCTCCTTGGTTCCTCATCCTAACAAGAGGGCAGATCCAGAGAGCTACCAGCAAAGCTCCCTTCCCCATCCTGCACTGCTGGATTGCCATTGCTTTCCACAGAGGTGGTCAGGTTTATAAGGGCTGGGGGGATGTTACTTTTGGGGTTTACCTCATGAAGGCAGTGAATAACCTGTGGCACCACAGGCTTCTTTTGGAAACACAATGAGGCATGCACAAAACTGACCTCCTGGGAAACCCTACAAAGTCTATTTGCCTTGTGCCAGTGGCATCAACCTCTGACCCTACTGCTTACTCTGGCATCAAAATGAAGCAAGAGCTGGGCATTGTGTATGGCAAAGGTTTTAAATTGATTGCATCACTACAGAAAGCATGAAATCACTTCTTTGGACTCCCTGCTGTTAGTGTTCTGTGACCAGGGGGACACAGACATGTGGTTATGTCAGGTCAGCATTTTCCACATATACTAAATGTATTTAAAATATTCAATGTATCCATTTGAATATTTTTAGGGGGATTAATTGTTCAAATCTAAAAAGTTTATGCCACTCTAATGGACTACTAATGGAAGAAGCTTTAAAAAAAATCTCTGCTTGGTTCTGAGACCGGACTGTGACCTAACCACCAGGTATAATATGTACCAATATCTATCTTGCACTGTGAAATTTAGATTGCAAATCCATTATGATAGAGTCTGTGTCTTTATGTATTGTGCATTGCTGAGCAAGCTCACAGAGCTCAATAAATAATAAATGGTAGGAACCTGACTGGGAATATTAAACCTGATCAGAAGGATCCTTCACCCAAGAATTTGGGTTTGTTTTTTGTCTTGGCCACCAGTGTGCAGCTGTGACAAAAGAAAGCCAAGTTAGCACTGTCTGCTGGCTGGGCTGAGTGGGATTTGAGTCCCAGCTCTTTCTTTTGCTGATAGAAGCAGGCAGCCAGCCTGTCCCAGTGACTGGCAGGACACGTCAGCTCAGAGTGCCCACCACTGCCCACCCCAGGCACAGAGCCTTCAGCTCTCCTTTCAGATGTCAGGTGCCTCATGGGTGAGCTCACCTGGGCCAGGAAAGGTAGCTTCCCACAAGATAGTTTTTAGATCCCTGGGACAAACCAATCTGAAGCGTTCTGGCAAGCAAATAAAATTAGTAAAGCTGATTTGGAGTGTATGATCAGGATCTCCCATAATTTAATCAGCTGCAGAGTAAAAGAGAACATAATTCTTTTCAAGTGAAGACCAAGTACTTAAAATATTCCTCAAACAGAAACTATTTCCCTTTGATAATCTCAGAAATAATTCCTATATTGGTTAAAGGAAGACAAAGATCAAACATAAAGATTAAAAAAAAAATTAAAAGTACTACCTTCTGATCAAAGTGGTTTGAATGGGTGCTTGGAACCTCATTTAGTTATCAGGATAACGTGAGGTTACTAATATATGGTACTAGCAAGGAGGCCACCGAGAAAGAGCTCTCTTACAGCTCTCATGATAAATAACATGAGATAACATAAATAAATTTCCCTTCTGCTTAGTCAGTAACTATTGCTTAGTGCTGTATTTAGTTTTGATTTAATGAAACAAATTGGACCTCCCCTCTGGGAACACAGAAAGTGGAAGAACACAGAACCAGAAAGGCAAGAAAAGAACATTTTGATACATTTTCCTTCCCAAAGGAGTCATGGGCCTTTGGAAAGGCCATTTCATCATTGTATGCATTGCCACCATTTATTTTTTTTTTCTGTGGAAGTAATTGCTGGAGATACTAAAACAGTCTACCCCAAAAGAGATGAGTACTGGGCATCAGAGCGCAACACAGATGCCTTGAGCTGTTCTTGGGGAGATGAAAAGCTTACTCAACTTTACTCACAAACTCCTTGGAGAGCAGATGATTTTCCAGAACCACAGAATAATTTAGATTGGAAAAGACCTTCTAATCCATTAAGTCCAACCATTAACCAGCACTGCCCTGTTCACCACTAAACCGTGTCTCCGAGTGCCACATCCACCTACATACTGAACAATTCAAGGAACAGTGATTCCACTGCTTCTCTGGGCAGCCTGTTCCAATGTTTGACCACCCTTTGAGTGTAGAAATTTTCCTCATATGCAATCCAATATGCTATTCTGTGGAATGTGTTTTACCATTATGTGCCTTAACCTTGGTCGGGAGCTGCTTTCTGTTCCTGAAAGTAAAGCCTGCCATGGTAAGGCCAAGGGTTAGAAGACAAGTAGAATTAGAGGTCTGGAGCAGAAAAGCAGGCACAGAAAAGTGGTACATTGAGAAATGATCGTGTTTCCTGGTTAAAGAGTGCATTTTGCAACTGAACTAATGGCCAAGATAAGGGAACCTCCTTTCATTATGGGAATCTTGGATCTTTCAGATGCACTTTGAGAGTCCACGGAGCCAAAGCAAAAAATTGAGCTCATCCTATCAAAAGGAAATACACAGGCTTCTTGGGGTCCATGTGTGCCCAGAAGCAAGGAGGAAAGAAAGGGAATAGATGAGTTTCTGACATTTCCTTCAAAGTTGTCAGTATTTTGTTCCCAAAATGTATGAGGATTTATTGAGAGTGATGTCTTAGGATATATCTGGTGTTATTATTATGCATCTGAAATAAGAAATTTATATTATAAAACATTTCCTATTACACTAAAAAAATAACACTATTTCCAGGCTGCAGAATAGCAGCCGATGTGGAACATATAGCAATGGGAGGGAAGTGAATAATATCTTTATTTTCATCCAAATACATCTAGAGAAATTGGCTGAGTACTGTCTACAATATGTGGCATCCTTTCCAGGTGTATTTTCTAGGATTCTGTACTGCTTGTACTGTTTTAACAATCAGTGAACAAGAATTTCTTAACAAGAACAAGGGAACAAGATTTTCTTACCAATAAAAAAGTCACAAGCTCAATATCCCTTGCTAGGTTAGAATAAACAGCAACAGTTTCAGACCTACTGAAAAACTATAGATTCATGTGAGAAGTAAGGTTAAAATGTAAAATATTAAATGTCACGTCATTGCTTACCAAACAATCTCAGCAGCAACATTTCCATTCACACTGAAAAAGGTGTTGAAAGGCTTTGTCCCTCAGATTGCCATTTCACTGCTTGCACTGCACACCCAAAACACCAGAGTTACCTCAGAGGCCTTTTGAGCAGCATCTGGAGGTGGCAAAGGGGAAGGAAAAGCAGTGCCCAGTAGCCCACCATTAGCTCTGCATCCTTGGTTCATTGGGAGGTTTGTGTCTGCCTGAGCAGGCTGATGTGGTCAGGCAGAAAACACAGCTGAGCAGCAGGGCCTGGGCACCCCTCCATCACTGTCAATAAGTGAAATGGAGGGCCCTTACATCATTTCATTTACTATTTCAATGATTACATAGATCATTGCCTTCCCATTGTTTCAGTGATAGATTTAATTAACTTCCAATTAATCACAGAGGGTGATATTTAATGCTCAGCCCTGCACTGAGCACAGTGTCACAGACCAAAGAATATATTTTGAAGGCTTCAGTAATCAAGAGGTCATGGAAGATAGATGTTCTTCACCAAAAGAGAGAGAGAGAAGATAAATTTGTGTGTCCACTCTGCTCTGGCTAACTGTTTTAGTATAATTGTTTCACATCCAAATTATAACTTTCCTAAAGGTCTATCCATGCACAAAGCTAGATAAAAGGGAGGAAGGGGGGTAGGTTATTGGGTCATATTATAGAGTCTTCATAGGGCTGTAATTGCCACTGGCAGGCAGTGGCAAATGTTTGCAGCTGCAGTGTTTAAGGCCCCAACAAATGGGCAGAAATAAATTCCCTGTAAAGATACTTCCATTTAGTAGAATCACTTAAAAATACCAAACCCAAATCAATGACAAAAAGGAGAGTTTCATTAAACTAAGGCTGATTACAGGCAGTGCAAACCCTACAGCTCATTGATGACCTTTCTGGAAGCAGGGTGTCAACATCAGGGCATCTGCTTTTTTTGTAGTCTTTTAGAAGGGGTTCAAAAGATTTCCATTAGGAAAATATTTCGTATTATTTTAAGCAGAAACATTTTCCTAATATATCTAGTGAAAATATTTGAGGCTCCAGTCTCACTTAACAAAATACCAGATGGCATGGGTGACATGAAAAGCATTTGGACATGAAAAGCAATTTTGTTTCTTTTTTACTCTTTTGACATTCATGCCAGGTTTTTGCCTGAGACAGTGTCCAAAGGTACTATTGTAATACAGTGACCAAGCGTTCAAGGCTGAGAACTTTTCAAGTTGGTTCTCTGACCTGGGCTATGTCTGAGTAAATCCAAAATTCCCAGCTGTGCAACCTGAGGGATGTGCTCAGCAATGCCAGGGCTCTGCCCTGGGAGCCAGACACCCTCTCCAGCTCACAAATTCCCACACAACCAACGTGTGCCAAACCCCACTGCAAGCACAATGCTAGTGCCTTAAAAGACAGTGATTTGGCCTGAAAGAATGGATAAAGGCACTGAGGTAGGGATAAGGAAGAAGCTGGAAAGATCAGTAAGGAAGAAGAGATAATTATGAAAGAACAGAGCACCAGGCTCTAGTCTGAAGGGGCCAGATAATCTCTGATAAAATCTGTGACAAAGGCCACAAGACATTTCAAGAAGCCCCTGAACAAGATGGCTTAATACCTTCCCCTTGCCAGAGATGTTCATGTAGAGTGGTACATTTGCAGAAATGCCGATGTTGGTGTATGCACTGAGCTTGCCCTGAGCACCTGGGTGGGATGATCTGGTCCATTCCTAGTTGCTCACTTGTGCACAGAACCCTATGCCACCACCTTCCTCACTGCCACCAGTGACATGCTGCCCACTGCCTGCCTCAGCTCCAGACCTGCCTTTTAGAAATAGTAACGAGAGAAGAGAAATATTTTCACACCCTCAATAACAAGCAAATATATCCCATAAGGATTTCTCCCATGCTGGCAGTCCTGGCTAACCTGATGCTGTGACAGTAAATTCAGCTGTGTGTATGTGTGTGCATGTGTGAGTGGGACAGAGAAATGGCAGGAAACCTTCTAACAAATGCAGAGTGTAATTCTTCCCTTTCCTTTCCTATGGCTAATCTCTGAGTGCAAAGTAATTATCTTTCTCATGACTTTAAATCTCTCTCTCTGGTATATTCTTGCCTGTCCAAAATGACTTTACAACTCCTTCATCTGGCACACAGCTGGCGTGCCTCACGGTGGATTCCTCTAAAGAGTG
Organism: Zosterops lateralis; assembly: GCF_965231275.1. NCBI lineage: Eukaryota > Metazoa > Chordata > Aves > Passeriformes > Zosteropidae > Zosterops > Zosterops lateralis. The sequence continues at coordinate 58,752,950 of NC_139766.1, read as the reverse complement.
ATTTAAAGTTGCTTTCCATCAGTGTAAAACTAATGAGCAAGAAACATCTTGACACATGGTAACTGTAAGCAACACACTTGGTCAGCTGCCTACAAGAAAGACACCCTCACTTAAGGCTTCCCAACTGTTCTCTCACAAGCACTCACAAGGCTCAAAGCCCAGCATGCTTATTTATTAGTGTCTTCACTTGCCCAGGTGTCTCTTTTCAGATAGACACTCACCACACTTCTGATTCAGCTTCCCATCTGGAGTTACTGCTTCTCTCTGACTCTGTTCCTAGAGATACACAGGAACCTATTGGCAGTTTAAATCACAGGACATGCTCGCTGCTTTCAGGGCTTTTTATTAAAAAAAAATTGAACCTGAAGCTTTTTCTGTAGCACTCAGCACCTTGCTGCAGTAGCATGGACAGCCAGCCTGCAGCTTCCCTGATGTGAACCCAGGTTTACCTCAGCTCAACTGAAAGTACTGTGAAATTATTTCAGATTTACCAGACGTATGTAAGAAGAGAGTTTAAACCCCATATAATTTATCTTCATTTTCCCTCTGTGAAACAGAGAAGCCTGAGCAGATAGGAGACCTTGGGGTAGCATTTTTTACACAAATAACCAAAGCAAAACTCCAAGCAGGATCAAGGCTCTAAGGAAAAGCACCCTCACTTACTCTGATTTAATCTAAATAGCTGTTGGTTGTCAGGAGTTTCAAGAATTCAGCTCAGTAGAAAAACAGCTTTTTTAGTTAGTACCTGGATGTGATTTTGTGGTTGTTTTAAAAGACATGAATGCAGCTGTGGTGATACATACCCACTTACTAGTGGAATTAACTAACACTCAAATGTTTACAACTCTGGCTTCAGGAGCCAAATCTTTCACATCCAGAACTTAAAAAATGTTGAGTGTAATACACCCTTGACACAAAATCATCTGCAGGGAGAGAGTATCTTTTGCTCATGGGCATGCAAAACCACTAAGTAAATTACAGGAGAAGTTATAACAGTAGCTTAGGACAGGGAACTGTGTTGCTTGAATACATGTAACACAAAGCTTGTAAGAACACAAAGAGATGTATTTGCGGAAAAAAAAAAAAAAGCAAAAAAAAAAAAAAGGCAAAAAAAAAAAAAAAAGCCCCAAAATATTCGAGGATAGGCTGAAGAAGAACTTTTGTGCCTGAAAATTTGCCTGCATTTTTCTAAAACATAACAGTCTTCCTGGGAAAAGGCTTACAAGCTGGAACATTTTACGCTCCAAACTACTACACAACTCAAATGTTTTCTTTAAAGTACTGGAATTTATTAGCCCTTACTTTACTGTGCCTTTCCTGCCATCCTTTCCAATGCATCTTGAACCTCAATTACAAATGAATGGCTTCATTCCTGCATTTTATGCATTCATGGCCCTTTCCAAAAATTTGTTAAAAAAACCCAAAGCAAACAAACAACAAAACTACAAGCTCTGGCGGCACCCAAAGTAGTATTCTCTGCAGTGAGGCTGTGATGAAAACATCCTCAAGGTTCCATAAAGTGCATCAAAGGCTATAAAAGGTAAAACTAAAAGAAAGTGTCAACGCAGAGAATAGAGTATCCAAAAAGGAGGCTCAAGCCTCCTGAGCATCTATCTGCTACCCCAGCCAAGAAGGCAGAACACATTACAGAGACCAGTGGTCTGAAACAAATTGGGGAAGATACTACTCAGAAAAGAGGAAATATTTATGCAGTATTTTTACTCCTTCCAAAATTAAAGCATATCAAGACTGAATAACTCAACACTGAAAATAGATGGACTTCAGATTAGGAAGTTTGAGTGGCCTTTCCCTAACATCCGTGGATGACCATAATTTCCTATTTGCTTGGTTAACATACAAATTTTGCAGCTTGGCTTGTTTTCTGTTTTCTTCCCTTTCCCCAAAGGCTATTTCCAATTCCCAAACACAACTCCCTGCCTCTCAGATCTGTACAAACCTCCAGCAAATGGGGTATCCTCTGTGCTCTCCTAACACCATGGGAAAAATGTTCTCTCCACCCCTCGTTTAAGTCACAGGGTTGGCTGCAGAGAGCAGTGACTTATAATTATACTTAAATTTCTCCCACCCTGTGACATCTCAGCTTTCATGCCAACCACAGCACTCACCACAAAATTACTGAAGAAAAACAAAGATCAGTTCCTCTTACATGCTAGCTTTTCTGCCCATTACAGGAACACAGTGTGAGCGCTTCTCCAAGAGACTCCATCAGCACTGAGCAGATATTAAACATGGAGACAGAACACATGGATATAAGAGTCCCCTTGTCAGTGCACTACTGACAACAGGAGGGAGGTTTAGCAGTGTGTAGAAGCATCCGTGACTTACAGGGACAAGGTATTCTGCAAACCTGAGATATTCTAGAATACGTGGTTTTATTGCAAGGGTCGTGGGTAGAAAGGGCCTTCCCTTCAGCCACCAGCCTCGGCTGAAGGGAAGTCCCAGAGAGAGAACGAGAGAGAGAGCAGAGGGTAAGCTGGCAAGAAGAGGGGAGAGAGCTAGAGAAACGTGGCAGGGGTCAGAGTGCAGGGGGAAGAGAGAAGAGAAGAGCAGAGAGGGGGCAAACCAAGAGAGAGGAGAAGAGCAGGGAAGAGAAGTGGGCCAAGAGAGCGAGGTCCAGGTTACAATACATTATATCTCCTTTTGTGATGAATTTTCTAATTTACAGTGACCAACCAATACAAGACACACAACCCTATAGAATCTACATACAGCCTATAAGAACTACTACATTACCATGTGTTATATTTTAAACTCTAAAAACTACTCTTTAGACTTTTCTGTTTTGCTACATGGACCTTTGGATCTCTTAGCCAGCAGAAAGGTATTGTTCAATCCAAAGGGATTCTCCTTCAGCTGGCCAGGCTATTGTCTTTAGGTTATCTAGTAACTAAGACTTGGTATCCTACAACTCAAAGTACGCTTTCATTTCAATTACAGGTTTCATATTTTCAGAATCTTTTGCTAAGCAATCATATTTATAAGGTTTCCCTGATTCATCTTTCCCAACATCAGTGAGCCTCCAGTGGAGGAATATCCTTCACTTGTTGCTTCTACTATTTTCAGCAGCAGAAAATGCAGGCCCAGGCCACCCACCCATCCAGGTGGGAGAACCAAGTGTGCCAGGGGCTCTGATGTCTGTCCTTGTGTCAAGGAGCCATCACCTAATCCAACACAAAGGGAGAAAAAGAAATACAGCAAAGTGGTGCAGCATGATAAAGCCATCTCCTCACTTGGCAAGCCTGTGGTCAGACAGAATGTAAATCCTGGGATTTCCAGCATCCGGGCCACAACCCCTCCAAAATATTAAGTGTAAGATGGTAAAGGGTTTTTTGTCAGAACACAAAAGCTGTTTTGTTAGGTAATTTCTAACAAAGCTCAGTCACTGTTAAAAGACTGGACAAGATAGAGAAGTTACCCATATTTGGTACAATTCTACCGCCTAGCTTTGTGAACAGCAGTGTTTCCAGGTACAGCAGTATTCCGTGCAGGCTGGGTGTCCACTGTGCTTGGCAGAACACCCAGGCACCTCCCTTCCAAACAGTGAATGCTGAGCATCATGGATAGGAAGATCCAGATGTGTAGAAACACAGAGACATCTCCATATGTATCTAAAAAGGAGCACAAAGGAATTGCTGACTTGTCCAAAGGCATGAAACAGCCTGTGGCCAGACTTTCCCAAGTCCCATCCTTTAATTCAGCCCCCTCCTGCTCATTTTTCCCTTCCACAGAGAAGAACAAGGAGCAACCACAGAGCCAAAACAGAAGATGTAACTTAGGATTCATTTTAAAGAGGCAGTACTGGATTTTGGATATGCCTCAGCTTTGAATGAAGGCAGACAAGGAACTACTACCCTGAATGTAGATCAAGAACACTACAGTAGGAGAAGCCTTTCACAAAGAGCTACCCAGCCCTGTGCTAAGCCTGAGTTAAATGGTATTTATTTTGTGAAACTTGTTAGGATCCTTCTCTGATTAACTTCTTTTTTTTTTCTGGCCCAGAGACCTGCATATTGTGTAGGGATAAATCCAGGCCACACTTGCTGAAGGCAGATTGATACCTCCATCAGAAATGGGGAATATCTGTGTTTGACAGTGTTTGACACACACCTTGCCCGTGATGGAATTTGTCAATGGAGCTGACATAGTCTGAGTGTTTAGGGGTGGCAGTGACAGCCCAGAGGGCTGTGGGTAGCAGACATCCACCCTTGCTCTAACTACAGCCAAATCCTCATGACAAATGCTTTTGAAAATGCCACCTGGGACAGGTGTAGAGCCCAGAATTACCTGGGCATGGATACCAACATGGATAGCAAAATGATGTCACAGTACTTTGTCCCACAGTGACAGAAACAACCTGGACAAAGAAGATTTCTCTTTCTTCATCCAACCTGTAGAAGATGATGCTTACAAAAATTTCCTGTCTGAATTTAGCCCCTGACAATAGCTGTGAGTCACGCAGGTGACCATATCCCAAAGTTACAAAAACCACAGGCAAAATATTATTTGCAATTTAGAGGTGTTCTGTAGAGGTTGCTGAAAATCTTGCCCCTTATTTTATTTGTTTATTTTGGGGATTTCATAAGGGGAGTGTCTATCCAAATAGAGTAGAAGTTCAGAAAGAAAGTTAGGATGAAAGCAAAGAAAAAAGAGGTTTTAATCCTTTGGGAAAGGAGCGAATATGTTACACACTCAGTACTGGAAAAAACATTTTGGGAATGGATCCTTGACCTGCCTAATAACATTGGAAGAGATGACCACCAATTATCAGCTCATGGTAGATGTCCCTGCAGACCCTGCCCATGGGGGTCCCTGCTGGACTGTGCTATGATACCCACTGCTGCTTCAGGGATTTGGTCATCATCAGAGAGACCTCCTGGCCCTGTGGGGGACACAGCTAAACCCACAGTTTGGACATGCCCATACAAGTGCTGTTACCAGTGTTAACCACTTCTTTCTCTCAGATGGTGAGTGTCTCAACTTGAGGCCCCACCTTCTGGTACATCACACTGCTCTGCTTCACCTCCTGCAGCATTTCTTCCCAATTAGTGTCCAGCTCTCCCTGACTCTTAGATTTCTGATCACAAAAGCATAAACACATAGATAGCTGGAAAGAGACCTTGGGAGATTATTTGTTCTGGACCTTCCTTCTAGTTCCCTCCAAACCAAAAGCTCATTTCCACAGTATCAAGGGCATTTTTACAGAGGTCTACACTACTGAAATGGAAGTCTCCAGTATCCCCATCACCTTAGGACAGATTCCTTGTAGTCTTCATAACGTGCAGTTGTGCTGGGCTGCATCTTGTAACTCTACTGAATGAAGACCTTTTACATCACTGCATTTACTGTAACCAAAAAAGCACAATTTATTCCTATAGAAATATGTGGCAACCCCCCTAGCAAATAACAAACAAGTTAAGAGGGCATCTGTCGACACTGGGCCTTGATGGATTTCAGTCTTGCAACCTCTGCGTCTCTGCCTTTGACTGCATCAGCTTATTTGGCCTAATTAACCTGAGTTTTCCTTGCTCAACAGAAATCATCTCCATGAAAAAGTCGTAGCTTGCAAATTCTGAGAAAGGTTTTTCTGTTTTGAAATATGAATGAGAACATGCTCCAGGCCATCTGGCGCTGCCCTTTGTAAATTCCAAAATGGATTTATTACAAATTAAAAAGGAATTTTGGAAGTGTGGTTTTTTAGAGCTTGTTCTGGTGTTTACAGATAGCTTGAGACTGCGAAACTACGGTGGTGTGCAGTAAAGTAAAGGTGTGTCCCCCTACCCCTGTCTCTCTCCACATCAAGTGATTAACCCCATGGGCTGAGGTATTGTTGTTGGTGTCAGGGAGTGGGTATCATGACTTCTCCAAGACAGTGTTCTTTTCATGCTAAAACAAATGAGATAATTGCCAAAACCAATTAGATAATTGCACTGCTAGTGATACCTGAGCAAGTACCTCCACATGGTGATGTACCAAACTCTTTGGGGAGCGCGACATGACCAGATGGCACAGACGTGCCTTGCACGGTGGTCCCAGGACATTTGTGTCCTACAACAATTTGCTAGAAATCCACATGTTTCCCTGCAGCTTGGTGATACCAGTCTGCCAGCCTAGCAGCAGGCACTGGGTGTTAACAACTGGCCCAGTAACAAGAGCGGAATTTGGCCCTTTGAGGGCAAAGGAGAGAAATAAAGATGGTGGGAAACCAACTCCCAAGTAGTCTTTTGCTGCAGGAGTGAGAGCTTTAAGGTGGCAATTTTAAAAGCACAGCTCTGTTAAATAATCCAAGAAACTGGAAAAGCTGATCTTGTAGTCAAAGGACAAACTCATTTCTGAGTAGTTTCATTCACTTGGGAATAGTGCATATTTAATAGAAAAGAAATACCTACAAAAGCCCAGATGCAAGATTTACATTCAACTGAATTACAAAGGATACCGAAAAGAATTGCTACGTTTTGGTGGAAATCTCTTGCTTTCAGCATTTGTGAATTTAGGAATACTTTCATTTTAAAAAAGCTTTCACTGAAGCATGGTTATCCCTAAAAAAAATTGAAAAAGGAAACTTGCTGAAAATATTAATTTCCAGTGGCTCTGTTCTATTCCCTTAGGTCTTTAAAAATCTCAGATTGAAATGGATGAATATGCAAGTGCCACTTATTGACGGCCTCCCACAAGAAGTGAAATCCTTTGAAATCATTGTGGAGGTAATTGTAAAAGAAGTTATATGCATAAAATTACTTCTCTGGTGCAATACGGATCATAAATCAGTTCACAATCAATTTACCCACAACTATTTCAATCTAGAAGATTTAAAAATATATGGCTATACATAGGAAACCAAAGTTAAACGACCTGTAACAAAGGGACGTGTGATTGAAAGATGTATTTTTCTCTTGCTGTGATGCAGCATGAAGGAGCTGAAGAATATTTTCATATTCATTGAATTTAGTGAGGAAACTCACTGGCTGATGATTTCTTGTGATACTTAATCACACTAATAGCGTGGTGAAAATGTTTGGTCAACCCTAGCCACAGCGGTTATTGCAGTAGCTAAAAGAAAATATAAGGTGAGCATGGGCAACAGGACACCAAGATCCTTGGATTTTGTCGTATTAATGGTGGCCAGATCGAGATTTCTGTCTCTCTCTTTGCCACGAGTGAATTCTGGCTGCTCTATCACTCTTAGGCTTACAAGCACAGACAAAACCTGCAGTGATGCTCATCCACATTTTGAGAACTTCTGCTAAGAAGGCTGGAGAAGATTGGGATTTTTGTTGGTCCTTTCAGACTCTACTTCTGGATAGTCTCAAAGATATGAGACAGTATTCTTTTATTTTTCCCTTAAATCTCTTGGCAAGTCAATAAGCAATCCATAAAGAAGCACAAGGGCTCTCCCTGCTGAGTTACTTGATCATTTAGTGTAATGCTGCAATTGGTTTAATGGGCTGGTATGCAGGTGGGGAAGAAGAAAAAGAATCATCTGCAGTTGAGTCAGACAACCTTGGTGATGAGGGAAGAGTTGAGTTTTTCTAAAACTGACAAGCTACACATCACAAAAATCACTGATATTGAGACTACTTTCCTGCTAATCTATTAAATATAAAAAAAAAAATCTCTGAAAAGAATGTGCTCCATTTAAGAGACCTGCGCTTTGAAATACAAGGAATTTTTAAAAAATTGTGAGAAGCAATAGTGGGGTGGGCTGAGATGAAATGTAGAGAGGGTATTTCCCCTCAGGTCCATACCAGAATTTTATTTCCTCCTAAGGGAAAAACCTTCTCATATCAAACCACTAGACTATTTGCTTCATTTTATAAGTAGAAAAATATTTGAAAATGTGAAATAAATATGTTCAATGGAGCCTGTGCTTAGCAGAGGAAGAGACTGTGCAAAAGGATATTTCCAAAGGACAACAAGAGCAGGCACAGAGCAGATTCTGACTGTGTTCACATACTTACAATAACAGTAGGTGAAATACATTATTAGTGATGGTTGATGTTGACTTTTACATTTTCCAAGGGTAAGGTTTATGAGTAATGGGTCCCATAGTAGCCCCATGTTACAAGAAATAACACCATTATAATATCAAAGCTGTAACCAGAGCATGGAGGCAACTGCAATAGGAAGCTGGAATGGAATCATTCCCAGCTCACACCCTGGGTTTTCTCACCTCTGCCTTAAAGTGATTATGTTTAAATTAAAAAAATGAGGACACGAGTTTTTCGCCTCAAAAATGGTTTGGAAAATCACCTTTTGCCTACCTAAATTCCCCCATTTTGTTTGCAGAGCACAAAGATGTCTCCTGCCTTTGTTCTGAAACCTGCTGGGCACCCTAAGGAGATGCCATGCTCTATGGAGCACTTGGAGTCTCCAAGGCATGGGGAGCTGGGCTCACAGCCCTGCTCCAAGTCAGTGACAGGGTTTAGGTCATTTGGCTGCCTGGCCTGTGCATTTGGAATTGGAACCTGGTCACTACTTCTGAATCCTCAGATTAAAGGGTTTTCACTTAATGAATTTGATGGGATACCTTGGCCACTTGGGCCAACGTTAAAATAGTCCTACCCATGAATTTTCAGGAATTTCTTGCATTTCCACTTTCCAGTAAACATGTCTTGGTATCTTCAAAAAATATTAATACCCTAGACAGCTAAGGATGTACGCTGTGTGCCTATAACATATCCTTCTAGAAGGTAAATATCCAGTGTCTCAACAATTTTAAAATCCCACATTTGCCCAGGGGATCTTCACTTTTTTTTCCTTCCTAATATCTGTAAATTATTCCTGGGCATTTGTTTTTGTTTACTTGAAAGAATAAAGGCAGACCTGGGTCTCTCCCTGCCCTGTACATCCAATTTCTATTCCTCTTTTTTCCTCTCTCTCTTGAATTCCTTTGGTTTGTCAAAACTACCTTAACATTTAAAGAGTTAGTGTGGACAAAACAAAACAAAACAACACAACAACAACAACAAATGAAATTCTTCTGTTGTCGGGTTTTGAAAGTTGAAACAGTTATAAAAATGGTATCTGTTATGGGTTAAATTATATGGATGCATGGAGAAGCCTTTCCCCATTCCCTTCATGCAGTGTTAAAAAGGAAGACAAAATTCCCCCCCAGAGCACAATCTGTCTAAAATTTTCCAACCCAAATTTTCCATTAATCAGAAAATGCTTGTCTGGTGGCATTATGAGATTTCTTGTCCAGAGTGATCAAAATGACACATTCCTGAGAGAAATATAGCTTAAAAACACAGTCCATAAAAATGGAGTTTATAAAATTACTGACATTGCAATAAAACATGGTAAGACACTCTTCTTAAGAGTTCACTCAGCATTATCAACAAGCATTCTATGATCTCTATATCATAGGAAAGCTGAGAAGGATCACAATTAATTACCTATGTGCTCTATTTACTTAACTTGCAGACACAACCAGGTCTGTTAGAAGTACAAACCACGGCCAACATTGATGTGAGCATGACAGTAAACTTCAGTAACACATGTAAAATTTTTGAAAAATAAAAAATAAATCTCTTTTTGCTAGTAGGATTTACTCCTGACTCTTCAGCCCATCAGTCTGAGGTGTCTAAAGGTTGGTTGTTAGAGGCATTGGAGCTGGGAATTTTACCAGTCTGGATCTCCACAGGCAAGCAGAGGTACACACACTCCTGGTCCTGCATTCTGCATCCTGGAGGGTTCCCAGGAGGGCAGAGACACAGGGACAGGGGTACAGAATGCCATAATCTGCATGTGGTGCTTTTTATTACTGCTTTTGGACAGCAACAAAACAGCCTGCTGGCTTCAGCAAGTGTTTAAGTTCATACTTTTTCCACTTGTTTTAGGAGAGTGCTTGCATGAATATCCATGGCAATAAAATACACACTTCAAATCAAACAAAACCTCCAAGCCAAGTCAGTGTTTCCTAATGCCTTTGCTCTGTCACCTGGGCAATGCTCCTTATGTGACACAGGCTGCTCCACAGAACCCAGTCTTCAACTAATGTTACCATTGCTCAGCTGAATAAATAAATTCTTCCAGTTCACTATTTTTATCTTGAGTTCGTGTCCATTCCCAGAGATCATTTCTCTTCTTCTCCTCTTGCTACAGGGCTTTCACAAACTCTTTTTGCAGGAGGCTGTCAGAGCCCTAACCAGCCTTCCCCAAGGGCTGCCCCTTTCTGACTTCATGGAGTTGTCATCAGGAGAGGAAAGAACTAAAGTACATACTGGTCAGGATGGTCAGGGTCAGAGTGGCACATCTTTTGCCCCATTTTCAACTGTTTACATTTTTTCTTCACTTATTTCAAGTTTCCAAGCTGGTCATTAAAACCACTTAAAAAAGCTACGGGAAGCACACCAAACCAGAATTTGACTGGCATTATTTCCCCTTATTGTAACTCAGAGCTGACCTAATCACATCAAAACTCTGTGGAAACAAGCTGAAACTGCTGGTTAAACTGCAAGCACCCACAATGGGAAGAGATCAAACACCCAGCTGGTTTCATTCCCACAAAGGAGGCTGTCTCCTTCAACAGCTGCAAACATCACCAGGAAATTAACAGGACAAATTAACCGAAATACCACACGCAATTCATTTACCATTTCATCTGATTGACACCCGTATCCACCCACTTACTATTACCCTAATGAAGATGTCATAAAAACTCTTAGTTACTTAAAAGCCAGTAATTAGTACAGTTTAAGGATGTATGAACTCGGGAGCTGTCACGCCATCCACCCAGTGGGGTAGCTATTAATGAAATGGAAGCAGGGAAGGCCTGGCATGCAAAACAGGAGCTGTGTGATCTGAATAATTCAACTTTTGCCAGCGGTGGCACAGGCAGAGCCTGGTGGATATTCCCATCGCCAAGGGACCCAGCCTAGTGCCTGCTTTTACACCACGGTTTTGGGGCAGGTTTGGCTCTGCACAGAGCCAGCCTCTCTCAGCTGCTGACAGGGCAATCCAGAGGCACTGATGGAGGGTTGCCTGCTGCAGTGGCATTAATGCAGCTTAGGCAGATCCCACTATTTGAAGTTTAAACTTTGCATCAGTGAAAATTTATAAGACTAACTCTTTTTCTCAACCATCTCTTGTTCTAGGCAGAAGTGAGTTAAAAGCACCTGTCAGTAATCTGTGGGTAAGGGTATATCCAGGGTTTATTAGCTCTTCTAAACAACTCAGAGTTGAAATTTTCTATGAGAAATTGCCCTTTCACTTCCAGAACTTTCAGGAAAAACAACTCCCTTCCATCTCGCAAAAAAAAAAACAAACAAAAAAAAACCAAACAAACAAACAAACAAACAAACAAACAAAAAAAACCCCAAAAAAACCCCCACCCAAAACATATATATATATATATATATATATATATATATATATATATATATATATATATATCTCCTCAAACTGTTCTTATTTTTTCATGCAAAATTGATTTTTACTCTTTAGCATAATAGGGACTTGCAGAGTAAAACTAGTCCTACAAACCCAGCCCTGCTGTGACATTATGTGACACCTGCAGCATTGCAGTAGGTTGTTATACCAGATGATAACATACAGAGAGCTACACCTGATCATGTTAGGAGCAGGTTATCATCTGCTGTGAAGAATTTTAACTCATTAAACCACATGGTGCAGTATTAATTAATTCAAGAATAGTTCTGAACATTTGAGACATGGATCAGCACCTGAATTATTCAGCTGAGCTCTCCTTTTCTCACTCATAGAAGTGACAGAAGTCAAAACCACTGCTTTTTGAAATTGGTCAAAATTGTGGCTCTGTGCCAACTCAGTGTATTTTTTTTTTAATGTGTGTGTGGGTGGGGGGAGTTTTTTAACATGACTAATATGGAACCACAAAGATCTAGCAGAATAAACAAAAGAAAGGTTGGAGTTTTTTTAATAGAAAATTTCATAGTGACGATTAGCAGGCTGTAGAACTTTTACTTTACAAAGAGACACTATAAAGGAAGTGGCTGTTTATTCAGTTCCTGGGAAAATAACTAAATGCTGTCGGGTATTTATTCAGCTGAATTATTAGAATAGTGTTTGCCCCTATACTTAAAGTTGTGTCAGCATTTCCATTATGAAGCTTAGCACTTATGAAACTCAATCCAGAAGCAAATTGGTTAATAAATTAAAAAAACACAAATAAATCAAATTAGCTTTTTATAAAGTTAAATTGCTTTTAAAAATTCTGAGTATTTAAATAAGATGTTGAAAAGAACAAAGAGATACTAGTAGCAAGCTGTACCAGAAAACCTTCAGGATGCTTTCATAGTGCTAAATATATAAAATGTCCTTGAAGAAGCAGTTAAATTATTTTCTTAGTACATATCAGAATAAAGACCAAATTGGGAATTATTTCATTGATAACTTTGTTCATTTGAAGTTCTTTTCCTATGTAAGGACAGAAATTTACTTTAATTTTGAATTTCAGATAATTTCTCTATTTTTCATCATTTTAAAATTAGAGGCTGATTTCCCATTTCCGAATTTCAGTGAACTGAATATCTTGATAAGGATTCTGTCTAATATGATTAAAAAGCCTTTCACCAATAATTAGAAAAGGACAGTTTCACTTGAAAGATATTTACTCTTCCAAGTATTTAAAAAATCATAATTTTCAGTCATTATAAAAAATTGCAGGATGCTTCTACTCTGAAAATATGTGTGCAATCACACTTTCAGTACTATTAAATTGAAGCTACTCTGGTGTGCAAAGTTGCACACTTAAACAGGTTTTTGAAAATTTTTTGTCAATTTCTCTCTTTTTTTTTTTTGTTTGGGAAGCCACAGCTACAAATTCTGAGTACTGAAAGTGCTAAATCTCAGTGCCTGGAAGGATCTTTGCCAGAGATCCTTTATGTGTTTTCCAGACCCACAAAACAACAGCACCACTGCTAATCTGGAGCAGAAGGTTCAGCTTTAAAAGTGGCAGAATTTTGTGGGGAGCTCGGCTCTGATAATCTGGTTGTTTTTTGGGATGCCAGATTGTTGACTCCAGGCATCATCAGCTAATCATGACATCTTCCCTCTCTTCCTCAGCCCAGTGTCCCAGCACCTCCTCCTCCTTAGTGGGAGGCACCATCGTTTTCTAGTAATTAGTTAACTTGTAATATCCCTCATCAATTCCCCCTGATGATATTCCTTTTATTATTGATGCCAGCACTTCTTCTCCTCCTTATGAACCACTCAGAGGATGAGAGAGACAACCCAGAGATGTCCCTGTGTCAGCATTCCCCATCACTAGCTCTGAACCAAAACACGGAAGCCCTAACACTTGTAGTTACAGCAAGGTTCACCCCAGGACCAACTGGTTGTGCTGCCACAATATACACCCTGTGATTATTGATAACATTATTATATTGCCTCCAGCAGAGCTCTCCCTCGCCGCTCGCCAAGCCGCCGTGACGGAAATATCCGTGGCATTGGTCCTGACATCCTCGGGATTGCATTTAATGTCTATGCGACCTGAAGTAACCCCCTGATACCTGATCATGATGCTAAGCTGTTTATTTATTTATTCTTCCTTATTTCCGATGGTGAAGATGATTAATGCTGCTCCCTTTGCTGCATTCACCTCTGCTTTCTGGGGGCTGTCCTTGAAGGACATCCGCTTGCAGAAAACGCTGATAAATCTAATCTTTCCTTGTCAGGCTATGCAAATGATGACTTTATCAGAACCTGGGAACAGCTACTTCCTAAGTGTGAAAAGCCACTGGAAGAAACTCCAGTGGACAGCAATAATCCTTATAAAGATAAAAGTAAAGACTCCTATGGCCAGCAGTAGTGATGTAAATCACTACTTTGAAGAACACAGCGCAGTTCAGATCATGGAATAGAGAAGGAATGTATAAGTGGGAACCTGGAAGTTTCAGGATATTGCCTTTAGGTGAGAGAGCATTTCTGGGGAATATTAGCAAACACTCACATTTTACACTGGCAGCAACTCCATATTTGATAGCTGTTACTGCAAGATCCAGGAGAGTATTTCATGTTAAACAAGTGAGTCAGATGACTCTATTTCCTACCCCAACCCTCCAGTTCACAGAGATTATGGTTTTTCTTGGAGAATATTATTCCATCAGAATGATTCATCATAAAGTTCCTGTGAACAACCCCTGGTCTCTACAGATTTTCTCAGAAGCTTGGTTAAAGACAGCCATGACTATACCCCATTTAAACACTCACAGAGGGCATGTCTGAGGTTTCACTTGGGATACTTTTTACTGGCACCTTCTGATCCAGACTCTGAACACACTTTCTGCAAAATCATATACCAGCTGCAAAAGCACCCAGATCTTTACCAAATACCCTTTTGTGAAACTGTAATTAGGCTCTCAGTAAATTCATAGGATTGTATTTCAAGTAACTTGTATTAATTTCTGTTTTCTACATATGTTCACCTGGATGATCTTAGAGCAAAAATTTATCTACAGTGTGCTGTAATTTTTGTTTTAGGAAGGCTGTTTCAAATGAAGGAATTCAGTATAATCTCAAAAAGGGAACAGATTAGATGAAGTTGGTCCTTTCTAGTAAACAGCAGCATATGCTAAAGGCTGTGATAATGCTATTGGCACCATGGTGGCACAAGCACATAAATGAGGTGAAGATAGTAAAATGCAGTATCTTTTTCAAGTATGACTAAAATTTGTCATTGTTTTTCAAGTGTGTCTGTTGTTCTTAGGAAAGGATCAAAAATAAAGATAATCTCCCCATTGTAAGTCATGCCCTGCTTGTGGATGAGATCACTTCTTGTTCAGACAGGGCATAAAATGCCTTATGCCTTTATTTCTTCCAACAGAGAACAAAGGGAATAGTGGAAAAGATGGGGCACAAGTTAATTGCTCCTCATTGACTGGCTCATGGTTACCTCTAATATATACTGTACCTTAATCCAGCACACCAGTTAGGATACAATACAGAGGGAGCTAGAATTGCTAGCTAAAATTTGTTCCAACTCAAACAAATCTAATGCTGGGTTGCATATTTGGTCGGCTAAATTGTGTCTGAGTTTAATTTTCACATGTCTGTGTGTTTCTCTGAGTCAGCTGGACTAAGAAGTGAGACATTATAGCAAAACCTGCTCTTGTGGTAGTGCCAGCTGGGTCAAAAGGTAGCATCCAGACCTTCAGAAAAATCCGCTGGGTGAGATCTCCCACTCACTTTCTTTTGAGGCTGTGAAGTTTCCAGGTTTGTAGATCTTTAGGTGGAGTGAGAATGAGAACCTGACACCTGAGCAGAAAGTTCCCTGACCCACAGGATAGCACTGGAGGTGACCCGAAGGTACACACCCACCTTCTCAGAAGGGACAAGGCTGGATGTCACCTTTCAGCCTCTGTGACTTCTGTCAGTGACACTTAGCCAGCCTCCAGAGCAAGTGCTTTGCCTCTGTTTCTTACAGACACAGTTTCTGAGCAGCAGGTTTCATGCATTTGAGGCTTTGACTTGTTATTTCAAAGAATGAAATTACCTGTCAGGGACATTTGCTATATAGTTTTACCACCACAGCAGAACTATTTTAAATACTACTAGATTATTAAAGTTCTCCTTCAGGAATACTTTAGAAATAATTTTGCTGCCCTCTAGCCTACTGTTGAAATCTCTCTAGCATGCCAGCATTATCCTTCAGGAATGCTTCTGAAATAGCTTTACTCTCTTTATTGTCCTTTTCATTACTATTGAAATCCTTCCAGAATGCTGAAGTTAACCTTCAGCGAGATGCCAGAATAACTTTCACATTCTGGAAGGGTTTCAATACTGATTTAAAGGATATCAAAATGCAGTTTTATGTCTTTTTCATTTTGTTTTGTTTCAGAGTAGGGATTGTGGTGGCAAAAGATAGACGTATGAACTTCACTATGTTGTGTTTTGTGTTTATATAAACTAGTCTAACCACTGAGGCTGCAGTAATAGTGGTCCTGGAACCTAGAGAAAGTTATTTTTAAAAAAGAGCTTCTAAAAATTGCCAAAGCATGAACTGAGGTGACAGCAGGGAATGTGGTTTTGTTTGCTTAATGGACCTGCAAGTGAATTCTGCTGATCCTACTCTGACAATGAAAGTTTTGAGGGCATGAGCCAACTCCTTTGATTAAAATGAGAAAGATCACAAACCTTTGCCCCAAACTCTGACTGAACCCAAATTAAATCTATTTTGAGGTGTGAAAAGTTCCTTTTGTTTTTTGTTGCTGTGCACGTCTGGTTTCAGCAGGGGGAAACGTTCAGATACTGCAACAAAGACTGTGTCTGTAATGTTTCCAGCTCAAGAGAATCCAAAAATCTCAGATCTGGAAGACATTTCTAACAAACTCATGAGCACCTGAGATAATTTACATTTCCTATATATCTGATGCATAGCACTGTCTCTTCTTATTCATGGCTGTGATTCAGATCTCTGTATTAAATTA
Organism: Zosterops lateralis; assembly: GCF_965231275.1. Lineage (NCBI taxonomy): Eukaryota > Metazoa > Chordata > Aves > Passeriformes > Zosteropidae > Zosterops > Zosterops lateralis. The sequence continues at coordinate 58,736,526 of NC_139766.1, read as the reverse complement.
GCCAAAAATATACCCCAACCTAGTTCCCATGGCTGACCTACAAGCAGAAAACAAAATTCCAGATTTTGCAAACCATTAAAGGACTTCTGCTGGTGTTTAAAGGGGTGAGTAAAGAACCCACTACTTGACCCATTTGAATTGAGTGCTAGTGAAACAAGGAGAGGACAAAATTCCAAGTGGCCCTCTGGAAACTGAGGGGCATAAAAGTGCCTCAGCACCTCCTTCTGGGTGGCATGTTGGTGGCTGACCCAGCCTGCTGTACCTTACAGGACCTGTCCTCAGGCTCATCACCTTACCCAGGCACTGTAGCCCAAGAGAAGGTACCTTGTGGAAAGCCCAAAAGGTGGTTCAGCAGTCTTCCTGAATCCAGCAGGCTCCACAATAGAGCTATTATTTAGGACCAAATAATTCTGATGGTTGCTGGCACTTCCATGCTCTGGCATGCAATCCTGGCCCGGCTCAAGTCTAGAGCTCTGACCAGAATCAACGGAATAAAAATTAAATGATTAATGTCTGAGCATTCACTTAGTGCCTCATTCTCTCCATCTCTGGATTTTTCCATTTTTCTCTGCAATTGCATCCACAACTAGTGGAGATCAGCTAGGACTGCAGGGGTCACTTACACTTCTCAGCAAGAAGCCCTAAGAGTTTTGATCTAAGAAAATCTTCTGAAAGATTTCCTACTGTGTCAATAAGGAGTCTTATTAAACTTTCATAGGATATCCAATGATGTTTTTAAAACGGTTTGTCATGAATAGAAGCCTGTAGCTAAAGCAATATACAAATGCATTGATGTCATTTTTTGTGAACACCTTATATGAATAATTGTAACAATACTACCATGTAGCTCAGAAATACAAAATTGAGGAACCTGATCACGTTTCTTCTTTCTTTCTTAGAATAAAATCAAGACTGTGCATTCTGCACAGAAAAGCTGATATGCTTTTGCTCCTCTAGAAACCTAAGGGCAGCAAGGTTACACTCCTGTTTAAAGATCAATCCCATGCACAAGGTTGCCTTCTGAATAGCCAAGCTACTCTGGAAAAAAAACCCAACAAACTGTGCCCATCTCCAGCATGTGCTTTGAGGCAGCAAGGTCATTTTAACTGAGAGCACATCTGCATATAGGCAAAGGAAGAACCTAGGGCAATGTCCAATAGCAGACATTTCAGTACAGCTAACAAGGTCCTGCTCCTGCAAAACTCCTCAACAGGAGCCGAATGTTGAGTACGTGAATGAGACCTGAGGATTACAGTGAGAAAAAGCCTTATCTTCATACAAGTGCTTTGCAGGATTAAGAACTACTCAGATGTTGTAAAGCAGTGACAGGTTCTCCTCTCCAGATCATGAAACTGCCTCTTGGATTCAAGCAGGACTTGGAAGAGTTTGCTTTATTTCATTACAAGCTCATTTATATATTGGAGGCAAAACCATTTAACCTTTCCATTGTTCAGTACTGCATCCCTGATTTGGTTTTGTACAGCACTGTTGCTGGAAGATGTCGAGTACAGTGGTAAAAGCAGTCTTGATCATATTCCCTACCCCACCATATATTTACACTCTTTCCCAAATTTCAAGTTGTGAACGCCAGCTATTCCTCATCACAAGGGGACCTTTACTACAACAAAATATTATTTTAAAGCCATACTAACAGTAATTGGAGGCAATTGAGTTTTATCAACTAACACAAACTGTGGGATTTCAGAGTTGGATTTCAGCTGGTATTTTAATGAAGTGTGCGCTAACAGCACAAAATCTTCTGTCACTCCAGCAGCTGAGTTTCATATACAGACCTTTGATAGGGTGACCATGTGTTAACACTCACATGGTTCCAGCACATGAGTGTACACACCAGCAGTCCACAGATCCATCACCCAGGTCAATTTTCTCCCCCCCTTCCCCATCCCAGTGAATGATCCAGTGCTGCGGGTACAAGCTCTTGTTCAGGCACTGGAAAAGCTGATTGCAAAGCCCAACCTTCCCTGTTCCACACCATGTCTCCATTCCTGGTGTGGCACCCCTCACTTTCTGCCAGTCTGTGCACCTTGCAAATGCTGTCCTTTGCTGAGGACATCAATCCCTCTGGGGTCAGTCCTGTGTCGATCACAGCAGAGGAAAGTCTTCCTGCAAACTGAAGTGTGTGACTGGATTTGTCCCTCACAATGGCACTGTAGGGACACCAAATTCTGGACCTTGGTGTCTTTTAGATTTCAAGCTACTTGGACCAAATCTGTGAATCAACCTGATTTTGGTCTCCTTCACATTTCATAACAACTTTTATACTGGCTAGGAATATTTCACTAAATCCTTCAAATCATGAAGACACCTTCATGGGAAGTGGATATTTAAACTCAAAGTACTTAGAAGAATAAGTCAGGAACAGACAAAGTTCTCACTCATACTCAACAGGTTCCTGCACTGCAGATGAAAAGAAAACGTTCCAATGTTCTGTGAAGACCATCTAGAATTTTGCACAAACATTTAAAGGTATATTCACGATGACTTTTACTCCCTTTGCAGTTAAGCAGATGATTTTATGTCATGGGTTATACATTCTCACAAAAATTCAGAGCATGTGTGATCATGTAACTTTTTTAACTGGTTGGTGAAATAATTGGTATATTTAGTCCAGAGAGAATTCCAGTAAAATCATATTTCATTACAGCAAAAAGTTTATTAATTTGAAGGCACCAGAAAGCACACAGGCTTCTCTGAATGGATAATTTTTTCACTGAGAATAAGCTTTATCATTCCACTTTTAATTTCTGTGAGTTTCTCTCCTCCAAACTTCATCCTTGACACAAATCACGAAACCCTAACTAGACTACAATTTCGATGAAGAGAAGACTTTCCTTTTTAAACAGCTGACCATAATGATCTTATGAACTTGAAACTGAAGATGAACTACCAAGCTCATTGGTAAAAAAATTTGATTAACTCAGAATTCATTATCTGTGGTATTGCTATTTGGGTAACTGCAAATTAAGCCAGAGAAAAGCAGTATGACTTTGCTTCAAGTTTAAGCTTTCCTCATTATAAAGGCAAGATTGCTGCTGAAGATGAGCTACTCAATTTAATTATATTGTAATCTGGTTAGTTTAGAACATACACCTACTATATCATATTTCTCAATAAGCCTAAACAAGGCAAGAATTCCCTTGAGTTTGTTTTGATGCCTACTGTCCCCCTACTGCTTTAGGCTGAAACACCTTTCTCTTACATTTTGTGATAACACAAATGAAAAGAGACAAACCAGTACAGACTAACAATGTAAGTTTTCTAAGTACTTTTGACTTGGACACAAGAAATCTTGAGATTGTTTCAGGTATCAACTTATACAAATTACAATCAAATATGTTTTGAACTTTTGCTACTATGGTATCTGTACAATAGGAGAACATTGCTAAGTCGCTCCTCTGCTTTTCTTCCCAAATATACGTAGGCAGAAGGAAAGTTATTCTCATGCAAATGCAGACATGTATGGGTCAAATCAGATGTGTGCTGTCCTACAAGAAGAATTTGGAAGATCAAAGAATTCAGATCAGCTTTTCCCAGGGAGAGGGAGATGTTCAGAGTTAAGTGGGTGGATAGAAAAATTCAAGGAAGCATGAACTTTTGCTCAGAAAATTTAACAGCTGAGGGATGGGTGGAGATATGGACATACAAATAGACTGACAAGTACAAATACTCAATACAAACAAGCATTTCCGGCTGGAGGGTTGACTAGAACATCACAATAGTCTCCTGTATACTAATCTGAAAGCTGTGTATATTCATGCAAATACAGGATTTGCATGTTGAAAGATGGTTACAGGAGTATATAAACCAGACTGTATAACAGCATATATTTTAGCACACTTAATTACAGCAAGTTGACTTCTAATGTTTTTATTTCCTATGTGGCCTTCACAAAAATACAACACGCGTGGCTAAATATTTCAGAAGTAGGCAAAGGAAATTATTTTTGGACTATATGTTGGTCTTCTTAATACCTCTTATCCAACTAACCAGGAATCATTCAGGTTTGGTTATTTTAATGGGATAGCAGTCAGCTGTCCTCAGCTTTTTTCACTGTGACTGTATTTGTACCCAGAAGAATATATTAGATGATACAGTATAGGATGACAATTATTACAGATTAAATAATCTCTTCAAACAACTTGGCTTCCTTTGTCTTGTGATTACATGATGAGTTTTTCTAACTGTCCAAAATTAGTTGATGAAATTATTTCTTGAACATCAGTGACTATAATATGGCATGCAAGCAGAACTGGTAAAAGGCAGTTAGCATTTTAAATAACGTAATCTCATTCTAGTGTTTTTTTTTAACCACTGTAGGACTTTTAAGTAGGTGCCTCTGTGAGTTAGAGCCACAAGAAGAAAGGAAAATGTTTCAGAAGGATTTCAAGATAATAGATTTTGTGTTCTAGACTGGAAAAAATGACAAAAGATTTCTGAGTTTCCACATAGGAAAACAGTAACTGAGAATCAGTTCAGGTCTGCACAATGGGATTTTTTTGTCTCAGTAAGTTATATTAACTAAATTTACTTCCTAAGTATGAAAATATTAAACTTTTTTTGTGACTCATCCTCATCTGAAGAACAATAGGAGCAACGGAGGAAAGATATTAGCTATAACCTGCGTGTGCCACTCCAGATGAGTAAGATGCAAAAGATATGATTTTAACACAGATAAGCAAGGGACAGATACATTTCAGAGACTGTCCTGCAAGAGGTACAGGTCAAAATAAGTTGACAGCAAGAAAATATTTTAAATTACAAGCTGTCTATATTATTTCACATAGCACAGCTTTTTTATTGCCTGGCTTTCTACACAACAGCATCAGAAGCATGTAACATCTGTCAGCTGTAGGATGTGCTTCTTGGTGGTCTGCAGAAAGGCCTTTCAAACAAAAAGCAAATATGTTTCCCCATGGCTTTGAAACCTCTCAATTTCTTTTAGAAAAGTGTGCTATTCATTAATTACAGGCTGAAATTTTTATGGGAGGACACAAGTACCTGAAAACAGGTGATAAATTTCTTAAAGGAACACTCTGAAAGATTGACAAGAGGAACGATTACAATGATTAGTATCTTTGTAACTGCTTAGGTAGATATAATCTCTCAGACTTTTTGAAAAAAATTACTACAGGACTTTACTCATAAAACAACTAAAGTCTCCAACAATAAACTGACCATGAGAAGGAAAACAGAAGCAGGGAACAATTCTGTAGATATACTTTGTTGTCTCTTACCCACAGGTAAGATTCAGAATGGCAAGAACATCAAGTTTCTAATATCTTACTAGAGGTAATGGTAAGAAGGGGACAATAAGCTAAAATACATGCATTTAAAAATAAAATTATTTTGTAAAAATAAAGGAATAGTTTCATTGTAAAAAGGAATCAGAACTTAAGGAAACTAAAACAAAAATTACACTTAAAAGCAAAAATCATGGTAAAAAGAAATATTTTACAGAACAGGCACAAAATGGTTATGATTGGTAGCCAATAAGGTTATGACAAAGCAAATTTTTTCCATTGTAGAAGAAAATATTTTTTAATGAAGAATAATGCCTTGAAAATGTGATGTAAGTGCAGAAAAGTGGTGTTTATCTTTAGCTTGTGATGCTGACATCAACAATAGAGTGCTCATATTAACCCACTGCCCTTAAAAATAAACAGCAGTGCACTTTAATCTTGGTGTTTTTACTTTTATCTGAGATTAGTCCCTCTGCTTTGTTGAACTACAATTAAAGAGGGAGAAAACATGTAGAAATTAAGCAAAAATTATGAGTACTTTTTAGAGCACAAGAACTTTATTAAATCCTCGTTTAGGCTGTTATGTCAAAACATTTCGAAGATGCATGAAGCCCCTTGTGCCATTCCAGCTTTATGACCACAATCATTTATGTTAAACACTTACAGAGTATTTATGTTCTCAGTGTTAAATATTAGTTCTTGCAAACACAGCTCTGGGTGCTTGCTCCTCTGCATTCCCTCTGTATTTGCTATTGCAGTTTCAACGTGGGGCAGTCCCAGAAATGTTGACTTCTCCAGGCCTCCATCCAGCACTGTGGAAACCAGTGCAAGTCAGGTCTTTGATTTGAACTGGAAGCAAACCAAGACCTGAATTTGGGGATTAGATGAGTGCTCAGTTTTTGCAAATCTCTTCCCCCGAGTGAATTTCCCTGCAGGGCAAAGGGTGACAGGGAGGCCTGAGCTGAGGTCCCACACCAGCTGTCCCGGCAGCACTTATGGGCTGGATGCAGTGGCATTCCCATATGGTACTGAACAGTTCCCATCTCTAATGTAGAAATGTCTTTTTTTTCCCCCCTCATGGCTCTCCTCTCTGAGTACCCCCCTATCCTCTTGATAGTCCCACTCCAGCAGTGAAGAAGAGGCAGAAGCCAGGGAGAGATTAGGTGGAGACTAAGATGACCCCCCAAATACAGCCATTGATGCAGACAAAGAAAAGCTGCAGCACATGCTCTGTGTCTGTACAAGCAGGATGACACAAGCTCCTGGCTTGTCATTCTGTCACTGACAGGCCTGGATCAAGTGCTTTGCTCCTCTGCTTGTGCTGCCTGTGTTGCAACAGAGGTTGGCCCTGCCTGCCTGGTTTGTGCTTTGCCCTGAGTAATGGTGGCCAGAAGTTTGTTATAAAATGGTGCTGTGAATCCTTCAATTTAAGCACTTATAATTGCTTTTCTCTAAAGAGACTCCTATGGTAGAAAGGTCATTTTTCTGTGCAAAGCTGCTCAAGCACTAAATGCATCACACATTGCACTGAAACACAAACAAGTCCCAATAAGCGAGAGTGAACCGATCAAGAAGGGATGACAATGTTGTGAAAAGTTTGACTGACATCTCCATTTAACTCTCTAACTTCTATAAAAGCGCTTCACAGATCTCTCTATTTATTGAAATGTTAAAAAAAGGAGAGCGAAATGAAATTACTTCTTTGGTTACTCAAAACATTAATTAAAATCCCCCTGACCCTTTCAATCCACTGAAAGTAATCTGAAAATCATGTATTTAAGTAAACAATCTGTTATATCAGTTCACAACTTTTGGACCACCTCAAATGCATCCTTTTCAAGGAAAAGTTTGTTTCTCTGCATGTGCTGCACATTGAAGTATCTAGGTGCTATTGTAAAGCAGTATGTGCACCAGTTTGTGGAAGTGAGGAGTGAAAAAGAGAAGACCACCAATTTCTATCCTGCCAGATCATTATAACTGAACTGTCCCTTTCCTTTTTATCAAGTCTCAGAACCTTTTTAAAAACCACTCTGCTTGCTTTTGCCAGAACACAAATGCCAAACCTCAGAATGACTGCTATACCTGGGAGGCTTCAGAGCCGAGTGAGCTAAACACCAGCTTGAAAACATATTTATTCTCTTTAGAGAAGCAGGGTGTCACAGAACAAAGACAGGGAAAAAATTCCTCTCAGCAGCACGTATATCAAACCTACAGGCATGTTTCTGGGATGCTCTGCCTTAACACAGATCCTTTAATGGGGTAAGGTGCAATTTAAGAAAGTCAAGGACCAACTAAGAACACCACATGCTCACCACTGTAACACAACCAGTAGAATGGAAATCAAGGATGAAATAACAAGTGAGATGTTGAATGCAGATAATTATTTTAAGCCACTTGTTGGAAGATAAGGAAGGGAGAGGAAGAGAACAGGAAAAAAAATTCTTTTCCCAGGTGCAGAGCAAATCTGGGATGTACCCAAAGAGAAAGACTTGCCATGTACTATTGTGAATTCTCTTGGGGACTGGAATAAAAAGGTGCAATCTTCAACACCAAAAATCCAACTTATTTTTAGTTGGATTTGACTGAATAATACCCCAGATGTTTGTACTGTTGATGTACTAAGAATGTCAACAAAATTTGAGCAATATCTTCCACCCAGACAAAGGTTGCACATTGTTCACTTTAAAGAGCTTCTTCCATTTTTTTCTGCTCAGCAAGACAAGCTCTGTAGTGTGTTGTGCAGCACACATCACACTCAGGCTTTTTGCAACCTGCAGCTTGTAAGTCATAAACTCCAGGAGCCTCCCTGGCAGGTCTGAGGAGCTGTGCTATACCCTTGCCCTGGGAAGCTGGCAGTCTCATGGGATCCACTTGTCTGGCTGTTCTAACATACCATCATTACATTTCCTTTCATTTGGCTGGCATCACAGAAAAGGGCCTGGATTTGCTGAGGAGCACATTCCACTCCTTGCTGGATGTGTCAGGAACCTTTCCTCACTGCAGGGCTGCCTACATCCTGCCAGGACTGTACGTCACTCCTTCACATTCCCTCATGTGGTATTAGCTCATGGGGACTGTACAGAGATGTATTATTCCCCAGAAAGACCAGTTCTTAGTACATACTTATTTTTAGAAATTTCCTATTCCTCTTTGCATTTATCAAGAAACAGGTGAGGAGAGGGGCACCCTCTAGAAGACCTGTCTTTTTCTATAAGCCTGAAAAACTATTTGGAGGTGAAAATATAACAGAGAAAAGATGCTTCATCTCCCATCAGCTAAAGCAGGAGGTTTACAGCTCACTAGTCATCTCCTGAGAGATCAGAAAGCTGTGCATGAATATGTAGGTATTCACAAGACAAGCAAAGCAGATGTTGTAGAAATCTCTGCTGGGGCATCTTAGATCACAGAAGCTAACCTATGGCATCTTTTCCAGCTGCCAATTTAACCATCCCCTCCTCCCCTTGAAAACACAGAGCTCTCCTCTGCTGCAAGACTGAACTGCTTGAGCCTAAGGAGTCAGCTGTGCTGACAGGTCCCACTGTTGTGGCTCTCCAGGTATCCCTGCAATGGGCTCTGGAAGTGCAGCTCTACATCCCCACCCCACCACAGCCAGCACCTGAGCATTCCCACCTCCAGAGCTAAGCACATTCCTTTATCCCTGAGCCTCTCAAATGAGCCTCCTGCCACTAAGCCAGGTACCTCACTTTTGTACCATGCTGAGTTTTCCAGATAATTCTACATACAGAGTGTAGGGGAATCACAAGGGGTCAAAACCTTCTAAATTAATGAGTTACAACGGTAAGACCTTCCCACTGCCAGACCCACAGTTCTCTAACCACCACATCAGCAGGATTTCAGGAAAGAGCTAAGCCTTTCACATGCTGTTTTGCTGGTAGAGAAGAGCCATCCATGTTGGGTGAGGCAGAACGTGGCCTTGAGTCTCACCACATCTCATATCAGCTCCCTCCCTGGCTTGAGTATTAAGTGGGCAAGGGCAGAGCAGCTCAAAAGGAAATACACTGTTGTGCTGGCAGGAAGGAACTGCTGCTAGAAGATTCCCTTAGCTTTCTATTGCCAGGGAAAAATACAGCTGAAGAAGGAAAGTAAGGAAATTGTTGCCTACAGAAGAGTCAATTCATATCCCTGTCAGTTCCTTCAGGTAGCATCCACTTCCCTGTAAAAGCAGACTGTATACTGTCAAAGCCAGAAGACACCCCAGTTTTTAGTTAGTTTCTCAGTAAAACAGTTCCTCACTGTGTAGTAAAAGAGTTCCTCACAACACATCACTCCCTTCCTCATTCCTTTTAATAAAAGCAGAAATACTTGCAATCAAACCAAAGCACAAATAGCCCATTGAAAGTGAGAGGCAATGCTTAACATCAGAAAGCACCGCTGAAGTTGCACTGGGAAGGCAATGAGAATACAACCTGATGAGGTCCTGCTATATTTAATCTCTTTTTAAGCTCTGAAACGAAAAGAATGATTCTGTCACTTTGCTCCATAACACACCCACCATATCTTTGATAGCTCAGTGAAGAAAAAGGTCTCATTCTTCTGTAATAAGGACAATTAAAAATGTGACAGCAGACAGCTGCTTGTAAAACTGCTACTCTGACACTGTTCTCTGACTGATGATGCTGGCTAATAGCAGAGGAACTTAAGAAGGAGGAAATCTGTCAAGATGTAGAAACAACTGGAAACAAAAATCAAAAAACAGTAGTACAGACTTCCACGTATTTTTAATATTTGCATAGACATTATCTCCACTACACAACATCAATAAACTCATGAGTGAAAGCAGAGAGAATCAGACCTGGAAAACATTGGGAGTTAATGGCAAATCTCTCCTGCTTAGAAGTGAGTGCTCAGAGTCCCCTCTGGCTCCTCTGAAAAATCTCAGCTTCCATTCAGATGTGTGCTGGGTCACTCTTCTGTTTACCCAGAGTTACTATCATATTTTAGGTTTCAGCCTAAGCTTTGGAAGAAAAAGAACAAAATAAATGAAGAATGATATTATCTGATTACAGCACACAACACTAAGCAAACACTGGAGTATCTTCTGCTAGCACAGTTTCCTCTGGCTCTTCCTTTGGGGATATTCTTGCAGCAGAGATGACTGACCACATACAGCTAAGCCAGACATTGTGGGTTTGTTCCTTTCTGCCTGGTTCATGCGCAAGCTTACAAATCTATGGCTGGTGACAAGCCAAGAGAAGCCATGGGAGATCAAGCTGGAAGGTTTACATTTCCCAGCATAGAAGTCCCAGAGTTGCTTCCCAAGAGTTATCAACATCACTAAACTACAACAGTCCCAACTGATATTATAGCAACCAGTGAAAAAGTCAGCACTCCACAACAAGGTCTTTTCTTCTGCTGGCTCCTAATGGAAAGTTGAAGACTTTCAGTATTTCTCTCTGCTGTAGCTGCACACACTCCACTGCTACTGCCCTGTGGCATCTGGTGAGCTTCTTCCAGGATGAGACTGAGAGACTTTCTAGCTCTGTCCTCCTGCTTGTCCTCACACATTCCCATCAGGCTTCCTATTGAGGGAAACCATGTGTCTACCTCCAAATCTGGCTGGCCTGTGCACTGCAGCCACTGTGCCCCAGCTCTTTAAAAACACAAGCAAATGTATTCCATTTCAGGCATAGCACATGACCTGAGTGAGAACTTAACTGCAATTATTTACTGCATTGTTACTAGGATTTGACCAGAAGCCTCTCCTCCTTCTATATATTCCATGATCACAAGATGGTAAAAACTGCTAGCAACTGAATGTTGTCAAAATGAGAAGGAAGAACTCCAATAGCTTCAGTGCAGCAGACCATCTCACTGCTCAGGAAAGTAGCCACAGAAATAATTGCTTGGATGATTATGTTTTTCTTTCTAAAAAATACAGCAAGAGTCACAAGGCTGCGCTTCTCCAAACAAAAACAAACAAACAAACAAAACAAAAACAAAAACAAAAACAAAAACAAAAACAAAAAAAACCAAAAAAACAAAAACAAAAAAAAAAACAAAAAACCAAAACAAAACAAAACAAAACAAAACAAAAAAAAAACAAAAAAAAAAAAACACCAAAAAAAATACCACAAAAAACACCCACACCAGCCTAACAGCAAGGACGTGTCTGTTTGAGTCTGCAATGTTTCTTTTGTGTTCAGGGTGTCCACTGAAAGTAAGAGATTATGTTGGCTTTCGTCTCCACCAGGCCTAAGTCAGAGAAGCTAATAATTTGAGGAGCTGGCATTTTGTGACTCACTTAGCCCCCACTGAGGCAAACATAAACTGTGCACTAATGCAGATGTTTGAAGGGGGAAAGAGCTGTATTTTCTCTGGAAGAGAACGAGGAAGTGACAGCCATTGAGATTTAAATGACAGTGCGTGGCATTAGGAGCCATAATTAATACTCATTACAAGTTTCACCGTAACAAATTATCATCGCATGCTACTTCATCAGAAAAACAGTTACAAATTAATAGAATGTCCAGGGGCTAAGGTCTGGAAAGAGAAAAGACTAGAAGGAAAAAAAAAAGTCACAAACAACCCTCTGATCTTAAGTGCTTTGAAAAAGAAGGAAAATAAGAATCCTAGACATCTTGCAAGTGCTACCTGGGTATTGTTAATGCACCTTATCCAGTGCAGGCAGCTGCTGGCTGAGGAGGGGGCAAGTCTATTGGACATTCCATGTTTTTCTGCTAAGGAGAGTCCAGCATGAAGCAGGAAAGCAGGGAGACACTGCCCTCTCTTTTGTGTCCTTGCCCCCTGTTTTAAAAACGGTGGACCACCTATGGTAGAGACCTTACAGCACCTTCCACTACCTGAAGGGGCTACAAGAGAGGGGCTCATTCTGCCTCCTCATGTATCAAAACTTACTGCATCTGATCCATATTCATAGAAAACTCCCCAAAACCTTCTTTCAAGGCATCCATACTGTAGAATTGAACAGGTCTGGGGACAGCCTTGAGTTCCCTCACTGTTTTTTGTACATGCACTCTGGAGTGTCTTTGTGCAAGGACTTTACAGAAAACTGTACAGCTCTAACCAGGGCAAAGCACCAAGAGACAGGTCACTGAATGTGGAAGATGTAGTTCTGGAGATATTGATAGGTGTTTGATAAAGCTTATAATAATGTAATTTAGCTAAGTGCTGTTCTTTCACACTGTTGTTTCCAGGTCTGGAAGCAAGCAATTCCAGAGAGAGAGAACTCTTATTCCTTTACATGTGTCCAGCTACTTGACATAAAATATAATGAGAATGATACTAAGAATGATCATCAAGGCTCTGAGTAATTTAGTAATGAGTCATACTGGCTCCATATCCTTGTGAGGTTCCTAAAGGTGACCATGAGTTATTATTACTGTCTGAAAATTACCCTTTAGTGAATAAGGAGAACACAGGTATGTCCCTGTAATCTTAGAGATGGAGACTGTGAGCCCCTGGATGGCTGACACCAGCCTATCATTCAATCCCACATATACTGATCTGAACGTTTGCACCTGGAAGTGATGGCAAGTTACTCCCACTGTTGGGGGTAACCCATGGGTGGGCTCTGCTCAGCTCCTAAGTCTCTACTACTTCCCTCTGTGGACAGGGGAATAAATAAAAACAAAAAGAACTAAAAGGACTGAGCATGTCCAGAGACTGAATGTCACCTATACAAGGGCTATTACATCAGGGCTGTGCCTCAACAGAGGCTCTCTTATATATGGGTGTGAAAATCTCTCCCGGAGAGCAAAGAACAGTTTCAAAAGGAAAAGACAGAGCAGAAGAAGAGATGCAATTTCTTGCTAACAGTGGGCATCCAATTTTTTTTTTTTTCTGCCAGCTGTTATGTGCCCTTCTCCTTCACCTATCAATCTGAATTATGGAACTGCTAGAAAGTGCTAAAAAGGCTGCTGCTTCAGAATCTGACAAACTCCTCTTGTAGGAGTAGTTACCTTAAGCAACTACTGATACAAAGCTAGATCTGTATTTGTAAACAGACAAAAACATGGATTCAAAAGTAGAAATTTGAATTTTAATTTTATATACCTTAAGATCTCCCAGCAGCTCCTTAAGAAACTGGAGCTCTGTCATGACAGATGAGGTTGGATTGTCTCATCCAAATTTAAGATTATTAAAGGTTTGATGTACAAGGAAGAGCTACCTACCACAGTAGGTTGCATTTCCATTCAGTACTGGAATTTCTAGGGAACATGTTTATTCCCAGACATTGAAAATAAGCCAGATGAACTTTACCTTGGAAAAGCCCAATTCTTTGTGTGCACCGCCTACAAGCAAGGCCCAAATGGCCACCTCAGGTGTGAAACAGCTCTGTGGCAGATGTCAGAAATCATCCAACCATATGGTCATGCAATGCAGTTCTTCTCTGAAGAACCCTTCCTTTACACTCACACACATCCTCAGAATGAGAAAAGGAGCACTGTGCTTAGTCCAACCCACACACAACTGCCCTGCTCTGGTTTTCCAGGCCGAGCACCATGTCTGGGACCATACTTTTTAAACTATTGATCTGCCATCAAGTAATTTGTCAGCAGGTCACCACACTACAAAACCTTCCTCGGGGAGAGAAAACGGCAGTGAACAAAATTCCGATTGGTCAGGATGCTCAGGAGTGAATCCTTGAATTTCTCATGACTCAAAGTACAAAGGTCTTTCATTGCATCCAGATGGATGCTCAGAAGACTTCACTGAAGAAAAAACCTTACAGAACTCACCATCCTTTCACAGTCACATAACACCTGCAAACAGTAGAAAATGGCAAACAAGCAATCTGCAGAAAATGGCAAAATGTTATGAGTGGCTCCTAATTTTTCTTCCATTTTTGCCTAGTGCTTGGCCATTGTATTAACTGTGTTTTGCTTAAAATAGTCTTTGTGGCACCAAATCTCTTCCACAGAGGCAGCAGTTTCTCTTTTCTTCAACATAAAATTAAAACAGACAAATGAAATAACAATATATAAGTCTAATGTGATAGTTATGTCATGAGTAGGAAACAGAAACTGTAATAGAAAGATTATAAAGTATATTAAAAGGCATGAAGAAAAAGAGTAGGATCTTAAAACCAGATGACAGCAGCTGATTTAACCAGAAATAATTATTAAAACATTATTACATCATGCTTATAACATCTTCTAAAATATCAATAGAAAAAGAACCTAATGGTGGGTGTTTTAACAGCAGGAGTAGCAAAAGATCTATATTGACTGAAAAGTGAATTACAACATTATCAAAACAGGGAAATGATTAATCAAATTAAAATTACCAACTTTGTGTAGGAGAACACCTTTGCACATCACAGCGATGCAATCAATTTAATTTCTCTTATTAATGCATACCTTTTTTATATACTTCTTGTATTTATCAGACATGGATGGATGCAAAATGGTTCACTCATTTTCTGGGATCTAACCTGCTTCTACAGAGGTAGTAGTGTCTGTGCACACAAGCAGTTATGTGTTCCTATCACTGATAACTCTTGTCTTTACCTTGTCCTCACTGGAATAAAACAGGGTGTGCAGAGACCAAATGTAGCTCAGCAAAATGTTAAGGAAGGCTAAATGAGCTGGGCAAAATTTGAGAAAAGCTGGCAGATAGAACTGCATGATTTGCTGAGCTTTACTGCTGGATTTTGTACTTGTGGGAACCTGAAGTACCTCCCCTTCTTAACCCATTTGTGGTTATACTATGAGAGGAGTGCCTCCCATGCACCTGAAGCATTTATCCCGCCATTTGGTGTGAGAATCTCTTCTCTCTCTTATCTTAGGGAGTAAAACTTAGTCTCTGAATCAGGGGCAAACCTACAGCAAAGCAACATCTGGAGAAGAAAAAGAAAGAAATAAAAATCATATCCTCCCAACCCCCATGCCCTTGAAAGTTGTTTCGTTCTCAGAAAACCAAGCCTGGCCAAAACTCCTGTCCTCATCCCCTCTGAGTTCCTCCCTGTAGCTCCCATCATTCACACCCAATATATTTATTCATTTTATCAGATCAGAGGGCAGCATTTGGATTATTTCAAACAGCTAACATTAATCATCAAGACAGAACCTGTAGTTTTTACATGGTGGGTCTGTGCCAAGCTGCGAAGCTCTGCCACAGGCTTCCAGCGTGAGCAAGAGGCTGAGTGAAAGCAAGATCATCAAAGCCCAGGCTAAGTGTCACAGAACCTGCTGCTCAGCCTGAGACTCCTATGGCCCTTCCTTTTCATCTTTGTTTAAAACAGAGATGCTAAGACAGAAACATCTCTCTTGAGCCATTCAACACATCTTCAATCACACAATGGAATGTCAGTAAATACAACATATACGTTGCTGCTATTCAGATGAAACCATTGCATTATAGTGACTACAGTTGTGGGTGTATCAGGCTATTTTCTGCATGCACATCTTCTTTAAGTGTAAACTTTGTCCTTTGGTAAGGGGTATAGCCTTTGTCAATTTGAGATGGCTTTTCATTGCTGAGTTATTCAGATATAGGGTGATCTCCTACAAAAACATTTCTTTCCCTTCTTTATTTTCAAAATAAAGGTTATACTGACTGAAACAGCACTCTTTTGCCAGAAGAAAAAAACAAAACAAAACAACAATACTTAAACTGAAATCAGTCTCCCAGAAAAAACTTCCCCTGACACAGAGCCTATTTTTTGCTCTTTGCAATAGTCACATCATTATATCTCCCTGTCTTTCAAGCTGCTCTTCATTTTGAACAGCCATCATTCCAAATCAAGCTTCAGAGCACCAGGTGGTCTGATATAATATTTATGGATTTCAACCTTTTTGCTAGCTACTCTTCTATACCAAACTATATATAATAAATACAAGTTTGCTCAGGAAAACAAATTGAAACTTTAAACAAATGTAGCCTACATTATACAGGGGGTCAGAGAAGGTGTGCATAATAGTCCCTTCTGGCCTGAAAAATCTAGAAATCTATGAATTTTGAAATAGCTGCATAAAATACTACACTTCAACCCTAAATTTTACAGTAAACCTTTTCAAATATTAATGAGAAGCTGTGAGGCTGAAAGAGGACGATGCCCTTGGATCCTTGGCTAAGGGATGTTTGCCAATCTATCTTGAAAAAACCCTCTTGTATTTTCTGAATGAAGAGAAGCAATTGCCTTACATGTTGGAGTAGTGAGTAATGAATGTATTAGCTCATTAAAAGATCATCATCATCATCATCATCATCATCATCTACAACACCACCACAAAACAACCAGGACATGTTGTGGCCTGAGTTACCTATAAAGAAATGAATTAATGACCATGGGTGACACCTCTGAGGTTGCTCATGGCACTGATTCTTTATTGTCCCAGTGTTGTCCCAGGTGTCACTGTGGATGGAAGATTTGTAACGTAGTACCAGGAATGGTGCTCCCTTTTGCAGAACTCCAAGTTTTACTTGCAGTAACAGGTCACATAAGACCTCCAGCACAGACCAACAAAAGAACAGTCCAGCCATTCCTCTTAACTTCAAAGTCCTCCCCTAATCCTGTCTGGATTGGATTTGGGGACACCACCATAACAGAAGGTGATATCATAGGTCCCGCTGGCTAAAAAATGTACTGCTCCTCCATTGCATCTTCTCTGATAAATTTTTGTCTCTCATCAGGCTTCTGCTAGTTAACACACATCTTTGAGAAGTGTTTAAATACTTCTGTCTCCCAATATTCCTTCAACTTGAAATATGAAGAAAAATTCCCAGGCTGGCATGCACATGTGGCTTAGGCTCATCCTTCTCTTCAGAGCAGTCACAGAACCCTTTCAGACAGCACTCATTTTCTTTTCATTCTCAGACACGAGGCCTTGTTCCCTCACGGGAAATGACAAAAAGTCCTTTCACTGCCAGATATCAGTATCATAATGCTGTTATTCAATCCTGAAGAGACAATATGAAGAAGCATCCAGGAAAAAAAAACATATGGTTAGTTATCTTCCTATCTAATTCAGGGCACCAAGTGGTTTAAAACATCTAGGGAGCCAGAGACTGTATCATTGCCTTAGTGACAGTGGCTACCTGCCTTCAAGAAGGGAGAAGGAAGGAGAGGTCAATGGTGAGGGCTTAAGAGTAGCTTCTTCCTGCAACCCATGGACAACGGCCACATCCCTCCTTCTGAGCACAGGTGAAGGTGTCTGTGACCATGCAGGACCATGATGAAATAGACTGAGGGTCATGCCACTCCTCAGGAGCTCTGGTGCAAATCAGGGCTGTCTACTCTGCTGGGCTGTTTGTTCTAAAAAAGCCAGCTGTTGTCCCATTCCCACGGCTGAGCCAACAGTGCACAGGGGACAGCCCTACACATGGCAGTCTGTGCCTCCTCTCTGCAGCACACCAGGGTGGCTGGTCTTTGCCCAGAGCCCAGGCAGATAAAATCTGCTGAGCTAAATTACACCTCTGGTCCCTCTGGCGACACGCTGGAGAGACTTGAGTCGCTGGGGTTTGCTGAGGTTCTTTGTTCTTGGAGAGAAGGTTTGCTTTAGATGTTGAGCATAAACAAACCAAAATTACAAAAATAGCAGCAGCAGCTACCCCCATCTAGAAGATGCTTTGCATTTGGCTCGACCACATTTGAGCTAGGCAAACATGGAGCAAAGTTTTGTAACATAAGCCACCAATAAAGCAACTCAGTCCACAGATTTACGTGGTGGCTTTGCTGAGCAGCTCCCAGAGAAGAAGGAAGGCGTGCTGGAGCAGCTTTCCAATCTCAGAGAATCCCTGTCAGCTCACAGAAGGCTGACCCAGGTAATTTCCTTTCCTAGTGATAAGGAGGTGTCTGCCTGGAGGGCTCCCAGCTCAGGCACAACCAGATCCAACAAGCGAAGTCCTTCCCCTGCTGCCCCTGAGCATTTGTTTTGTAACCACGTACAAAGTGATGTGAGCTGTCAGACTGCTTGAGTGGGCTTGCTATTAAAAAGGCTTTAAAGAGGATAGCCAAGAAGCACAGGAACCTTAAAGGACTTTTACAATAAAGCCCTCCCAATTTCCTTCACTTTTGGCTAACACTCTCAGCTGCAGAGAAAGAAGTACATCGTTTCTTGGTAAACAAGTCTTAGTAATTTAAAAATGTTAGGGAACAATACCTCCCACTTCCCTGCAACAGTTAAGCACAAAAGTGAGATTAACATTTCTGAAGTGTTTGTGTACGAGGAAGAGATAAGGCCTTTAAAAAAACTGTGTAACAATGGGGAAACAATATCCCCCACTGCGATCCTGAAAGTGTCATTATACCATGAAAGAATAGAAACTCTCCTTTCCACAGATGCATCTCCAGAGCTTGATTCTTCTTCCCACATTTTGTCCAGTCTGGGTAGGGGCCACACACAGCCAAGCTTCTGTGTCATGTGGGATGGAGCTGATGCTGCAGCCTTGCATTTTGGAAACCTCTGTGTACACAATGTTAAAATTTTTAAATCCATGTGTGGATTTAAAACTTCCTTGGGATTTTCAAAGCAGTGAGCATTCACCTGTGAATCTCCACAAGATGTTTTGAAAACTGTCTTTCTCAGCTAGTGGGGGAAAAGTAACCCCCGCAAATAAAAATGTCACTGCAGGCAGAGACTTTTACCTGCAAATCACATGTTCAATATTCAAGGCTTGATAAAGAGCAGTACTGGATTAGAGAGGGGAATAATCATTTCACTTTGGCAGAAATTGCAGAAAAAGGATTTTTTTTTTTCCTCCTCTGTCAAGTTATCAAGTTATTCTCAGTGTATTCAACTCACTTATCCTTTTCCTCAGCACCATTTAGAAAGACGGAAGTCTCAGTCACTCAGCAATAGTAACAAAGTTCTTGCTGGCTTCACTGAGAAGAGAATTTTATCTATTCTCTTGGCAAATGACCATGGAAGTCCACCACACACTACTCCAGCTCTGTCAATAAAAACATGTTGCCTGAAGTTCTGGAAAGAAGGGAAGCAGCAGGAAGGAAAGCTTGAGGTGATGTGACACAGCCTTAGGAACCATACAGATGGCATTGCTATTAACAGTCTCACCCTCCTCTTACAAAATAATCATTTAAATGACAGAAATATAGGATAAGAGCTTATCTGGACATGGTGCAAGTGAAGAGTGTTCACTGCAACAAAAACAGTTATCTGAAGAGTGCTGAATGTTTGGAGTGAATGTGTGTGAATACCTGCAGAACCCTTTAATAAATTAATAGCCACCCCAAGCCCTTACCTGCCTGCCTGCAGGGATGGCTCCACCTGAAATAACTGTGTTGTAACTAATAACCTCAGAGGCTTTTGAGGACTCCAGTATTTTCACTATTATTTTTTTCTTTGCATTGCCTAGTGCCCAGCACTTGGCATAATAGTTACTGTACAAATGCAGAAAAACTTTCACTGCCAAATGGGTCATAGTAGAACAGAGTTAAAAATAATTTAAGCCCAGAAACCATCACATACTAGTAGCTTCTGAAGACTGAGGCAAAAAATTGTTGAGTGCCTCAGGCTTCTCCTCATCTGTTACCAGTTGTCCACTACACCTTTTGGTGGGGGAATACACTTTACTTGACCTCCCTTTTCTGTATACCCACAGAAGTCTATCTTATTATTTTCATTTGCATCTTTGTTCCCAAATGCATTAAAAGACCCCACCAAACCAGAATGGCCATATTTTGGACAGTTGCAGTGCATTTCCACTTCTCTTTCATCCAGCATGGATCCTAGCATGCAATTTACCCGTTCTTCAAGAGCTTCCTGCAAAGTTAGACTTCGTGGATGGTTCAAAGACGGATCTTGGGCTTTGTGTGTGTGTGCCTCTTAGTCTTGCTCTAAATAGATACATAAACAGAGTAGTATGCCATGAAAATATGTGCTTGTGAAAGGATTTCAGGTGTCATGAACTGGGGTGTAATTTAACTGCTTTAAACACAGGTGGAAGATTTCTCCTTCTCCCTCTTTCTCTGCCTCCAAAAATTGGTGTGTCACAGGAAAAGAGCGAGGCAGGCAAAAATATGGTTGAAGCATTGGTTTCTCAGCTGGAACCATAAACCATGAATGTAGTGAGAAAAGGGAGAAAGAGTCAAGGTTGCTGGAAGCCAATCATACATTCCTATGGCTCTTAGCCTTCCCCCTCCAAAGGGACACAGCACACAGCATAGGCTCTGTGTTACCTGCTTATTCTAAGGTTGGGAAAAGGGCAACATCTACTCAAATTTGAACACATCCTACAGCACTGTATGATAGATTCTCCATTATCATCATCAGCTGCCCACACTGTTAATTGCAGAGGCTACTAATCTGCCTGAAAAGCCAAAATGATATTAGCTTTCAACAGGATTTACATACATTTTATCTTACTTCTGCATCAGCAAGCAATTACAGTTTAAACTTTTGAATGTGCAGCCTGCTGTAGGCCTAAGTAATATTTAATAGCATTAACAATGCACTTCTCAATAACACCCCAGATCTCTTTACAGGCTCACTGATTCACCAGCCTTGCTGTTCAGCACCAGCATTTGACCTCATCCCAGCAGCCCAAACATTGCACCAGTACCTGCTGACCCAGCCCAGGCAGAAAATCTTGGGTTGAGTCCTCTAGCAAAAGGGTTTTCCATCTGTCCCTGCAAAGTGAGCACACTGGAAGGAAAAAAGCACTAAGAGCATGACAAACATCAGTGTTCAGAAGATGGTGGTGGAAAAAGCCTGGAGAGGAGAGTGGGCTGTGCACTGGACAGTGGAGTGTCTGCATTTGGGGCACATTGGCTGAGACCAGCCTGTGTCCTTATCTCTGACCCTTCCCGACCTTTGTAAAGGTGGGCTATGCAATCACAGCTGGCAAAGAGATTTCCCTGCCAGAGTCCACCCTCCAAATGATGCACCAGAGGAGGAACAAGGTGACCTCTGCTCCTCAGAAACATGAACTGTTGTCTGACAAGCTTGGAGCACTGATGGGCTAAACAAACCTCTCCCCTGTTGATGTCTCCATGGCACAATGTATTTTATTTATATTCAGGATGGGAATTATTTACATCAGGGATGGAAATGACTCTGGAGTGCATAGATGATATGCTCATATCTACTGCCATCAAAAGGAGTGGCAAAGCTTTTGTTTTCTTGACATGGAACAAAAGTTGATGTGACTTGAAAAGGTAGACTTAAAACTAGGCAAAACCACAAAATGTTTCTCTGAAGCAGAGCCAGAACTGGGCTACCCATGCAAACCATACAACAAATACAAAATACAATTTTTCTGAGTATCCCTATGAGTTGCATGTAGGTATTCATGCCTATAGACCCTTTTGCTAGCATTTTTATAAAAACAGAGCAGGAAAGGTTACACCTTTGTTCGCAGGGAAGCCATTGCAAGTAGATGAATCAGAGGACTCTGAATATTTGTTAATTCTTATGCAAGTATTCAGTCTGCTCTATCAAATAGTTATTTTTGTTACCAGAAGGAATCCATACAGTTGATTTGCAGTAATAGATATTCATTATTATATCATTTGCATTTCTTTTTCATTGTCTTGGCAGCAAAGGATTTCTCCTTTCTTTTTCTTTCAAGCCTTTAATACGTTTTTATATAAAATATTGGAAGAGAATAAAGTCCAGCTTTAAAACAGAGCTGTCAGCTTTACCTTGGTTTTCTACCTCTGTGTTTTACTTAATTGACATCAAGTAAAATCAAGTCAATTCAATTACTTGAGATTAAAGAATCACTTAGGGAGACAGACAAGTAACAGGCATATATGCATATATCCAGGCAAATATGGAGAGGTGATAAGGAAGCCCTCAATCAAATTTAAGAAAATAAACCCCAAAGAATTCCACATGTACTGATTTGCTGTAATACATAGCAGTGCTTAGATACCACAAGAATATTTTCCAGCCAAAAAGCTTGCCAAACTTTTCACCTCTTTGATGGATCCTCAGCCTTACCCAGTGTGGCTAAAATCCACAACAGGAAAGTCCAACATACAACTCTGAACAGGTCTGTTTTGCCATTCTATGTCTATGAAGCCTCAGTTCCTGACAATTGCCTGATTTCTGGCAGGTCTTGTGACCAGGTAAAAAACACACCTGGGCCTGGACTTGGGTACTGGAGCTACCACAAGTTGTAGATGCTGATGCTCCAGCTCCCAAAGAGCAAATCTCCCTTCTCATTCTGTGTGTCTAGGCAAAAGCAGATTGAGAAGAGGTTTTGCAGTGCAAACTGGATACCAGCTGACCTTGGAATTTAGGAGAAATAAAAAGCAAGTGAACACGTTTTTCCATATTTCTTCTTGGCTGTATTAAGTCAAGCTCTAAGAGCAGATAAAGATTGTCACACCTGTACAAGGATGACTTAATAAACTGATTGGCACCTTATCGCTGCCTCAAAGGCACTCTACTGTTTTAGGGATGTCCAAACAGATTAAATATCATAAATAAGCATGAAGGGCAGTGCAGGAAGGCCCAGCTTATGTGAAGATCATAAAAGAGAGTTTATAGATAATCCTTGGGCTCACCTGAAGACACAACACAGGGAGGAGCTAGGAAAATGAAATCTGATTTAAAGGAACATCAGCAATCATGAGCCACGAGAAGCAAATATTTTTATATTTTTCTGCAATAGAAAGACAACAGGCCACCATTACTCAGCATAAAGGATTCTTACAAGTGGGCCATGTCATTGAGGAAAGCTGATTGCATTTAAGTGAGGGAAAAAAAGGCCTATTACGGACAGAAGAGGAAAAAGGTTGGAAATCTGAGAAAATGACAGGCTTGTATTTTACAGCCATAGACACGTGAAGCCAAGGGTTATAAGGTGTGGGTACATAAAATAAAACTATATACATTTGAGTGAATAAGGCAAGAAAGGCATCAAATTACAGCACCACCTAGCCTTGCAAATCCATACTGGGGCCAGTAGCAATAGCAATCCCTTATAAAAATCAGTATTATCACAGCTGTGTTTGCCCTCAGTTCTTTTTGCCTCCTCAGGATTTTCATTGAGCTGGTGTGACTACCAAGTACTACTTACTAAAGCTACTGATATTAAATACATCAGAGTAATATTTTGCATATCATAGGGCTTGGTCTCACAAGGCAGCAAACATTCTGGCCCAGCAGGGCTCTAGTGACAACAGTGGAGCTAACAAAGAAACTCCTCAAGCTCCCTGATCACCCATATTGCCCAGGCTTTGCTTGGGACTGGCTTTTCTCTGAACTGCTTCCACCTCTGTAAGGTGATCCAGGTTCTGGCTGGGCTGGTTTCCACTCCATCCCTGTAAGAACAACAGGCATAACTGGTGTAAGCTCCCAGCCCTGATATTTCTTGCACAGGTACCCAAGGCACAGAAGATGCACCATATCAAATTCGTTCTCTAGAAGCCAGTCTGGGCCAGTGCTAGAAAATACAGCTTCTATAGCAGAAATGACACAGCAGAGCTTCAGAACCCCTGAGCTGCCACTAACCTTGCTAACAATGGTTTTTGCATGCTTAGAAGTTTATTAAAATCAGGAAGACCTATCCTTCAGGCACTCGCTGGTGAAACATGTCCTAGGTCTTTAGGAAAGATATCCATCAATCCTTGAAATGCCCTGAAATCCAGCCAGTAAAACTCCAGAGTTTGCCCTTGTTCCAATTTAAAAATGGTGGGATGTACTGGCAACAGGTTTACTCACTGAATTTTCCTTAGGGTGGAAAAGAGCATGTGAGGGAAGAAAATTTACTGAAATAACATGGATAATTGCTCAAAGCTGTACTCAAGTTTGCATTTTATAAAATAAATTAGTAAAATCTATATGGAAGTGCTTTAATAGCAAATATGTGCTGTATATGATGAGATCCTATAGCCACCTGTCTTTTTCTACAGACACCTCTATTTATAGAAGCAGACACTGACTTGGAGCCCCTGTGTTCAGACTTGGATCATTTGGGTGAGGCACAGAAAAGCCTCTCTAAGCTTTCTTAAAAACCAGACATGATTTGAGCTATTAAACACATATCTTTCCTAGAACTGGTGCTCATGGCCTGGCAAGGATTTCTTCCTTACAATAGCTCTGGGCAGACACAAATATATGGGATATTCATACAAACTCAGGAAGGTACTACAGGACAGGAGGTCAACACATTTGGCATAGGATAAAGAGATTCTTCATCACAGGTCAGTGGAAATCCACCAAGTTACTTTACACAGGGTCCGTGTAAGGTCCAGTGTAGACTGCCAGATGTAGAAGTCAGACTTGCATCCATGCAGGTCTTCCAAACCGGTGTTTAATAGTCACAGACTGGGAAATCTGACTCTCATTGGATTAATGTTAAAGACTGTAATCCTAGGAAATAATTCATATATCAACAATTAAGACAGATGCTGATTTGCTTTTAAAAGCAAACTGTACAGTATGTGCTAAAATATTCCGAATGATGGTAATTTATACACAGAGATAGTGATTACTTTTAAGTGATGAGTGCTAAAGCAATCCATGGCAGAAAAGATTCCTGACTCAATGTTAGTGGGGAAAGAAAAAAAAATTCACTTTATTTAGGATATCTTTGTCTGATATTTACTGCAAAATGACTGTAACACTTTGTACTGAGTGCATGTAACAGAGTGTGCTGGAGGCAGTACAGCAAATCTGGCTTGGAAAAGAAGAGAGCTCCCATTCTGAGAAAGCCATCCCAGGTCATCTGCCTTCCCGAGCTGTAAACCTTCCTGACTGTCGATGTAGACACTGAACTGCTTCAGCAAGGTGACTGAATTCAGGGCTGCTATAAGCCTCATGAAAGCACAGAAACCCATCAAGGGAATCCAGGGCTGCCTTTCACTTGGCAGCAGTTCAGTTACTTTGTCATCATCTGACTGGGCACCTGTCTCATCTGATTAATATTTTTTTTTTTTTTTTTTTTTTTTTTTTTTTTTTTTTTTTGCACAAAACCAACTCTCTGTCTTCATCTGCGAAATTTGAGGAAATTTCTGCTGTGTATCCTGCCGACCACTAAACGCCTGTGACACCTGCTTGTGACCTCTGGTTTGTACTGTTTGTACTCCAGCAGCTGCAGTGGTGCCAGGAGACTGCCACGAGACGGCAATGTTTCAGAAGCCTTGTGCTCTCTCTGGGTAGGCAGTGCTACAGCTTTCAGGGCTGCACGCTGCTTTATGTTAAAGCCTGGGAGTAATTCATTGCCATAGAAAGAACACCTCCAGAGAACTAGGGGGTAAAAAAAAAAAAAAGGACAGACAGTGCAATTTTCTGTTATTTAAATTTGGTTGTTCGAGCAAAATTGTGTCATCTGCCTCACATTGCTCATTGTAATGGTCACTTCATTTTCGTTCCTTTCTTTCGCAGCGCTGGTGTCAGTGAGCCTCGCCTGAAGCTGTGTTATATTGCAAGCATGTTTGAGGTGATTTGGGCTGCTGTTCTCTCTAGATAACATTGTCAGGGCTGAACATGTTCATCCCTGAAGGTGAACAACAAAGCTTTTGTAACAGCATATTTTTACAACTGTAAATGATCCCAAGTAATTTAGAGAACATGGGCAAATGCCTGTGTTGAATCGAGCAGGTGAGAGTGCAGGCAATTGAACTATGCCAGTTCCTCACCTGGCATCAGAGCTTTCCTGCACCTGCACAGCTGATGTGTAAGGAACAGTCCAGCCTGAGGGGAGCTATTTGCCCCATGCATTTGCAGATTTCTCTCTGTCTCCTATGAGCCAATACTCATCACTGCAACAGTGACAAGGCCTTTGGGCTTTACCACCACAGTCCAGCCATGCCTGAATCCAAGTGTCCAAAAGCCTGTCCATTTCATCCACAATGCATTGTATGAAGGACAAAAAAATGTCCAGACAAGGCCTGGTTGCAAGCCCTTTTCTAAGTATTTACCAATAAAATGTTTAATTTTGGACCTTTCAATCTGGATGAAACAAGATATTCCAGAGAGCCTTTTAAGGGGGGGATTGTGTATTTCTGGGAACCTCATGGTACTACTGGGTTTCAGTGCTGATGACAGTCAGCTTATCTGCTCTGCTTCATCTGGGGCCAATTTTTGTTCCTTGGAAAGGTGTAAAGCCAGAGACTGCTGTTTCTTCTACCTTCAGTCGTGCCAGAGAAGAGAGCTTGAGATGTCCCAGCTCTAAAGGATACCAACAGGTCCAAAGGTGAAAGAAATCAAACAACACTAACAACAACTCCTAAAAAAGGGCCAAGCTCTTAAACATAAGAGGACTGAAGCAATACCCTCTGAAATCCATGGACAAGGTAATAGATTATGCTGTAGCTTCTGATGGGCCAATCCTTATTGTTGCCGAAGTTGCCAAAAGTAACTAAGTTTGACTTTGAGCTTCCAGGGAGACTGTGCACTGCTGACAGTAAGGAAAACCATTGGATTGCTTGTAGATAAGCACCTTTGATAGGAAACTGCTGGATGATTCACACTGCTACTTTTAAAGTTACTTTTTGGAGCTAGACCTGCATTGCTAAACGTGCAGAATTCTGCTCTCTCTCTCTGTATACGTTACAAAATCTGTAGTACTTCTGTTTCCAGCTTTCAATAAAATAAGCATCTTCTATTGTGTCAGGTGTACCAGGTAATTGAAATACCTGTACTGGTATTCAAAAATGCTCTTTCATCACAATGGCTGTTGAGGAGCTTGCTATTAAAAACAAGTATAAACAGCATAATCAAAGCTCTTACTTCCTATCTACATTTCTGCCAAGCCCTTCTGCATTCAAAAGCTTTAGATTCTTTCCATTACTACCCAACTTTTCCATTTATGCTTGAATTGTTTAGTAGAATGCATGACATACATATTAAACTCATAGCAAACACAGAGCATGTATATTCAATAACTATAAACCAGACTTTTTTTGTGTGTATGAGCTCATTGCTTATTCTTGTCTGGTATATTAAAACATGCATTTCTGGGAAGCTGCAATAAAATAAAGTTTAGTAAAACATGCTTAATCACAGAGATAAAGAAATAAAGTTGCATCTGGACTGAAAGACCATTCTTAGTAGTTATGAAGATGATTTTATCTTGCCTGCTGAAACAGCCAGGAAAGTTTGAACACAATATTTATCCTGGGTATTTGCATAGAATTTAAGAAAAATTATGTCCAAGTTCTTTTTGCAAGACAAGAACCATTTTGGTGGAATTATTTTTGCTTTCTCCCTCTTCTGCCCCTCCCCATAAAGCAAAACACAAGCACCCTCATAGCTGTATGACCTTTTTGGAGGGGCGCCATGAGGCTTTGGCCAACCAAAATGTAAATCCTGGCCCTTTATTAACATATCATACCATCACATATGTAAAACCACTGTATTTCCTAAGACCCTGCCTCTTCCCTGACCCCACCAGTGTAGAAGTGACAAAGCTGCAGTGCTCCCCCTAACTTTGACACAATGCTGCCCTGAGCATTTGTCCTTCGCCCTGGCAGAGCTGGAGATGTTGAGGAAGAAACCACTTTCTAAAACGAGCTCTTCAATCCAGCTCTTGACTGAACCACCACAAATTAAGGTGGAACTGATTGAATATTCAAGTGGAATGTTTCTCATTACCACTCATGTGCTCTAAGTCCTGCAATTTTCCTTGGATGGCAGTTTTCAAACTGCAGGATATAGGCAGTAATAAGGTGATATGTTTGAGGCATCAGCACAAGAGCCCTTTATAACTATTTTGGCTAAAGTTACAGCCATGCTTTAGCAAGCCCTAATGTCAGTACATCCTTGCAAATCCTTGCTTGTAAGTACTCTTTCTGAAGTTCAACTGTGCCCCTGCATTTAGCTTTCAAAAACCCATTCAAAGTGGCAAGTGCTTATTTGTGGCTTTGTGGTTTATTTACACATGAGCATAAGAAATCCCCGGCTAGAACTCTGAAAAATTACTCTAAATGTTTACAGATACCAGTAAACTGAAAAACAAAGATACATCTATCAACAAAAGTGCCTTTTTTTCCTGTTTTCATAATGAGAATTTTAAAAACCTTTATTAAATTAGTAAATTTTCTCTGGACACCCTTGTAGTTTATGTGGAAAACCTTCTAAAAAAGAAGAGCCCAACAAAAAATGTCTTTTAAGGTAACTTTAAGTAAAAATTCTGTTCCCAGACCTGGCACACTGCACTCATATTAGGCCTTTAAATTGCCCTGCAAGTAGGATGCCTGGGCACCAGATTACAGCCACACGTAGATTCACCAAAAGAAAGAGAAGGAAAGTAAGAATTAAAGACAACCTCGGAAAGCCAGTGGTGTTGACTTACCAAAAGCCAGGCCACGATGCAAGAGAAGCAAATTTGGTACCCACAGTACCAGGAGTGTGCAGCCCTCAGGCCAGAGCCCTGCACAGCATGGGATGGATCTGTGGCCAAAAAACTACCAGCAACACAAATACATGAAGACACGTTGGAAGATTATTCCTTTGGATGTTTCTTTTGGGAATGAGATGTATTTGGTGTTCTTTGAGACTAAACACAAGGCAGATGAATGGCCTCTGAGGTAACTGCTTAAGACCAGCACTGGGTGGTTTTTTTTGTTGTTTTAGATTATTCATGTGTTTCACAGGAAAATTTTATGAAATTGTCATTCCTGTTCTATTTTTGAAAGATGCCCTTCACCCTAGCTTTGGGAAGTTGTTCCCCTGAAAGCATTCTCCAAATATCAATACACCTGGGTTTACAGGGTTCTTTGCAATTAACAGATCATCCGAACAAATTATGTTGCAGAGCACAGAATGGCACCTTCCATCATCCTGCTTCTGCAGAAAGATGGCTCTGAGGTTTAGATGGCAAGATGCAGACCAAGCAGCAGAGTGGAAACATGAGGAACTCCATAGAGTACCATTGCCATGGGACACGACTGGGACATTTCAGAGTAATAAACATATTTTAATTTTCATACTTGAAATATGGAAAATTATTATTTTCCACCATCCCCAACCCCACACATATACAAAAGTCTCCTTTCTCTAAGGAAGAAGATCAGAAAGGAAATATTTTAAAATAGCTTCAGTGGAAAGATTTAATTCCCACCTCAGCTATTGAAACTGGATGTTCCATCTCAATTTCCTTTAGCTTCTTCTGGATGTCAAAAGTGTCATCATCTCTGTTTTCACCATCAGGAAACCATAAAGTTGAGTTTTCAACTGTCTGTGCTTAATTTTTTTCCCCTCCAACAGAAGATTTTTCATCTTGTTGTCAATATTTACGGTTAAGCTGGTGCCTTCCTGCCACCACTGAACAGAAATAATGAGTGCCTGACAGCATGGAAGCCACACTACTTATGGAGGCTGCTTCCATTGGACAACAGTTTGGAGAAACATATTTTATAATTATTAACTCATTAGTATCCCGACAAAAGATGGTCTTCTCTTTACTTTCAGACTACACAGCAATAACATCACCACCATAGGAGTTAAAAACATTACCCTGGCCTACCAGAATCATTTGCTCACAATCTGCAAAGCTGAACTAAAACATTCCTTCTACTCCCACACACTTTACAGGTTATTTATGTTTACTTTAGCTTTGGATTCCTAAACCTCAACCACACTGACACTACCCCTTCCTTTTTCCCCTGCTCCTTGCACCTCCTGTGGGGATGAACCTTGATTCCCAGCAACCTTCCATAACCACAGGTGGGCTTTAAGGCATCTTTTGTGCCATCACTGTTGTAAGCCACCATGTTTGCCAGCCTACTACAGAGAAGACTGTGGACTTCAGCTCCCACTGCTCCCTGCAGGCACTTGCTGGTGCACAAAATCTCAGAGGAACATGGCTCTCATTAGGTTATCCTTGTTGTTAAGCCTGCTTAGCCAGTTGCTCTGTCGTTCCATTTTTATGAGCAAAAGGATGACAGCCCTGGGGGTGCAGTTGTTACATCCCTTTCTGTGGCCTTGGGTGGGTGATTTATTACGGCCCAAAGCATCAAGGAAATCACAGTCATCTCATGCCTCTCATTTTGGAGGTGCCACAACACTGGGGAGAGGCAGAATGGGGAAGGGATTGCAGGGGCTCTGGGCCTCACTTCCACAACTACTGCATTTTCCTCAGCACTGCTCAATGGGCTGGTCAGTGCTAGGGGCCAGCACCCATCCCTTCACTGACATTTGCCCAGTTTCTGTGTTTAGACTAAAAGCCTCAGCTACCCTCTGTGCATATGTGGAGTCAGTTCCTAGCACAAAAGAGGCTTTGATCCTGGGATCCAAATGAGACTCTGATCTTGGTTGGGGCTCATAGGTGCAAATGCTGGAGAAATAATAACAGATGGAATATCACAGTGATATATTAATTTCCATATAGAGCCATATAGAGTTAATAGGGGAACATTTCTGGGCAAAGATCTCATAAATAAACCAAATGCGAATGCATAAATAAGTAGAATACAAACACATAGAGCTATTATAAGGGCAGATGTGTGAAACTTTTTTTTGTCTGTATGTTAAGCAGTCCTTGACATCTCTTTTAAAATTTATATATTTACACTGGCAGAAGAACAATCCTTTCTACCTAAACTACAGAGAGAAACCTAAAACATAGCTGGATAGCTTTACCATCAGATCTATTTTGTCTTTCTTTTCAAGTATAATCAAATTCCTTCCCATGCCTACCTGCCCATTACATTTCTGAAGAACTACGTGTTGGAGTCTGAGGAAGGTATTTGAAATCATATGCTTGCACTGAAGGTAAAAAACCCAAAATCAAGTAATGCCTTCCTGGAAGAAGAAAATCATACTGGAACATGAAGAAACATAAAAAATTATACTGGAACAATACCCCAAAGAACAGGCAAATCTTGGCCCCAACAGGGACACTGGGCTTTCTAATACTTGTGTTTTTCTCACTCTCTTTCTCACTGTGGAAGTTGCAAGACAGGCCCAGGTGCCATCAGCTTCTGTTTCATGATGGTACAGAGGGTGCAAGATGGAGCCAGAATAATTTCAAGGTCCCTCTGACTCAGTCAAGAATCCACTAGGTAAGCAGTGGTGAAAATATGAATGTCGAAAATTTCTTCTAAAACCAAAAAGTGCTTGTAGTTATGCAGAGAGAGGGAATAGGGCTGGTGTGTATTTAACTTAAGGACATTTCTCAAGACAGGGTTTTCACTGATATTCTGGAGCAAGAAGCTCTTTCAGTTAATTGCAAAGTATTTTTTATAACTATTTTTGTTAAAGAGAACTCCCTTTAAAATGTGTAATGCAGCTGGGAAGGCTACTATCAACCGTAAAGGATTTATTATATCTCCTTGTACTCCACTGCTTGTAGTTTTCCCTATGTTTCACCTCTCAGGCTGACATTTTCCAAGCTTGAAGTCTGCCCAGAATGAGAATTTTTTGGAAAGCTGAAGAAACTTTCCCTTCAGCTCAGCAGTGCACTTTTAACAAGGATCCCTCACACAAGCCCGGTAAAACCTGCCTCCACTGGAACCAAAACCAACACACATTTTGGTGCCTACGGCTGCAATCGGGATGCAGAGAAGGGACAAAAGAATTATTCAGCCTGAATGAGGCCGTTGGACCCAGCAGGCTAAATTCTTCCATGGTGTAAGCCCTTGCAAGGTCCCCGAAGCCAATGGGATTACACACTTTTCCACCCGGGCTGAGTGAAGCCGGCTCCACTCCTGCGAGCGAGAGGCTCAGACTTTTTCTCATCGTTCTCCCTGTTATTTAAAGATTTGTTTTTTGTAGCTGGCAGGCTCTCTCTTTGAAGCCTTCAATCCACAGAGCGTTCCCCTGTTGTGAGTTTGAAATGTTTTTGTGCCACACAGGCTGCTGGTCCCTCCACACGGGGCTCCGTGAATTCTCTGCCCCCCTACACCTCCTCCCTCCTAACATGCACATCTCAGCTGAGGTCTTGCCTCTCTTTTTCTCCATTCCAACCATTTCACAACCTCAGGCAGAAAGCTGGCTGTCTCTGTGTCTGCAGTGCAGAAAATGAAGTGTAATTTTAGGAAGGAACAAAGGGATTGGGGTGGAAGGTAGTATATACACTCCTTAGAAAACTACACAGATATAAAGATTGAAGGAAGAGGAACACCCTCCTCATCCTCACAGAACAAGCCTTAGCTGCTCTGAGAGTTCTGTGAAAGCCAAGTGTCATAAGTGACTTGAGAAGGGAAGAAGGGCTTAAAAGGTCTGGGCAGAAGCAGGCAGAGCACCTAAACCCACAGGTGCTCTGGGGGTCTCCCAGAGGAGTCATAACCCTGCCCTGCAGACCTGTCCCAGCTGAGCCAGCCTCCAAAGCCCTGGCTCTGCCAGCCTTCTCCTCATCCTGCTGCAGCCCACCTCTTCCTCTTCACTCCCCAGCGCTGCACAAAGCTGGCTGAAGAGAAACCCAAATCCTTACTGAGCTCTCCACTGGAGAGGAGTCAGGACCAAGGAGAAGCACTAGCAGGGGCATCTCCCAGCCCAGCAGAGTTTTGGGGAGGTGTTCTGCTGTAGTGGAGCAGAAAGAGAAGTGCTCTCCCACGCCACAGCTCACTGCACAAGTGAGAGCTGCTCCCAGTTTGCAGTACTGGAAAGTACTGGACTGACTGCAAGTCCTAAAATCTGACAGGGTCTTGAAAGACGACAAGGAAGACAACACTGTCACACCAGCACTCTGTGCTCTTTGCTGGCCAGAGGCAGCCTGCAGAAAGAGCTGCACAGGTTCTATTTTCTCAGTGTTGGGGGCTCTGTTTCTGGAGGTCTCAAGGGCCGCCCTGAAGCACTCTGTCCATGGAAAGGGAGTTACATGTCCTCCACTGGATCTAGGGGCCAGCTGGCCTTCCCTGTCCTCAGGCCTACAAGGTCATATCCTGGCTACTACTTCTGCAGGGTATTTTGTCTCAGGAAAACGGAATAAAAGCCCTTCTTGTGCCAGCTGCAACTCTGTGATGGATTTTTATCAAGAGCAGCTGTGTGCTTGCACACTCCACTCCCACCCTCCAGCCCCCCAGATAAGACATCTCAGTCACCCCTCCAAAGGTCCTCCAAAACAGATTGATTGAAATACCTGAAAGAGGTAAGAGGACACATCTCACTGTCTCTGAACAGGACTCCTGACCTTAAATTCCTGAGCAAATATTTTCTTTTTTTCCTCTTTTGTAAAATGCTCTCCCCTCTGGTAGTACTTGTTCAAGTGAAAATCACTACCTTGCTATGTTTAGAGGAGCAGACTCTTTGCAGCTATTAATTATGTGCCCTTTAAACACAAGCCCTCACCCAAACGTGTGTTTTCCCTGTGGGAAAAGTGTGCCTTTTCACACCTCTTATTGTAAACCAGGCTGACGACTGACAAGGGTGAAAACCACCTGTCCTTATTCAACAAGATATATCACCACAACACCCACCTCTAACAACCATGCTGGGCCAAAAAGAAATCAGGATCCCATGGATAAATTTACTGGAATTCTAAAATAGCCCAAACAATGAAACAACACACCGAAAACTAAACACAAAGCAAAACCATCACTCCACAAGCTTCAAGACTAATAATAACACTTACACTTTTTCAGCCAATTCAACTCACACTGGCAAACAAAATCTCTCTTTGTCACAGGATGAAAATGGTTCCCTCATTTATGCATATTGGACAGTGGTCCCTCTTGACCCTTAGAAAAGAAACTAAGAAATTACTGACACTAGGCTTGCTGCAGAGTAATTTTTGCTCAGTATTCTGCTTTAAACTGCCCCCACTTTGGGTGAAGATCAGGATGAACAGTGTTGAAAATAATTACCTTGCTCTTTCTGGACCCAGCCAATTTACTTATTGATGCAGCTGTGCAGAGGAGGTTGTTAATGAAGAATCAAGTATTTCCTCACATTAAAGGCCTGATTCTCACTTCAAACTATCAAGAGGAATTATGTGTAAATAGCATGAGTTGACTCAAAATGAGAATATTTATGCCTCTTCTTTCTCCTTTTCCACGGAAAAGCACTGTCTGTTTTGCTCACAGAAACATTGTGGTGTCAGGTTCCATCTCTAGGAATTAAAAAAAAAAGAAGAAAAAAGATGAGCTTAAATCCTTAAATCTCCTGGGACTGCTTCGGAGGTCTCTGCTGCTCCCAGGAGCAAGTGGCACCTTCTGAGCTGCAGAAGGGCTCAGCAGCCACCAGGTGACATGAGCAGGGAACTGCAGCAGTAGGAAAGCTCAGGCAAAGCTCAGGAAGACAAGGAAATAACTCCATCACACTGGAGGGCTGGGGTTTTTTATGAAGATACCCTATGACTACACAGGAGGGAGAGTATTTGTGGAAAACACTGAAGTACAGTGCCCTTATCAGAGAGAGTGGGTATGCTAGAGGAACTGGTGAGAAGTGAAAAATACAATTGGCTCCAGAGTGGATGGAGATCATCTCTTCCAATTGAGATGTTTTCTGTAATAGTTTTCATGCCAATGTGCAAGGTTAAGATTTTGACTGAAGGAATTACATCTGTGGAGCCTTGAAAGCAACACACAATGAAAGACTGAACACTTTGGAACTCTTTAGTCTGGAAAAGAGATGACTGAGGCATATGACAAGGCTGACAAACAAAGTAGTTACAAGCAGGTATATAGAAATCAACAGTTTTTTCTTATACTTAGAAGGTAGGAAAAATGAAGGTACGAGTCAAGTTCAAACCAGACAGAAAGAAATGGCTCTCCATACAGGAAGCTGGAAACATGAGGAACTCCTAAGCAAAGGACAACATGGATGCAAGAATTCTGAAAAGATACCAGAGAGGCAGCTAAAGAATATTTGCTGGAAATTAGTCAACAAGCAAACAAGAGGGGGATCACGAAATGTCTTTACTGAGCAAAGGATGGGAGATTGTTAAGGAATTCTCTCACATCTGTGCTTGCTTCTTAAATATTTTAGTTCTTCTGGAGCACCTGTTTGGGTGCATGGGTATGACTGTCAAGCTCAAATTCCCCCCATGGCACATGACATGTCTTTAAGTACACCCAAACCCAAGAGTGGAACAAGGCTGCCCTCCATAGCAGAGCTGCATAAGGAAAACTACAGACTTTTCCTGTTTCTAGAGAAACAGCTCTAATGGGATGAAGGCATTATGCTTGCATGAACCGATGCATTACTCTGATTCAAACATCCCCTGGTCAGTAAAATGTGAACTCTTCGAGAAGATGTGATATTCATTTGTGACCAAAATGTGTCTCTGCATTTAGCTCCACCTCTCCCACTTCCCAGACAGAGAGGTCATCTTAATAATTTTTTCCTCTCTTGTATATACTGTGAAATGGACACCCAAAATCTTGTATTGCCTATATGGCATGATCATTGGACAGGAGCCACCACACACTCCCCAGGTCTGCCCTGCATTTGGTAGATTCATATGCCAGGTTCCAAGGCCTCAGGCTTGCAAATTCCTGACTGTTAACTCTGTGATGTAACTACAAACCTCTTCTCTCACCCTTCTGAGTATAAGAACAAAGACACAAACTTACAGAATTGTAAGGAGATGGCTCACAAAAAGCTTCTTTTTCTTCCTCTATTTTCTTTCCCCATCCATCTAAATGGTGGAAGACAGAGAAATCTTCTTCCCCTTAGGCCTTTCAGAAGCAGACTGTATGGAGCATTAACTTGAGAGGAGCTCAGACAGATGCTTTGCTTAAGCAAGTTTTCTTGATCCTGAACCTGGGAACATCTGAGTTAATGGGAAGTAGTTAACACTTAGGCTTGATGAAGTGAACGCAGCAGTTTGTGCTGCTGCTGAAAAGGAAGCTCAAGTGATCTCCAGGACAGTTACCCCTCTATCAAGGTGGAATAATGTGCAGGCTCAGGCTGCTCAGATTTTCTCAACGGAAAGAAAGAAACCTATGTTATAGCCACAGTAACAAGAGCAAAAGTTTAACCAGCTTTTCATTGGCTGAAGAATTTCTTCTTGATTGAACCTGGTATTTTGTGTAACCATTTCCTGTCGGCAGAAACAGCCAGTGTACGGGATATGTGCTTTGGTAGCAGTGTGAGGAATGCTTAGCCAAGTACATGGATGCCCTCTTCCTTACACTAACACTGCCTTATCCAACTTTCAACAGGTTTCACAGCCTTTATATATCTCATTCGTCAGTCTAAGACAAATAATACCAGGCTGAATTCAGAGGATCTCGTGGGGCTTAAGAGTAGTTTATAAAAGCATGCTAGAAAAACTTAACCAAAAGACCTCTGCAGCTGCAAATTCTATTAATTCATTAGGCCATCTCTTACACTATGAAAATGCTGAAAGGATTGCTACTATTGTTTTTTCTACTTAAAATGCAAGATGTCTAAATTTGCTTGTGAAGACAGAGTAAAGAAGTGATAATTTAATTCAATTTATGAAGAAAGTGGGAGATGCGTCGCCACTGAAAGAGCTGAGATCCAGTAACTCTGTGTGCCTGCTAAATAGACTGGCTGAAATTCTGCACCACAGCAGAACATTATTGATTTGAAAGAATTTGGTTTTAGTGCTGCAGAAACTGCTAATCAGGTGAGGAATATACTACTGGCTCTGAATGACATAATTTCAGCTGAGGTGTTTTGGGAGGTGCAGTGCTACTTATCAACAATGCACAAATAATGGAGTAGAGTTAAAACATTTGCAGGGTTGACAGAAAAACTGAATCCTCAAATTCAGCGTGGCATAAAAGTTCCAGTACAGTCACAGGTCTAAAGGAGTCTTTAAGTGACAATTAGACACATTCTTTCTTAGAGAGTTTCCCTGGACAGAACATAAAAGCAAAAGCATTTCAAAGGTGAATACTCACTGGAGGCAGAAAATTTTCTTCCAGCTGTATTACAAAGATTTACCAAGATGATTTTATGTACATTTTGCAACTTGCGTGGCAAGTGCAAGCAATTTTCTTCTGAGATGCTGTCAAGACAGAGGATCTGTGAGTAAAACAGTGATGACAGATGTGGAACTGCCCTTCCTGATTCTCTTACCTCAGGAAATCTGAGGCAATTTGCAATGAGGTTTAAAAAAAAAAAAAAAAAAAAAAAAAAAAAAAAAAAGCAGCCCTCTAACATGTATATGACAGCTTCTCTAGACTGCTAAACTTTTCTTTTCACATAGGCACTATGCATTGGTGGGGCCCAAAGGAAGGTGGATCTCACAAGGTTAGAACCAAGCAGCTGCTATCTCTGAGCTGGCTCACCAGTGGTGAAATGAGGGCCAAAAATAACTTCAGGGTATCATTTTTGTTCTTCTGATGCTGGAAGAGTTATTAGCCACTGGCATGGTTCAAAGCATAAGATAAATTCATTCTTGTCTTTCTGTCTATAAAATCCAAAGCTCTTCCTGCCTTTCAGGCTGCTGGGAAGTAGCAGTATCTGTCAGAGATGCTGTTCATTGTATGCTACCCAATATTTTTCTTCAAACACATATAATACAGGGAAAACAAAGGCAAAACCAACTGAGATGGGAAGAAGAAACCTTCTATCAGCCTTGTCTTGCAATTCCTTTCCAATAAAAATCAGCCACACTCATCTTGGTAAATGACTGCTTTCTAACAAAGCATTGAGCCAAACACAGAGAACTCAAATGACCAAAGTGCTGTCTGGCTTTGGTCTGAGAGACAGTAAATGTTCATGGTTTCTGGAAGAGAAAGGAAATAACCAAGCAGTCTGCACCATGGTCCCTTCTCCCACAGAGGAAGGAGACATCAGGCCATGGAAAGTCACTTTCCTGAGCATTAGGCCCACCATTTTGCTGACTGCTTTCTACATGATTCTTGTCAATCCTGTGCTTAAAAATCTCTACCTGCACTGTAAGCCATTCATCTGTACTTTGTGTTCAGTATACGATACCATCACCTGCATTTCTCACTTCAAGTGCTTCTGATGACTTTGAAAAGAATTTGCTTTTCCTGCCAGAATAAAGGTCAATACTTCATGTTCTTAAGTATTGTTATTGACGGTTGGTGTATACAATGCCCCTTTTGGAGATAAATGAATGGTTTGATGAGCATTTATATCCATTAAACTCTCACAAACTTTTCAGACAGGAGAGTGGGACAATGAGGAGGTGCAGGGAAGGACTGAACCATCCTCTCAAAAAAGTCTGCAAAAAGCTGGTCACCAGATACACACTAGATGCCCAAGACAACATCATTTTATAAGAGTACTCAACCCCAAACACCTGGAAGCTTGCAATATCCACAGTTCATTTAAAATTGTAGCTTGAATTAAGTAACAGTCAGCACTTCCATAGGACAGCAGAGTCAGTGTGTGTAGCCAATCCTCACTACAAAATCCAGCCTGATCAAACGTAATTAGATTGACTTCTCCCCCAAAATCACTCTTTGGAAGTCAGCTTTAAGGAGATTTCACTGATGCAATTTGTTGGCACTCTGTGGGGAGTAAATATACTTTTGTTGCTCATCACTGGTACTGATTTTTTTTCCTCAATGACAAAGTACTGTCTTCTAACTTGAGTGAGCTCTAACTCTTCTTCAGTAACAATACTATAGAAAAATCAAGTTCTTTAAGATCTTATTCCACATCATCTTTTCCCCTTCTTCCCTCCTTCCCACATATAAAATAACTAATACTCACTCACATTCAGCTAGAGCCACATAAACACGCATGCAGATTGGAAACAGCAAGCAGTAAGAAAGGGAAGGTAATGAGTGCTAGAATTAAGTGAAAGCAGTTGAAGAAGTGAGACTGTTTCTGATTTGGAATATGATGATAAAGTTTTGGTAGGGCTCACAAAGTCAGGAGAGGGATAGAGAAGTGGGAAGGTCAGTTATCCTGACCTATGGAAACAATGTCTATTTTAGCAAGCATGTTTTGGCAGATGGAAAGGAACCGTGTGACAAGGTGCGGAGGTAGAGATTTCTTTGGTCTGGTAGGCAAGACCTTGGCACAGACACAGGGTTTAACAGTGAGTGAGTAGGAGGCCAGAGGATGTATCAATCTGAAATTTTTGAGACTGTTCCTGCAGAGGCATCAATGTTCCAGCTAAAGCCTTTTCCAGCAGTTTAGTTTTTTCAGTTCCTGAGGGAAGTACAGCCATGTACTCGTCTAGTTGCCAGTGTTCGTGCTTCCCTCACAGCTCTCTTGCATTATGTCCCAAGCTGTTTCTGTCTGTACCTCTGAACACAATTCTGGGCAGGAAATATTCTGACTCGGACAGCACACTATAGATGTAACAATAGGTGCTTGTCTGTACTTGCTGTCCAAGGTAGGACTCATGTGCTTCTCCTGAATGGATTTGTCTGATCAGAGTTTCTGCATTAAGATCCCAGCAAAGGCTCTCTCAGTAGAGGCTATTATAAACAAGGCTCAGTCAAGTATGCAATTAGCCAATGATTTCTGAAACAAATCTGAGAGCTGCCTCTCACTCTGAATGTTCCTTTGGCATAAAAGCTTTCTAGAACTGCGTTTAGTGAACACATGGAAACAAAGATCAGAGGAATACTTTAATGCCGTTACAGGCAGTTGAGCAAGTCAGAAAAACAGAAAATGAAACTAAATCAACAGGGGAGCCGATGCCACACAGGCTGTGTTGTGTGCAGCCTGCGAGCCTCTTCACCCGCACACACCAAAAAAGCCAGTTACACCAGGTCCCAGCAGGGTGTCAGAACATCAAGCATATCAGCAGTGCTGCTAATTCTGAATTAAATATAGCACGGCTTATTGTTTCATAGCTAATGGAAAGAAAGCCTGAGAAATCACTTCATCTTCTCTACTAACACGTGTGCCAGACTGTTGCTGCCAGCAGGAACCTGCGACTGAACTTCAAACCTCCATCCCTCTTCGCTCAAGAAAGAGGAAAACATCTGAATAACGGTGATTATGTCAGAAATTGATAGCAAAATACTAATCTCTGATGTTTCCTGGATGTGTTTTTATAGTTATATATCTGTACCTTGTGTACGTTAGAGCTTCTCTCTAATACTTTAGCAATCCATGCTAGCAAACACCCAAGTGCTGCAGAGTTCATCCCAGCTCCCTAGCAAACCATCCTATTAGAAAGCTACAAGAATTTCTACAATTCCCTCAGCTTGTTCATGTACATTTTGTTCCTCAGCTTTGTATTATGTAAAAATAATTTGGTCAATATTTTTCTTATATTGCCTTCATTCACAAAGCAGAGTCTGGAAGACAGTTTGACAACTTGCTAAATAAACCCTAAACTTTAGTAATTCAATTTCGTTGGATCATTTTTCTTTAAGCATATATTTAACAAGATGAACAGATGATGTCTTACTCAGCCATTTAATAGAGAACTGTGAAATCCTATTTCTACCAGAGCCTCAAATGTTGTTAAAAATCTCAGTGCCAATGGCAAGGTCATCAGGAGGAGTTGTCCATGACCAAAACTGCCTTTTGGCAATGCCCGAACAGGAATCTGGTTTGTGATGGTGATCGTGGTGGTAAGAGGTGTTCAGCACATTTCCAGCCTGTGATACATGTTATTGACAACTGGTTTTTCCAGGTGTTTGGTGTAAGGAATATAAATGACATGCAGAAAAGGCTGGTGTTCTATCAGCCCATTTTTTCTCTATAGTTAATATAAGGAACTCAAATAGGATGTGGGAAAGAACACATGAAAGATGCCCTAGGGGAAGGTACCAAATAACCTGTTACTGAATATTTGCTGCCACACACATATCCCATGGCATTGCAGCCTGGACCATCAGAGCCCAAAGCCCACATCATCAATCTCCAGGAAAGATGTGCTGAAACAGGGTTTCCATTTCAGTTTAAAGATTTACATGTGTATATGACAAAGGAAAACAAGAGCAACCTGGGATCTCTCAAGAGGTGGAGAAAAAAAGAGAAAAAAAAAAAAAAAAAAAAAAAAAAAAAAGAGAAACAACTGACTGTTTTCTTAAAAACCAACCAAGAAACTGCTCAATGCAAGGAGACAATTAGCTCAGTTTTTGCAGATTTTTTAATGGAGTAGCAGGTCATGCTCTGCGATGCCCAGAGCTCTATGGAGAAAACAACAGTTACTTTCACATTTGACCTGTGGACATGCAGGAAAGAATATCAGCAGAAATGCTGCACTCCTGTTCAACCACAGAAAGCAGGATAAAGCAGAGATGATCAGCAGGTATGAGCTGCAGCCACTGCAGTGAAGCAACTTCTCCCTCCCTTTAAATAGTGCCTGTCAAATTAGTATGATTATTGGATATTGTGCTACTGCAAATTATAAAATGACATCACATGTAACACAGGAAATCATAGAAAATTGGATAAATGGAGCTTTTCAAATCTAAAGAAAGAAGTAATAACAGACTGTACAGACTAGGTCCTGTGTGACAAAGTACTGAAAATAAAAAAATCCTGAAATAAAGCAGTGCCCAAACTGAAAAACTGAAAAAAATACTGCTAGGAGACTAACCTGAAAACTTTTAGCAAATTAGCATACACAATAATTTATTTAAAAATAGACTAATTATATCTATCTTGATCAAAGCTGATCAGAAGTTTGTCCTTAGGCAATTTCATGAATAAACTGTACTTCTGTAAAAAGCAAAGCATTTGACAAACATATAGATTGTGACAAACCCCAAACCATTAAGGATAATCAGTTTTTAAGTCACAAAGACTATTTCAGTGTTTGTGTCTCATGACCTCATAATTTTGCATTTGGCTTGCTGAGTTCTCCAGCGGATATAGCTGTAATAGCTGTTCCCATTCCCTGCTAGGGATGTTGTTTTGCCTATACTTGCCCAAAATGTAAGTGTGTACATTTGTGCTGTAAATAAGAACTGGACAATGGTTTTCAGCTGTATCCACTCACTCACCAAATGTTCCCCCACCTCCACCCCAGCATTAATGCTCTCCAGAAAGACAAGGATTTGCCAAGTCTAATGCATCTTCCATGGCTAACAAGGTTACACATAACATAGGGATACCACTTTCAACAGCATCCTAGTAATGCCCTCCAGAAATTAATGGCTCTACATTGGCCTTTCCAGGAACTGAAAGCACAAAAGAGTGGTTGCTTTGCACCATCCATCTCTGTAGGATTAAGAGGTAACAAAGAAAGTTGGGCTTGAGAGTGTGGCAGCAGCCACTCATACCACAAACATACATATTTCATATTTGCATGAAGGGGCAGAATTAAGATTATGTAAGTTATCTTAATGACAGTCATAGTTGGCATTAGAACAAGTCCAGTTTTCAATCCTTCCAGTCTATTCAACTTATCACTATGTGATGTCACCCAAAAAGAATACAGAATACCAAAACCAGCATTTATTTTGGTGTGTTTCTCCTTCCTTGATCTCTCCCCCTCATCCCTTCCAGAAATTTTCAGCAAAAGTGAATACTTGCAGTGTTTCTGTTCCGTAAATGGTTTCATGCTTAGCAGCAGGCACCAAAAAGGTTCAGTTCTTGCTCTGATCCTGTGTTTATACTGAGCTGGAGGTGGTTTTAAACCATCTTCCATATTTGGGGTCTACTCAAAGCTGAGTGACCTAAGGGCAATCTACTGATGCTCCATCTCCAGCGTCTACAGAGAGGCCCTTTTGAGCCTTGAACAAGTAAAGAACAGCCGTAATATTCTCCCTCTCTGCCTCACAAGATTTAGTGCAGAAACTCTGTCCTGCCCAGAAAGTCACAAAGTGGCCTTACTGTCACTGACAGGCCTTGGAAACAGGAATACAGACCGGGAGAAATCCCATTTCCCTTTCAGGCTTTTTGGATAATGGACTGAATTGCCTGAAACAGTAAAATTCTCCCCTGAGATAGATCACCAGGCTAAAGGAACACCCTGATGCCTCATGCCTCAAGAGGTTGTGCCAATGAGCAGCACTGTGAAAGAAATGACAAATTGGGAAAAGCCTTCCTTAATGGATCCTTAAAAAAAAAAAAAAAAAAGAAAAGAAAAAGAAAAGAAAGAGGGGCCACTTGAGGCACCTAAAGCTGTTAATAGTGACAAGACAAAAAGGGATTTCTGGTTAATCAACATCAAGGTCAGAGTCTCGTGGAATAAATTTCATATACAGTGAATAACTCATGCAGAGTGATGGCATGTTTAGCATCAACTCTTGGCAAAGATTTGTTTGCTTAATGACTTTTCTCCTTTTTTTTTCCAGGCCAGCAACCTTTGACTGAAGAGAGTTTGTTAAAAGAGCTAAATGTCACTGAAAATGTGCTGTTAATCCTACTCATCAACAAACGTTAAGCACGAAGTGATAATAAAGAGAAAAAAGAAACGGCGTGGCTCCAATCAGGATTATGCTGGGTAAGTGCAAAGACCCGCACAGCTCTCTAACAGGCAGCTCTCATACTGGTTCTCCAAATACATGTCACCAACCCTGGTCTTGCAAAAGGGCTTTGATGTTCGTTTGCAGATGGATACACTGTACTTTTCCTTTGGCCTGTGCAAACAAAGAGAGGCGTTTTGGTTTTCTCGGCAAATACTGTCAGATGTTTTATGTGCAGCAATAAAAATTAAGTAAATCTTTGATATTACAAGTCTTCCTCACTTGGAACAAGCTTGGCTCAGCTACTGGTGGACGTAAAGAAAAAACACGTAATTTTTTTTCCGAGATAAAGAAGTTTACAGATGTCCGTAATGTTTTGAAGATCTCAGTATTTGCTGACTTTAATGATCTCTGTGGAGGCTATTG
The DNA here is from genome assembly GCF_965231275.1 of Zosterops lateralis. Classification (NCBI taxonomy): domain Eukaryota; kingdom Metazoa; phylum Chordata; class Aves; order Passeriformes; family Zosteropidae; genus Zosterops; species Zosterops lateralis. Next base: position 58,692,786 of record NC_139766.1, on the reverse strand, counting down.
GGAAGCAAAAGTTGAGGAAATGAGCACATTAAACCAGCCTTGAGCTCTTCCCAGATTCTGACCTTTGCTGCACACATCCCTGCTAACTCTAAATCATCTCATTGATCAACGTAATTAAGTTGTGAGCAACTATTCTTCTCAAGAAAAGTTTGCTGCTCTGATTTCATGCTGGAGGAACACTTGAGTGTTCAAAAGCTTGCCTGTTCATCCCTGTTCAAGTTAAAAGCAACAAAACCTCACATCTAAGAAAAGTTACTGCTCTCCCATCAGTGCTGACCACCCTCAAGACTGTGGTGTTCTACTTTTTCCCAAGGAAAAGCACAGTATAGCAACATGTATGTTTGTGCAAGGTTTTAGATTTTTTTTTTTAATCAGGGTTGGAGTAATTTTGGGGAACTTCTGCAGATGCACTAACACTTGGTTTTCATTTTGGTTTTATACCAGCTGCTGTTAACAGCAGTGATGCAAATACAGCAACTTCTTTCCAGAGGAGAGCAACAGCTTCTCACATTCCTTCTCACATTCAAAATACTTAGGAGAAACCTGTGCAAGATTTGTGAATCTCATGGAGCCTTGCCACTGAGATGAAATGGAATGTATTCAGCTTCAAGCTCCCTGTTTCTGAAGCTCTCAGATCTTCCACTGCTCCTTCCTAGAAAGCCCACAAAATAGTTCCTGGTTTTATGAGCACTGCACAAGGTAACAGACTTTCTACCATTTCAAAGGTGTTGCTTCTGATCTCATGAAACCATTAAAAGAACCATTTTTTAACTTCCTGTTGTGACTCAAATCAAGCAGAGATTTCTGTTGTGTGTCTGTAGGTAGTTCTGGGTTTTCCACAAGCATTTATCATTTTTATATAACTATAGCTAGCACTATTTGAAATTAGTTACATCTAAGGCTCCAGCAACACAATCTGAAAAGGCTGTGACCCCAGTAATTCTGTATGTTCTCAAATGACTTCTGAGAGTTCCATCATTTATGAAACCATTCGAAATTCTTGGACATATACATACATGACCTCACTCATCACCACTGTATCATCTTCTCTTACATAATAAAATGACACATATATTTGTACATGCCCCCCAAATGTACTTTTTCACAGGAACACACAATTACCTATATTTTTTTGCATTTAAATATATATTGCTTTTAAATTCTTAACATAGCTATGACTGAGAGGATCTCTGGTAGCAGAGAAATTAGATTGTGAAGTCAAGTGAGAAAGCCAGAAAATACAAAACCATTAAAATCACATTTTCTATTCAAGGAGGGCAGAATTGGATCTTATCTTTTCCAGTATTAACCCAGGGCAACTCAACTTCAGCTGATGAAGCTTAAGGAGTTAAAAAACAAAGCAGCCAGAACAACATGTCTCTCCTTCCTAGAAACTCAGAGTCAATTTTTTAAACCATAAGTTTCTCTTTTCAGTGGTTTTGAGCATTTGTAGGTCTCTTGAATCCAGACTGGCAAAGGTTAATAATCATGATTACTTAAAAAAAATACGTTTAAAGTAGGCTAAATCCTCCTTTCATGAACTTGAGATGTGCTGAGTACTCCTGGTTCCTGCAGAAATTCGTGGCAGCTCCAAGGTAACTATCACCACCTCACTTCTTTACTCAGGTACCTATTCAGAAGGGCACTCTCCAGTTTATTCTACAACTTCTTGTTTTTCACAAGAGTTACAAGATAGAAAAGGACACACGGACTCTACACATCACATTAGTTGTGCTTGCAAAGAGATCCCCCAATGCTGTCATATATTCATAGGCAGAATCTTTGTACAGATTAGAACTAGGATTTACAAAACTCTTTCATGTGTTTTCCATGTGCTCCCCCAGAAAATCCAGCCATATTTTGGTATGCATCACAAAGAAGCTAAACTGAGGGAAGGATGAAAATTTCCCCTCTAGTCTTTAGAGCTATTATTTAGGACTTTATTTTTATGTTGCAATTCTTCAAGCAGAAGAACTAAACTAAATCCTTTGTACCTTGACAGAAACACCAAACACAAAGTTCTCAGTTAACCCTGTATGGACAGAGTAAGCAGGGTGGGCTTTATCACCACACACTGCTCAACAGGAATAAAGCAGATTGTTCTCCCGCTTTATCCACCCTCTCTCATCAGATGCCAGGAAATACTTAAAGAAGAAACAGCTATGCTTGTCATGAGCTCTAAGCAAGCAATTATGCAAGCTAATTTTTGCATGTAACAGACTGTGTTATTCTTATAGCTACTGAAACCTACACACAGGCAAATCTCACAGGTATTTTGTTACTCATGCCTTTCATGGTGTAGCCAGTGTTGCTCAGATGACACAGCAGAAACTCAGGATAATTGGTGGGCAACTTTGCATTTGATACTTGGGATCGTAGTCACTGTATGACAAAGCTGGGTCCCTCCACTGCAGAGAGTTAGAAAGTAATTTGCAGCCCACTGCAACACCAAGACTCAAAGGGCTGTGCTGTCCTGCTCTCGCTACCCTTCATATCATTAAATCAAACATTCACATAAGGTATTTAGGACCTGTTTGCCAGATTGCAAAGGTAGATGTTTTTTTTGGCTCTCCCAACAGAGCTGAGCCCTGAAGTGAAGCCAAGACCTGTAATAATTTGCCTTGGCTGAAACAAAAATAAACATACCCTGTACTGTATGCACTTCTGAGGTAATTACTGCCATTAGATCACAGCCTGGAAATAGATTTTAAACCATGCAAAGAGAACGAATACAAAAAATCCCTATGTCAAAATCATGTTAAATGTCCAGTTATAGCGTGCTAAAGCAAGGAGGGCTCAACTGAAAGAAGGAACTTTAGCTCCAGCCCACCTTGTCAGACTCAACCACTGCAACCCATGTGGTTAAATGAAACTGTCTCTTGGAGGGGCTGACCCACAGGCTCAACAGAAATGGGCTAGGAATTCCATTTGAGGTACCATTGCCTCTATCAAAATAGAAATTGTGTTCCTTTAGCACTGCTTAAGGGGTGTGTTGCATCTCCTATGTGTCTGCCCCTCTGCATTCTTTTATTTCTCTCTGACTGCCAGTCCAACCTCATTTCACCTAGTTAACTCCTCCCAGACCCCAACAGTCTAAAAAGGGAGACTTTCGTTTCTTTGTTAGGATCATTGGAAACAGACAGAATATATCAAGAGGACAAATTGATTCCAAGTTCTCAAACAGCTTGGTAGCCCAGCACAGCTGGTTTCCTGGAATGTCACTCCACCTCCCTATTTTGATCCACTTTCACTCTTCACAGTTGTCCAAGAGACAAAAACCACCCTGAACTCCTTCAAATAACCAAGGCATGGAAAATCCACATGAGACCATGAGAGCTTTAGACACTGACTGCCCCAGGAGGGAGCTGTCCTGCACCAGGACGTCCCTCTGAGCGTCCCACTGACCACATTTTGTCCTGGTGCAGCACTCAGCATTTCCCTCCAGTCCACCATCAGGATCACGTATAGCCCTGGCTCCTCAAGCTCACTTCTCTAACAGCTCTCTCCTAGAGCCAGATTATTTATTGTTGCACTGTTCCAGCCTTTAAAAGTAATAAAAAAATGCTCCCAGCTTGGCTGACAAAAACACTCTGTGTGGCCACGCTGGTGAGGCTGGGACACTGTTAGGTGTGTTTGCCTTTTCCTTGACCTTGCTGCTACTTTGAAGCATCAGAGGCTGCTGCTCAGAGTGGCTTCAAGGTCCTTTGTTAGACTTACTGCCATTGACTCAGTGACAACAACACGATGTCTTTAACTTCTGATTCAGAAAACAGTCATTCAAATAAAGGATACACTGACAGCCCATTAACTACAGCAAAGATTGTTGTTGCTGCTACAGTTTCAGAGAGACCTATTTAAAAATAGATTAGGGTCTTGGAAACCACTCAGCTTATTCTGCCTTTTTTCCCTCTTCTCTGCAAGACAAGTTACCAAACCAAACCTGGCATTTGCTTCCTCTCTGATCTAGTTACAACTTCATTATAGCAATATTGGCCAGCAGCAAGTAACTTATTAAATAAATGCCCTTTAAGTGCTTCTACCTGGATAGTTGATTCAGATAACAGAGAGATAGAGGGAAGGAAGGGCCTGGCTTGGCTCTGCCCATTTTCCACCTTCCCTTGTAGTAGCAGGACCAGGAGGCCATTCCAGCTCTTCAGGCATGGGTGAGCTGCATCCCCCAGTGCTTCAACCAGAGATGAAATGAGGCAGCCCTTTCAAGGCCACCACATCAGCCTTTACAACAGAATTTAAAAAAACCTTCACTCTAATCATCCAGCATTTGTTCTGTGCACTCTGGCAAATGTAGCTTTGTAGGAAATTAATTTTTTTTTTGTACGTATGTATGTATTTATTTACTTTCTCAGCAAAAACCAGCTTTCAATCTCTGAAAATCATCTTTTAACGAAAATGATTTTGCTGTATTTTTACCCCCTGCAAAGTTGACAATGTCACCCAGGAAGCCAATTCCATCCCCTAGCAAGAGACCAAAGCCCTGCCTGCAGAAGGAAGAGAGCAAAAGGCTCAGGATAAACAGCTGGACACAGTGTGCCACCAGAAGAGTAGTGCTGGCTTGGTGATGAACAGCATACAGACTTCTTTTAGACAAAGTAGAAAAAAATCCCAATCTTCTGAAAGAAAAGTTCCACTTCAGGTGCTTAAAATAAACAAGATCTGCCATAACCACTACACTACAGGCTTCTGGGCATGGCTGCCTCTCGATCTCACCTCTTGTTGTGGTTCCAACAGCATTTAAAGAATAACTAATCATTTAATAAACTTACAAAAGAGTGATTAGGACCTTCACGAAACACCAAGAGACCTAATACCTGTGAACATCATCATTAACCACACAAATCACCACCACCACCCTTCTTCCCCACTCTTGCTGTGGGAAGTCATCACCAGCAGAACTGTCCAACACAAATAAAGTTTGCAGAAAGCAGGTGACTGTTTGTGGCTATTTCACAATGAGGTGGCCAGAGATGACTCAGCTAGACTGGATTTGTTTGTTTGTGTGAGGTGTTTTGTTATTTGAGTTCTTTTTAAACTTTGAGGGATAGGGAAGCTTTACAAAGGGATTTGAAAGCAAATTATAGTGGATATTTGATTCAACCCAAGTCTATTTGTGTTAGTATACTCAAAAACTGACACATACACATTTATGTTTACTATTTCTTCAGTACTGTTTGACATGAACAAATGCTTAAATTCAACCACAGTAGGAGACGAATGCTCAAAGTTCATGACACACAAACTACCAGAACTTGTGAACATCCAGAGGCCAGATCAATTAGCATGCTGCTTATGGCATTGCAGAAGATCCCATTTTAGTTTCTCATTAGTAGTTATTTCTCTGCCCAAGATCATAAGTTTTTAAACATATAGTCATCCAAAGCAGAACATGTGCATCTGTCATTAGATCTGTGAGATATGAAATTTATTAAATCCATGAGTCCTGCTCCTTTTCATTCCTCCAAAAATTCAAAAGTAGAATAAAAACTTGAGGTTTTTTTCTATTTTATGAAGATCATTTGAGGTAGTCTTGCATTAACTTTGATGTTTGCCTCCTTCAATGATGTAATATACAGAACATCTACTTCCTGGACCAAGAATTTTGCAAAGATCACTGTATTATTACAAGAATGTTTACTTGCCATCTAACCTCACTTTAAACCAAACATACAGTGAGGTTTTTCTCCTTACAAAGAGAAATTGTAAAACAACTTTTTCCACAGGCCTATGATCAACCCTTTAAATCAAACATGAATAACAGACTTTCATTTATCAATTCATTCCCTGTTTTTTGGTGGGCTTTTTTTCCCTTCGCTTTTTTGGGTGCAGCAGATAAAAGACCCAGTTGTACTATCATAGCCCATTGCTTTGTAACCAAACTCTGCATGGGAGAAACATTCCTCTTTTTTTGTTATGGGGAAAGAAGGAACAGAAAGAGGGAAAGCTAAGGTTTTTTTCCTCCCTTGTTTTTATCTTTGGCTTAAGCTCTGTTGCTGTCATTATTTTGAGGCTTTGGGAGGAGGGTAACTGGAGGTGGTTGTTCCTATAAAAATCTTTGAAAGTCATTGTGTAGGTGGGTCAAAGAGAAACCAAATTAAAAACTAACAACTTTTGAATTTCAGCAGCCAAAGTTAATGTTGACTAAGAACCAAAAAAGAAGAGGGAGGAGGTAGAAAAAAAAAAGTGGCCCTATGGAAAGCAAGGGCCAGCTGAGAGACCTAGAGGACAGCAGGCTCTGAAGGGGCAAAGCTGCTCCTTTTGATGTGGGAGGTCTGCAAGTAACCTACTGGGACACTCCCTGGGCTATCTCATTAACCATGTCACCAAAGCCCCCCAAGGTCCAGAGAATCATAACATTATCTCTGACATTACCACACAGATACAAGGTTCCTTAGGCAGTCTATAAACATGCCTGTACTAACCAATTCATCGTAGTTTGACACCCCTGCAAGAGCTGGATGCCCTTTAGTGAGCCACATGAATTGCCCCAGTCATTCATCAAAGTTTCTCAGAGTGCATTTCACACAGCATTAAATTTAATTAAAGCAACATTGACTGCATTGTAATCCTCTGGAGGCTCTTTGTCAGAAGGAGCTGGAACACTTTCTACTTAAACATCTATTGTTTAGGTGGGATTTTATTTTCCTCTTCCGTTGTCTGAACCCAAGTGATTTGCTGCCTCTCCCTGTTTTTTATTTAAAAACTCATATGTCATGAAAAAGTTCTGTCACACAAACAGAAACCCCAGCCTGACATGACAAACAGTTCAGCTCTTATGCACTTGTCTGCAGATGCTGGAGAATATGGAGAATTGCTCTAAAACTGACAGATGTGTCAAAAAACAACCCTTGACACACACAAATTAAGATTATTAGCAGAAAGGGTGTGTGCAGTTAAAGCCACCTGTTTGTCAGCACACATCCCAGTGCACCATTCCTGCTTTGGTGCACCAGTCAGGGGCCACTGTCACCTCCCCTTGGAGCTGGAATGAATGGTGGCTCCAGATGCATTGAGCACTCCCCAGTCCAGGCCACTTCTGCAAAGAGCAGTGGTCGCACCAGACCCCACCCCAGTGCAGGGTTCTGGCAGTGTGCATTCTCCTTGGTGGAGGAAGCACCAGGCAGAACCCAAATTTTAAGTCTCTCTTTTGCTAGGTCTACTCATCCACACTGAAATCCCACTGGTTTCTTTGACCTTCTATTTTGTCGACCCCTTCTAGATCAGCACCAAAAGACAAGCTTTTTTCCCCAGCCTAGTTGCCTCTTGATCCTTTCTGCCAGACACCAGCCGTGTGAAAGCCCTACTCTTGTGTTGGATGTTAGTCAGGGACAAGACATGCCACATAATTCTCAGAAACATAAAGATTATTCCAACACTGCACTATAGTGAGAACAGATGGAAGCACATTTTTGCCCAAGTAAAGATGGTTGTTGCACTCACTTTTCCTCCTTGTGATCAGGAGCAGTTTTTGAGAGCTGTTTCTCTGCATGTTGTAGGCAGTGAGATCACATACCTTCATGAACAACATAGGTGAAAAAACCCTTTGCACTTACAAATGAAAACTACAGAATAGACTAATGAAAATCTATCTACAATAAGATTTGGTGGCTAAAACCCACCATTTTGCTACCCTACTGTCTCCTTACCTCCTATAACTTAGTTCCATTTTTCATCTAACCAAATAATTTGGGATAATAGACAGATCCAAGTCTGTCTACTATGGATATATGGAGTAGCATCCTCCTTGCTTTATACTCCAGCATGGAATCCTGAAAAATCAACCTCATTATTATTACTGCAGTGGCCTGGAAGCTTCAGATCTTTCTGCCTGTTTGTGGTTTCAATGAGAAGAGTAGAATAGAAGGCACTGACATTGCCATCACTCACAGTTATTAGTAGAGTATCTAAAAAAAAAAAAAAAAAAAAAAAAAAAAAAAAAGAAAAGAAAAAAGAAAAAATAGTTTTGTGTTTCTGCAAAGAAAAGCGACTAAGCAATTCTGCCCAAAAATGGACCTGCTTAGGCCTCGAGGTTTCAAAGGACCTGACAGGGGGGTCTTGGGAGAAATTCTGTGTTATGCTCGGCCAAGATCAATGTTATTGTTTATCTCAGAGAAGTATTTATTTCCAGTTCTCAGTACTTCTCATGGCTCCTCATGTGAGATCCTCTGCTGCCATGCCGTCATGGAAATGATTCCATAAAATAACGGGAGGTGCTGAAGAATCAGATCATTTTCTTCACAGGATGTACCCATCTATGCCACAAACTCAGTGCCTACCAGCTCAGAATTGTTTCTTATTGCTTGCCAGGTCTGAGATTTAAGAAAAGACCCAAAAAGAGATCCAAGCCCTGCACAGGTCCTAAGCTGCAGGGCACACTCCTCACCCAGGTAAAAGTATATTTACAGTTAAGCAGAAATGATATGAATCCAATACCAAAATTGCTTTTTCAGAGCTGTAGGCTGACAGTTTATGCAAGTCCTCAGCTGATGAGAACTGAAGAAGCTTTACAGAAGGTATGGAGAACTGGCAATTGGCAGCTCTGGAAAAAAAGAGCCTCTGCTTTTTATCTCTCTATAACTCTGCCCTAGAGCTAAAGGAAAGGGGGAAAATTTGTGTGACCAGATTAATTCAAGCAACCCAGCCTCACTAAGGTGCAAACACCACTTTTCCATTCTTCTACACACTCACCAATTGAGAAAGAGAACCTTAGTAATGCAACAAACTAAATTCCCCCCAGAAAACTCAGCATTCAAACTTAAGAATTTTTGCCTTAGGGAAAAACACAGCTGAGGAAAAAACAAATAGCCTCTATTCTTTAACAGCTTTCTCAGGAATTTTGCCTTGTGCTGTTTGAGTGGAACAGAGCTAAATGCAGAGCTGAAATAAAGGTACAAGTCCTCCACGTCTCTCACACACAGAGGCCATCAGATAGCTGTTAATGCTGCTCTGGGGTGCTGCCATCTGCAGAGTGCTGCATTAGTTATGCACGGCATGCTGATTTTACTACTGTAATTGCACACATATTCACACCCCCATCACAGCCTCCACGGTAAAACTTGTGCATAACATTATACTTTAGACGACCTCCTGCTGACTCAGAAAGAAAAACTCTAACTTTATTCTACTCTCCCTTGGTATTTACTTCAGTTTCCCTTTCAAGCTTCTCAAACACACAATAAGCTTTTGATTATCAGGGTTTTAAGTGCTCCACTGGACACCCAGTGTGTATTTATGAATGGAATTAATAAAGAAGCAATCTGACTCCATCAAGGGAGCATTTTCAGCTACTCTTAAGCGTCACTGAGCAACACAAGTAGAAATTGAGACGAGCTAGAGGCCTCCAGCCTTCATTTTTTACATTTATTTAGTCACACCCCGTAAAAGTCTTAGAAATTAACATTTGTCATATTGACATCTCTATACAGCCAATTCATTTAATGAACTGAAAAATATATTAGGCGCTGCATACGCAAGGAATCCAAACTATAAAACTACTTGTGTTGCTAAAGAAAGGCAGTAATATTACCACTCTTTAAGACAAATCATTTTGGTTTAGGTTTTCTCCCTCCTCCATAAAGATTTTTCAAGTCAGATTTTCACCCTTTGTTTGTAATTGTCAGTGAATTTTCATAGAAATTGTTAAAGTCCAGATTGCAGATTCTGTATAAAAAGAAAAGCAAAAGGGAGGCTGGGACATTTCAGGCACAACAGGAATCAAGGACTAGTTTAAATCTCTCTAAAGAAAAGTGCTGAGAAGAAAGATTTCCCAGGATAGATAAGGAAGAGTATATGAGTCTTCTAAGGACTTCAATACTGCAACAGGACCAGAGGTGCAGGTGAGCCACACTTTGCCAGGCAGCAGCTTCCAGTGGAAACCAAAGCAGGGGAGGTACAGTAAACCTTCAGCTGCTGTTTCACAACATCAAACTTCCTCAGGTTTTAGTCAAACCCCCTTTTGTTATCACTTTATAGGTGAGGCCATCTCTGCAAGAAGTGGTGATAATTTTTACATCTGTCAATGTCAAGGCACCTGCATCCTTCGAGAGATCCAGGTCAAAAAATTTAATACTTCTCTGCATTAATTCTGATGTCACAGCTAGATAATAATTGTGTCTTAGGAATGATGACCCAAAATATGATGTGGGAAAGACTAATAAAACAGTGGCATTTTTATGTATATATTTATGCGTGCATCTTTAATACTCAAACCAAGGAGGACATTCTCCAACATGAGAACCAAACTGAGGCCTTCCCCTACTTTTTCCACCTGGGGAAGTCCCACTTAATTTGCTAAGCATACCTTGCTTGGGGAAGGAAAAACTGTGTGTCCTGTGCACCAAACCTAACTAACACGCAGGATAGTCTCCCTGACAAATCCCCCAGGCTGTGCAGCCACAGCAACACGGCCACCTCCTGCCTCATTGTGAATGCCCAGACTAGGCAAACAAGACGACTCGCGGCTATTCAGCCAAATTTGGGCCACCATGATGGGAAAGGTGCAGAGGGAAAACATTATGACCCGAGCTCTTTTGAAACAACCTGACAGTTGATAGATGAGCATCCATAAAATGACAAAGGATCCCTGTGTAAAGCCCCTTGCTACCAACGTTTTCTCCCTGGGAAACTAATTACCTTGTACTGTCAGTGAAAATATTATTTTTCCGGTAATTATTTTCCCTTTTCAGTGACAAAATGACCACAAAAAGTCACCTCACCTCTAATTTTTTGCCATATTTGAATTAAAAGCATCATGCAATACTGCTCATGCGATTTTATCTCATTTAGCTCCTTAAATCTGTAGAATTAAGTAAGACTAAGCAAATTCTAAATCACCAGGAACGTGTTTTTATGATGCTGATTTCCAGTTGCTGTTTGCTGTGTGGGCACTGTGAAAGGCAGCAAAGACAGCAGAGTTTATCTCCAGGCTACTCAAGCAGTAGTGAGAGAGGGGTAAGAGTTGTCAGATGGAAGTTGCTAAAGGCGAAGTGTTATCTATCAAAATGGGCTTTTAACAAATATTGGGTGGTGCAGTCTTCTTCCTCAGATGCTGGGTTTAATTCCCTTTGGTTAAACTTACAATGGAAATCTATCTTTACAATGCATGTGTGTAAAAAAAGCAGAGAGGGTCCTAATCCAGCTTGTTAATTCAAACCCTTGGGAAGCTCAAGACCCAAAACCATTACAAAATTTTAAGTGTTACTTGACTTGTATATACAATCTAATTTACATGCTGCAAGATTTACAGACCTTGAAAGCTGAATTTGGCTCCAAAAAGTTGTTTTAAGGCCACGGAATTAAATTCAGGTGGATTGTTTCTGTTCCATTTTTTTCTTTCATTCCAAACCATTGAAGAGTCTGTCACATTCTACAAATCTGTAGAAATAAATAACACTAATTCTGAAACTTCAGCCTCAGACCACTTTTTACATTCATTAGTGCTAGAAGAAAATAAAGGGTTTTCCTACAGAAGAAAACTATTTATTTGATTACTCAAAATTTTCTACTCAACTCAAAGTTTTAGTGCTATTCGTGAGGTTATCACAAGAAAAATGGTTTAGTATAGTAATCCAGCATCTAACCACAGAGGCAAAAGTCTCCTAATTGAATTGACAATCCATTAGGCATTAGCTAATGTCAAAAAAAAAGAAAAAAAAAAAAAAAGAGAGAGCGAGAGAGAGAGAGAAACAAGGTGTCCCTCAGCTAATAAAGAGGGATTATACCTAGCCACAGGATCACGCATTCAAGAACTATACAAACTGTCATGGACTGACTCAACCTGCGAGTGTTATCCAGAGCTGGGAACTCTGAGAAGCCAAGCAGGTAGGACAGGAAAACTGGAGTGATTGACCAAACAATAGAGAAAGGTCTGCTGGGACAAGGAACGTCTTTTACCTGCTGACCCAGCAACTGTGGCCACAAGGACCCTAGTCCACAAAATTAACTATTACTCCAACTAATAACTGATAAACCCTGTTGCAAAACTTGCTTTGATATTAAAATACATGCTCAGGGGCTATTTGAAGAGGCAATTAAATTACCAGGGTCAGCCAGCAATTCAGTTTTGTTAAAAGCCAAGGTCAGAGGAAGCCTTCTCATGATTGAGTTCAATTCAAAATTTAGCTCTCTCAAACAGTGGGACTAAAGTTTTCATGTTGTTAGCATAATGTGACAGTCTGGAATCTCCCAGTCGCTGCATTTCATGTTCAGGTTGTTGTCAGCTTCCCCTGGGTAACATTATCATCTCCAGTAAATATTTTCACATGATCTACTAAAGACAAAAGCCTCTGTTTCCCTGTATAATTTCTTCTACGTTGCAGAGCACATTGAAAAATCACCATTCTTACCACCTCTGGGAAAAAGCCTTATTTCTTACTAGAGCTTCTTTCAGCAGGGAACAATAAGCAAGAAAAAGAGAAGAGCTTTTCTGTTCATTTCATTCTGTGCCATCTTTGCACAAGTCAGGATGTAAAGTAACTCAAATAGTAAATGTCACACAGTTGTGCACCACAGCAAATGAAATAATCAGCTCTGATATTGTTTTGAGAGACTTCTTTTTAGTGGAAGAAATATCAGCTTTTCAAGTTTCTTACAAAATGCTAATACTCAAGTACAAGGATCAACTCTGTGATGATTATGAATAGTTAAAAATGTAACAAGAAATGCTCATTTGAAACATCTCACCCATAAAAGTAAACTTGGAAAAAACCCCAAGTAACTTAAGCAAATATACAATGTAATGTAACATATATATAGGATGTAAGAACATTCATCCTAGGAAAGAGAACCTGTTTAGACAGCCAAATCAACCCCCCATTAGTTAAGTCTAATTTGTTCTTCCCTTCTCCAATTACAGCCTCTCCTTAGGAGGAAAATTCAGTGGTCTCTAACCTCATATTACAGCAATGCCCACCAAGACCTCACAACTATATGGGACAATCCATTCTTTTAACTCACCACTTGCTGAGGGTTCTGGGTCTGACAGCACCAGCCTTGCTTCAGCAAGAGTCAGCTGATGGACATTGCTGGCAGGGATTTTAATCTAAATTAAGTTTCTCATGGACTTTGCTCTGTTAAAGAAAAACCACCCAGATAACTACAGTGTAAAAACCAAATTTGATCCTCTGCTTATGCCTATGAGCCAGGAGACTGGGGTGAAGCCACTAAATCAAGCAGCTGCAGAATTGGTCTGAAGCCCTCTTACAGATTTCAAGTGGTGAAGAAAACTGCCAATGCCTGAAGGATTCATTCAGGTTCCAAGGACAGGTTTGTGTTTCTTCACTAAGACTACTTTGGCATTTATTCAAAAGGGGTACAGAGCAATTAAACACAAGAGTAATAAATGTTTTCAGCCTATACAATACTGCATCTGCTGCAAAAAGAATTACTCAAGTAGAAAAAGTATCCAATCTCCTCTTATTTTGTATGCACAAACATAGAAATCCAGAAATACATCTTTGAGCTACACACAGGTAAATAATTCAAAATACTTTCCACAATTATTCATGAGTTTAAAGCAAATAAACTACGTTGCAGACATTTTTTTTTTTGGTTTGTTTCACCCAAAAAAAACCAAAACCACAAAATCAGGTTTTACATCTTTTCTCATAACTGAAAGATTAACTTAAAATTTATTTTCACTGAGAATTGAATGGGAAACTGAATTTTTGGGCTTAAGTTTCTGCATTTGCCAAAGACGAACAGTACAAAACCAATAAAAAGAAAGTGAGATTGCACAAGGCTTTTAGCATGAGAGATCATGTTGCACTGCACCTCTGCTAAAGCCAGACAGTAATTTAGTTCCAACTTTAGTAAAATTTTTCACCTCAGTAGTGTAAGCATTTCACACCTTGCCTAAAGTATCCATAACCTTCAAAGAGAAAAAAAAAGAAAAAAAAAAAAAAAAATCGATGGAGACTTATTTCCTGCTGCCTGGTCTGTAAAAAAGAGGTGCCTTTTCTTGGCCTGGTTGTTTGCCACCCCAGTAGAAAGCACTACAAATTGCTTTTTACAAGGCATTTGATATAACTACCATCAAGGCCAGTCAAAGGAAGCACAATGCAGAGTCCCATAATCAGCCATAGTGTACCTTATTTAAGCAGCAACACACTTAAGTGGGGGTTAAAAGTGTAGACTTAGAAGTATAACATGACACTGTTTCATCTTCAGTGTCAACAAAAATAAATAAAAGCCCAGTGAATGAAGAAATGTGTTTGCTTTTGAAGACTGCTGTTTTTAGCTAGAAACTGGTGGTTAGTTAACCCCAGCTTCTACTATGCTTCACAGTAGTTAGTACATTGGAGCTCAGATGACTGAACACAAAGAAGAAAAATTTGCACAACACTGATTGTGATATAGTTATCAGAGGATGGAAATATCTTCGAAGCAGAGACTGCTCTCACACCTTGGAAAACTAAAAATCTTAGCTGCAAACACTGCAAAGTTCATTGTAGAAAACACTACAGAAATTTTAGCGACTGTTCATCAGCAAATTTTGCCAGTGTTACCTGCAATGATTAGAATCAGGCTCAGGGTTCCAGCACTAAAGTATACAATTTTTGCCTTTGCATATATGTCAAATTCATATTTTATCCAATCTTCAATGGATCTTCAGTGCACTAAAACTGCAGTTTATGAGGAAAAAGCTCTTCAGGGAGTAACAGATATTAAACTTGAGTCAAGGCAAGGCTTAAAGCTCTCTCTGTTAAACAGTGAAGCATGATATGGTGAAAAAGTAAGTTTTGCAAAAAATCATAAAATGTTTCTCTTTGTCAGAAAGTTTAACCTGCTCAAAGTACATATCCTGTTTACACTAAATTGATTTCAAACCATATAGCTGTGTAGATCCCAGTGCCTAGGAAACATAAAATAAGGGGTTTAGCCTATGATGGGGGAAAAAAAGAGGTTTACATATCATTCATGAAAATGCAATGGGAAATGAAAATGAAGGGAATCATTTACCAGACTGGAAATTTAACAACTGGGCAGTGTAGTTCTGCGACAGGTCATGATCTCAAGAAAATCCCCTAATTAACTTAGTTGGCCAAGGGCCAAAGAAAATAACTTTAATCCTTTGGAACTTGATAATCTGATCTATAATCACAAGGGCAAAATCTGCATGTGGACTTTCCACAATTCTAGCTACATGGACTATTATCCTAGCACAACGGGGAACTACAAAAGGCTGATCCACAGCCCAAAGCTAAATGTTTAAATATGCCTTCAGTACGCGCCTGGGAGATGGGATCTATTCCAAGAAAAAGTGACCCTCTCTCTGGGAGGAAAAAGAAAAATGAATCTCCAAGCTTTGGCAGCACTTACACATGTATTTCTGAAAGGTGCCACAGCAAGATTTGGAAACTCTTTGAAACCTTTTTAAATACCATCTGTGGCCTAGAAGTTGGCCTCTCCAAAGCAGATGTTTCTCAGTAGTCCCTGCACAATAAATAAAACGGGGAGGTTATTTGTTGTGTTGTTTTTTGATTGGGTTTGCTGGGTTTTGCTTACACTAAAGACTGTAGTACACAAGTCCTTAGACTAAAATCCACATTCTAGAAAAAACAAAACAAAACAAAACAAACAACTCAATCTGTGCAAATTCTCTTGAATGAAATATGAAGTCAAATTTAGTTCTGGAGTTTAACTCCCTTGAATGAAAGGTGAACGAAAGAACCCTCTCCGAGTTTACAGCCCTTATAAAAGTCAGATTTCAGAGACCAGAACAAACAGGAAAAAAAGAAGTACAGAATGAGTTGGTGGTGGTCCTGAAGAAGTGTGCTCTCTGCTGTTGTAAACTCCAGAAAGCAAGTGGAGTTCACAGCATCTATGAATGGGATACTTCTACACTCGTAGCTGCTGCAATCCCCACAGAGACAGAGATTATATTACAAAGGGCAATGAACTACTGTAGTAATTGCTCTTACAAACTCAACACAGAAGACAGAGTGCATAATGCTGATGAACTGCTGCCCTCTGCAAGTCACACTCTTAATTCCAGTATTATTTAGTAAATGTTAACTATATCCAAGCGGTAGAAATCTCTTTCAGTGCAAATCATAAAATCATAGCAGCTATTTAAGACCTCAAATGTATAGTCTCTGGCCTTTCTTCCATAAAACACATTTCTGTATATTTTAGACATTCTTTAAAAATTCAGGGTCCATTTCCTCTTTTTTTATGTCCCATCATCTAAAATTTAGATTCTGCTCTTGTTACATTAATAGACATCACCTACCCAAAATATTGAAGTTGTACATTCATGATATCACTGGCTCCTAAGAGACCCAAGTTGGACCATGAAGACAAGTCCCGGTATGCAGGTCATGAAAGTGATAGTGGTTTTCAAATATAATCTCTTTAAATGGAGAAACCAGCATTTGATTATCCAGGCAATAAACTGTTTGTCTTTGCTCATTAACAGCCTTCCCCAATGGTAACTTGGGTCCCCAGCCTCTCTATATAAGTATTCCCAGAAACTGGATGAGTTGAAAGCATTTATACATATTGTAGATACCTCCCTTTCCAGCAAGCATTTTTGTGACATTAGCAGCGATAGTCCCTTTGTGCAAAGTCAGATGTGCCCACCCTATTGCTGACTCAAAAGCACACACAAAAAATTAACTGAAACCCTAAAATCCAACTAGCATGAGTGAAAGGCAATGAAGATTTCCTGTGAGAATTTGAGCCTCCAATTAAACACCTCAAGCTTTTCAGGCACGCAGGTGAAAGCTGTTTCCATCATCATTTGACATAATCTTCTTTGTTGCATTTAACCTGCTGAATACTTTATTGCATCTTGTACTTTGGCGCTTCCAAGTGGAGTTATAGTCCATCTTAAGCATTATCAGAAGATCTAAGACAACAGCTGTTGTGACTTACTGCTCTTTTTCAAAGGCTACCTTGTTGCTAACTGAAGTTTTGAATTTCTTACAAGTCAAATTCTGCAAACAAGCATCCCATCATTTCCACTGCAACAAGACTGGAATTGCAGTTTTATACAGGAAACCCATAATTATCTGTCTCTGAGTGGACAAAAAATACGGTTTCTCCTGGTTAGATTATAGGAATAGATGTACTGCATCAGACCACAAGTAACATTTGGTCCAGCACCCCGTCTTACACAGCAGGCAATGACAAAATTAAGAGAAGAGTAAAGAATATAGAAATGTTAAGTTATTTTGCACACACAGACATCAACAGTTTGGGTCTAAACAACTTCCTAAGCCAGGGGTTACTGTACTGCTCTTAAAAGCTGTGGAAAAACACACATTTTTACACTTTGTTTGTCCAAACACTTTGACAGATTCATTGTTTTACACCTACTGAAATAAATAGAGATGAGTTCGAAGAGGTAAGCATGCAGAACTTATTAATTTTTTTTTAAAAAATTACATCCACCAAAATCTTGCTATCAGTTCATCTTCCTCAGGTGAAACAGGTCTTTTCTCTGCCTTCCCCACACCAGCCTGCTCTACACATCTCTCTGATAAACTCCTCTGAATAACAGGACAAAACCTACATACTCTGATTTACAAAGAGGAAAAAGAAATTTAAAAACAACAACAATATCAAAACACCCAGGAAAAAAAAATCTTCTTTGCCTAACCAGGTTGCTCCCCATATAATATCCTCTGAAGGAGGGATATTATATAAAATATTCATTTTTCATAGAGTCATTTGAACAGATTGAGCTGTGGGACAGGGATCTGGATCTAGGACAAGGTGTAGATTTAGGGTGGTTTTTGTTTGGCTTTTTAATAAGACAAAGGTAAATAGGGAGACAAGGCTTTCCTTCTATTAGGAGAGCTGAGAAAGAAAATCCTTGGGCATTAGGTAATTCATCTCAGGGTTGTCCACCATCATTTTCCTTCTCTAGACCTCACAAGAAAAAAAGGCATCTTAGTGCAAAGGAGAAATGCTGGTGGATGTCAAACATTTAGAGGAGAAGATCACAAGCTGCAGTGGAGATGGCAGGGCTGTGAGCAGTGCCAAGAGCAAGTGATGCATAAAATCATTAAATGTGAAGGGCCGGGCAACAGTGCCTAGACTTATCTGGAAGTTTAATCAGAGAGAAGAATTGCAAAAGAAAAGAATAGGGATGGCTGAAAGCCGCAAAGTTATGTGTTTGACCTTTTTATAACAAACTCCCCATTCTCCCCCCAGCCACGGGAGAGGGGAAAAAAAAAAAGAACAAAAGAAAAGAAAGGCCAGGTAATCTCAGTGCATTCTTTCATTCTTGCGGTTATTAGCAAATGAGTATGCACTTGTTTGTAGCTGGCTTTCTCAGAATGCAGTTGTGACTCAGGCACAGGCTGACAGCTGTTTACTCAGTGCTGTTTCCACTAAGAGACCAGCTTTCAATTTTTAGCTCATAGAAGATGCAGATAGCTTGCCAGAAATGTTTGCACCAAACTGACATCTGTGAGTCACTACCTCACTGGGCAGGCTTTAGATATCAACATTCTGCGATGAGATTGAGTGATTTCATGTTGCAGGACCTGTATGTCAGGCAGGCTCTATCCCTTCCTCCCCACAGTCAGGAGCTACTCTGGGTGACTGAATCTCACCAAATCCTTCAGAAAAATACAGTAGGCTCTCAGTGGACACAGGCTGGGAAGGAGACCATGTTCCCCTTGGAGAGCTGTAAAAACCTATCTGTCTCAGCTCTGCCAAGCTCCCTGTGGTCACACTGGGAAATAAATGACAAATGAGCTTTGTCATTCTGATATTTGAATCCACCTTCCAGAGAGACAGTCCCACGAAAAAGAAAGAGTTGCAGGCCCATCAAGGCCAAGTGGGACATATTACAGTACAGCTTGGCTGGTTTTATTTTCCAGATACAAGACCTGGCCTAAGATGGAGTGGCTTACAATGTTTACTGTTGAAATTCATAAGCGTTCTGCTCATCCTTCCTTATTCATTCAATCAGTTATTCACTTCTGTGCTCCACACACCTTACACTTTGTCCTAATCTTTTCCTGTTGAAAGAACCAGCTTTATATAAAGCTGCAGGCAATATGCTCACACAGTGGTGCTATAAGGTTTAAAGTAAAAAAAAAAATGTCCTACAGCTCACCTCATGGTCAACCACCATGAACATAAAAAAGGTGTAGGAAAACAGCTGACAAGCTGAAATTAAACCCCCTGATGTGGGATGTCTAAATATCCCTTTAAATGCTAATATTTGTCTAGACAGACTGTTTCTCCAGCACTCTGTTAGCAACGGATCTTACTGATAGAGACACTGAAAGAGCACTGCCCATGTTCAGCTCCAAATCACAGAGACTGCCACTACTGCAACCGAGAGAAGCATCGGGAAAGTTGCTTCCCAATTGCTTCCTCAAAACCCAACACTACATTGGATACTGATCATCCGGTACTTCAGTTAAAAGGTTCTTGTAAACCCAGAGCCCTAGCAGCTGGACAAAAAGACTCTTCAGATTCTTGCAAGAGGACAAGGCTTCTAAGACAGGGAAAAAAGAAAAAAAAATATTTCTTACTCATAAATAGGGATCTGACTAGATTAATGAGAGTCACAGAAGTAAGTTGGACAACATGCCCAGCTTGTAAAGGAATTTGCAGTGGTGTGTTCCTCCTAATCTTTCACAGAAATGTGAGGGGATGCACAAATTGTGAAGTGTCCACAGGCTCTTTGTCAAGTGGCATTTTCATATCAATGGCCTTTGAAAAGCCTTCCATAAACCCAGGGATAAACACAAAGGGCTTAATCCCTCTTGCTTCCCCCAACATTTACACAAGTGGTTGATATGCAGCCTGGGGAATTTTGAAGGGACCTGATTTCGGTGACAGAAGAGTTAAATTTTGGAGGCTAATAAAACTGAGAAAGATCAACTGTGGGGGGCAGGGGGGGGGTCTCTTAATATTTTGATGTATCTTATCATACTACCACCCTAAGGGGTACTCTATAGAGACATGTTTGTGAATGCCAGGGTAAAGTTAGACCTATGACACAAATTCTCTGTGGGTTTTTTTTGTTGTTGTTGTTGTTGTTTTGTTTTGTTTTTAATTTTTTAATTTTTTTTTAATTTATTTTGCTAAGTAACACTATTTCACCTCTTTTCACAAGCCATGTTTTACTCATTCTTTTGGGGTCTACACTGCAAAATCTAGTCCATCTAGACTGAAAACACAGTTCTTTTCTCCTTTTTGCAGGATAACTGGCATCACCACCAATCCTGGGCGCCGAGATGTCCCCAAACCAGCTGTGTCTTGTGCTGAGGGTGCTGCCCTGAGGCTGACTTCACATCCCAGCTCTGAACACAGAGTGCACAGTGGGCTCTGTTTGGTCACTGGCTCTCTCTGCAGCTGTGCCGATTGCTCAGTGGGGAACATGTCTGTTCTCACAAAGAATTTAACAAATTAACTATGAACAAAGTAGCCTGGAAACGACATAGATTAACACATGCTGTGTCATGCCAAGAAGCAGCTTGTCAGATTGTTGTTTTCGCAAATCTGAAAGGAAAATTCCCAGGACCCCCTAAACATACGGAAATGTTTCCATGTTTAGCTGTGTTGGAAAAGAACACAATCATTGCTGACGAGAAATAAAAAACAGCCCAGAAAAAAACAGGGCATAACAAGGCTCCCAGGAAGCATTTGCAGCACAAACAAGATCAAACACAGGGAAGAATCTGTCGTCTTCCTGTGAACTCCACAGCCAAATGAGATGCTAAGGATGAATTTGGGGGGTCACCTACATGTATTTTGTTAACAAGCATGGGGAAAGCCCAAACCTGAAAGCTTACCGATGTTTAGCCCTCTTTGCTCTTAGCCATGAAGGAGCAGCTCCAAATACCCTCCTTAACATGAAATGGGTGTCTGCATTAACCCTCAGCATGCCCTTATCCACAACAAGCCTCCAGTGGTGGGGCTGGGTACAAAATAGCCCAAATCTCCTCAAGGCAAAACAAACAGGTGAACCCAAAATATGTTGAAAAATGTCTAGCATTTGTTTGATGCTCTCTAGTTGGTTCTTGCTGCAAAATAGTAAATTGTTATGCAGGGATATCTTAATTTAGTTTACATGAAACCCATAAGGAAGTTCCTTAAATTCTACATCATCTGGTAGTCCTACTCTTAGTTCATGCATACATCAGAAGTTGGACATGAAAAAACTGAAAACCACCCTGAAAACAGCCAGGGTGATGTACATTTACTAAATCCATCTATTAAAAGTGAAGCCGTTGAGTTGTTTTAGCCTAAAGGGAATGAGGGAAAAGGTCTAACAGTGGAAAAATGTTTTTGTAAAGGGTGAAAGGAATCACCTACTCCAGTAGGCATTGTTAATGGGATCAAACCCAACAAGATTAGGATGTAGCAAGGAAGACTCATCTCAGATATGGGCAAAAGGTTTCCAGCAGGAAACAAGAACAGGCTGCCATCATAGACAGTCCTGTACAACAGATTGGGCAGACACCTCTAAGGATCTGCCTCGAGTCTGACAATTTGGCTACATCATTTCCCTTGCAGCCCTGTTTGTTTCTATGATTTTACCAAACCGAAATAATAATAAGCCCAACCCCAAACTTACATAGAAAAAACATAGTCAAAGCACTAAAACAAAAAGCCGCATGTGAAAGAAACCAAGACAAAATTTTTAGGAATATATGAATATGTGAAACCATCAGTTATGGCTGATGGCAGCTGTCACAAAAAGTGTGATTTTTGATTCTTGAAATGCACTAAATTAAAAATATTACTGATGCTAAGGATACAAGCCCATAAGCTCAAGGCAATTGGATGCCAGGTGAGATGGCAGAAATCCTGGTCCCTGGGGACCTGATCACTGACTAATTAACTGTGACCAGCAGAAGCCTTTGTTCAGGACCTGGCACACTCACTCTGGTGAGCACCTGCCACGGCTCACTGATCCTCCTGGGAACGCAGAAAATGCCTCTTGGAAACCTCACAATTAGAAAGGTTTTAAACAAGAAAACACCAACACAAAACAAAAGTCAACAAAGCCTCCAAGTCCTTCATTAGCTGGGGAAAAGCACAGTGATGTCGATTAGTCGTTCACAGGCCACACTGGGAAGTTTGAAGCAACAGCCCTTTGCAGCCACCACTCGGGTTGTGCTTTATGGTGAGTTTTACTACCCGCAATATAAAATGTGCACAAAGACTTAAGAGCAGATGGGAGCCCTCTGCCACCAGCCCCTCTGCCACTGGCCCTGGCAAAGGTCCCTGGGGCTGCCCCATTTTAAACACATCAAGATGGCTTAAAGTCTCTGCAAAGTATCCTAAATATGCTGGTCACATGCTATTAGTTTGCTTTTTGGTCACATACCATGCGGTTACAAACCCAGAATTTGCATCTCAAATGCCCATTTACCATCTCCTCTCCAAAGGTAATTTTGAAATAAATGGGTTTACTTATAGGATTGAAGGTTTCTGCTTTGAACAGAGCTTGGAGGCTTTGACTCACCTGCACAGCCCAGAAGAGTTTCATCAGTACAACAGATATGTCTTTTCATCTACCACAGTATTTGATTTCAACACACAAAGAAGCAATATTTTACACTGTCTCATTTATGCAAGGTGAAAACAAATTTATTGTGCTGGTGGTAACCTGCAGTGTTAGTCTTCCCTTATGAATGAGAAAGCTAAAATTACTCAGGAGTGTACTTGGTACATGGGTTCCCTGAACTTATTTCTTGGCTTTCAGTATGAAAGAGGTGAAGTGGAGAAAGTGAAACAGTTCGGAGAAGGTCATTTTGATGCTTTCTTTAATAACAATTCCTACCCTTGCTGTGGCTGTAACTGCAGTGGTTTTTGTTTTGGAGGAGGGGTGGCAACCAGTGGCTACAGATTTATCTTTTCTTGTCAAATGCAGACCATATTTTATTTCACAGAATGAGGAAAAACATCTCACAACAGTATCTAGCAGCTGAGGGCTTCCCAATTTGGGGAAAGCAGGGCAATTTCACAGGACATTTCAATCTAACTGCACATTTGGACTATTAATGTAGAAGTTAATGAAAACAAGGCCTAAAAAATAGGAACCAGCAGTGAGTCATCGTTTTAGATATTCTTGGATTGAATAATTTATTGTTTTCATCAGCCTGTTGCCAGAAGAAAACACACTGTGGTACCCTTTAGAGAACAAATACATTTTTCTCAGAAAATGAACATCTACAAAATTCCAGTGTAGGGAAAACTGAAAGGTAACCATTTGGAAAGGACAAGAGCAAAGTAAATTAAAATTTCATCAATTGGACAGAGAGTTTCATCTGACAGCTGTATTTGGTATTACTCCATTTCCTGATGTGTTTGAACTTGCCTTTTGAACTAACCAGAGAAGGTCATATGAAGTGCCAGCAGTAAAACCCACTGGAAATACAGAGCTGTTCTTTGACTTTCATATTGTTCATCAACTGATTGTAGCTTCTAAAAAAAATACCTCCAGAGCTATTGATTACTTGGCCAATTTACAGACACGTTTGGAACATGTTGAAAGCCTAGAAGAGCAAGCACATAAGGGTGTGTGTTTTCAGCTGGCCAAACCTTTTCTCCATCAGTTCCTGCTGTAGTTTACCAGCAGACACTATTTTTAACAGTGCCACCCAACAAAGCATGTGAAGGAGTTGATCCCTTTGTAGACTCCTGACACAAAGGCTAAATTAATCACAGCCACTGTAAACAGAAAAGACCACTGGCAGTGATGGAATGGAGAAGAAGACAGGGAAGCAGTGCTGAGAAATCACCAAGATACATCTTTGCACCTTACACTTGGCAACGCACAAACTGCTATACCCAATGAGATCAGAAATTAACACACTCTGGCACTTTATATTTTAGCTATGTCAGATCAAGCTAAAAAATAATATCCTAGGATTTCCTACTAGAATTCCAATGCAGAGGCTGACTCAGCAGAGGCTGGCTCACACTCCTCAACATGTGGATTTTGCTGCATTTCCAAAAATCCAACTAATTCATGGCTAATTAAGAACAGGATTGGCCAATGGCTTTTAATATGTCCCAGTAACCTCTTTGAATATAGCTAATATACTTCTCAAGTAGCTCCCACCAGCACAGCACTCCACTAGGGTGGAATGAACTTTTTGAAGAGTCTATGGCTACAGATAGCAACAGGCCAGGTTCTCTGTGAATAACTTCAAGCTTGAGCCTTATGTTATCTTGATCAAGACATTACTGCCCTTTTATTTTTTTCCCAAAACCAACAAATGAATAGGTGCAAAATGCCTTAGGCTTTCTAGTGCTGCAATTTGACTTAATTGAATTTATATTAAAGAGGAAAGTGTAACTTCATCTAGCTGACACTCTTTCTGTTTTGGAGTATTTTGCATCTCTGCCAATGACAAAATCAAACACCATCCCAATGCATGATGTCCTCTTTCTTTTAGTCACTTTGGCAATGCAGGTGGATTTCTAGGGATGCTGAGAGCATGACCTGTGGGTTTCAGGTTTTACCTGCTGCCCATGAGATGATAATCTTTTTTTTGCAAGACAATGGGGAACACATGTTTGCCTGAGAGTGTTAGGTATGGAATGCATTGGAGCCTTTTTCTTGTGGCCCTATATATGCTTCAAACACACTTAAAAACGCAGAAAGAAAAGGAACAAAAGAAGGTTTGAAGGAATGATGAAGTGCCTCTGAATTTACTCAGTGAAATATGGACAGTTAAAATGTCCCACCTATTTGCTTCTCTTCAGCTGGAGCACAATTTTGGACACCCCGTGATGTGGTGAGATTGAGCTGTGCATGCTTTTAGCCAGCTTGGGGTGCCAAGGAAAGAGACATGCCACAGAATCTCTATATGCTGCAAGAAAGGGAATATCTCATTAATGGATGTTTAGTAGCCATTTGTGAAACAATTAATTAGTAATTTTGATGCCAAACTTAACCAATATGTGTGCTTTTGCCAGGACACAGGTTTGTTTTTTAAAAAGTAGGCAAAGAAAATAGAAAAAGGTTTTTTCTCATGCTCAACTCCCTAGAAAGAAGCAAGACGGAAAAAAAAAAAAAAAAAGGAGGGGAGGCTTTGCATATTCTGGTCTTGTCTGGTTTCATCTGGTGTGTCTTTAAGAACAACACCGCTGGAATAGGAGCTCTCTAACATGATTGATGGCTTCTCCTGTTATCTGCAAGTTGAAAATTCAGAAAGCAGGTATTTTTTCATAGGCCTCACTACTTATTGGTACAAGAGTTATTTCCACTTTGCTGCAGAATTGATTTGCAACAGCAGCATATGAGTTTGTATATTTTTCTCACCAGCCCGTCATGAAGTATCCCGAAGAAAGCCTCCGGTGGCATGATGGATTGTGGAAATGAGAGCCTCACGACTTTGTTTGCCATCAAAGACTGGGATAATTGCCATTAACTTCTGCAAGTAGTGGAGCATCTGCATCCTTGCTCTGGATGTCTGCGTTTCACAAAGCATATTACACAGCAGATGTACAAAGCATATACCGCCATGCTAATTTAATTTCCTTCCAAGTAGGAAGCCAGACACCTTCCTTCAGAGCAAGCTGTCTTACTCCTCAAGTAAAAGAACCCAAAGACCCATGCTTTGGATTGCATGTTGAGTTGTTCTGATTCACAGGGTGATGGCAGATTGCTGATCTTTTCCATGTTTCAATTCATCCTTCTGGAAAATGGGTACTGATGAAACCTGCCACAGGATGGCCTATGTTTTGTTAGGAGCTTTTTTTAGTTATTATTGGGTTTGATATGTTTTGGCTTTGTGGGTTTTTTGTGTGTGTAATTGGGTTTGGTTTTCATTTTTTTATTAATATGGCCCATTACAGAGCATTTATTGAGTTTTCATAGTTTTCACTGGAACCAACACAGTAGTTCTAACACTGCAACAAGAACCATCACTCCATTTTTCTTCTGTGCTGACAATTCCTTGCTGGTCTTATCCAAACACCACCAAGTTCAGCAATGTATTTAAATACAAGATCAACATCAAGCATGGATTTATGCAACAGGACACGAGTCCTGTCTCATGTGAGGCTGACAGTTTCTTTGCTGCACAGGGTGTTGGAGCATTTAATATGGAGGGCAATTACTTCAGAACAAGCTACAATTCTTTTCATATATCTCAGAATTGTTCTGCACCAATATCCACTGCAATTGCAGGGGACTGTCTTGTTTCTAAACCCTTTATTGACAACAGAATTAGGTGGAAGGTATGAGTGACCAGAGCACTGCTGCTGGATCTGACCCCATGAGCAAACGTGTTCTTACCTTGAAGCAACAGCTTGCAAGTCAAGATACTGTTCAGTCCTCCTGCTTCAGCTGTTCATGCCATTCCTTATAATAATCCTTTTTTTTTAAAGAGCCAATATAAAAAAATAGATTTCCACCCCACTCCCAAGGAAGATGTCCCATGAATATGTATCTTGTTCTTTGGATGTGGCTCTGCACCAGCAACACAGGTATTTTGAGCCACTGGAGGGAGAAACACAGGGTTCATGCAAGTTAACAAGCTATTCAGCCACAGAGCAATTTCCTCAGGTTAAGACTGAGACAGGATGTGCCCTCACATTAATTTTAGTGGGATCTGGACTGTCAGAGAAGGAAGAAAACTCTTAAGTTGCCTGATACGACCCATGTTTTTGTATTTTCTGTATGGATAAGAAAAATCATTAACCTGACATCTTTGACCAGCAGTAAGAAAATTTTAAGTACTCATCCACCCATCAATTCAGACAACCCAAGGGGCAAAGGAAAATTCTTTTTCTCTGACATCAGTACTGGCACATCAGGCTTAAAGATCTTTCTACTCTTGCATATGGCTGTATTAAGTAAAAGCACTCAATTGTCACACAAAGCAAATGACACTCCTGCAGAGAACGCTGGGGAGAGGAAGCACACTTGCCATGTCAACAGTTTAAGAGCCACATTCAATAGGAGAATAGAAGACTGAAAAGAACTGTAGACTATCAGCTGAGGTGAATGAGCAGGTACCAAAGGGAAGGCTTTGGACCAAAAGAGCTCTGGATATTGTTTATGGAACATGGACTTCCAGCTAAATACAGCAACTTATTCCACTTATATCTAGAGAAACAAGCAGACAGATCAATGTTCTGGCTACAAGTGACCTTTTTAGCTATTTAAATATGAACTTCTGTTCACATTTGTGTGCAAATTGTTTTCATAAAAGAAAAATATTTGTAATGTATTGAAAATAATCACAGAACATTTGCATCTCTCTCTTATCCTGTTACTCCCTGCAGCATGTAGAGTCCTTTTGCAGCTTCACCAGAAATAAACTCCACTTGACAGACCAATGGAGATGAAGCCCCAAACTCCTTTTCGTAGCTCTGATTAATGCTCTCCACTGCAGAAATCTCTCATGTTTCATAAATAGTGGGGAAAAGAGACTTTTGGGGGAGTTCCACTCCTACTGAGGCAGAGTTCAACCTGGAGAGAGAAACTACAAGGCAGAGTGCCACCCAACACAGGCACAGGAACCATAACTAAACTGAATTGCACTTACTCATTATCAATATTCAGCTCAAAAAAAAGTATGAAAAGAACAAAGCAAGAGAGAAACATGAGGGTTTTGTTCACAGTCTGTTCATTAACAAAATCATATTTTGTTAATCAGGACTAATTTCTGTGCATTCTGCCACAAAAAAATTGAGTCATAAACCAAAGCCATTTCTTTGGCTGTAGCCTCTGTACTGACACTATAACCTTAAACAAACAACAGTTCAGAAACTATCATACATAAAAAGAAACTCATCAGAAACATTTCTATGAAGTCAGTCACGCAGAAAATAACAGTCCCTCCTAACCCACATCAGGACATTGTTTGGTTCATTTTAAGAATTTACAAGTCCCTGAGTATGTGGACACCCCATTAACAACTGTATTTTAATTGTTTCCCCAGCCCATCCTAAAGCTCTGACCATGCTCAATGTTCTTCCCAGTAGAAGGCACAGAAAACCCCCACAGACCGGAATGAAAAGCTGGCAGCCTTAGATTGCATGCATCATCACAGCATCAGCAGCTGCTTCCTCATTCAGATGCAAAGCAGTAAATCTAGGAATGCTGCTGCACACATATCATGTGCTGGGGAGGAAACAGGAAAGAACAGAACACTTGGCATGAAAAACGAGATGCTGACCAGCAGAAAGCTCCTGTTCACCTAAGAAAGCTTCAGCAGTGCAATAACTGCTTTCCATTTTGAGGAATTTAGAAATTCTGGAGCAGCTCAGCCCTCCTAAGTTCTTCTGCTTGTACTCAAATCTGTCAACATCACAGTGCAGTCCCAAGAATGCAGCACGTTCATTCTCAGTTATCATTATTACAGAAAAATTTTGATTCAGGTGAAGAGAAGTGGCTGTCAGAATATCTGAAAAGTTTTCTGCAGGTGCTTTTACCAGCAAAACTTGAAAAAGCTTTCATTCAAGGAAAGTTGTACCTCCTTTTTACTCAAAAATCTGGCATAAGACCGTAGACCACCTGAGGTGCTCAACCGAGCAGGGGAAATTTTCATTTCTTTTCTTACTGTAGCTACTTAATAAGGGTAGAGGTAAAACACGGAGATGGGTGGCAGAGCAGGAGCAAACTGACAGAGTCACCACTGTGGTATTTCTTGTCTGAGTGATTCATGAGATTGTGTGAATTGCAAAGCTGATAAACAATTCCATATCTATTGAAATATCAAGTCAAAAGTTCTCAATTTTGGAAGCTGATTTCAAAAAAAGCAATTCTATTATCTTTCCTGTCAGATGAAGTGTGTCTCCATCAGACACCTCACTAGCATTCTGAATGCTCTGAAGCAGCCCTGCTCCTATCCTGCACAAACCAGCCCTGGCATGTGCAGCCACACTGAGACAAGCTTATAAATGGGGTGTGACTATTGCCAGAGACAAGGACACCCTGTACTTCTGATAATATTTTGTGTATTCATTATATTTCCTTCCAGATAATGCTTTTTCTGCAAATGAGAAATGCAGAGGCTTGCTCAGAACTCTGAAGGGCAGGTGATGAAGACAAAAAGTACAACCCAGGTGAAGAGAGGCAAGGTATTAAGGGCAGGTATCTGATCAAGGAATACAAGAGTACATTTCAGAATTAATGCAGAGCATCCGATTTTATGGCTTAGCCTGAGGCTTGTGATGATCTTTCCTTTGAAGTCACTACCAATGGGGTAATAAAAACATTTTTAACTTAAAAAAAATAATAATAAAAAAATCCTAGAATCTCAGGGGAATTCTGGTAGCCTTAAAAGAGCTTCTCCTCGAGAGCAGGTTTTTCCCTTGGTTCAAGCTTGAGGCTGAGTAACACCCAACAGTCTGTGACAGCTGCAACACAGAGAACTCTGCCTGATGTGGCTGCTACTCCCAACCCAGTATCCCTGCTACCCACCTGCCTCCCATGGGCCACCATCCCTCTGCAAGGAGAATTATCGCTTTTCATGCTACCTCTGGGAAATCCAGGTTACAGAAAGTTTAGAACTTCATGGAAGTGCTGATAGGAAAAATCCCATATATTTTATCATGGATACTTAAGGGCTTTACTTTTGCAGTAGAGAGTCACACTGGTTTAATTTTTAAGAGATAATACACTTTTTAAAGATCTGCCCTACCCTGGGTGATAGAAGAACAGCAATTTTGGAAAGGGTGTTTCAAAACCTAAGTTCTAAGACAGTGTTAGAACATCCCAAAATTTACATTTCACACTTGCACATGGAGCACCAGTTCCCAGTCCAGACCATGTACTTCTAACACAGACCAGGCTATGAAGGTCATGCTATGGTTAGTGCCACCAGTTCCATTTCTACTCACTCCTTGCAGAACACAAATAGTAGGAGGCAGCTTGTTAAAAGTCTTGTTTTGAGTTGATAAAACTCATGCACACTGAAAATCTCCCCTGGTTTAGTTCTACCTGTCCCTCATTCCTCCCCAAGGAACACATGTCCAGAGCAAAACAGACCCATTCAAAAAAAGCATGAAGTTATTCTCACAATAAATCCCACTAACAAACCCCCAAGATCTCAAAACAACTTGATGCCAATGCTGTGGCAAGAAGCCTCCTCGCAGTGCTAAACTCGAGATGAAAACTTGCTACGTTTTTACCCAGATGTGTGAAGAGCTTGGCATACTACAGTTCTGCTAAGATGAAGCTTTAATTCCATTGTTCTTTCACAAATTCACACCCCCATTTGGTGTGTGCTGTTCCAGTGACATACGTCTTTCCAGATGTTAATGTTTTACCAGCCCTTTTTTTTTCAGTTTTTATCAGGCCCATTTACACAAAATGTACTATAAATCCTCCCTCACTTCATATAGTATATCATATAAGACACCCTGATAAACATGCAGATCCAGATATATGAAGGCTAGTAAATGTAATAGGAGATTTAGCATGCTACTTGTACAGATATGCTGTTATTCTAATCTTGTGATTAATATGGACTGGCACTACTGTACAGATTTATTTTTGACCATATGCTCTTTAATTGTCATTGCTTCCCCCAGTTTGCCCCCTTGCACATCTGCAGCATGTGTGGGCTGAACACTCTCTCCTTTTACTTCAGCAAGATGGGAGAACAATTTCTCAGCTGGACACCGCCATGAAGAGAGAATTCCAGCAACCTTGTCTCCAAGGAGCAATTAAAGTAAAATAAAGTTTTTTTAAAACTGAACAAACAGAGGGTGGGAGGGAGGAAACTCACTGTCACTGATGTTCTTCATCTGCCTGAGCTCAAATTAGCTGGAATATTGTTTAATTGTGAGCTGCTAATGTGCTGCCTCAAACAGCCAGCTGTTGCTAGAGCAAATGGACCCGGGGAAAAGACTTTCAAGTCCAAGAGCAGATGAGCTTGCAGAGAATGTGAAAACACTACCACAGCTCTCACAGTGACAGGTCTTACTGATTTAAGGGCCTTTTGACTGTAAAACTTGGCTAAGATATAATTCAGCAGAGACTTTGATTCATTTTGAAAAGATTTACACCACGGTTTTAAATGAAGCCCAAGTTAATTAAGTGTCTTACTACATTACCACAGAACAGTTCCTCTAAGCTATTTTTCCCTTTTGTGAACTTCAAAACTTAAGTTCAATAATCCTTTTCCTCTGTCCTGAATTAAATATTAAAAAGACAAAATATGTGTTTGTGAAGCAACTTTCAAACAAGCTCCAGATTCTTGCAATAGGTACCCCTTAAATGTTTTTTATCTAAAGAAAAAAAAATTTGAAAGGTAAAAAATTAAACACATTTATGTATTTTCTTCTATTTCTAATTAGTTACAGTTTTATAAAACCTTTCCTAAACGAAACTTCTCAGCAATGAGTGCCATAATTTTCTATGCAAATCAGATTAATAAATTAAAGAAATTTGCCTGCATATAAATGAGGAAGCAGTCAATTTATGTGCCTAATAATAACTTTAAGCCTTCTCTGTGTGAACTTTGCTAGGAATGTTTTTCATGTAGACAGATTTACAAAAAAAAAAAAAAAAAAAAAAAAAAAAAAAAAAAAAGCCAGTTTAAAAAAAAAAAGTAAAAGCTTTTTATATCTGCCATTAAATTATTTATAAACTTGCTTTACAAAGGATCTTTTTATATGGTCCCTGGGAGGAAGGGGAGGGAAGTGAAGCACAAGTCCCAGCTGTGCACGTGTGTACACTGCAGGGGGCCAGAGGAGCAGATCCCTCAGTTTGTTAGGAGACAAGAAACACCAGGATGGGCAGTGTGACACCAAATCCTGGCTGTCTCTGGGCCTCATCAGCCAGCTTGAGCAGGTTCACCTGGGCTTCACTCTTTCCACCCAACAGGAGTTTGAGCAAACAAAAATTCAATAAAAAGCCAGCTTGTGCAGGAACCCACCCTCCCACTCTCTGATACCTTTTCATTCAAAAATTGCAAAAGCAAGTTGGGCAGCCACTTTCTCTAGAAGGGCAGAGACACCTCTGTTTCTTCAGGGATGAAGTGAAACCCTTCCCACATGGTCTGACCTAAACCAGAGGCAAGCACAGAGCATGGATCAGGTTCCAACCCGATGGTCCCCATCTAACCCCCAGTGTTCCACCATTGACTCCAAACAGCTCAAGTCTCTTGACGTGACCTGAGAATCTGATAATATTGCTCTCGAATTTATGAGAAAATGACCAAATTCTGCCACAAATTCTGTCTACAAACAGTCTCTAAGATGTTCAGGATGAGCTAATTCTATACTTTACAGAGAGCATGCTTGTATCATGAACAGGAGGATTTGTCACACTCAGTGCTTCCTGAACTGCTCCAGTTTAATCCTATTCACACCAGTTACACTTTCCTGCAAAATATTTACTGCTCTTTCCCCAGAAATCAGAGAGTAGGGTGGAAGATAGGCCAAGCTCTATGCTTGGACTGCTGAAGGCCTCTGCTGGAAGATGTTCAATTGCAGAAGACCCATTTGGCATCACTGACAAATGGATTAATAGCCTGCCCCTTCCCCACCACTGTCTTTAATATCCTGTACTTTATGAGTGACTTTCAGACTCACTTTATGTTATGCTCCCAGGCAAGTGTTCCTTGGTTTGTGATTATATTTGCACTTATTTTCTATATTGCATTGATGCTGTCTACAAAAAAGACTGTATACACACACAACTGCTCCAGTGCAAGGCACCGTCTTTGCTGCTGCAAACAGACCTCTCCAAAAGCTGTGAGAGGATCCTCCCTCACACACACCTCCTCTTGTAACATAACTGAGGCTTCTGCTGCTTCAAGCACTGTAGTTGAGGAGATTTGCCACTTGAAGTCCAACAAGGCCAAGTTCAAGGCTGTGCACCTGGGTCAGGACAATCCCAAGCACAAGTAGAGGCTGAGCAGTGAAGGGATTGAGAGCATCCCCAAGGAGAAGGACTGGGGGTTTTGGTGGATAAGAAGTTCAACATGACAACCTAGAAATGTGCACTGGCAGCCCAGAAACCAGAGGTGTCATGGGCTTTATCAAAAGCAGCGTGGGCAGCAGGTGCAATATTTTGATATTGCTCAAGTGAAATAAAGAAATTGCTGTTCTGTGATAAGCAGCTGCCCAGCTGCAGTGGGAAAAAAGGCCTGGAAATATGCAGTGCAGGGACACCCAAAGCTTCAAGCACATCAGCTCAGTATGAGGAGTCTTTCACCCAGGAAATGACTTTCCAATATTTAAGTCCAGTACTCAAGGGACTCCACACACCTGCTGACTAATTTTTTTTTTTTTTGCAATAGCACAGAATATTGGTGAAATTTTTTATTTCTGTAAATTCATCAGCTTCACGAAATACGCACAGTGAGAAAAGGCAAGCAGGAGCAATTTTTTGTCCAAACCACAACTGAAGCCTGAGAATACTCACTGCAAAAGTGTTCATAAATTAGCATCTGTCTTCTTCCAAATTTAGAACTGAATACAGAACATTTCCCTGGCTTAAAATAAAGGAGAAAAAAAAAAAAAAAAAAAAAAAAAAAAAAAAAAAAAAAAAAAAAAAAAAAAAAGCTAGACTTCCTAATCTATTTCTTTCAATCCAGTTCATATCAAGGAACATATTACTGAGAAGACAATGTGCAATCTCTACAGGTGTTCTTTCACCCATGAAGGTAAAAGTTGCTTACTCAGATCTCAGTTTCTAGGTTCAGTTGACTTTGCACAAATACAGCTTGCATTTTAGTACCAGTTAAAGCCCATGAAGTCTCTCTGGGGAAACACAACAGGTCCTCCCTGCCTTTCACCCTAATCTTTCCCCTCCTTGAACTGCTTGTGCTGAGAGAAATGTGTGACAAGCAAGTTGTTGCACTTCTGACATATTAATTTTCCTCAGTTGTAAGTGCCAACAATAAGACACAAATGCCAGAAGCATCTCTGATGTTTTGATGGCACCTGATTGCTTGGTTAGGACTCTCCACTGTTTTATAGGTTAATAAAGATGAGCTGATGGAGATACTCATCACACCCGGACCATGAAATAGGAGCACAGATACAGCCTCAGTTATGCACCACTGAGTGATGAAAGGGCACAGACAGTTTAAAAAGACAAGGGACAGTGACAGAAAACTTACTTGATTATTTTAATTTCCTAAACATTGTGAGATCTGAATGGGTCTTTAAACTTCATATGCTCCAGCATTTGCCTGAAGCCATTATCTCATCCAGAGCTCTCACCTCTGTGCAAGCCAAAGAGACTCTGATACAAAAATAGGGAGATCTAATCAGAGTTTATTGCTTCTGGTATAAGCACCGCCATAGGGGTTTTTATCTTTTTTATTAAATTTACAAAGTTGAGCATCCATATTTGGGATCAAAAGGTGATTCCTGCACCTTCTGCAGAGTGCTAGGCTGGATTTCTCATACAATAAAAAACCTTTTCTTGTAATTTGTTGGAAAAATAGGTGACTTTTCATTACTGAAGCAGGGCAAGTCAACTTTTCCTCAGATTATATTCAGAGTTGATAATCTCTTTATATAGGAGGGGGCAAGTCCCTACACCTGGACCTCCAACTACAGATCCACTGAAATTGTACAGAGTAATCTTATCACTCTCCTAGGGGACAGCACTAGGATTGCTTACAGAGGAGAAAACTGAAATTCAGGGAAATGAACCTGGCAGCACTAAATCACAAATGCCTCATATTGCTAAATAAGCACTGCTGCATGTGACTCAGTTGCTCCTCAGGGCACTTCCATGCAAACACAGCCCAAACTTACTTCAGGAGAACATTTTTTGGTTTACACCTGCATAGAAAAGCATCAGATGTTCTGACTAGATCATCTCAAAGTGCCAGATCCAGCCCAGGAATCATGTGTTGGTTATTTTAATGGTATATTTTGTACTAGCATTGAGAAAAATAAAAAATATTATCTTTTTTAGATTGAAAAAACATGAGAATATCCCAGCTTCATAATAATAGCTAAGGAGACTAGAAGTCTTTTTGATGAGATTTTTTTAGATGTTACCTGAGCTCCCCCAATTTTAATTTTATTAAATTCAACATAATTCCCACTAAGTCAGGAGTAGCACAGCTCAGCCAAACAGCAATAATTTTTACTAATTTCTGAGTATTTAGTCTGACTTTCATCACCAATCTTCTCTTTTTCAGCCTTTTCTGTTTACTTAAAGTCTGTATTGCTGCCCAACTCCTTCATTTTACAGTCACAATTTAAAAAAATTCCATGTAATAATGTTAATAGCAGTAACAGCCATGGCAATAAATCATGAGGCTTTCTATTTGACCTGGGAGGTTTGGACCTGTAAGGCAGACATTTGCAACAAATGTCTTAATTCCTGTGCTCTTCTAAATGAATAAAGTTATTCTTTTAAATAAAGAAGTTAGCAACAAAATAAAATGGAAACAGAAACTGTGGTTTGTTGGGTCTTTTTAAATTTAAAAAGGTAACTGTTTTATTGAGGGCTTATAGGGAAATACCAAGTAGCACAAATTTGCAGTAAAATAATGGCAAAATATCATTACATTGCCATCTGGTGACAGCAAAATGGCTTATTGAAATAGCCTGATATCACCTGTGCTCCTCTGAGAGATATACACATCCCCATACTGCACCAACAGCTATTTAAACAGGACTGTATACACAGCTGAGCATGTCTGCAGGGATAACTTCTTCATAGAAATCTTCTCTTTGGTCACTGCACATCACTTCTTCGTATGCTCACCCAGTGTTTTTCAAGTGCTTCCACTGCAAATTCTTTAGGGCAAAAATGGCCCATTTTTTAATATATACACATATATATGCATTTATATACACATAGGTGTGTATATATGACATGTGTGCATGCGTACAAGACACCCCCTTGTTTTCATTAAAGTGATGAGCAGCTAGCACCACAGAAGCCTGGGCTCAATCCCTCCATATTTTACTTGGGAAGCAGAGGCCCCCAGGAGATCTGAGGCTTACATCCACAGGAGCAGTAGCCACTCTGCAGCTCAGCTGGCCATGTGAGATGGCACCCACCACTACCCTGACTGGTCACCTAGGAAGCTCAGTGTGATGTGAGGTATGTCAACACTGCTGTGTGCCCAGCACCACATCCTGGATCCCATTCCAAAGGCCACCAGGACCAGTGGGAACCTATTTGGGCACTGGCTCAGGTCCTTCTCAAGCCCCCTGAATCCAGCATTCCTACCCAAACAGGCACAATTGACATCACAGTGCTCCCTTGCAGCACTGAAGAATTTTAAACCTGAAGAAATTCAAACCTGTCATCCACATCTAGACAAATAAAAAAGACTCAAACTTCAGTGATAACACAGTGGAGGTTTCTCCAAAGTGGCTGTCATCCCCTAATGTGTATTTAGACAAGTAGTGAAAGCCCAGATGCATTATGGGATGATAAAACTCACCTTGGAGGGACTTAATGCTTAATTAAAAGGACGAACAGTGCAATAAATGCACTAATGAGATAAAATCACACTAATTCCTAAATCTTATGGAGCCAAAGTGTCAGTCTGAGTTTTAATTAATAGAGTCCTATATGGGTTTCTCAGAAATAATAATAAAACAGTGAAGTAGTAAATCACATCTGAAATTTGTCACAAACTTTTCAAATCATACAGATTTTTAGGATTCCTCAGTCTGCACAATTCCAAAGATGACTAGCCCTTTTTTAATGCTACTGCAATGCTTTTAAATTATAAAATTATTCTATTGCTAGTTTAGCTCAACATTTTACATGAATGTTTACCAACACTCCTTTTTCTCCCCTTCCTGTGTTCTTGCCTCAGTCCCTGACAAATACTGAACCAGTCCATAGCACTCAAACATTAAGCCACACACAGTCCAGAGCTCACAATATTTCTCCTGGAAATGTGTTATTTTTATCTTCATGAACCTAAGCCCCACAAACCCAAGAAATGATGATTTCTTTCCAGCCCAAGGGTGAGCTGAATTGGTGGAACACACCACAATGTGCCTTTTTGCTGTGGTCATGACTGAAACCCAGCCAAGTCAACAGAGCATTTTCCCACCAGCTCCAATGGGTTTGGAATAAACCAGCTGGCCATTGACTCACAAAATTAGTTTGTGGCCATCTCTGTGCAGCTCCTTGTCTTATTTGCTGGTAAAACTGACTCTGTAATGTCTTGTTTTCAGCCCTTGCATATGGTACTGAGGATCAAGTCAGCTGCCCTGCATCTGATCTATTATTTTTTCCCATAATTTTTCAGTTGTTTCCTCCATTTCATAATGCTCTGAGGAGATTGCTGAGGTGGCTGTTACCCACGAGCTGAAGGCTCAGCTCATGTTTCTCAGACAGGGACTGTCTATGCCATTAAACACAGACATTAGCCTGGCGGGTGGATCAGGGGGTGCACCCCAGGCAGGCAAGGAGGATGCCAAGGGCTCTGGAGCCCCAGTGTCACCTCCCTGTCCCTAACATTAGGTTCTGTCACCCTCTAGTGGGCTACGTACAGAGCTTTACCATCCCATCGGTGACATCCTGCCCCAGGACCTCTTAAGAGCTTTAACTTTGGGAGTCAAGAGTTTTCAGTTTCACTGCCCACAGATGACTCAAGCTCTTGGCACTTGCAAATCTCCTCTTACATTTTCTTTTCCCAAAGAAAACAACAAAACAAACCCATGCACATACACACACAAAAAAAACCCCCAACTAAAACAAAGGAACCAAAAACCCCAAACCAACCAACTCCAGATAAACACAAATCCCCCCAAACAAGGACACCTCCCAAAAAACCACAGCCTGCAAACTGCCCATGAAGCATCAATGAAGAAACACTAAAATTATGTCAATGTACACTGGTGGAAGGTGGGAGAGTATGTCCACATTAAACTTTTATGTATGTATTTATGCATTATACATGTACTACTCAGCAAATCTATATTAATTTGTAAAAGAGAGAAATTAATATTAATATACACATTGCACATATTAAGCAGATTTTGACCTGCTTTTTTGCCTATTGGCACACAAAATGTGCAGCCCTGCTCATTACTTGATGCCCTGAAGTGCATTAAAGGGGCTAGGATACTATGAACACCTTGAAGGAGAATACAAACAAGATTCTGTCTCGTAAAATAAATGCATCTGCAGAGTTTCCCAAATAATTTTTTCATTGTTTAAAGCATTTTTAAATTCTTATCTGCTGGCACATTAAGACTATACATTTTAAAATACACCTTTGGGTCCAAATCCTCTCTTTGAGTATCTAAGCATGATGAGAAACCTTTTCCTGTCTTTTGTGTGTGTAGGTGGAAAGGCCTGATTTTTTAGGGGAAACTTCTTTAGGTAAGAATTCCTTGCCAAAACACCTCCAGCTATAACAAAAGCAAACTTTTCTGACTGTCTTACTTCTTTTCCACAGCCAGTGAGCAGCGAACACTGAGACAGAGTTTTGGGCTATCAGGTTATACAGTTCTATGCAGCACACCAGGATTGTTTTTTTTCACCTCTGTTTCCCCAGGCCAGTATTAACAGGCACTGCCAAAAAAATTGGCAGTAAAAAAACTAAGCCTTTTTACCTTGGAAGTGCAAGAATAATAAAAAGAGTTGATAAGTGGGATCTATTAACATCATTTCAAGATGAGCAAATGAGCCAAAGCCAGCAAGCTTTCTATTTAAAATCTACCTTCCGGATTCACAAAATTAGGCCTTTTTTCCTGTTTCACATTGTTATATACTTTCAATAAAACAGCAACTAGAAGCTCCATTTATGGATTACATCCACAAGCTGCCAACACAAAATAATCATCCATGCCCTAAAGGTGAAGTGCTTGTGACCTAACAAAACTTGATGAGATTTCCTAACTTCCCTCTTTCGTGATGGCAGAGATCCCATGAATTAGAGCAACACTCACATTTCCACTGCACATCTTCTAGACCTTTTCTTAGGCTCACAGTCAGAGAGTCAGTACAGAGGGTTTTCTACCTCTGTATCTTGGCTTACAGAGATGCAGGACCAGAAATGGTGTGGCCACTAACCAACTCAGAGTGAACCTACCCTGAGTTAGGTAAGTCTACCCAAGGCTGCCCAACCAAGGCACAGAATGGATAAGCCAGAAATGAGCAGCAGTGTGGAGAGGTGCCCCTGTTCCCTCCAGCCTCCTGCCATCCCTCTGTGTGACCTGGCAGCCCTCACCCCCAGCTGTCAAAGCAAGGCAGACACTTACAGTGTTTGACTTTATAACACCACAGACAAATCAAATGCACAGCCACTGCTTCCTCAGATGTCTATATTTCATTTAAACTGGGATAAAGCAAAGAAACTGGAATATTGTCTCATCATGCATTCTAAATCAGCCAGGGTAGAAAATAATGGGGAGTTAATCAGATCACTGGAACTCTAATTCACTTGGTATTGATCAGGCAGATTCCTAATGGGACGGCAGACCAATTTCAAATTACAGTAAGCTGACTTATCCTGGAATACCAATGACCAGCTCCTGAGAGGAGCTGGGACAGTCTGTGGGCTCTCCTCTCGTTATGGCACATGCCTGACTGGATGCATCGATGTATAATATGATGTGGCATTTGGCTAATTAATAGGAGATTGTTGAAAGGTGCAGTTTTGAAAGCAGAAGTCTCACTTGAATAAATGTGGGATGAAAGTCCCAGCAGGGATGAAGTACACAGAGCCTTAGAAACAATTATTAAAAAAAAGGAAGATGGGAGCTAATGGAAGGTAATGCAATTAAACCAGGCTTTTCATTATATTAATCAGAAGCTTCATCACTGAAATCTAATATATGGCGCATTTAACTCTTCACTGGCTTTATTTATAATTTATTTAGAAAACGCTTTGAATTATGACCATGGTGTCAGAGACACTCTGTCCTGAAGGGGAAGCTTGGAAGCAGAGGGAGCCAGGGAAGAGTAACCACCATTTACATTGTGCTTCCACGTCAGAAATCCTTCCTCAACAAAAAGTTCTTGATCAAATCCTGCTGTCTTTATGCAGTAAATGGAATTTATCTTGCTGATCTGCTGTGGGTGCAAAGCTGGAAGTGTAGATGTAGAAAACACGTGTTCACGTGCATATTTATATATATACACACACAGACCACTTGAGATGTAACAGCACAATGTACTGTACTTCTTTGTGATGAACTTGATGGTTATAATTACTTTTTTTTTCATTTGAATCCTACATTTTCACTTGTTTACAGCCACCTCTAAACTGATAGAGCTTAAATATTCTATGGCTTGCCCTAAAATCGAGGGAAAATAATTTGAGGCTTCTCTAGAACTGAAGTCTGCCTTTAACTAAAGAAAACCAAAACAAGCACCCTCCTGGAAGGGCTGCTGCACCCCTCCCCTCTTGAAATTGCATGGTAACCCCATACCTGGTTGATGGGGCACAACAAGAATCTGCCTGGTTTTCCCTGACTCAGTTATAGGATATGTTTCCAGCTCACATTCCAGAACAAGTCCAAAAGTCCTGATCACTGCCAGGTGAGGCAGAACAGTTGCATCACAAATGTGCTTATTTTCTGGAGCATAACAACCCAGAGAGGCCAGGGAGTTGGCCGTACTGATGGGCAGTGACAGAGTTGGAGGAGCACTGAGATCCCTCTGAGAGGAAATCAGGGCTTCTCCGCAGCCTTTCTGTTCCCATCTGCTGCTTTGGCCAATACTCCTCTCTCCAACACCTCCTAATCCCATAACCAACCTCTCCTAACGAGGTGCTAATGAATTGCTAAAATCTAGTCCTTAAAGACGCCTCAAATCTGGGATTGTCTGGAATTTAATTGCTTGTGGTTTAGTTCTGGAAAACTGAGTGAGAAGGAAGGCTGCTGTCACAGCACCAGCACAAAGGGCAGAGGTCCAGCTGCAGCAGGTTTTCATGGAGGCACAGGCACAAGAGACTTGCCTGCCCCGGGAATAAGCTTCGATTGCTTTTGGCATCGTGTTTGATGCCAGGTTTCCCCAAGTAGAGGAACTGTGAAGCAAAGCTAATGGAGCAGTTGTCCTCAGAGTAGTACGTCGTGATAAATCCATTTGTGGAATCACGAGGCTGGCAAGTCATTAACAAACAACAGCTTCCACTTAACCTAGCCCACAGCAAGACCTCATACCAAATTACCATCAACATACTTGCTGTTTACATAAATCCCTTCCTTCAGTGCATTTCCCATGTCTTTTTAAGCTATCTGGATAAAATCCTCCCTCTATAGTCCAACACCAGCAACCCACTGGGAGCTGCTGACTCCAAGGGCACAGACTCAAAAAAAGAGAAGATGGAAATACCCACTTGATCCAACTTGACCTTCTCTTTGGTAATGCTGCTGTCTGAACACTACCATGAGCATAACAGAGATTCAGTGCTCAGAACAGTCCAGTAAATTGTCATGATCCCAAAAGCTGTTTTACTGGACAAAAACCTCCAGTTCATGGGTGAAAAATTAGAAGGAACGTCACCTCTGCAGACACATCCAGCCTAATGTGAAGGATTCATACAGGGTGAGATTTGACTCTGGCAAAAAGACTTTCACTCAGAATTCAGGATTAGAAATCGCCATTTTAAAGAGGATGATCAAGTTCTTTGCTTCAAATTACCCACTTTTTTTTACTCATTTCCACTCTGTTTTTCAAGATTTTTACTTTGTATTTACTCCTCTCCTTCCATCCCCTTTATTTTTTGCTGAACTTCTCAAGTAATTTGAGAATTACAGTGAATATACATGAAGGCATATGGTGACAGCTTTTCCATAAAACCTTAGAGAGCTGCATCAGAACTTCTCAGCAACAGACAAATTCTTTCTATTTGCAACCAGAGCAGCAGGGTGAATGGAACTCTGCTACAGCTGACAATTTTTTAAAATAACTGACCATTAATGAAACAACTTTCCAAAAGCGCTACTCCAAAGAAGTTGAGACACATAATGCTGCTGAAGCCTCTTGCGTAGCTAAGTTTGGGGTAGAGAAACATTCAGCCATGGACACCAGGACTGTCTGCCTGGATTGAGACAACCAAATATATGAGAAGCTTTCCATACATACTCAAAGAGGAAAGAGAACATTAGGGAAGGAGAAGACGGGCATTCTCCTTACAGTTGTTTTCTGACCTCATGGAGTTCTTCATGGAAAACTGGAATTATTTCAGAAGGAATGACAGGAAAGCAGGAAATAGTTAACAACATAATGTGACACTTACTTTTGGAGTTCCATTTATTCCCTGCCAGCTCACTACAGATTGTGCATCACCGCTGGCTGTTCCACTACTTGGAGCAGACAGTCACAAGCCTCAAAATACCTCTGATTTGCCAGAGAGGATTCAGAAATAAAAACACCAAGACAGGCACAGAGAAGAACTGTCCTCTGGCTCTTTTGGCAAGCTTTGTCATAAAGGAACAGATCCTGCCAAAGCAAACATCTCCACTCACACCCTAGCAGGAAAAGTAAGAAAAAAAAATCTTTACTGAAGGTGGACTTTTCCTACAGTAAGACTGACCTTTTAGTCTGCAATTGATGGGCTACAAGAAAGGTTGAAGAGAAAGCCACAGCATTTAGAGGGTTTCACGGCATCCTCATAAACTTAACTGAGGATATTGATCGCCTCTGCTCCAGGAAGCCCTGGTGGAGATGCGGTGTTAGGCTTCAGCTGATGCTGACTCTTTTTCATAAAGCTATATACATCAGCTAGAAATTGTTATTGAGAGACGCTTTATCAAGGCAGAGGCATTTTCAAAACTGCATAAGCACAGATAATATCCAGAGTCTGACCTAGCACTGGTCAGTGCTGAAGAGGAAAAGCACCAGACTACTGCGGTTGGCCATCTGCTGCTCATAACCACGACTAAAACCAATAAGGAAAAAGGGAACAAACATTTCAGCCTGGGTAAAGCATGAGGTTTTTTTTCCCTTTGTCATAAACTAATCTGTGCAGAAGGGGAAGCATTTTCATGTTTTACAAAGCCATGCAAGCACAAGGTTTCCAAGTTGCCCTGAATTTAAAAGGTAGGTATTTTTCCTTGGTGAAGCCTAGTGCTGTTTCATAGGACCAGCCATCCATAATAACTTGAACAGACACAAGTGACCCACAGATTAAACTTACTGTAATGTGAACCAACAACACTCAAATTACTTATCTAAATTGGAAGAGGGAGAAGACATCAAGAAAGCCTTCCCTTCCATCCATCCTGCCCACCACACAGGGAGCAGGTGTGAGACAAATATCAGATTTGAGTTTTCCACATCTCAGTGACTAGTTCACTCACTGGCTTTGCAGGTACACAACACTGAAACCTTTTCTGCAGGAAGGAAGCAACTGCTCCCACAAGGGTCTTGAACACTATCAAAGATGATGGTTTATGAAGATTATACACAGCTAAGGGAAGCTTTAATAAGCCCTTCAACAAATGAGACATCAGGAGTCAAAAAGGACTCAAAAAGGAGTAGCAACAAGCTTCCAAATCACATGCTTGCTTGAGAAAGAGGGCTGTTTTTGTAGAAAAATTCGTGTTTTATATCCTGTGATAGCACAGCTGTGGTGGCAGGGGATCTGAGGTAAAGTTGTGCTCTTTCTTGGGTACTTTCTGTGGCTGTCTGTGTTGTGACATATTGCATCCCTGCCTTTGATCTGTTCCTTTCCATGCACCAAGCAGCCAGCTAGCTGACCCTATTTTATTTCATCCACTGTTTACATGTTACCTTACCAAAAGGTAAGGGACAACAAACTGACTTTGATTTCAAACCTCTCTAAGGTCTAACCCTGCTGCAGCACGTGACCAACTTTAGGATTTTTAAAACAAATCCCACTATTTTATCTTAAGAAGAGCATTGTTTTGCATTTTCCCTTACCACAGGACCGTGGAAACTGTAATATCTCAGATGCTCAGCTGGAATTAGGGCAAGGGCAAAAGTCAGCAAAGTGCCACCTATCAGATAAAAAGACAGAAAGAAAAGCCATGTCCATTTTCAAGCAATCTGTAACTTTGCCTGAAATTACCGAGCACTTGGCATCCCCCACCATCCCCTGCCTCATTTTAAGTCAGCCTGTGCTCATGCTTTCCATCATCTGTCTTCAACTCTCATCTTCATGCAACAAACATGTACACTTGCAACTGAATGCTTCAGCGGGACAGATTTCCAAGCTCAAACTTAACTACCCAAATTTATCTATGCCTCTTGGATCATTTTATGTAAACAGATGATGGGAGAAATATGACTTTCCCCCCCACTTAGGCTAAGCACATTGTACTGTGACAACAGAGTCCTGAGGGTGCCAGATGTACATCAGCTCAAAAACACACAGACACATCAATTGCCACTGCCTCCTACTACCTAGATCCAGGCACACTCACATCCAAGTATTGATTTCCAGAATTTCTCCAAGGAATGCCAAAAATAATAAACAAAAAATAAATCAAAAGCAAAAGCCTCTTTCCATTATGTATTAAATATCCTTCCATGAAGTTAGAACAAATAGGAGATGTATATAGAGTGCAACGGAGACATAAATCTAGTGTCGTAGTAATCGATTTCTGCCTTGTTCTTTTATTTCCAGTAAATAATGATCTT
This sequence comes from Zosterops lateralis, assembly GCF_965231275.1. NCBI lineage: Eukaryota > Metazoa > Chordata > Aves > Passeriformes > Zosteropidae > Zosterops > Zosterops lateralis. The sequence continues at coordinate 58,648,328 of NC_139766.1, read as the reverse complement.
CAGATCTTTCATGGTGGCACTACTGTAAAGTCTGCTAAGGGAACACAGGCAGTGTTTCATCTTTGATATAACCAACAATAACGCCACTCTAAAATCATTACACTCACTTATTTCCTGTAGCACACTGGTAACAACATTTAGCAGGATCAAAGGAAATTTACAGAGGGTATCCCCTCCACTAACCTCCATCTAATCATGTATATGATCAATAACACATTTTGTATTGTTCAGCAGCGTGCAGAAGGTACAGATTTCTGCACAAAATGATGTGGCCATATGTTTCTAGTCACTCTTCAGTATTCTAAAGAACTCTACAAGCAGCAGTCGTGCTTGGTTAGGTCAATTATATTTAGAGATACTTCTTGTATGTCAATTTAAAGCAGAAAAAAATCCTTAACCAGACTTATTTTCACAAAAAGATGCACAATTGTTTGTTGCTAGTGCTGTGCAATACCATTATGTCCTTTTCTGCATTCAGTCTGAAATAGGATTTTTGATTTGGTGTGTGATCAAATGAGGCTATTGAGTTTAAACCACAAATGAATTAATTAAACAGCAACCATGGGCTACTACTTACATCCTTCAAAAAACCTTGAGACTCCAACACAAAAAGAAGGAATCTCAGAATACCAAAAAATAAAAACTGAATTTACGTTGAAGTCGGTATTGTAACTACCATATTTTCCAATAGTTGATTAAATACACATATTTCTTGACTTTCCACCAAATGAGAGCAAAATGTCAACCTCAAACACCAACAAGTTAAAACAGCTGAGTTAAAGGAAAAACTCTTAAGTGTTTGCCTGTGATCTCATCAAACACCAGCCAGGAGAGCTGCTCATCATTCTAGCCATCATAAAGACGAGGTGAATCCATCTCATTTAGCTTCATATGGCAAGAAAAGAACATTTGTATTTGAGTCAGCCCACTTCAATGTTCAGTGTAGAGAACAAGGCAAGGCAAACTTTGTAGGCAGGATAATATCTTACATTAGACTGATGTAATTGTAAGAAATATATTAAATTTTAATATGTTCATCCATATCTCAGATTCTGGTTAGACAAGGAAAAGGCACCCTCTCCCTATCACAGTTACTTTCCCCACTTAAATCTGTTGATTAAAGATATTATTTCAGGTTACAAAACCCAAAAAGTACAAAAAGTACTTGGGGTTTTACACTGTCAGCATCCAGCTCTGGACAGTGAGTCTTCAGGGGAACTTATCCCCTAAACAAAGACAACACAACATACTTGGTACCTAATTTGCCAATATTTTACTACTGCCATGTTGCTTTATTCATTCTGAGCATTAATTAGGAAAACAAAAGGTAAATAGCTTAGTTTAAAAACTAATCAGCTCACACCAAGGAGTGAACAGTTTTTTCTACACAGGAGACTAGCTCCACTGACATACAGCAGGCTGTTCCAGAGATGCTGTTGTCAAAGACATGATCCATCTATGGATGGACCTGATACATCTATGGAGATATGCACAGAGCTGATCATTCTTTTTACAATAATTGTCACAAACAGAATTTTTTTGTAGATTTTGGAGTTTTCTTCCAAAACAAAGGAGACCTCAAGATGCTTAGCAATCCTGAAACAAAAGGATTTACACATTTAATCTTAAAGAGATGTTCCCAAGTTCTGGTCTAAAACAGTTTATAAAGGTCATAAAAAATTAACTTATCTTGCTGAGTGAAGTTGGTTTTTTTTTAATGCACTCCAAGTTACAAAGGAATCACAGCTGGAACCTTTAGGCCAATGATATACTATATTTTCCTCCATTAGCAAGGACAGGAAATACCTACATTTGGATTTTGCCACAGCAACTGGCTCTGATTCATCACTCTTATGACTGAATATAAAGCACAGAGCTAGTTGGGTATGTGTATTTTGTGCTTGTTTCATGGAATAACCTTGCAGTTGTTTCCCACAAGAACTTAATAAGAAAACTGCTGAAGCAAAAATCATTACACTTAGCCTGAGCCAAATTCTTTTTAAACTTTTAAAAACAGGACTCTGATTGAACATACAAAAATTTTAAGAGCTGGAAGGACAATACTTTGTCTTCAAGAAGAGACTTGGTTACAGGGAATGCAATTCAGTGGGCTGAACCACCCTGTGCACTTGCAGAGATCTATTAGATCCCACATGCTGAACTGATGGATTTAATTTTTTTTCTTTTTTCTGTTCAAGATTTCCAACTTAGAATAAACTTATTAGAGATGACATCCCTAAACTACATTGTCATTCATATGAGAAAATTTGAAAGCAAGTCAGGCCTTACAAGGATGTTATTAAGGTTGTTCTTTGAAGTAAATTGAATTCTCCCCATTTGTATTAAGAATGAGATCCTTGGTACTTTATCATATTACATTACTAGGCAGAGTGGATAAGAACAGAGTTTTTTCTACATCACCTTTTGAAGCTGAAATTTCTCCCCACTTTGATTAAAATAGATTCCCATGATCCATATTATTTACTATGTATTCAATACAGACAAGGGTCACCATTCACATCCCCCCCCCCCCCCCCTTTGTCACAAAGATGACAACAGAAATCAGAAATCCAACATGGTCCTCATTTCCAAGCACACCACAAACCCCTCCATCAAACTTTGCTTTCCTCCAACATGAAGTCTTTACTCTTTTGAGGAATGGTTCACCTGTTGGCCCTGACAAAAGGGTGCCACAGAAGTGGCAGATGCCAAACTCTTGCCTTTTGAAATGGTAGCAAAAACCCAGGAGAGAAGAGGACTGTGAGGTAAAAATGGGAGCCTGAAATGTACACACATGGCTTGTGTGGTGGTGAAATTCTGGAAGAATTTCAAAGCATTTGTTAAGATTGGTTTTCCAATATGACCATGCAATTGTGGATGTTGCTCAATGATCTTTTCTATGAAACAGAGAATCACACTTCTCAGAATAAAGTCTTTCAAGGCAACTGCTTGATCTCTCTAATTTAAATTTTTTTTTTTTTTAAAGCATGGATGTATTCTGTTAGACCAGATTGCCCCAGTTTCAGCTGAGATGGAGATAATTTTCTTTCTAGCAGATAGTACAGTAGCTGTAGGTGTGTTTTGGATTTAGCAGGAGAATAATGTTGATAACACACTGATGGCTTTGCTGAGCAGTGCTTGGCCCAAGTAAAGGACTTTTCTGTTTCCCGTGCTCTGCCAGCAAGGAAGTGCACAAGAAGCCAAGAGGGATCATGGCCAGAGTGGCTGATCTGAAGTGACCAAAAGCTCTCCCAGAGAGTGTCATGCCCAGTATAAAAACAGTGAGGAATTGGCTGAGAAGGGCTGATTGCTGCTTGGGGACTACAAACACAGTTTACGAATGACACATCCTTCCTAGTTGTACAGCAATGAATTTTTAAGTGAAATTTTGACAGGACATCTCCAGCATGCTTTACCTGGAAGGCACTTGTGGACAGATAGAAAATGTATCTGTTAAAATATTGGTCTTCATACAGAATGACAGTATTTTTCTTTTTTATCTACACCAAAAGTGCTTTGGGACCCCAAACTAAAATGCTGAGTCCTGATTAAGTGTGGTATGACACAAAGGCATCATCCAAAGATGCTTAAGCCTAGGTAACAGATGAAATGTGACAATGGTGTTACCTGGATATTTCACATCCACAGGGGACTATGAACATACTTACATAACAATTACATCTACAAGTCCTGACATTCAAGATCTCAAACCATTTCATATCATGAATCATCTATTAGTCCAAATATTACCCTATATCCTCATTTTATTCCTCATTGCTCAGGTCATATTCTTCTTGCAGATGCAACCTCTGCCAACTACAGCAGCTACTTCAGTAAGCTAAGAACTCAAGGTTTAAAGGCTAGTAAATAACCTGAAGATTAAGATAATTAGCACCTGATATCACCCACCTGTTTGAGACTATCCAGTGAACTTTCCAAGTTCCATCACATAGATGATGACAATCAAAACAGTAAGTTGCCAAGGCTCCAATTCAGCAAAGCACTTAGGCAGGTGTGGAACTTAAAATACACTTTTAAAAGCATTCCCATCCATCAAAACACTTAACTTGTACTTAATACAGGAAAATGAATAAGTCCTATTGACTTCCATAACATCAGTAAAGGATAATTAAATCAAAGCGAGCTGCTGTATCAAGGTCATACTGCAGAATCTCTGATCTTTCAGGATGTTTTCAGCACATTTCACAGTGAAAATGCTAACAGAAGGAAAATGTAGGTGGCACTTTAGATCTATTTAGTAACTGCCCAGTGAAGGGCTTTGGAAACTGTTATTTGAATGTGTGACTGCCCATGTGGCAGCAGGAAAACATCAAACACATTACACAATTAATATTATTGTACAAACAGGGAAAAAGTAAGGCAAAAAAACTTCAAGTCATCTGGAAATTCTCTCTTTAGTGTATTATCAAGTCTAAAAACCCTGTTGTCATTTCATTATTCTATGTATGTGTCATTCTCTGGGTCTTATTGTCATCTTATTCAACTATTAATGTCTTAGGCTTATCAAGCCATTGTTATGTTTCTCTAAATAATAACAACACATTTTACTCACCTATAAATCAGTTTACAGTCCTTATTCCAAAGAAAGCAGACTTTGAAGTTAGTTAGTGTTGTATAGGGTATATACAACCCTCATAAGTGTCTTATTTGTTTTACCACAAAAGTAACCATTGTTTGAGCACCAAAAACAGGTATGCTCCCAAATGCTCAACATTTGGAAGTATAGCTAAAAAAAAAACAACCCAAAAAACCCCAAAAAATCCCAAAACAAAACAAAACAAAACAAAACAAAAACAAACAAAAAACACCAAACACACACACAAAAAAAAAAAAAAAAAAAAAAAAAAAAAAAAAAAAAAAAAAAACCACAAAAAACCCCCAACATTTTAAAAGCCCTTAAGATCCTTCTAAGATATGTATGTAGCTGACCATAAATATACTTTTTGACTTGTATGTTTAAGTTCACCTCTCCAAGAGAGCTCTTCATCTTTCCAAGAGGGTCTCTCTCAGCAGTGATATCTGGGAATAGATTTCAGGCCTCCTAGTGAAATCTGGCCTCGTAGTCTGTCTCAACACTTACAGCATCACTCACATTCTGCTTTGTCAGTTCTTTCCAGCAGACAGAGCCTCAATGCGATAGGCTCTAATCAGGCTCTCAGCTCTCAGATTAAAATGCAAGATCTGTATGAATAAAATAGATGGAGCCTATGGTGAACAAGCTGATACCAGCCACAGAATAAGAGCTTGAATGCTGTAAGTAAAGAGTATAACTGAGCACCATGATGAGATAAGAAAAGATAATTCTAAATACATGAGAGGTATGATGAGATATATAAGGTTGGGTGGAATTTAAGCATCCAACTTAGGTGTCCAAGGTTTCCAGAGCTAATTCTGACCCTTTTAGACTTTAACATCCAGACCTTATATTAGTTGACAAGCCTGCTATTAGCTAGAGTCTAGTCCTTACTTTATTAATCCATCTTTGAAATGGGTGTTTGCCTTTTCTACCATCAGGGGCTCCCTCAATTACCATAATCTGTCCAACATTTTAGACAATAACTACAGTGACATTAATCAGCTCTCTCAGCACCCATGGGAACATCCTATCCCATCCCTTCCTGGAAACTTGTCTACACCCAGTAAGCAGCTTATTATCCAATCCTCTACAGCAGATAATCACTTTCTCTCAAAACCAGTCCCGCAGCCCAACCCTGCCAGCCAAGACAGCATCAGACACCTCAGTCCATTCTGTCCCCTTATCACTTCATCTAGCAGCTCATGCTTTTCTTACTTTACCTTTTTCCTTTGTATCCCACAACAGCTCAAAATGCATCTGAATTTCCCCATTTAATCCATCTGGTTGGTCACCTTCCTGATTTTCCTGCCAGGATCAAAGTTGATTGATCCTTGAAAAGATTGTCCTTGAAGGTCAAATAGATTTCCCAAAACTCATCTGCCCTACAGAGCATCTTCCCATGGGATCCTGCCAAGCAGATCATTGGAAAAACCAAAGCTTACTCCCCAGCAAACAGAGCTTTATCCAGCTGTTAGCCTGCTTCACTCCCTTTTGCATCTGAAACTCTACCAATCCATGTCACTGCAACCAGCACAGTCATTGAGTACCACAGCCCTTGCTCTTGGTCACTGTTAAGATGCAGATTCAGCAAATGCCCTCCTTTAATGAAGAGGAATTGGAGAATATTCAGGTTTAATTTCTGGGCAGTTGGTGACTGATCCAAGAAAACTGTGTGTTTCTTGTTTGGAAACAAAGGCAAGACTAAACTAAAGACTAAATTGCTAAGAATTAAATGCTTATTGTTAAAATATAAATTATATTAGTAGTTCAGTGCTAAGTTTTAGCACAGTGGCATATTTTTGTCTAATGGAGTTGATACACAAGTGCTGTGGAAAGACTTCCTTGATCAGCTAGCAGTTCATCATCTCAACAGCAAACTTCAGGCTCACAAAGCAATCAAAATTTCAGCAGTTCATGATGAACAATGTTTATAATTCACTGCACTAAACCAACAACCACCACAAAGAACTTAAGAACAGCCATCTGTAATAAATACATGGCAGTGCAGTACCCAACAACTCCAGAAGAAAGCCCTGCAGAGGGATTTGTGTAGAACACAAATGCATTTCCATCTTCAAGCAGAATGTATCTGTTGCCTTCTAGTCCTTTAACTTTGTTGGCCTGGTCCAGGCTCTGAATACTCACATGGAAGGCAACTTATTTTCAAAAAGGGTACAAACCTACCTAATCTTTTTCTTTCTGTTTGCATTTTTATTCCATGATCATATTTGCTTTGCTGTGTTTCATTACCCCTCTATCCTGCTAGCCTCACTGCTTATCTAAGAGAAAGCTAAACCTCCCCACAATTCCATCTCAGCTCCTCACAGACAGTGTATAAATAGCACTGGTGTGTACTGGTTTGCCCAAATACAAGAAGGTCAGAAAAAACATTTTCTTTTGAGATGAAAAAAAGGAGGCAAAACCTAAGAATTTTAATAACAGCCCTGACATGAGAGCAACATAATACCAGCCTGAATTACACTTGGTACCAGACTCTCATTGGAAACCCTAGATTGCTTTGTTCCTGTCCCTGACATAATATTCAAGTCTGGGTTTATATTTGCACGGAATGGGGCTGTTCACTAGAGTCCATGCAAATCAAACACTTGATTTATGCATCATTCCACTGGAGGGTGTAACATTAAATTTAATTTTGTAAGAAAAGCCTGAAGTGCCTCTACGCCTGGGGCTGACATTGTGAACTAGGGAGAAAGGTGCACAAGAATTCATTACTGTTTCCAATATGCGAAATGCAGCATTTGAATGAAACATTTGTCTCTTGTCAAAAGGGAGTAATGTCTGTTCTTTGTAAAAAATATTTCTCCCCCCAGTTTGATTTTATCGCCAATTCAGCATATTGGAAGCCGAGGTTACAGGCGTAGTTCAGACTGGCAATGATGGTGGGATGAATTACACAATGAAATGAAGAGGCATTAGTTGAGTTGCAGTGCAGCTGCATCTACAGAGTGTAGATGCTGGTCAGCCTGAATGCTGCTGTGTAGCAGTATTTCATTAGAACAATTAAGAAGAATGTCGTCTTGGTTTATTCACTACTTTCACAGAAAAGTCTTCCACTGACTCAATAGACTGTGTTCACTTTCCTGAACTTCTTCCTCCTATTTAGTTCTGAAAACACCAGGAAAAAGTTTTTCAAACTTCATGTCAAGGCACACTCAAGTTAAATTTCTCAAACATTAACAGGTTTCCACTCTGTCTACACTCAGTCTAGCTGAGGTGGCTTCAGCAGAAAGCTTCAGATGAGCTCCAGTAATAACAAGGCTTTCCAGACAAGCAGCCCTTTTTAGCTACAGATCATTAAGAATTGGCTCTTCCGCCCTCCAAACCTTCCCACATCCAGATCTGGATAAAACAATAGAGATTTGAAGAGACCAAGGTTGAAAGCAGGGCAAGAAGTAAGTTTGGTAAGTACAGCAGTCCTTGCTAGGCTATGGCACTCTCTTGGTGCCACTCCCATCAGTGAGTGCAACAGTAATCCTTCCTTTCAACCCCATTTTTTCCCTCCTTTTCCTCCTCTAGCAAGCTTCCATAACCAAGCCATGAAAGTGGGAATTATACTGCTACCAGAAAATCTGAATTCTAGCACCCAGTGGGCATTATGACTTGCTAAGTGGTTCAAAAAGTGCACACTGTTTTGACACATTTTCTCTCCTTGAAAACAATTGAAGAAAAGGCTTTTGGATAATTTCTTTTCTGTTTCATTCAAAACAATGTTTTGCTTCAAAAGCCATTAATATTTAAAGAAGTTAACCAAAATGAAATATTTCAGGGTCACAGGCAATATTGAACATTTCCCACAGTTCATTGTGGTTTCATTCTGTTTCGCTAAGGGTATTTGTACTCTGAGGTCGGCTCCAGGGAATTTTCTGATTTCACAGCTCAGCTAACAAACCCAAGCTCCTACACCCACCCACACAGCACTACAGCCATGACACTGCTGCCCATTCTGTCCTGCAAAATCACATTTTCAAGGTCACTCCAGAGCATTCATGTCCCACGAGGCCAAGTTTCTGCATAAGTTGTTCAGCTTGCCAAACCTTGATAGACTCTTGATCTGAAATCTTGAAGCTATTTTCTTTGTTCAGCTAATGAACAGTATGGTGATGAATACACATAAGGCAAAATTGATCCACTTAATTCATCATTTGTACATATGTATGGATTTAAGCCCTTTTAAATGGATTCTGGGATTAAACACCTATACCTACATTCACGAGCTGTTTAAAAATACCTAAGGGCATTGTGGTAAGTTTTGTACTTTAATTTCTGAAATTAAAAGATTGACCCCATGTTCAGCATTTGCAACTTTTTAAAAACAAGCTGCATTTTGCTTGCTTGTTAATTGCTGCTCATGCAAAGCTTTATTGTGACTGTATGGCTTTGTTTCCTGGACAGCTGCAGGGGATAGGTCCCTGCAAGCTGCACCCTATCCTGATGTAAGGAGAACAGAAAGTAAAAAATGTAAAAAATGTAAAAAATAAAACCCACAACTCTGAACCTTAGAAGTCAGGCAAAAACATATTACCTACAAACATAAGCAAAAATACCGATCAAGGAAGAGAGAAATGGCAACCCATGGGGTGCGAATTCAATCTCTAGCTCTGTGTACCATTAATCCTGATTGTCTTTACAACAGTCCTCAATGTTATGTGCTCAAGTGGCCTTTCTTGTATCAGTGACCTTGCTCAGAAACAGCAGCTTAAGTCAACTTTAGAGAAAAGAAGTCCTTATATTATAGGAAATAGAATTCAAGAAGAAAGGCCCATACCAAATGTCACAGTTATCTGCCTTCTATTTAGAAGATACCAATTTTTACCAAACCACTACTCCCTGGTGATTTTGGACTTCTCAGTTGGCCCAACTCAGATTTTTTTTCCCTCTGCTTAAATTGAAGAATTTAACCTTACCAAAGCCAGCTTTTGTACTTGTGTTCTAGTTCCTACATCTCTGCTGAAAACTGGCTGAAAACCAATGAGCTCAGTCAGGCTTCAGACTGAGATGCATTATACCAGTTGCATTCCATGACAGCAAAAAATTATTTGACAATACCATACAGAGTCAGGTCAGACATTGAAAGAACTCATCATTTTCAGCATTTGCTGCTGATAAAGTGATATTAACAGATCAGAAGTTGTCCTGTCTGTCCCTTCAGTAAACTGTTTCTCCCTACTAACTTGAACCATTCTGAAGGAATTTTAAAGCCATTTTCCTTTATAATCTTTAGCATTAATAGTCATGCAAAGCAAAAATTTGGACACCTGCCCCCTGCTCTAAGAATCCAAATAGCTACTGTGTGAACAGCAGCTCAACATCAAACTTCACAGTTTGCTTCTCAACCAACACAGGATATTCGAGCATCTGGAGGAGATACACATGACAGAGAAGCTGAACCCACATCAGATGATTCCAGAGGTACTATTTATATGTTCCACAAAGGCAACAGGCACGACTGCTGTCTGAAGCATGCTAAATGGAGGAAAAAGTTTTGATTTTAAACAGCATGAGTGAAAATATCCAAGACAATTTTGGTAAATTGCTACTGGAGCTATTTTCTCCCATAGTATTATTTGTTCAGTTCCACATAGCAAGTTTCCCCCTGTGATCCAGGTCTGTGTTTCTGCTCCCTGCTGAAAATGTTACCTGCTATAATTTGTTCTTTCTGCCAGGTCACTAAGAGTATAAATGTCCCAGAGCCAAGAATCAACCCCAACAGATCCTGCTGACAACTCATTCCCTATTCAGGAAAGAGCAGCTGCTCAGAAACAGCTTGTGAGACTTAATCTTACCAGTGTTTCAAGCAATTCCAAATGCTGTCCTAACTTTGTATCATTTTGGTTTCTCCATAGTCTCGACATAATTTAAGCACGTTTCAAGATTATTATCAAGTAAGTCCTCAGTCAGGTCTCCAGCAGCTCTTGAAAAAAAATGAGCAGAGCTTCAAGACCCTCTACCCCACCACTTCAGAAGCATCCACCTTGATGTTGCTGTTTGTCAACTTTTACACTGCTGGAGTGGAAAGCCAGATCAACATCACATGATGACCATCTGACCTTTACTGCAAACACAGAATAGAAACCTTACTTGATAAGGGCTGCTTTCTTATCTCCAGTTTTATTTTCTCTTCAGCAACAGACCAATACAATTCCTGAGGTATCTTTCATTCCTTAATGTGGTTATAAAATTATGTGTTTACTAACCTCAAGAGTGCCAGCCACGTGTTTCTCCTTGTACCTTTTTGCCTCCATGCCAAATTTCTATTATCCTTATCTTCTGATTTGTAGTAATTACTACCAGCTTTCCACTTTCTTCCATGTGGTGTCCATGTTTTTCTAACTGCTTTCAAGGTCCTTTTCTGAGCCAGAATACTTTCTCAATTAGGACAATGCTCTTCCTCACCCAGATTTCTGAGGAGAGAGGCAACTACTCAGTAAAGGACCATTAAGCTGTTTAATAGTATAAGGTATTTTCCTCCCATGCCTTTCAAGTTTTTCACTTGGCTGTGGAGTTCAGACTCAGTGGGTTCAGGTATCCCTGCCATTCCTTTACACACCACTCAAGTTTCATGCTACCCTTAGGTAAGAGCCAAAAGGAGCTGAAAGGAGAAATTCCCTTTTTGTCCCAGTAGGCAATAGCACAAAGAAAAAGTCTCCTGGTTTCCAGCTGAAAGCAGTTCACATTTTATATCCATGTCTTTGTGCTCACAGTAGCCTCTCTTGCAGAAATTTACTCTCCTGATAGATTTATAGGAAACAATGATATCACCTCTGAATACTGCTAGGCTAAGCAAGTCATGCTCTTTCAGCTCTGGAATGACAGTCAGATCAGTCCTTTAATTATTTCCAGGTGCCTCTTTTGCATTTGAATAATTTCTGCACTATAATCTGAACAGACCTGTGCATCTGTGTGAGGTCTCCTCAATGCCTGTTACCTCACCCCTAGAGATTGACATCTACCTTGGATAGAGCAATATTTATTTTTCCTACAGCCATCTCACCTTGATTAACCCAGAGCTATCCTATCATTTACTCCCCTCTTTATCATTAGCCATCCACAAATCATATTTTCCTACCTTGTTATGGATGTATTTGATGTACAAGGCATTGGACACATTTTCTGCCTTTGGAAAGCCACCTGTGTTTTTTTAGTCCGGTCTTCAGTAACTTTCTCTTCTGCTTTGTAACATCCCAGTTCTCTTGTTAAATCCCACATTTTTCTAGCTTTAGCACAAGAAGCGAATGTTCTGACAATGTCACTGATGAAAATTTCAGCAAGAACCATCAAAGATAATACCAAGATGGGAAAACCCCTTAGCAACCTTCCTCCAAGATTTGTAGTCACACTGCCTTTCATCACTGTCATATAACTGCTTCTTTGGCCCTTTTGCACTTCTATCATCCCTGACTGTTGCCTGCCTTCAATAATCATTTCCCATGCAGGAAAAGCTGTTGGACATCCTACACCTGCTAAGTTCTGAGTCTGTCCTGTTAAAACTAAGTGCCAGGTTAGGCCGTTACAATTTATCTTTAATAAATAAATCATCAGCTTCAATCCCATTCAGCATTTTTATGCCATCTTCAATTACTTCTAGATCAACAGCTTAGACTGTTGTAACTGAGAACATTGTAATTCAAGCTGCTTCCAACAAAGCTGAAGACACAGACATTACATCTACTGCTATGCAAACATTCAGTACTAGCACAGAAAAATTATCAGGTTACCTAATCAACTACTTTCTGTTAAAACAAACTTACCCAGAACAGCAATAATAGTGCCAAACATATACCCCAGATCTCTCTAAAGTACTTTATTTACAAAACCATGGCAGGAGAAAAAGCAGCCACAGCCTGATACATGCACACATGAGAACCTCCTGCTGTATTCTGAAATTAACACGTAGTAAATTCACCTTGAACAACTTTGCAGTCTACATTCAAGTTCTCTTCATACCACTAGGGCAACGTGGACCTGACCGAAGTTGAGCCAGGGGAGGTTTAGGCTGGGTATTAGAAAAAGGTTCTTCTCCCAGAGAGTGTTGGAGTACTGGAACAGGCTCCCCAAGGAAGTGGTCACAAGCCTGTGACCAGCCTGACAGAGTTCAAGCACCAGCCTGACAGAGTTCAAGAAGTCTTTGGACAATAGTCTCAGGCATGGGGTGTGACTATTGGGGATGTTCTGTACAGGACCAGAAGCTGGACTTGATGATCCTTGTGGGTCTGCTCCCACTCAGCACGAATTGAGACACAAGCGCTTATATTCACTGTCTTCATTGTGACTTTCTCACCAGCAGAGATGCTGACCAATTGTATCACCCAAGGGGTTATTCAGTTTTCTGTCACTAAGGATTTGCATATGAACTCAATATCTTTTATTTTCATACATTTTAATTTGTTACTGCAAGGTGATTGGCATAAGCAAAGACTGTCTCATACCTAAAACTGCCTAAGCAGTCAAGATCAAAATTAAGTACACCACAGCATCCTCTGCCTTAGGAGAAACATCTTTCAAGAGCCTATCTCTCACACAGGTTTAAAATAGATCCTTAAATTTCCATTACCAGAGTTTTCTCCCTCACCACTCCCCATTCCAAGAATTCACTGCATTTACACAGGTCAGAAACACGTCAGAGCTCATTATATGAATATTGATTTCAATAAGGAGATCAATAGACATGAGGTAGTAGCATTTTCCAAATGTTTCCAAAAGGTCTATAATGGAGACTTGATCTTAAGTCTTGTGCAGGAATTGTGGATATCCAAATGCTGCTCATGAATGCCATGCTCCATTTGGGCACTTGTGCAGCTTTTTAGGGTCTGTTCTTGCTTCCCTAAAAAGTCTACCCCAATTCACGTCTCCTTTTGTGTCCTGCATGCTGTGAGAAATGTCTATGTAAGTCCTACTAACACTAATTATTGGTAGAGGAAGACTATTAATACTTGAAAGAGTCATATTTGTTTTAACCAGGGTGGTGTGAAAGTGTGTCACTGACACATAAATAATCCAATATATAATTTCCATGTTTTAAGGAGACAAGACTACCAGAGCTCCCAATACATTATTATTCTGAAATGGAAGATATCCATTACACAACAGTCACATTTTCTGTAGAAGTATTAGGAAGTGATGAAAAAAATACTCTTTCTATACCCTGACTGCAGTATAGAAACAAGTACTTCACCCTCATTTTGTCACCTCACACACGTCACTTAGCCCAGAGCAGAGCAGGAAGGCAGTTAATCTCCATGCTTCCAAGTTAATTAAAAATGCACATAGTTTTACATATGGGAACTTTCAAACACTGTAATTCCTTAACAAATAAAGGATCACTGAGCAAAAAAACAGGAAAAGGATGTGCACACTCATTAAAGCTTCCATTCCTCACAGCCTTTCACATGCAATACAATCCAGGAGTTACGTGTAAGATTTTAACAAAGATAGTGTCACTGGAAACACACGTTTTTTGCAATGTAGGGGCTCCATACTCTCCCCTCTGAGGAAATGGTATGGAAGCTGAGGGAAATAACCATTTTGCTGGATCAAGGTTCTAATATATATCAAAATACTAAGCTTCTGTGGTGTTGAAATACCCTGAACATGTTCCTCTGAGCACTAACATAGTGGCAGAACAGTTAATACCATGTTTTTGAGGAAAAACACAGTCATTTCTTATTCATTTTCTCCCCCTGTAGAGCAACCTGCAGGATGTTTCCCAAAAACTTTTTCAATATAACAAGAACATATTTGAGGACCAAATCATGATGGACCAGCTTGCTTCTGTGAAGATACAAGTTTTAGGGGCATAGGTTAAAGAAAAACTTCTCCAGAGCTTATTTGTATTTACCATCTGCTCTGATGAGTACTGACAAGATGCATCCTTGTTTTACACATTTTCTTATTCAAACCTATCCAGAATGGTGGATTCCCCCTAGGAACTTCCAGTGTGTTAAGAGCAAAGTCTCAACACTCACACTGCATTCAGGTTGATCAACTAAATCACTACCTGGTTTCATATCTGCAAGAGGATGGGTTAGGCAAATACTGTCTGAATTGCATTTAGCTCAACTTTGTGTAGAAGCTGAGCAAGGAAGTGATATATCTCAAAATACAATGCTTTGCAGGGCCTGATATTTTTGAACACAAACAGTATTTTTTAAAGTGTACAAGTTACTCCTGGTTCAGGAGGACTTGTCAGCAGAAAAGATTTGTGCCCAAATCTTGAGACTGCATGACAAGAAAAATGAATTAATCCCAATGGAAACCCTGTCACTCACCAGGCTGCATTTTTCCAGAATTCAAGCTGTTTCATCTATATTGTGGACATGGCTTCATTGACTACAGCATATCTATAAATGAGACTATCAATTTTCCTAACCCCAAATCATCTGAAGCCTTATGTCCCACAATGACTTTCTGTGCAAAGGCTGAGCTTCTTCATACCATAAAATTGTTGGAAATTAGGGTGCCCTATGCAAAGGGTTTGAACCTCGTCCAGTAATGGAATCCAACGCAGTATTAACAATCTCACTGGTCTTTTCCACTGTAAATATACTGGAACATTGCTGTATAACCAGCAATTTTGTCTACTGAACTCTTACCCTTGAACCAAATTATAATGAACACAGGCATTATGCCCATAGACCCAGCCTGCAAACAATAGGAGCATTAAGCTTACACTTGAGATTTATGGCAGACCTATCTGCCTTCTACATGCATTTTATAGGCATTTGCAATAAATTAGCCAGTGAGGCCAGCTCAGTGGCACAGAAACAGTATCATGCATAGCCAAGTAGTGGAACTGGGTATAGTGCAGAACTGGTCATAGCTCACTGAAATGATCAAGGCTGGAGTTTCAACCAGCCAGGAGAGTGGTAATCACATATCACAGGGCAGCAATATCTGCTGGCTGCTCACTGACTACATTGATAATGTCATGAGAGATGTTTCCCTCCTCACCAGCCTCTGGAAACAAGGATGAGGAGTAGCACTAAAATCCTACATCAAGTACAGTGACATTACTCCTCCAAAGGTCACTTTGTCTAGCTGAGGTTAAATAATTCAATTTAGGATTTTTATTCTTCCAATTTTGGTCGTCCCAAGGCTGGGACACAAAGCAGTAACAATTCAACATAAGGGAGAATAAATAGTTGGTTTGCAGGAGGGAGAGACTATTGACCTGGGTCAATATTGACTAGGCTATAGCCTACAGTTTTCTCCTTCTGAGCCCAACCCAAAAGTAGAGCTCCTGGGACAAATCTTGAATTGTTCAGACGTGAAAATCCCAGCAAACAAAAATTTTGCCTGATTATCCAGAGCTACAGGAATTAACCCACTTATGTTTATATGACTACTTCCTCTGTAATCTTGGCAATTGAATGCAGTGGGTGTCACTCCAGTTTTACAGCCATAGCTAAAGATTTCTGCTCTTACAGGAAAAACACGTAGCTTCATCATGATCTCCAAGGCCAGCAGGACAGCAAACTCATGGGGAGAAAGGACGACCAGGATGAGGCTCAATGTTGAAGTAATTTAATGAAGTAAGACTGTTTTCTTCTGTCTTCACAATGGTCTGCTATACATTACACAAACCTCCTATTTTTAGCCTTTCCGCTTTCCCTTATTCCTCAAGATTATATTTTTAATCCCCTTGCATTGGCCTCCAGAGCCTGTTTGGAGCAATATTGTGAAGCAAATGACCAGACATAATGACTTTCCAAGGTCCTTGTGATTCCTTATTAACATTCAGTTAGCATAAGTCCTGACTTTATTATTGACTACATTGAATACACAATACACTGACCTCTGCCATCTGCAACTAAATCTCTTCCTGCAGATCTATCAAAGTGATTTCATACACAGAGGAAGTAGAAGAAAACAAAGCAGTAGCTACTTATCTTTTCTTGTCCTGAGAAACTTTAACACTCTGTGGGAAAGACTGCTTCCCTTCATGGTGTTTTCAACCATTAGTATTCCACGCTTTTATTGCTGTGCCTGGACACTGAAGCATTATCTCAAAAATTCAGGGAAGAGGGGAAGTACTAAACAAAATCCCTCATTTTTAATTTAATCTTGGTAGAAGCAAAGCTGTGACAGAGAACCTCAGCAAAACTTTGTTTTAAATACATGCCTTTAAGTTGCTTGTGGAAAAAAATGCTTAAGTTACTAAAATACTGTAGCATCTTCATGTACCAAGCAAGGCAGTACATGGGCCACAAGGAAGAGCATGAAAACAAATAATACCTCTTCCACAAAATATCTGGGGTGTTTTTTTTTCCTATTTCTAATGTTCATAAAGTATTTTTTTTTATTCCTAAAGGAAGGCTGGTGCAGACAGGACTGCACTTTAAGGAGTAAGTATGGTCATTCCTGTGGTAAATTCAGGTGCAAACCATCCTAAAGTTGCATTAAAGAACTTATGAGCCACAGGTAAGCATTTCACAGAACTAAAGAATCCAAGAAAAACCTTCAGCTTAAGCAACTGAGAACTCAAGACAGAGAGCCAGAAGTACATGCTCCAAAAGCTTTCCAGTGCAGAACTACCAAGGGTACTTTGTGGACAGGTTTCATTTCACGAAGATACAGAATTAGGCAACATTTTTGCCAGAAAAGCTGGGAAATGTCTCAGAGCACTAACCTGAGGGGTTAATCCCTTCTTTTGAGCACAGGAGACCAGAAATCAACCCCACAAGCAATCCCTTCTGAGACTTACAAAATCAGATACAATGGATGCACAGCTCGTGTTCAAATAAAGCCACATCTTTGCTTCCAGGTGACACGTGGTGCTCAGGAGTGAGGTCCCGTTCTCCCCAGCCTTCTTAGAAACTCAGAAAAAGGAAAATAAAAAATCCTTTCGAAATCTCCATTAACTATCCTAGAGGGAAAACTTGTATTTCATTGACTGTAGTTTATGCAAATAGGATCAGAGGAATTAACATATTGGAAGGAGCTGACATTTGTCCTGATATATTGAATCGTTAGCATGACAGAATCACTTAAGCTGGATCCACTAACATCAGGTTTCCTCTCATTATTGACCCCTGCAGAGTAGGCCTGACAAGTGGAACTGCTGCAAAGTTCATTAATAATGTGAAATAAATCAATTGTTCGGGAAATACTGAAAACGGATGACACTGAACTCAGACTTTTTGCAAATTCAGCACATACCAGTTTCCATCAAGGACGCAAGTTATAACAACGTCCTTTCCTGACCTATATTCAGGAGCTATGCTTTACTCCTAGGCAAGCTCACAGACACACTGGGAATGGTGCCATTACCGGAATAATGCCCTTCGCTAGAAAATGAAAAGCAATATTACCCCATGGACAGCCACACAGATACCCGTAGACATTTTAGCTTGCTGATTGACACCTCCAGCATGAATGATGGGCAGAACACACACACACCAAGTGCCAGGCTTTGTTTTCATCTGAAGGTACAGGGAAATACATGGACACTGTGTGAGCTAACAAACACACTTTTCCCTTACAGCGCTCAGAAGGAGAAAATCCTGTTCTTAAACAAAAGTTCTAAAAAATAGACACATTGATGAGAAAGCTGAAAATAAAGCTCCCTTGCCTGTGTTACTACCAGAACTTTGAGGGCCAAATGCTGTGACATTTCCTACCGTTAAGTGAAAAACGCAAATTGGGTAATAGACTTGATTAATGCTGCCTTTTGTGACTCACAAAATGCCCAGGAACAGATTGAGATTTTTCATTAATATATTCATGGTTCAAGTTTAGCCTAGTTTTGGATATTTTTTAAACTGCTTTATGGAGATGTTTAAATTTTTTCTGCAAGAGCAAAAGCTGGTTGGAAATACATGACACATGGTAATTAAAGCAGAATGCATATGGAAAAGACCTATTGGTGCACATCACATGGTGTTTGTCAGCCTTGAAGAAGGGGAGTTGAACTCAGGCAAAACAGAAGAGTAAAGAAAAACCTAAGTTATATGAGATCCTGATCAGGTGCAGTTGCAGTGTAGAGTCAGAAAACAGTAAGAATTAAGAACTCAGACTTGATTCTTCCACAGCAAATGCAGATTTAGTAACAAAATCTAACTCCTTGGAACAAGTTAAGGTATTTTTGGCAATTATAATGAATTTTCCTACTTTAAAAATTACTCTTTTTTATGCACAGTAACAAATAAAGGTTACAGCCAAAACCTGCTTACCAACTGAAGTTTTAGGTTTAAGATTAAATAGCATTTCTTTCCATATTCAGGGCACTACAGACTTGCATGAACCAAGGAACCACATACCAGTGATCACAAAATTACACAGGGCCCTTGAGAATTTCTCGAGAATCTCTCTTAGCTTATAATTTTTTTAAGAGCTGATCTTCTGCAAAGATTAGTCCCTGAAAACTGGTGAATCATGAGGAGAGTTGCCAGCAGGTCAAGAGAGAGAACTCCCCTTGACTCAGCCCCCATGAGAGGAGCTCATCTTGTTTCTAGAGTCCTGCCAGCCTCAAATCTGATTTTATCTTTACAAATATGGCTCCTCAAGACGTCTAGAAAAGGTTTTACATACACTTTCCCATTTTCTCTTTATACTTTTCTTTCACCTCCAGTATTTCACTTTCTTTCCTCCTGTCCAGTTTAGGTTGGTTCTGTCCTCCTCCTTTTTTTTTTTTTTTTTTTTTCCCAGCTTTTGACCTTCTTACAAATGGAAACAGATCTTTCAACGCATGAAATTAAAACTCAGGTTCTATGCACAGAATTGTTGTCACAGATCTAAAACCAACTTATTTTCTTATCCATCATGACACTGTCCTGCATGGTTGCACAGGTCTTGTAAACTTTCAGTCATTTTCTTGCCCTAAACTCTAAGTCTGGCAAATGTTAACCAGAGAGTTTATGAACAAAGATTTGAAGCCACATTTTTACTACAGCTGACACTAATTCACACCATTGCAATGCAAAGCTGAAAGTTGCATACGAACTTTGACAGTTGCCACCCATGCAAAGTAAAGCAAAAAACCTTCAAAACATAAATTTAAAGGGCACAATCCTTCTTCTGTTGAAAAAATGGAGTCATCTCCATTTTTTGTGCTCAGGGTCACACAAGCAGCTGATAGCAATACAACCCAAGAGAAATCTAACTTCTGTAATCTCTAGATATAAAAACACCCTTTCCCCCACATCCCCCAGTTCTGTAACATACTACTGCTCCTTGAAAGAGTCTGCAAACGGGCCTGGAATCCCATCATGACTGATGATTGTGCTGGTAAACTAAAGAGTAGGGATAGTGCTCCTCTGTGTACAACAGTTTCTGCTCTTGGACTTTTCTTCTAAAACCTTACACTTGCCAAGGTTTATCGATTCTGTAATTTCTGTGCTAGCACTTTAATTTAGCATCCCCCAAAATGACAATTATGATACTGTCATGACTGCTGTGGTCTCCGCCGTGGCCTTTCAGTCAGATTCTTTCCATTGGTTCATCATTCTTTACTCTATCGATTACTTCCGTCAACATCTTTCCTCCAGCTTGTGCAGACCTGATGGGGACAGGTAGAACAAACACTGCAATGCAGAGTCAGCTGTTTGCCTGCAGATTTGAAAGGCAAAGCATTCCAGGAAGGTACATGGAGTGTTCAGCCAAGTGCACGAGCTTTGTCACTCTGTGATATAGAGAACACTCAAGTATCTCACACCCTTTGTGATGAACAGCTAATTGTAGCTAAACATGTAGCTAAAACTCATCTCTAATTGCCCTCCTGGTGTTTTGATATTTATGCCCTGTGCCTCAGATATTTTAGATATACATGCCCTTGTCATGTACTGCTTCCTGAAAATGATTTATTTTAGAAAATAAAGACTTGAACCCCCATATTTCTGGTGCATGAGTATTTCACTTACATGAGAGGGTAAGGCACAAAAGGAAGGTGAATTGAGCCCCCTGCACTTCTCTCTTCTGACACATTACCCTGTGTAACAAAGGCCCAAATTTTCTCTGCTTCTCTTTCTTCTCCTTTTGGCCAGTATTGAGATGTAGATCCATAAACTCTTACTTTTCCTAGGTACCTGTTTTTACATCAATTCCCAAGTCAAACTGAACGATCACCAGTGTTCATATCATTGTTCTAACTAGGCTGCCTTCTTGCCATACCAAAGCCTGGAGGAACTATCTGAAGCCTTCATTAAGTAAAACTAAAAGTAAGTACTGCAAAACCCATCTGCATACTCTGCCTTCAATCTCTTGCTTTCATTTATCTATTTAGAAAGCATCATTGCAATTTATTCCCTTAGCAAACGATTTAGGAGACAGACATTTCCTTGCACCCGGAATTCAACACATGCAGCTGAAGCTCTGTTGAGCAATGCACCACCTTTTACCTCAGGAACACCAGCTGACTGTGCCAGCAAGTTGCCCTTTCAAAAGCAAAGGTATTTGCTCCTGCCTTTTTTTTTTTTTTCCTCTCTTTCACTCAGTTTGAACCACATTAACGCCTTTTTTGCCAGCCTCCCTGAACACACCATTAACAGGCTGCAGATGGTACGAAATGCTGCTGCTGGGATTCTGACTGGCACCAGGTGGAGTAAGTGTGTAATTCTACCTCTGTCTCCACCATGCCAATCAGATTCCACATTAGCTTCAAGGTGCTCACCCTGACCTATACAACCCCTTAAAATCTTCAATCACACTTTCTCAATGACAGGATAGCGTCTTATACCATTTCATGCAGGTCTGCTGCAGTGCACTGGTAGCTAAGCATTCATGCACCACAGAAGTGGGCATGATAGAGGAGTCTGAATAAAATATAAGGGGACAACAGCAGAAGAAAATGTTCTTCTTTTTAATAAATCATTTGAAATTATATTTTTAAATGATTTTTTATTAAAAAGATGAAAAGCAACACAAACAGTTGAGCATTGTGGACTTCGATAGATCATTTTACTGTGCTCCACATCTTCAAATAACTTCAAACTAAAAAAAATATTTAGCTAAACTTGCATTATTCATATATATATAAATTCAATCTGCTCGGGACTGTAGTTTGAATTTTTATGGATCTCTTTTTATTGTTGAAGCATCTCTACAAGAAGTTAAAGCACATAGTATAGTAGCAGAGTGCTACTTTCTGCACATCACTCTTTTCCTGTGAGTCCCTGGCTGAATGTGTCAGGGATGCTGTTGTCTGGCATGTGCCTAGGCAGGAGACTTTATCCTTTCCCTTTTGAGTTGCTTGAATTTATCACTTAGATCATTAGGACACATGATGAAGGAAAAAACCCCATAGATATCTCAAAAGCAAAGTAGTTCAACTATGAAAGAATAGAGGCAAGAAGCTCCCAGTGGCTTCTGTTAACTCATGAAGCCTCTTTAAAGGTAGTCCAGTTAACTAGAGCCCACAGTGATGTGGAAGTTGCCAAGTTTAGTAGGGCTGAAGAATCCTAGGTAAAGGTTTTCAGGGGTTTTGAGATTTCCATACAGCTACAGTTTACAAACTGATCCTTTTTTTTTTTTTTTTTTTTTTTTTGGAACAATCAAATAACCACCCCTCTGCTTAGTTGAGGATTTGTGCTCAGCTATGAACCCTTAGAAATTGGCCTGAGTTGTTTTGATTTTGGTTTTTATTTCAACCATGTAATGAAGAAAAAGCAGCTGCCACAATGGTAACAGCTGTCAGTGTTTCAGCAGCAGAAGACAATTGAGAACAACCTGGCCTGGGTTAGGGCTAGTGCTCCAGAAACTCAAGGGTGTACACAAAAATTACAGGGGCAACCATGCCTGACCCACTTGCTAACAGAGAGGAAGCATTTGCCAGGTCCAGAATGGCATAAAGCACCAACATATTCTGAATGTGAGCATAATTCCATGCAGGTCCCCTTCAAAAGTAAACACTCCTTATTTTTTTAAATTAGTCAGTGTAGTTAACTGTAATTATAGAAGTGGGAATCACTTGCTAACTAGATTTACTTTACCCCACAGAGCCCATCTCACATACTAGAGAAAGTGCAGTTTTGCTCCTCTGTTTCCCTCACTGTATTTTTTTAACTAGTAACTAATGTTTTTAAGCCCCTTAGTAGATCCAGTATTTGTGCCATAAACTGTGTTCACAATGATAACCAGTATTTCAGAAGCAGCCAGAGAAAAGGGGTGACTCTGAGTTTTTACTGGGTAAAGCCAACAATACAACATTCTATGCAGAGATCAGCATGGTACAGCACTGACCAGAAAAAAGCCATACTCCAAGAGCTGCAATGAGAATGCTCAGCTTTTTCAAAGCCAGGACAATCTGAATTAGCATGGAAATAAATCTACTGTCCGCAGACTGAACTGTGTCCTGTGTTTCTCACAGTGGCTATGAGAACCTCCACCCTTTTCACCCCAAGCACCCCCTCATTCTGTACCTTTACCTTACTTTATGCTTCTCTTTAAAACTGCATCTTCTTTTAACCTTTCTTCAGGAAAGTTTGCTTTTCACACACAGGTGGCTCTCTGCCTATCTTTATCTAGCAGACTTTATTATCAGCAAAGCCCAAAAAGACAAATTCATCCTTTGTGCTGATGCAATTGACTTGTCATCTACTTTTACAGCTAATTAGCTCTTCAGTAGATGATGGTAGATGTCAGAGGTCATCTGATAGCTGATCCTGCTAAACTGACCGTAAATATTTCTTTCCAATTGTACATGACTGCCTCTTACTGCTACATTCTCTCTCAAATTAACATGCCACATTTAACCTACTTATTCAGAAGGAAGAGTATTAAGCCTGGATTTAAAAAAAAATTACAGTTTCATAAGGTACTAGCACTCAGAACCAAATCTTTCACTGAAGGCCTGACCTAGTAGGTGAGGGTGGCAGAGATATCTAATTAGATCCTGGTAACAGCAGTCCTGAGCCATGTTTTTTCTTGACATTTACAGCTCTCAATATCAATATCTATGGACTATGGATTGTGCATTACAGGTATGTTGTTAATCAGTGTCTGTGCTCAAGGGACACCAACAGGACAGGGTACAAAATTAGAAGCCTCCACCTCAAAAGATTTGCAAAGTAATTCATTGGTAGAACAATCCTGGGACCAGGAGGAGGAGTGAGAACCACTCCCCTTTCACTGCAGGACGGTGAAAAAAGGTCTTTTGGTTGCGCAACAAGGAAAGACCAAATCACTAAATACTTAGAGTTGCCAGTAAAACAAAGGAGAGAGTTTTATTGCCATTGAAAAACAAAAGGACTCTGTTGAGGTCATCAGAAGTTTCATAAAACTGAAATTACTGAATCTAAAGAACCCAAACAGGCACACAGTTTCAAGCAAAAACACTCAAACATATGAAAATAAAATACTTGTAAAACAGACCACAGTAGTAGTATCAATACTTTTCACCCAAGAAGTTCCCCATGTGTTTTTCTTACTGGATTTAGGGCCCCTGCCTAGCACTTGGCACCTAGAGCAGGTTTTTCTGTCTCTTCCACCAAGACCAGACTCATCCAGCCACCTTCATTTCATTTGTATGCATTTTTCCAGAATTAAACACAATAGCTGTATGTGGCCTGTAGCAAAACCATGTCCTTGGTTAAAGTGGAAGGAGCTGTCCATGAGCTTTCAGCATGTCTCCAAGAGGAGGCACCAGAATTTTGATAGCTGGAAGCTTCCAAAGAAGCCTTATCACCAGCAATAATTGTGTTTCCTGAGAAACCTCCCTGCACACCTCTTTAACTGCAGCACCCCAGAGGTTCTACACTACAAGCCCTTCCAGGGAGTTGTTGGGGCAGCATTGCTGGGAGACAAAAGTGAGCACCCTCAAGCAGCACAAGGGGACAAGGCAGGGCCTGGGAGCCCCTGGAGGCTGCTGAAGGTAGGCAAGGCTTGCTCCCACACAAGTTGAATCACAGCTTCATCCTGCTGCAAGAGGCTCCTCAGCCCACCCCAGCCAAAGGGAGCTGTGAGCACAAAGAGCAGGGGATGGTACTGTGACTCCACAAGCTGAACTGAGCAGCAGCTTTCATTTAATCAAATGTTATCTCCAGAAACCACAGCTGCAGCTGAGGCCTCTAAGAAACACAGCTTCTCCAGGGAGCCCTTTCCCATGCTTCAGTGAGAACATCAGAATATTTGCCTGGGTGATGTGCCAGCAGTTTGGATTTGTACCTGGCATCCTAGCAAGTAGAAAGCTGCAGTCTCTGCAGGGTGAGGGAGAAGGACCTGCACTATGCAATACCCAGCTCCCCATGATCCTCAAGAGCTTCCCTCCTGGAAACTCTCCTGCTTACACTGCTTGGATAGTTTTAGTCTAATAAAAATAGGTTCAAAAGAACATGATGGGTAAATAAATGCCAAATTACAGTCATACATGCAAAAGTCAGAGAAGGGAATGCATGTAAGACACTTCATGAGCTATGGGCTGCTGTTACTAGCAGTTTGTGAGAATCAGGTACTTGACACAAAACCCCCTCCAGGCCCTGGTTTATGCCACTGGATGATACATACACAACAAATCCAAACCATAACACATGAAGGCTTTTTGGACCTTACCTAAACAGAGAAACTAGAAATTAGTTATATTTCCTATTAGAATTGATTATCAACCTTGTTTCTAAGATATCTAATAAAAGTATTTTAATGTTCCATCAACACATAATAAAAAGACAGTTTGTCGTGTGGTTTTTTACTTTCTCTAGAGCTTCAGCAAACATTAACTGCTCCATCACTGAACCAAAATAATTGCAAGGACTCCATTACAGAAGTTTAAGAACATAAGAAAAATGTTTGCAATATCAATAGACAACTGTGGTTTTTTCCTAAGCTTGCGATCAAAACATCTTGTCTTTGAACAAAGGGAGCACTTCACCCTAAGCAGCCTGAAACAAGCCATGCAATTACTCTATGGTGCAGCATGCACTCAGAAGCTGGAATGCTCACATTCCTTTCCTGTGATTCAACTTTAGATAAACTGCCTTAGTTCAGGGACCTTCTCTTCCAACTGGCCTGGCCAAGAGGGTTTTGCTGCTAGCCAACAAATTTTAAGGTACATTTCATACTTAACTCAGGACACTACTATTTGTTTTCTCTGTTGTTATTGTGTAGAAGTAGAGGGGGAATTATAGATTATCTTGTGCAATATTTTCCCATTTTTCAGCTGCAGTCAAATATTGGGCAAAATTCTGAACAGTCATTGATAATTTTTCCCTTAACTTGATAATCCAGCCACAGGGGAACATAGAAATGTGGATGGGAAAAGAACAGTTAATATTTCAAGAACATTTTGGAAACAACCTCACAATATCATACTAGCAACGTATTGTCAGTTCCAAGTTAAACATCTTTGGAAAAGCCGTTATCAAGAATAAATTACCAAAATTTAAATATTTAGAAAGTATAGGACAGCTATTTCTGTCACTAGAAAAAGCAGCTCAAGCTTCAAATTTTTAGCTTCAAACGCCATGCAGCCAGAACACCCACTGTTTAATACAAGTACTTCTTTAATATTAGATATTTCTGGCATTCACAGCTGTCTTCAGTGGCAATTGCTTGAAAATCATTTTGCTATTCTTTCTGTATTAAGAAATCAATGCCCCTTTTTTATCATTTATCTATCCAAAGATCCTCCTAATTTATTATCAGTTCATTAATGTACTGCCTACTACCTTTCAAGATCATTAAAGAAGTTAAATAATATCTTAAACCTTCTTCCTCAGCATTTTGTGCCTCAGAGCTGTATTGTATATACGTGATTAAATTCACCTTACTGTTTCAAGTCTGGTCACCCCTCACCTCTCCTCATTTTTTTTAAGGGGAAAAGATTTGAATTTCCAACCTTATAATTTTAAGTGTAACTAATAATTTCTTCTAGAGATCAGTCATCCTCTATTCATCAAGCCCCATGTCTTCCCTTCCTTTCAAGCAGAAATATCTCAGATATTTCTAAGACTCCAACAGGATGGATGCCAGAGACTCTCCACACTAAGTTTCCCTGGTTACTTTTGTGTTCTGCTCCAGTAGCCATCTGGGCAAAACAAAACCCTGCCTGTCAATAGAATCATCTCTCCACAGAGGGGATCCAGCTGTCTTCCCTGGTGTTCACTGGACCCTCCGTACCTCACCTGCATCTCCTGTCCCCAGCCAGGGGAAGAAATTCTTCCCTGGACCAGGTGCCTCAGAGGTGCTCACTCTGTCTTGGTCCCCTATGTCAGCTGAGCCAGTGGATCTATTTCTCCATTTCAGCATGGTGATTAGCATGAGATGCACTGGGTTCTCACATGTCTTTTGGCCAATAATACACACTTACTCTTTCTACCGTTAAGGGGTTTTTGTTTTTGATGGTATGGAACACCAGTTTTGAGCTGTGCTGATGCCCAAGTAATTTCTGCTTTTCCCACATTCCTGAGGCTGCCTTTTCAAGCTGAGTTTGTCATTCACAAACAGAACTATTTCTGTGCGCAATCCTAAACCCAAGAAACCTCTCACTTTCTGTCAGCACCACTTTCGCTCAGTCAAGGGACGGAGGCCTCTGCCTTAAATTAGGAATGACTTCAGCGAGGAATGATATGCCAATTCCATCAGCTATGGATAGCTTATATTAGTTTATCACTAATAAACTACAGCAGTATGACTGTCACATCTGATTAAGTAGATCTCTCATCTAACTTAATTTACACACCACAGATCTAAACTCTTCTCCCATTTTACTTTCCAGTCATTCAATGCCCTGGGAACTCTCTGCACACAGTCCATCCCAGCTCACCAGTAGAGTCCATTATAACACATCAGGCTATTCTCTGACAGGCCTCAGAATAAAGCTGCAACTTAATGCCAAGCACAAGATTAAATGTTCTGCTCAAAGAATCAGATTCAGTCAGTGTTGAAAGGAGAGTGCTTTAGTGAATGAGATGCAGCAAAGCCAAAAACACCTTCCCAAGAGCTGGCTTCTGCCAGGACACCATGCCAGTTTGCTGAACAATACAAATGCCCTGCTCTCATTTCCACCCTGTAACACACCATCTGTTTTTACTACTTCTCCCTATCTGTCAGGCCAGACAGCAGGAAAACCCACAAAGTTGTGTTCTGACAAACAAACCTCAGTGATCCTCAGCTCTAACTTGCCAGCTGTCTGGAAAAGATGAGAGGGAACAGTTGTGAAGCATGTCAGATTGAGGTGAAGGCTAAGAGAAATCACTATCCCAATTGGAAGGGACTAGGTTTCAGACTAAGTAAAACAACTCCTGTTGATACAAACAGCAGGAGGGCTGTGTTAGCCACTTCAGAGTTAACTGTCCCCGTCCATCATCATCATGGGGAGATGACTTAGATGGTCCTACCTCTCCTAACAGCAGGGCAGCATAACACCTACAGAGAGTACCTCCTGTGCTGGGGACTAATACTGTACCTCTCAAGACAAATGCCAAGGCATGGACTTCAGTAACACAGGGTAAGGCAGAAGCCAAGGCTTACTGGGAACTAAAGGCAAGCTTGCCATGAACAGCCATGGCAGAGGACTGGCTCTGCAGGCAGGTATTGCAAATGTCACTCTGAACTGAAAGAAATACTGTATTTAAGATCAGTTACTACTTCAATTAAATGAGGTCAAGGATCACAGAGTATTAGTCAAGATGCCAAACTATGTCACTTCCTTTAGTGCTCTCCAGATTTCTTTTTTTTAACAACACTTGGCCAGACAAAAGTACATCATCAACTAATTGATATGATGTATTCCTTTAACTCTCCAGCTTCTGTGCTTGGCAGAGTATTCATAGTATTACACATGCTTATAATAGCAGCAACCTGGATCTAAATATAATTTAGAGATTTATAACTGAATTAAAAATTTTATCAGTGGTGGATTTGCAAACTGTGATGCGATTTTTTTTTTTTTTTGAGGTAGGCTAACCTTATTTTCACATTTCAGTTACATCATTCACACACCAAAGTTATAGTACCTAATACAAACTGAGGACTGCAGTGAGGCAGAGCTCCTCACTGCACACTGAAGATTGGCAAGCAGACATTTCTGCATGGGGGTTGTCCAGGGAAGGGGTTGGAATACAATTGCTGCATACATTTTGTTGTTCTTCCAAGAGTCATCTGTTACTCAGCTACCCCAGTGTACCCAAACCAATTTATCTCACCTCACAGTGGATAAGGACTGGCTCCACCAGCTTGTGTGACCTGAGTGCCATGCCTAGTTCCTTTTCCCTCCAAGAATACCGTTTCCTCTTAAAGAGGAGGACATCACCCTTCCGTGTGGGTTTTTGTGCAGATATCTGAGGTTTTAAACTGTTTCCAGCATCACAGATTATTTTTCACGTTAGTTTCCTATGAATTCCCCACCAACGGGTCATCTATTGATGAGGCACACATTACTTGCTCTGAGTTTCATATATAGCAGTTACACTAAAAACAGACAAAGGCTGCTGAAGACAGACTTTCCAACCTCTGCCTTTCCATCAGCTTGCAGATGCCTGGTGTCAAACTTGCAGTTCTGGCCTGCTTGCTCCACATCTGCTGTGCATCTATTTTGAAAGCCAGAGATGGCACAGGCAAGATCAATAGAGGTTATGATGGGAGGAGAGCAGCTATGAACATTAGATTGTTTTTACTACTGTGTAATCAAAT
This sequence comes from Zosterops lateralis, assembly GCF_965231275.1. NCBI lineage: Eukaryota > Metazoa > Chordata > Aves > Passeriformes > Zosteropidae > Zosterops > Zosterops lateralis. The sequence goes on along the minus strand of NC_139766.1, from coordinate 58,619,155 downwards.
ATATGGGGGCTAAACCCAATGTGATTTGACTGAAAATATGGGCAGCTCCTAGAAATAGCAGGCAAGATGTTCCCAGTCCCACTGATAGCTACAAGGAAAACAGTGGAACAAACAGCTTGTCTGTTTAGGATTTATTTAGTCCCTTGTTTCTTAATACAACTTCTTTTGTCAGCTATCAAGCTCTCATAATACAAGCTCCTGCTTTGAGCTGCAGTGCTGCCTAGGTGTTGCTAGCAAGCCTTTTTTATTTATTTTGGGTTTTGCTGGGTTTTTTTAAACAGCATAGTAGAACGGGCTATGCTTTCTTCATGTCACAGGCCTCCTGGGCTGATTTTGTACACACAGAAAAAGAAGCTTCTGGCATTTTTCACATTTCAACCAGCAGTGGCTTGGCTGCATTATCAAAGCAGGGCTGGCAGATACACAGAGCAGAGCATCCAAGACCCACCGCAGACGCTGCCTGCACAGATGAACTCATAGCACAGATACTGCTGGGCCACAGCAAGGAGGCCAGGGGAAAAATAAAAACCAATGGAGACGGGGCTGAGCCATGGCTGTAAAGAATCTGCTTTTCTTAGCAGGTGCTTTAAGCTCCAACATCTGCTGACCATATAAATCAAAGAAGCTCCTACAACTATTTACGCAAATGAATGACGTGAACGTATAAATACACTCTAAGGTTTTTTTCCCTATTACTATTCTTGGCATTGAACCCATAGAGAAGGTTTAGAAACTTTTTGTCAACCAGAAAGGTTAGGATAAGAAAAACACCTAATCAACTGGTGTGTGGCTTGTGGAAGAATTCTCAGAGACCTTTTGGAATAAAAGATTCAATAAGATTACCTCAGGTATTTTAGAATAGGGCTCCTTCCTACTTTTAGCTCTAGTGTATATTCAGCTCCCAGAACTGAGTCCTGATTTTATTCAAATGAAATATTAGCAACATCACTGAAAAGAGGATTTTGCTTCTATTTATCATGGAATTCATTAGAAAGAAAGCAAAACTTTCAAAATACTCAGATGACCTCCAACTGAACTTCATCAGCTGTCAGGTCACATAGTGGTGTTATTTGTCACCTAATTATAAAATGCAAGCAACTCCTCATAAAACTGATTTTCTATTCTACACCAACTCACTTATCCCCCTCTATTACAACAATGAGCTCCTCACACCTTGAGGAGCTGCCCTTTTTCGCACACCTTTACAGATTACCTCTTTCTGATTTGGAACATTTCATGCTTTAATTGTTGTCCTAGGGGAAAAAAAAAAAAAAAAAAAAAAAAAAAAAAAAAAAAAAAAAAAAAAAAAAAAAAAAAGTAGTAAAGAAAGTGTTTCTAATAGAAAAAAAAAAAAATAAAAAAAAAAAAAAAAAAGGGAAAGATATATTTCATTCATGGGGACTTAATTATGTGAAAGCCATAAGTAAGCTAAGCTAAAGAACTGTTCTTTGATAATACTGAATAATGATTAATTTGCAGCATTCTCCTTTTCCCCCTGCCCTGGTACACATGTTGTGTACACCACACAGCCTTTCTGCTGACATGGCTTGAGACAAAGCCCTTTCTAGTCATCTCTGGCACAAAAAGCTGGAGTGTCTGCTTAGTATCTGGCACAAAATGTGTCTTGTCCCATCTGATATCCACAAAGCCAGAACACAATCCCTGTTTTCTGCTGGGCTTGCTTATCTGAGACATAAGGCTACACAAACTGCATGTCCAAACCAAAAGGCTGCAGTGAGCTGTTCACAGAGCCTCACACTCAGTCCAGGAAGCTCCTCCAAGCTCACAGCCTGCCTGCTGTTCCCTCACACTGTCAGTCTCACCAAGCACCAGCTTCTGGGCTGACTGAAAGGCTGGGTCTGGCTCCTGCTGCCCAGCCCAGTCCAAGCAGCCGGGTGGAATTAGCGTGAAGGAGAGGAGGTCATCCTCTGTGCCACACACCTGAGCCTCCTTCCACTAGTGCCCACACAGCAGTATTTCAAGGCAAGGGGAATCTGCATCGCAGTGAATTCTGAAAATTCCCCTCCATCTCCCAGGAAAAAAAAAAAATTAAAAAAAAATCAGTCTGCCAAAACAAAATAGGAGCTCTAGAAGGGCTTTGAGTTTCACTGAGTGCTTGTTTTAGACACATGTACAAGTGCCATCCTACAGGCCCTTTACAGTGCAGAGAGTGCCAGATATCCCCTCTCTGCCACTCCAGTCTCAGAGGATATAGAGTTGACAAGCAGCCCCACTTGGCTCCCAGGGACTTCATCATGTGGAGCAGTCCCTATCACTTGGTCAGCTCTGTGATTTAGCCTTGTATTTAGTCAGTAATTTAATTTTTCTAGTGCTTCCTTCCTCTACTTTGACAAACACAGAGAGATGACCCATCTAAAATCCAAAGACCATATATGAAGGCTGTTCTCTTTTAGCACTGTCTTAAGAATGGGGACCATGTGCATTTTAGCTGATTCCAAAAGAACTTCTGTTCCTCAATGAAGATTTCATATAACACTGAAAATCACCCATTTCCCAGCTGCTTCTGTCAGCTGTTTCCTACTCCCTGCTATCCCCGGATGCCAAAACTACAGAGAGATGCACCCACAGCCTGGCCTGAAGTGTCCCCTCCTCTTCAATGGAAAACTGCACAGCTCACAGGCAGGGTTTGTGGCTCAAGATCCCAAGCTCACAATGCTTTCTGGTCTGTTTTGCAGACAGAAAAATCCCACATCAATTTTCATCGGCATTTTTTCAAATTAATAGCCTAATACATTGGAGCTACGGGTTAAATTCAAAGTGTCGAATGCTTTCCTTGTTGTATCCTGTCACTGATGAGATACAATCTGTGCAGTCACTTGGAATGCCTAAGAACCTGCTGCAGAAAATGCTTTGTTATGCTGTCAAGAGTAATGGCCAAGTATTGAAAAATAACTGCATGCAGCCATCTACTAACAGAAGAGTGAGTTGTATCACAGATAGAATCATGTTTATTAAAGCTCATCCATCCAAAGCAGTGCAACATATCACTTGGTCACTAGAGAATAGGTGCTGAGCATTTTAATAAAAAGAATTAGGACTTCTATAAAAGAAGGCCCAAGTAGAGAATGTTCATGGACTTCAAAAAAACCCAAACAATAAAAAAAATCACTTGTCTCTTTAGAAAATACAAGCAAGTCTAGAATGCACCCTCATAATGCATGTGAACAAAAAGATTTGGAGAAAAGTAGAAAACCATCACCTAAAAGCAGTGAAAACATGCCATAGAAAATACACTATCAGAGAAAAATTTTATCAGACTCAATTTACTTTCCCAGCTTTGAGCTCCCCTACACATTATGCTTTCATTCTTACTCTATTTACTCATTCCAATACTGCAAGTGATCTGAAAAAAAATCAATGGGAACATTCTAAGAATAAAGTAAATAATGAAATATAATGACTGTCTATCCCTAAAGACTAATTCCTTTTATCTTAGTCAAACCTCACCAGATATCATTGAACCAAAAAATTATAATAATGATTGATATTAAATCATTATCGCCCTGGATTTAACATAGGTCATTTTGCAATATATCAGAGCAAAAAGTAGTGTAAGAAGACTGTAGAACAGCAGTAAGTATTTAAATGGTACGTGATAGCTTTATAAAACAAGCAATGGGGCTGGGAAAAAAGTAAATCCTTGCAGGAACTAATAAGCTCCCGTCTGCACAGTGGAGTTCACAAAATGGCAATACTGTGTCATTAGGCTGGCACAGCAGCTGAATCCCTAATACACCACAGCAGAGCAAGTGCAGGACCAAGTCTGGAGTCATGGACTGTTGCTCTATGTTGGGGCATGCTGGAAGGGTCCTGGCCCTGGCACAGGGCAGGGATGGCCATGGACTACGGGAGTGACACTACAAACAGTCTCATGTGGCCTGGCATCCCTGCAGGTGCCCATTTCATTCAGAGCTTCTCTGCACCTCTGCTATAAGGAGGTGAGTAACTGCACAAATTTAGGAGGAGATGTCTTCAGAATGAGGAAAAAAAGTAACTCCCTGTTTACGAAAGATGGGAACTCTCTTCCATTTTCACATCTTGCTGATGCCCAGATTCTTGGCAATTCCTTGAGTGCTTGGAGGAGGGGTCAGGAAATCTGTAGTCCAGGGGTCAGGAGATCTGTACTATGTGTCTGCAACCTTTCTGCAACAACTGTGATCTCTGCTTTTACCCCCATCTTTCTTCCACTTATCCTGGGGTCTCATTCTCTGTCATCTGAATATATATTTGCCCTGCCAACTTTGAGGCATGGCAAGAGCCTCCTCTGTCTGCTCCTTAGATTTCAGTGCAGAGCAAGTCCAAGCCCCAAGTGCTGCAGGCGTTTTCAGTCTCTTCTGAACCCTGCCGAGCAGCATGAACACCACTAAGATGGGCAATTGTTCCTGAGCTGCCAAAATTAAGTCGTAATTGCCACACAGGATCTATCACTGGAGCCAAAGCAATAGCACAACTATGTCTGTGTATGACATGGGCTCCTCTCCAGGAGTAATGTGCTCCAGGCCTTAGTCTGCTGTAATAAAAACCCAAATACCAGCAAAACAAATAATTAACACTAGCAAACTGCCTGTATTATCAGAGTCCTGAGCAAGCAATGGCTAACAGATATTGCCTCCAAAACAAACAAGGTCAGATTACATACCAAAAGGGTAGAACACAAAACTATGCTCCAGCAATTTTGAAGGTAAACTAATTAGGAATATCAACATAAAATACAGCCTTAACTCTGAAAGAAGAACTACTTCTTGTGAATAAAACAAGTGTAGCTCATTGGTTTAAAAGGGAAAAAATATGTCTCAGGCCAGATAGGGATGAATAGAAATAAAAGTTCCAAAACTTTAAAAAATAGTTACATAGATAAATACACACATTAGGCAGCCTTCTGCTAGCATAGAAAAACCTAACATTAGAATATATTTATTTAACTGCAACTGAATTCTACTTTCCCTCCTAGCTTATATGGCCAGCTAGGATGTCATTCCTGGCTGCAAAAAAAAGCTGTAGAGCTCAAACTGGGTCCCAGCCTGTCTCCAGAGGTTCAGATGAAAGCACACTGCCATCTCCACTTCAGAAGAGTTCACAAAACAGCATAACAAGAATCTAGATACAGATGCAGCCTGTGAGTACCTTTTGGATGGGTGTCCTTCACCTTTTTCTACTGTGGTTGATGCAAAACCAGTTGAGAACACAAACAGAAGGAATGTTCTCTCATCAACAGGGGTTTGTAACACAAAGCATCTCCAGAGTGGTCTGTAGTGGTGCCTAGCACTGCAGGGTCACAGTAGGAGACAGCTACTTCCACACAGGAAATAACTACATCACCACCAGAAAAAAAGGCAATTGACTTTTTTAAACACTCATGAGAAACATGTCCATTTCTGAAGAGGTCATATCAGTGGATGTTAAAGTATTTTACCTACCTCGTGACACATCCAGAAATCCTGTCCTGATCTGGATCCAATTCAAAAGAGGTTTTGCCAATGTCTTGTGCCATATGGACAGACAGTTGTTTCTCCTGCCTCAAAGTTTGCAATAGGAATTCTGATATAGAAAGAACTCTCCAGAGAAAAAGGTGGAGAGGCAAAATCCTGTTGAAAAAAATTAAAATGGACAGAAAACCCATCAAAACAAGCTGCCTTGGCTGAGTTAATTTAGTTAAAAGGTATCAAGGCCATACTATTAGCTACAGCTCATTACTACAGCATGAAAACATGTTGTTTGGCCATCAGTTTCCTGTTTCTGACACCATTTGCTTGGATGACCTTGGTCAAGTCACTTAATACTTGTTCACAAGCTTCCTATCTTTAAATTAAGGATATGAGCCTTCTTCCATATCCACCAGACTTATTAAGGATACAATTTCCTTAGAAAAGCAGATACCTCTGATCCTGGTAGCAAGAAGTCCTAATTTTTGCTCACCTTTGACAGTTTTTAGCACAATTTTTAATGTGTTTAATTTTTAATAGCCTCAAGCAGTTAAGACCAAACACTATCACTGGTTTCATTCTCAATAAACCTAAGTTAAACTTAGCTAAACTTAGGCCATCTTAGCTAAACTACAAGATTAAGAAAAAGGAACTACCCCAAGTTTAAGGTTTACTTAGACTGGCCAAACAAAGGAAGGAGCTTTGGGTGGCTTAGGAAAGAATCCCAAAATCTAAAATGATACCTGAGAAAATCTAAGATAAATTACATGGTTTCCATTTATATCTCTCAGGGGAAAAAAAAAATCATGGATGAAAAGTGATTTTATTTCTTTCTCCTCAACTCCTGGCTGGATCAAAGAATTACACCAGGTAAGCAGAGCAGGGAGAGCTGCCCGGCTGCCCTCAGTAGTGTCTGTAGAGTTCTCACATCCTGCACATCCCAGACTCCACCACATTTATGAAGACCTGGGGTCCCTACTTCACTACCAGGGTCCTTGGACAGATGTTCCCCGTTTCCTACCTTTGAACATGTGTCTTTCCCACTCCTCATCCCAGAGCCTGTGAGGGAGTATGTCTGCTCATTCACAGCTCTAGTCCTTTGAAGTGCCATTGATATTCAAGCCTTGGGGAGCCTTCTGAATCCTAATGGCACCCTCAAACACAACTCAGTCCGCACTACAAATAAACTTGCTCTGGTGAACCTGCTAGTGGCTTCAGTGTGCTAACGTCAGCCTACCTCTGAAAAAAGGGCTCAGCAGCACAGGCATTGCAAAGGAAAATAAAATCCTCAGCATGGAGCCCCGGAGAAGAAAAACAGTGAGATATTTAAACCTACCCATTTCTTTTTAAATACTTGGGTGTTCTTTATGAAGGGAATTTCCTCCTCCCCCGCTCCCCACCAGAAGCGTCCAAAGTGTTACTCACTCTATTTACAGTGCTTTGATGTGAGCCTCCAAATTTTTAGTTCAGCCTTTAAGAATGTGAGGGTCAACTGATTTTCTTTCTGGTGAAATTAGGCTGAATTTCATACCACCATTTATTCCAAACAAGGAAATATGTGGAGGAATCCTACTTTAATTCAACAGCAGTGTTTAAAATCCAGGTTTAAAAATCACTCCAACACAGATACTTCCACTGATCATTTTTACATGCAGAACATGTTTGGCCAGTACAAATGAGCAGCATTACAAGATCTGTTTGTGCTCAGTGGTCCAAAGAAAATGACATCCCTCCTGGACAGAAGTTGGGATCATCACTTTGCAGTGGGAGACGGCTGCCTGCACAAAAATAGCAAGTCAAGAAATAACTGTAGTCCTTGAAAATAGTCAAGCTTGACTTTCAAGCTGTGCCCTCAAAGGTAATGTCTCCTGCTGAGAGGCCACTGCTGGAACCACGTTGATCTGAGCAGGTTTTCCACCCTCAGGTAGGGCTGCTTCTGCATGATGGATTCCCACCCTTCAGGTAACAGTAATTGCTCTGAACTGCATCAAGTACATGCTCATAGCCCCTGGCATTTCCATTTATTTATTTTGATTTACTGACTTCATTGGGTGGTGCCTGAGCCATTTTTTCTCCGTGGCTACAGCAGCCTCTCAAGTACGAAGTCTTTCAGTGAGAGAACAATTTTAATGGCACATTGAGTGCTCATTTGTAAAAGCAATCTTAGTCTCATTAAAGCTTTCAGCAGTTATATCATCCAGAAAGCTCACAGCAATCATGACAACAAACTGTCTAATAGGAACAGTAAGAGGTTCCCTCGTACCTGAGCTGGATGGATTCTGGCTAAAATCAGTCAGGGACAAAGACAAAAGACTCTGCATCTACTGGGATTTGAAAGAACAAATGTCTCTGACCCTGGAGTCAGATGAGCCATTAAAACACAGCTACAAATCTAGGAGCTGACTCTGCAGAACATTCCTGACTTCAAATCTTCCTTCCTGTTGGGAAGCACTGGAAATGGTCAAACACAACAGGCTTTGTAAAACATATCAACATAGCATGGGGGAGCACCGCCTACAACCACTCCATGTTCCCTAGTACCTCATCCCTGAGCCCATGCCTGCAGAGGCATCCCACACACAGCTGTGTGCCAGACTCCTCTTCCTCCCAAAACCTGGAAAGGGAACTGACAGAACTCATGCCCTCAAATACTGAGGTTTTACTTGAAGCACATTCACTAGCAGAAACGTCTGTACTTTTCTAGCTGACCACAGGTAAATGCACGCACAGAGAAACACTGTAAGCACATTTATAACATCTAAAAGTCTAAGGCAAACTGTTCTTGAACTGGAAAACTAAAAGGTATTCCTTTCTCTGCTAGTTCATCTTGGGCAAGCATTGCCTTGAAACTGAAGTGGCTTGGACATTACTAGAAACAAAACCATTTATGCAAAGAGTTCATTCCTGTACCCACCTTTCAATTTCCAGTCACTTTCAATCAAACAGTGCTGAAATCGGTCATCAGATCAGTGGCTGCCCTGCTCTTTCAGTGGTAGACAGACACCCAGAAGGTCATTAAGGGTTTCACTACAACCAACAGAGTCCCATGTGCCTTACAAGCAGCTTGTTGCATAAAACTGAGCTCACCTCTGATATTTAGGTTACCCTCGAGTAATAAAGAAGCAATCAGGTACGCCAAATAGGGGCTACTTAGGGACAAAACAGTCCTTACTTAGCCTAACAGTGTATTTTCTTACTCAACTCACTCAACAGAGAAACAATATCCACTTCAAGCTGTGAAAGAGACATCAAGCTGGTCCCTGCCCCAGCAAACATGTGCTCAAGCAGCATTAAAATAATCAAGCAATACAGTTTTAACTATGACATGGTTTCAGTGCATCTGGCATCCCACTGGTTAGGACTGAAGCTGCAACAACACAAGCCAACACTTCAGATGTCTTCATCTATACTTAACTAAGTGTGAGAGTGAGCTCACCCAAAGGGCCCAAGGTCACCCTGCATTTGTTCTAGGCACAGCAAAATGCATTCAGATGCTTGCCTTAAGGACAACAGCTATCTAATCTTAGCTTTTCCTCTACTTACTAGTGAGAGAAAACTTCAATAAGGTTAATTTTGAGTTTAGAATTCTCAACATCATGTCTATGAAGTACAATATTTTGTTTAATATTTGATAGTCACATAGTTTCTAAAATATGTTTATTTTATGAACTTTTATTTTTTTTATTAAATTTTTCCACATAACATCACTGTGAATCACTAACAGGTATAGAAAATTAAACTGACAACAACACCTGGATACTCATACACAAGGTACAGTGTCATATTAAGACTCAGTTTAGCACCTAATTCATGCCACTCTCAGAGTGTACATGTGTTTATCTATACAAAAATAATTATAATTATATATATTATGCATACATAAACAGAGAATTTACTATATACATTTCCAGAGTTATTAATAGTTATCCATCTCATACCTGTTCCCAAGAAAGAACTTCAGGCCTTGAAACCTGCAAAACCCTTTGTGTGTACTTATTAAGCCAGGGAATGTGTTGTACATTCACCAAGTTTCCCTGTGAAGCAGAGTGGAGAATAATTTGCTAAGCTCTTTACTGTAGCATCGACCATCTAGAACCACAAGGCTTATATTGAGAAGATAGCAGTTCACATGCTTTAAATACATCTATATTTTCTCTTCCCAGGTCTAAAACAAAGAACTATTTCTTGTACCAAACTTTGATATCTTTTAGAGTCGGGACAGCACTTAGTACAAAAAACCAAAACAGCTGATGTACTTTTGGCTTTGGATGCAATTATCATACAAGCCTGCAATTAAAATAGATCCTAACCTTAAATACAGCCTTTTCCAACTTCCAGAGAAACCCTAAGAGCTTGATCATCCCATGTACAAATACACCTGAGAGTTCTTAGCTTCAGTATTAGGGTTGAGTCAGTTATTTTATTCAATATCTAAGGATGTTTTCTCAATTTCTTTCAAGCTAGTAGATGCAATTTATTTTTTTGCACAATAGTGACCTATAGTTTCTGCCAGCTTATGAACAGGACTTTACAATAGTCAAAAAGGCGCAAGACCATATTCCCTTTTACAACTTGAAACGTGTGGGAAATAATGAGCAATTATAAAGCAAATGTGGAGTTAATTCTTCTGGCAAACATTACATTTATGACAAGGCCTGGGCAAATAGCTACCATCACTGTTTATGAAAAGTCTCTTAAAAATCTTATTTTTCTGTGGAGAAACAAACAGTGAGCTGGACAATCTACACAAGATGAGTGAATGAAGTAAACAAGTATGTTTAGAAATACCAAACTTCAAAGCAGGAGAGGTAAAATGCACAGAGCTTTCCTGAAGGCACATTACAGCAGGAAGGAAGATTTTATGGCAGATCACCTTTAGGGACATCATCCTGGATACACTTCTCAATGTAGTAATTTGGACACCACTAGAACCAGGATAATCTTCCTAAAACCTGAGCTCCTTTTGAATAAGGTTTCACTTAAGAGAGCAAACATTGATACCACCACTTGTGTTTGCTTGCAAACAGCAAGAAAAACAAGCAAACGAGCCAAGGAACAGCAAACAGGTCCAGTTAGACATAAGCAGGTGTCTAAATTCTGCATGTGTAAGTATCTCCTGCTTTTTCAGGACACACTGGTAAGCTTCACTGTTTCAAATAAGGCACACTAATGTAATTTACAATTTATTTTCATTTTCACATTGCTACTAATCCAGTGAAGGCATTCGAGGCCCTGATCCCACAGAGATTTAAGCATGTGCTTAACTTCAGGCACTTGAACTTTCTCACTGACTTCTGGTGAATTATGCTCAATGATGTAAGTATGTTAGTTGGCTGTTTCACAGGAAAGCAATAAAGATAAATTCATTAATATTTGTCCACAGCAGTGACAGTCACCACAAAGAACAACATCAGGAAATTATTAAATGCATATTCATTGCAAGGTTTACATAACCCCTGGCATTGAGCCATCACTACAGGAAGAAATATTGTGGAGTTGTTTCACACTTTGTGCATGGTTCATGCTGTGCACTGAAGCTGGTAATATCTGGAAGAAATAAACATGTGTTTATATAATTGAAACCCATATAAAAATATCCTCACACAAATACACACATATTCCCAGAGCACATAATTTAAATAGGTTACCTTAAATATGGTATTTCTCAACTTCTGAGAGCTTGACTTTGAACCTTGAAATATTGCTTTGATTAAAAGGCTTTGGGGTTTGCTTGTTTTTCCTTCCCTCCTGTGCTGTCTATTAGGTTATACATTTACCTCTGTAAAGTTAGTATTTGCAGTTACCTAAGTCTTCAACCTAGCTTCAGCATTAAATCATCCAGAAAAGCAATTTATTGCTTCATATATTCCAACACCATGAACAATATCCATTAAATCTCCATCTCATATAGTGACCACAGTGCTTTATGCTTGGATTGCAGCCTCAATATTACAGCCCTTCCCAGACAGTGGATTACCTTCTCCCTGCCCACACAAGGCTCACTACAGCATCTTGTGGCACCCAAATTCCCCAGATGCGCTATGTACTCTCCCATCTGTGAGAAAACAGTCTCCAGTTTAAAGTATTTCTCTGTGGTAAGATGTAAACATTGAACCCTAGTCAGTACTAGTTCTGGGAGCAGAGGAACCACCAAATTGTTCCTTCGAAACGACAACATAACCATCTCAGAAGTTGCAATAACATCTCAGTGCTAAATCCCATATGGAACATGAATTGAAAGTCTCATAAATGTACCACATAAAATCAATTACAATGTCAGAAGCATTTAACTTGTTTTTTTCCCCTGAGCCTGTACATCTTGTTGAAATAAGAGCCTTTCAGTCCACTTTTAGCCAAATCTGAGTCTAATGGATATTGCTTTTTAAGACACTAAAATCACTTTTATTTCTTTCCCTGACTGTGTAGCGCAGGCTCTCATTAATGTACTGTGATTATTTTTTAGACTTTCTTCCTTCAAAACCACTGGAAGCACCAATTCAGCAATTCCAGCATTTGGTGCCTACAGTGCAGAAAGGATTTACAATAAGAAATGACTATTACATTCTCAGTGAGATAATTTTTGGCCAGTGGTTAGAAAAATCTGCCAAGAAATCTGCCACTACTAGTGGCTTAAAAAGGTTAGTGAAGCCAGTTTCTCTTTCTGCAGCAGCTTCCACGAGATTTATCGCACCTTTTTACCTAGAGTCTGACACTTGCATTAGACAGGCCAGCAAAACTCTAGGAAAAAAGCCATCATGCAACAGGTATTCCGAGGACATTTCTTCATGGGCAAATGCAGCACATTGAGAGTCAGGGTGTCCCATCTGCCCAAAAAGAGGTCATAAATCTCAGCTTAGGTGACTACCACGTTGGGCATTTCAGGCAGCTTTTTCAACCTTGGAGGTTTGGGCAACCTGCCAGTAATGAAGATGTATTAATGCTTAATGCAGCTTAATGTAATAGGTGTCATGTTCATAATTTACAGAAGCTCTTTCTAAAGCATTAAATTCATTTATACTCCTTAAAAGCTACTCAATCCTCAAGGCTAAGTTAGTTTGGTTGGTGGGAGGTGGCTCTTTTTAGGATCAAATGATATATAAATTGTTAACATATCCAAACTCATCCATTAGTGCATGTGAAAGCAATAAATGTGCCAAAGTAGCAATAACATGATCGAGGAAAGTCATCGTGGTCATTAGGGATGAAAGGGTTTCATTTATGGTACCAAAGAGAATGAAGGCTGTAAAATAAACCTCAAGAGTCCTGGTGACCAGAAGGCTTGCCTCATTTTGTTAGAATAGAAAACATTGGTTTTTGTGTCATACATGGCTACATATTATATCAGCAGATTTCATCATCACTTCTGCCAATATCTTTTCCTCAGATTTGGAAATTCAATTGCAGACAATACAAGACAGTCAGGCACCCAAATGCAACACTGGAGTCCTTTGCACAGGAGCTCAGGGACATCCTGGAATGTTTGCAGTCACCTGCAAGGGTGGCAGGAGATTGGCAGTTTGGGACTTGCTAAGCTCTGGGATGTGCTTGCGTGGCAGCACAGCTCTTGCTGATGCAGGGAAAGGTTGTGCTGCCTCCAGACTGAGGCCAGAGTGACCACAACACATTCTCCACTCAGGATCCTCCCTGACAGATTCCATACCTCAGAGTCTGCCTCCCTCAAAAGGAATGCAATGCTGCTAGAGCAGGCACAGAGCACTAAGAGTACAGAGAAGCATGGGACAAGAAGGACTTCTTGCCTTCTGTGTGCCAGTAACAGAAAGCAGGCCCTGACCCTGGAGGTGTTTCTGTGCTGTTAACAGTGAGCCAGACTCTATAGCTATCCAAACAGACCAATTCTTCCCTTGCTGACAGCTGAAGCTTAGCCCAGTTTTGCACCAGTGGCAAAACTCCTCTGGGAATCCAGGATTTGACATATTAGATCACTAAAGAGCTGTAAAACCTGTACTTGCAATACTGTAGTTACAGTCCCCCTAGTGTAAGAAATCTCAACAACTTACCACATCCTAAATTACAGCACTACCTTTGTCCTGATGCAGGTCTGGGTCATGTTGTAGATTTTGGTCAGCATTGAAAATTAAAAGTTTCAAATGGCTTTGCCTTTTTCCTTTTTGTTTCTAAAATGTTTCCCAACACCAGCTCCCAAACTGTGTTCCTGCTAGGCTAGAGATGTCCAGCTGAGGTCAGACTAGTTGGTCTGTACTCCTGCTGAGAGCTAAGTTTGATCAGAGGCACCCATACTGAAGAACTCCACAGAAGACTACTACCTGTTCTTTGTCCACCTTGTCCTCAAGGAATAACAAGCATTCCCTTAAAAAGGGGGGATAATCACCAGATGACAAGGACCTGGTCAAAGACTGGACCAGGCACCTTCAGTAGCAGAGCACTGGTATTCCTCTGTCATTGCTTACCTGGTTTTTAATCTGTGTTTTTCCAGCACAACCAAGAGCTGCCTTCAGGAATCTGCATTGACACCAGGCTGAATTTCTCAGTGAATGGTGCCTGTATGTGTGTTACAGGTACACGACAGAGCCGGGGCTGTGCCTCCACATGCACCACCACGGGATCAGAGTGTGTCTAACAACCTGTAATTAAGTCATGTCATGTAGCCAGATTCGACTTGGAGAAAAATGCCTACAGTAATTGCATTTAGTTCATCTTGTAGCATGGTCCCCATCATAACTGCTAATTCAATTGTACGTTCATTCTGCCAGCTCATTGCCATTAAGCACACATTTAATTACTTCAATAAAGGATTAATATGCAGCACACAAAAGGAAGGACATCATGCCTTGCCAAAGCACACAGCTGCCCCACCATTTAGTGAGGAGATAAAGAAAGAATATCATTGGGCAGTATAATCCTGTTACAAATACATCATTATTAGATGAACATTCGGGACTTTTATTTTTGTGCTTGTTATTCACCACTCAGCATACATATCTTTCCTTGGCACCAGAAAGAGCCATAATGTGCGAGTGACAGGTCTGCCATTGTTGTCCCAGCCATGGCACTGCTGGCCCCCCTCCTCGCTCCCCCACAAGCTTGTAAGGTTGCTCTTATCTCGTCTCCAGGCGAGGGCTTACAGCAGCTACATTACAACATCCTGAGATAAGGGGCCCTGCTTGACATTATTTCTGTCTGTGCTGCAAACAACTGACAAGCATGGCAAGTATAAAAAAGAGCAAGAGCAACAAAGGCGGCTGCCCCTTCCCTGGCTCCCCCCTCCCGCCTCGGAAGACAGCTCATCAATTCTCCAGGATGTACACAATCATTATTGTAGGGGAAACAAAGACCAGTGTCAATTGTGCAGTGTTATAAAGCAGTCCCTCAAATTAAAACCATGTACCTAACTGCATCTGATGGCAGAAGCTATTTAGCAGTGATATTTTACGGAAAGGCAATGAAAAGCAATAACTGCTTTATTTAATGTATCTGTTCAATCCAGCTGCCTTGGATGGGCCTTAATAGAAGTTGTCGATCAATGTCAGTGCCTTTGAAATAACTGCAGCAGACTGCAATAAACATGAAGGAAAGATAACTAAAGCTACTGATCAGCCTCTTGTTAACTTCCTGCACCCAGAGATTTGTCATTTGTTTGTACTGCTTATAATAGCTGGGGGTGGATGATTATCATGGGTGCAGGAGGCTGTGTGAGGGGAGGAATGGAGCCAGCTGGGGAGAGGCACTCACCAAAAAAATTTGTCCGGGATGCAGCAAATTGAGATGCTGCATCTCTTAACACGCAAATCTGTTCTCCTGCTGTTTCAGTTCAGGGCAACTACTCCCTCACATTTCTCTGGTCCTCAGAGGAACTTGAAAAATAGTGTCTGGGAGAACCCATCTCTTGCTCGTCCAATGCTACCGCACATTAGCAACACCTCAACTCTTCAAGTATTCTTATAATAATTATCAGAAAAGCTGATTTACATATCCAAACAGATGCTTGAGGTGGTGACATACAGGCAGGTGGAATGTAAGCAGCTGCCTTTTAGGGAATGAACTTACTCAAGTCAAGCCAAACAGGTGCTTGTGAAAGAGAAACAGTAGAGCCTGATGCATTCAGTTTGGGAAAGCAATTCATGATCCACCCCTCTGCTGAACCAGACATTATATCCTTGGCATTGGGCAGTAGCTGCTCCTGAGGGAAGATCAGACAGCCAAAACCCCCCAGCCTTTTGCAAAATAGCAGCTTTCAACAGCAACTGCAGGGAGCTGAGCATATCCCATTTGTCCAAAAGCAGATCAACCTAAGCAGGGTAAATGCACAAAGCCTCTCCCCAGCATTTCCAGGAGTCAAAGATTTAGGAAGGGGCCAATACATGAACTTAATTCAGCAGTGCAATGGAAACAACAGTTGGCTTGCAGCTGATCTGGTCAACCCGTTCACCTTGTGTTTAAATAACTCTTTTAACAAGATTTGATTATCCAGTTCTCTCAGCAATATTTTAAAGCTGCATGTTGGCAGCCTTCACAGCAACAAAATTTGTTGTCATTTTACCTCTGGAGTCTCAGCAGGCTGATTGTTATTTGTTTTGATTCAAGGAGGCCAGAGAGAGCTCAACAGGGACCTGTAAAAATTCAGGAAAATACAAAAATATTCTTCCCACTTTTTGCAGTCTATCGATTTTGCTCAAAGACTGTTAGAAAGTCCCTCAATATACTGAAATCTTGGTCCCTGAAATTTTATCTGCTGGCCTCCAAGGAACAGCAGGTAGGAATTTTGTATTACCAGGGAGTCTGTGACCAGCATCCCAGTATTTCACATAAAACATTGCCAAGTTATAAAAGAGTATCAGCTGAATCCAGGCTTCAATATTTGCACTATTAGACTAAGAGTTTCTGCGTTTCTTTCTGGTATCCAAGTACTACTAGGACAAGGTCCAAACTGAACTTTCATTAATTACAGATTTTTAATTGTAAAGTTTTGCTTTGGGTCAGCATCCAAGCATAAAGACAAAATTCCCTTCAGGAGTTTTTCTTGGCAGTTTTGTAACTTTCTAGGGAACAGGTCCTCATTTAATCTCATCTTCTCATTACTTGGCCCTCATCTATGCAAGTGGATTCTGAAAGTATAGGAAAATAGGATCCAAATGCATGCTATCACTTCTGCTTGAAAGGCAGAGAACATAAACCAAGCAGTAAATTGACTCCTCCAAGGGCATGCAAGAGCTGCAGCACATTCAGACAAATCCTGCATGTCAGGACTGATACATCCATCCCCAACCCTGCCCATGGGTCCTGAGGCTGTGGCAGCACCCACTGACCTGGCATCCAGCTGCACACTCCAGAATGTTTAATTGCAGCCATCATTTAGAGGGCAGCCTGTCATGCACAGCTCACCTCCCACTACTGGAAATGGCACCCAAAACTCTTTGGGCAGAGAGCAGCACCTCCACAGGAGCCCACAGCAAAACATGAGTTAAAGGAGAAGGCAGCAAGGACAGAGTTCTGCTGACAGCTTGAGAGATAAGACATATTTTAATGTCTCAATTTGGTTATTGCTTCTGCTGAATGTCCTTGCTAGCTGCCTCCCAGCAGGGTGCCCTTTCCTTTCAGCTCAGTGATGCTACTTTCCAATCCATATTTTTTCGTAACATATGCTTCATTCATAATATGGCACTTCACAGCTTTTAAAAGAATATTTTTTCTTGCTCTTGGCTCTACAGATGTGAAAAAGAAATAAATGTGTAGGGAGAAGATAAATGTGGACTCATATCTCTCTCAATTGCCTAGATGAAAGCCTGCTCTGAGTCTGAGCAGCAAACCATGCAATTAATACCTCTGCCCATTTCCAGTGCAAATCCAGTGTTCCCTGAGAAAACCAGAAAGGCCATTATACTAGATACCATTACTATCCAACTCAGTGACTGTAATATACAAACTCTAGTCATTTCATAGTCTCAACATTTACAATAAAAATTTCCAAAGTCTCTATCAGGAAAAAAAGCACAAAAAACTCCCACAGTTTGGGGCATAATTGAATGCTGTGGACAAATGCTTGAAGTTCAAACACTACTGTTTTAAGCAGAAAGGATCTGACTCTGCCATTGACTTTTAAAATGATGTGATCACGCTGCCATTTCTGTCTTTGCAAGGGCTCCTGCAGCATGTGCAAAATTAACAGGGCTACTCAAGTGGCCCCAAATTTGTTTTAGCTGGATCTCCTCAGATCCCAAGTGACACAATGCCTCCTGTGTTTCCAAGGCACAGCACAAGCAAAGCTCTTGATGTTCCTCCTAGACTTAGCAGACAGCTAGGGACAAGAATAAAGACCAAGTAAGGGGGGTATTTAAAGTATCTGAGGCTTCTCCTTGGAATAGTTTATCAGTTTCTAGTAGGATTCTAGTTATTTCCTAAACCAGGTGCGGTTACTTTGTGTTTAACAGGAAAGGCCACCACAGAATGAGATTTACACCTTTCAAATAAGCATCTTACACAAAAGCATTTACTTAATTTACATGCATTTACACAAAAGCATGGAAGTGATTTGCCAATCAACCATTTTCATGATCCTTAGAATTTTGAAAATTATATATAGGGGCTAAATCTTGAGAAGTTGACTTTTCTCTCTGGGATCAAAAATCAGGGGGATTTACCCCATTTGGTCCATTCGAAAACTCATAGATGCACATCAGTAATAATAATTTATAAAATTCTATGAATCCCTTTGATTAACAGTTTTCTGTTGGAGACCCTCACCAGTTTAGAGGTATGAAGCTTGTCATTGCCATCGATCCCCTGTACTGGATTAAACTAAGAGAAATTTCTACAACTACTCTTAAACCAGTGTTTTAAAGTGTGCAGTAAGGGGTCAACTGCTTGAGTACTTGCTGATAGCAAAGCAGAAAGAAAACAACACGTAGGGGAAGAAAGTCATGGCTTTCCACATTTTGCCAGCATGAAGGGCCCTGATCCTCCAACAGCATGCCCTGGGCATATCCTGGTTCCAAGAACTCTGTTCCTTCTAGCCCACTCACCATCTGAAAGGAGTGTGACGAATTGCAGCTCATCCTCCTAAACCTGCAATCTGTGCATCTTCCTCATCAGGATGCACAAATACCCAACAAATAGGCCCTGATACAGCCAGTTATTAGCAACTGAGCTAAGAACTCCAAACACTGCCAAGGGGCAAGGCCAGGGTTGAGAAACACTGACCTGACACACTGCTCCTGACAGCAAGAGGAGACTCATGCTCCCACTGTGGTACTACTCCCCACATCAGCTCCAGGCACTTAAGTGTTTAACACAGGGCATCCAGTCTTTGCTCTACACTCAGAGATAACCACTGTTATCACTCTGAAAGAAAATGGAAGTTTCTCAGATTAAAAAAGAAAAAAATTGTTGTGAATTAATAGTGAGCAAAACTCTGCAGGGAAACTACTCTGAGCCTCATTTTGACCTCCCACCTAGGGCCCACACAGCTGCTGGCAAATAGCAATTGTGCCTACAGAGTCAGCCCATGGGGAGAGGGCTACAAGATCCCATCATAGGGGAGCTGGGGGAATTTAAAATCTTGAGGCCATTAGCACAGGACCAGGAACAGCCAGCAAACACTGTCCAATCCCCTCCTGCTGCTAAGCTGCCCACTGAGCTACCACTTCAGCCCCCAGGCTGGAGAAATCAAAAGGGCAGAAGCTACACCTCTTAACACAGCAGCAGACACATTTTCAAGCACCCTGAGTTTTTATCCTGGGAGGACAACTTATTTCTAGCATTTTGCAAAGCAATTAAAGAAAGAGACCCCAGGAAAAACAGAACAGCAGCAGGTGGGTTGTGAGGCAAGGTTTAAGAAGCAATTCCTGTAGCTAAATTAAGGAACAGGTGAATTGAAAGCTTGGAAATTGAGCAGATTACAGACAGATATTTAAACAGCTTAAGCTCTGCACAAGATTCTTTTTCTTTCCTTCCCCCCACCTTTTTTTTTCTTTGGCTTTACACTAGTTCACTTTCAAACCAAGAGCAAGAGACCTCATGACACTGACATAATTTAGTCTTAATCTTTTAAGGACACTAGGAGACTGAGCAAGCTACTAACTCATAAGCTTACTTTAGCTCCCTGCAAATTCCATCCTGTGAATTAGCAATCACTAGAATCCAAAACTGAGTTTGTTTTCCATCCCAGGCCCTTCAGGATCAACAATCCCCTTTGAAGCCCATCATATGATGATTGTCACCTGCAGATCTTCTGATACATCCCTTTCCATTTTTGCAACATTTACTCTTCTACTTCCTTTCCTTAAAATTCGAAGTTATTATTTGCTTTCTTATTTCTTCCAGCTTGTTTTTTTTGACCATCCTACTCACTGAAGTATCAACCATTAAAGTGACCTCCTGCATCTGCATTGAAGATACTATTAGTGGTAGAGGTCATAATATTTGGAGAGCCAGAATTGCCTTCCACCAGCACTTATCAGAATGCATATATTAAAAGCCAGATTTCAGCCATAGCAATCATTTCTAGACCTCTTTTGTTTTGGACAGCACTACAGTAGGCCTTGCTCCAGGGTCAAGTGTTTTGGGGTTTTTTGACAGCAAAATACCTGGGAATCAGGTCAAAGCAGAAAAAAGATTATGGTTTTTTTACAGATACAATTGCTGAGGCAGACCCAGCTCCTCCAGACTCCCTGAAAATACTGCTGGCCATTCCTACCATATCACACAGGGATTTCACAATGTAGGCAAATCTGCACTAGTGATTAGCATGAGACTGCTAACTTCATTTCCACTTGTGACCCAAACCTGCATTGATCCTACTGTCTCAAGGGGTAAAAGGCTAGCATACTGCATTAACCCAAAGAAACAGAGATGTTTTTCCCATAGTCTCTTACCTCTTCAAGTTTCTCTGATTAACATGCAGTCTCTGTTCCTCATGTTGACCAAGGTCTTACATAAATCGGGTTTGCTTTCTTATTTTTCAGAAATTGGCAGTGAATACTTTTCCATGTTCCTCAACATTTCCTCCATCCCTCTGAGTGCTACATGCTCACAACTGGAAGTCAAGATCTTTCTGTTCAGTCTGTCCAAAACTGTGCAGCACTAGCAATGCATAACACCTCACACCACCTTTTAGTTATGCACAAACAGCCAAAAATACAGCAATGAAGTATTGTAGGAAGGGTTCCTACACCACACAGAGGACAGACCATGTGATCCTGGAGGAAGAGTGTTTCTCTGTGTCCTGTACAGATGCTGTTTCCAGGTCATGCCCTGTGTATTTTCCTCCCTTTTAGGGACCCAACTGTAAAGTCACAATTGCCTTCCACTTAATCAGGTTCTGTCACGCCAGTGCCTGATCCAGTTTTTAGATTACAAGATCCTATAAAGAAAAACATAACTAACATTGTTACAGAGAGGACTGAAGCAAAAGCATTTCTTCATTGACTGCACAAGCAGGAGGAAAAGTGAACACATGACCACAAAAAGTTACATGCTATTCAATATGGCTTCTAGTCTTTTTACATCAGTAGTGGACAGCATGACTTCTGTTAGTACCTACTACACAGACACATTATCAAGAGATAATATACAACAGGCACTGACACTGCTTTGTAGACCAAAACCAAGCACTTGGGTATTTGTGTTAAGTCAGGAACACACACAGTGTTGGGTGTGTGCAGCACCCAACGTCTCTAGATCTGCACCAGCAGCAACACAACTTGTTTTCATCATGTCACAGGGGATCAAGAAAACAACAGCTTTTAGAGAACCTGGATGTGAGGGTTTATACAAGAATGTAAATGAGTAAAGATGGACAGATTGCAAAGACATTTTCTTTCCTTTATTGCTTTCTCCTTGTTTGCCAGTAGTCTTTGCATTTAAAAGCAGCCAAAGTAAACAGTTGAAGAGATTCACCCATATGTGACAAAACCGTGGAAGAGTCACTAATCACAAGCATCTCAATCTCCCTGTTTTACTTTACTAATAAATATTCTTTAAGTCAGGGGTTTACAAAGTTATCTGCAGTAGAACTCTCATCAGTAGAATATTTAAATACATACATAACTTGTGCTGTAATCTGAGGCCATGTTGAGCAATCCAGAAGCCCCCACTGTGTTTTGTGGTAAAACCAGTCACCTCTGTCAGCCAGGGAGTAAGGACATAAAAATAACCAGTCTCCAAACTAGATAAATATTGGATTTGCTACACACAATCACTCTGCTTTCTACTCCTCCCAGAACTTCCACATCCCTGAGATTACTCTGAGCAAGTCTTTGCATTTAGACTTAAACTGTCCATGTATTAAAGCAAAGCCAACAAATCACAAAAATTAGACAAGGAATGATAATATAAATTTACCAGTACCTCTGGAGATGTAAGTAGAGTAGTCCCAAGGGGTGAACTAAGAATAGCATCAAAGAGCTTGGCTAGGGTTATTGTCTCTAATGGACAAAATTGAATTGACCACATACTGTCTGCACTTAATGGCAAAAGTAAATTAATTTACAGCAAATGACACCATTTGGTCAAAAATTGGTATGATTGGCTACTGACAAGTCAATGACAGGCTGACCACAGGACACCACTAATGCAAAGACAGGCATTTAGAGAGTTCTGAAGCCACAGGACAGCAACACCCAGCCAATTCCTCCTCAGGGATAACAGCAATATCCAAAGCCGTTTACTTAGCAAGTTTTGCGAGACTGCCTTTCAAAAACATATTAGAAATCTCAGTTTTATTTTTTAATGCATTTTACTAATCTGACTGTTTGAAAACACTTTTGGTTTACTTTAATTGAGAGCTGCATGAGCATATAAAAAATTACACAGGTTTCTGTTCCATTTGAGAAAACAATGCGTGTTCATATGTAACTCGAGATGGCTGCAAACAGCAGCACCACAGTTATGCTCAAGTTGCCTGGTGAGATTGATTCAGATTTCTGAACTCTAAGAGACCCATTAACCCAGTTGTTAACACTCACTAAAGGGTTGTATATGAAATCTGTTGCCTAAGTGGTGCAAGAAGCCAGAGGTTACTCTATTTGGAGTAAAAAGCCTCTTAGGCTGACCATCTCTGAAAGGTTCAGTGGGTCACCAAGCCTGCCTCTGTGACAATACAGTGAGCCTAAATTCAGTGACTCACACACTCACATCAGTCTCCTACAGTGTCCACACCACTAAAGGCTCCAAATCTTTCTCAGAGCCTATTAATTTCTTTTCTTTCTACTAAAGTGAGTCCTGCTCTATGTATGAGGCTGCTGAAGTGGTGTCCCTGTGCTGTCCAGCAGCAGAGATGAGCCTCCACACAGGCACCTCCTCCAGTGCAAGCTGCCAACTGCAACTCTGACCTCAGCAAAAGCAACACACACAGGCACTGAATAGGTGGGGGAATTGTTGGGGGAACGGTTGATTAAAGTCTTGAGGAATAAAATGAGGTTAGATTTAAAGGTCCTGCATCACACAGAGGGTCCTGCTGAATTACTGACAATGAAAGGCACTTTAATTGCACTGCTTAAAAGCTCTCAACTGAAAAAAAAAAAGTCCATGAAATGGCCTCTCTTCCTTCACATTGCCTTGATTTTACTCACGTACTCTATAGACCTTTAGTAGTTACTCTT
Organism: Zosterops lateralis; assembly: GCF_965231275.1. Lineage (NCBI taxonomy): Eukaryota > Metazoa > Chordata > Aves > Passeriformes > Zosteropidae > Zosterops > Zosterops lateralis. The sequence continues at coordinate 58,596,135 of NC_139766.1, read as the reverse complement.
AATTGCCTTTTACCAAAGTTTCTATTTCAGTTGCATCTTAGCTAGGATCTAATTTTTCCACTCTCTGACTGAAGAAAACCAGGTCCTGAATAGGTTCAAGCTTAACACTGTGTTTCTGCTTGTAAAGTCACATTATTTACAGAGCAGGAAGATTTGGCCTTAAAAGCTTTACTTTATGTTTAACATTCCTATCTCCCCCTTTCCAGTGGAATTATACACATGCAAGTTGTGAGCTCCACACTTAAAATAACCACCAACTTTCATTCATCTCTACACATTTTGCCTGTATCTCCAGGCTATATTACATAAAAGATGGAAACTGATGAAGTCACTAGAATAATGTAAATTAAAAAAAGAAAAAAAAAAGCCAGAGCAGCCTGGTACCCACAGGCATTGCTGAGTCTTCACTTAGTGGATCACCTTGGGAAGCCACTTAAGGCATCCAGGGAAGCTGAAATAGTGTTCTAGCTGTAATCTCTAATACCTTGTGCAGCCACCACAACCTCTGAGGAATGCAGCTAGTATCAAAGATTTAATGCTTTTTCACATTAGTGATGTCAGCACAAAATGGCCATCTTCTCTGAATAATTTATCTCTCCACTGCATAATTTTCTTATCTCTTTTTCCCTTTTGGCTTTTTACTGTAGATGGGAAGGCAAGTGGCTGTTAGTCCTCAAAAAAACCTATGGAGCATCCTTCCCATCAATCAATTAAAAAACACTTACCTTACACTCAACATGATTTATTTCTTGTTAATACAATTGTCTCACTATATCCTTCTATTATTATACCCTTAATTCCATTAGCCATTCACTTAATGCTCTCTTTAAAGCTGACCCCAGTCTGGGGAGAAGGGAAAGAAAAGTTCGTCTAATAGTGGCAATGCCAATAAAATTCTGAAGCTTTTCTCTTAAAATCCTGTAGGTCACAGGAAAGACAGGTCCTGAACATATCCTGCTTGCTCTACAGGAGAATATTTATTTTTCATTCACTTTCAGCTAAATGGTTTGTTTGCTCCATGCCATTTGTATTTTCATATTTCACTATCTGCTGCACTCCTCTGACACAACAACTTTACCAGAGAAATCTTTCCCATTCCTCCTCTAACAAAACCAACTCTGATTTTCAAAAAAGCCTTTTCAGTTTGAGAAATTTTGGCTTATTCCTCAGGTGAGGTTAGAGCCTGACACCCTCCTGCCCACCAGGCCATGCATTTACAGCTGGGAGGATGCTTTAAAACAACACCTAACTACAGAATCCTCTCCAGGCAAGACCAAGGTTACCCAAGTATGTTGCTTACATGACTGAGAGTATCCTCTCTCAAATAAAGTTCACATAACCATAGGATCAATTCCTGGCCATGAGAGAGTTTACCAGTGCCACCACTTCAAAAGACAAATCCACTGGTAAGAGGTTACCCATTTGCTTTCCTGGCAACACTGATGTCTCCAAGCCAGAGCTTCTGCTTCCTGAGAAATAAATTCTCAAAGCAGAAGGCAGAACCACCTCTCCTCATGCTGAATTGTCACCTTAGAAGTCTTCTAGATGCAGAATTCCAGACCTCTCCTGCAGTGCAACAAATCACAGTTCATCTGGGCAGCTCCAAGTTCACAAGGACAGAGTCAGAACAGAAAACTCACAAATACAGCACATCATGTTCCACCTGCTGATCAGCAATAGGCAAAATCAAAGGCAGAAGGACCTTTGGGAGAACCTAAAAACCAGTAATTCCTGTGGATTAATTGCATCAGGATCATTATGCTTCCTTAACAGCTTCCAGGCAATTAGTCTTTTCTCTGTGTCTGGACTCTTTCCCTCAGTTTTGTTTTTAATTAGAGTAATATTAGCAAGACTGAAATATTTCATACCTTTCTCAGTACACATTCATGCAGAGATGAATCTGTGCCAAGGAATTTGGGGTGGGATGCTAGGTAGGTATCAGTACAGGTCAGAATCTTAGATTTTGGCTCAATCTCTTCAGGCAACTGCCCAATGTTAGATTTCAATTGCTGAATCCTGCATCCTTCCATTACAAGAAGACTTTCACTCATGCCGCTGCTACAAAACCCAAAGCAGTTTGCAAGCCTGTATTGTAACTTGATTTTTGCTCCCTTTTCTGGTATGCAAAAAGGAGTGTTAATTCTCATGCATTCACAAGCACAGCACTCATTCCATGAGCTCAGATGAAGCCAAGTCCATAGGATGGGACAAAATCATGTTCCCATCTCTGTGGGAACTACAATGCCAACCCTTGCCCATCAGAGCAGCCTGATTATAAAACGTGAATCTAAAGGAAAAGAAAGATATATCTATCCTGAGCATAATAGTAGTAATTTCCTATAAAACTTACACATTGCCAGGGGCCAAGTCATCCTCAAAGAAACAATGTGTCTAACCAAGAGCTGCCCATTAGAGGTTCATCTCCAATAATTTTTTCTTCCACCTGTATCACCAGAAATTTAGGTGGTGCTTCCAGTAAAAACACACAGGTTTTGGTGTCTTTTTTTTGTTGTTGTTATAGTATGCTTTTTATTGCTCTCTCTTATCATCACTACAACAGTTCAAGTGCAGAATGCTTTTCATGGTATGGGGTAGTGCCCTGTGTATTTAGCAGCTTTCAGAAATAATAATAAGCAAATCTTTTTCCCAGCACTTGCAAAAGCTCGAAGGCAGTTAAAACAGATCTACTAAGCAGACAACACAACATGCAACACCTTACCATAGGGCTTCCCCTACCACTGGCATCTGTCAGCTGAACCCTACACATTCCACTGGATTTCCCTTTATCTTGGGCATCTTCTCTTGATTCTCCTCTGAAAATTCCCTACTATAACACAGCTCATTTCATGAAAGCAATTAACAGCAGTAAGTGTGCATATACATGTCTCTCCTCATGCCTGCTACACATGGCTATCCAGTAGGTGTGTTCTGCTACACCTTGTTAGGCAGCAGCAAAGCAGTCACAAAAATAAATGGAACTCCAATTTGCTATTGATTTACTTTCAAACCTAATAAACACGGCTGGTGTTGATAATTGCCAAACCTCTGCCCAAATAAAACTATGACACTTCATAAATTTCCGGCAGAGATAGATCTACATGTATCCCATTTTCTCCAGTATTTATAAATATATCCCTTTAACACTGAATCTTCTGTTAGGAAGTGTCATCTCAGTCATACCCAGATGTTCTATTTTAAGCATGAATCTTTCCTCTTTGACTAATTCAAACAAACATTCCTCTTACTTTAGGCCCCACACATAAACAACATTCTACCTTGTGCATTCCTATTAGAAGTTACAGAAGTGAAAGATGAAAAGAAAAAACCAATCCCCAGGCTAATCCAATTGCTCTACTGGCCTCTAGAATGGACAAACCCTGTACCAGCCAGATTAACATATCTCCAGAGTCAGACAAGGGATGAGCTACAGCAGTAAGGAGGCAGCTTCCCCTCTACACCACAGAGGAATGTTCTGTGTCACTCAGTTTGCCTTGCTCTATTTACACTCATTATTTCTTAAGAGTACATGGAGCAATTTTCTCTTGTCCCTGGTGTTCATAATACTCCCTGGGTACCAAAAGGCTTGGCCACATCCCTTCTGCATGCCCCAGAGGACACAATGTCCTACAGCCTTAAGCCCAAGCTTTAGCTTGGTTTGAGGCTTAGGCTGTGTGAAAAGAAGCACTTGTGACATCTGCTCCTTTCAGCTGATCCAAGAAGAAAGGCAAAGTTTTGAACCACACAGCTCGATACCACCACTGGGATATTTGTTAGAGAAGGCAGACCCCCAGAAGGTTGGAGGCTGCTGATACCTCCCCTTCTCTGCAAGGACAGCCTGTCTTTTGGCCATTATTAAACCCCAGAACTCCCAGGCTTATAAACACGGGAATCAGCCTAATCTTTGTACAGTCTGCCTACGGCGCTTTATTGTTTAGACTGAACCGCTTTAACAGTAGGGGGAAAAACTTCAGATGTGTGGTGAAGAGGAAAAGGTAGAGAAAAAAAAATGGTAGTTTCTTTCCACACAACATGAGACTTTCCTGTAGTATCAGTGAAATGAAAAGGCATTTCTTCTGCCCCGATCAGTCAAAACATTTAAACCACAGAGCTAGCCGTGAAATCCTATGCACCATTTAGAACTTTGATGCTGAACTGACTTCATAGTAAAAATGTCTTGGCAGGGCTAAAGCACCTGCTGTCAAAGGGAAACACTGATTAAAGGGGTGGGTGTTTTTTTAAAGAGGTCTTGTTCACTTTCACAAAACTGCATTAGGATAATCCCTGAGTTATACCTCTGATGAGTAATTACTCCTGCAGTGTAGAGCTAGAGAACTGCTACTCAAAATCCTCATTAAAACCCTTATGTATTTCTTCTGCATTTTCCTTTCAGCTATTATCAATGACAACGATCCATGTATAAATATACACTTTCCTCCTTGATGATTATCCCTATTTCTTCTGCCTGATTCATTCAGCAAGGCCACAGTTCAATGCTTTTCAGGCCACAATGGCCTCTATGGGAATTAAGTCTGATGTCAGAAATACCGAATTGTGGCTTCAGTGAATGAATTAAATGAGGAGGATTACACTAAATATCACTGAAAACATTCCTACTCCCATAGCCAATGGCAACCTATTTACTATGGAATCAGTTAAGGACCTCACTTTAGGTAGAGCCCATGAAAATTAATTTTACCATTGGGAAAAGTTGTTTCGTCATCGCTTTAAAAAGATGGTCATAGTTACACACAGAGTTCTGTTTTCTGTTCCTTGTGTCAGTGTTTATAGGGTGGGATCTCCATGACCAAACCAAGCAGGTAAGATCATAGGAAAACACTGAAAATGTTTACTTTAGGAAATAGGCAAGCCACTAAGGATGCTCTAAGAGAAATGCCTTGAGGGTGAATACAGTTTATTAGCACACAGCCTATTATCAGAGGTTGCTCAGCACATAAAATGGGGGAAGAAAGAAGGGAGAGACATTCCCAGTGACATCACTTTTCTTCCAAAGAAACCATTAGGTATGATGGCAACCTGGTTTGTTTGAGATGGCTGAGCACCTCTCTGCCAATGGAGTGTGGTGAATGAATTCCTTGTTTTGCTTTCATATAGAGTCTTTACTTTACCTATCAAATTATCTCAACATACCAGTTTTCACACTTCTTTACACTTCTATTCTTTCCCCCATTTCACTGGTGATGTCCCCTTGACTTAAGCACCACTGAAGATGCAGGACACCACCAGCTATATTCCCTTCTCCCTATCCCTATAGACATACAGGTGCTCCTACTTTTGTTTGGAAATTCTGGCAAAGAAATAACCTCAAGGTAATAAAATGTGAGGAAGGCCTTATCATGTGCAGCACAAACTTGGACAAAGCAACAAATGCAACGACAGTCACACAGCATGCTGGAAATTAAACAGGAAGGTTATATTTCCACAAGTGACATGAAAATGCCATTTAGAAACCATTCAAAAATATTAGATGACAAAAAACCCCCTCCAAAACCAAAACCAACCAACCAACCAAACCACTCCAGGGATAAATAAATGGTATCTGTATCATAACCTGAAGACCTTTTAACACACCTGAGACAAATCACTATCTGGAAGAGTCTCTTCATTGAGGCTGAAAGGTACCTGGCTAGACAGGAGATGCACAGGTGCTTGAAATTTGCAGAGATGAATCCTCCCAATGCTACAGAGAGGCATTCCCAGGCTCAGGAGCAAACAATGAAGACAGTTAATTGGAACTTGAACCATCTCCGAGCCCACTTGTTTCTTACATGTTTGTTTCTGTATGTTTCTAAAAGCATTTTACTTTTACAGGAAGCTGCAGTTTCCATGGGTTCTGTACAGTGCCACAAGGAAAACATGGGCCTGTTTTGCTGTTTCCAACTATAAATAACATGTTTCCAGTTGTTGCCCAAAAGCTTCTTCTTTTGCAGACCCACAAAGCAGCTGGTCTGAGAGCCATTCCCTGGGACATGGGCTTTTAGCAGGGAATTTTCCCCAAATATTATATTCTTGTCATTTTGCCACAACTTTAAATGCACAGAATCTCATAATGGGTGAGGCTGGAAGGGACTATAGTGGGTCATCTGGTCCAACCTCCTTTCATTCTAGGAGGGCTTCCTATTTTGGATAGAATAAAAGCTGGGGTTATTTAAGAGATAAAAATAGCAGTAAATTTTGATCATGGAAATGGGAGTATCATTTCATAAAATGCTTTTTATGTGAACCCTTTTTCACAATCTAGTCAGGTAAGTTGTTATGGCCACTGTATATTTTCAGCAGTTGTACCTCTAACTTAAAAATAATGGTGCTGTATTGACCACAAGATAACCCTTCTTCATTATGAATAACATCAGATTATATATCTTTCACACGTTTTTGCTTTATTCAACAGTTTTTGGTGTGCCTGACCTTATTCTATTAATGTTAAGCAGAATTAATTAAAGCTACGGGCTTCTTTTTTTCTTAGTGCAACACATTTTGCTTTAAAAAAATAATGTATCACTCCCTGATTAATTTTTCATGACTTAAATTATTACCTTTTCCCCATGGTTGTCATTGTTCCATATTTTTTTTACAAGCCACTAATTTTTTCAAGTATAAATTTGAACCTGCTTTACTAATGTGAACAGCTGTTAGGCTTGTGCAGCTAAGGCAGGGCTCCCAGCAGCCTTGTGCTGGAAGTTTGACATGGAGACCAAAAAATCGATGCCTGTAAAGCAAGATCATTCTAAAAATTATAAATAGGATAATTATATACACTAGCTGGCCCTAACACTGGTTGTCTGAGTTTGAAAGTCCTTACCCAGTTGAAGTCACACCCTCCAGTTTCTTTTTGGCCCTGATTTTCCTACAACCATCCAAAAACAAGTTGTCACCTCTGCAATGTATTCAAAATCATTCCGCCACAACCACTGAAGTGCTCAGCTGTGTTTACCCCATTTATTTATATACTTGTGCCTTAACTATCTCATATCCACATCAGTTCCAAGCCCATGTCCTCACATGTTCTGATTAGTTCTTTTCATAAACCTGGATGATAACTGGTTTATAATGTTT